>NC_141606.1:31129556-31729556 GCF_047967505.1 Dipteris shenzhenensis | reverse complement strand
TTGAATAAGTTCCCCCAATTCAATTACATGTTGGTTACCTAAGCACAATAAGACTACTATTTCCTTTGATAGCTTTTGGAATAAGTTTCCCCAATTCAATCATATGTTGGTTACATAGGCACAATAAAATCAATTCCATTATTGATTAATGTTATGAATGAAAGAGTTTTTGCATGTAATGCACAAGTCACATTGTTTGTTTTTTTTCTTGTGATTTTATCTTGCAATCACATTTAATTTTGCTCGAGTCCAATGCTTGGATTAAGAGTTTTGATTTCTTACAGTGAGAGGAGGTTCTAATTAACACATATTTTGTTCTTAGTAAAAGATGGAATCCCAATCACAAACACTCAAGGTTGCCCAAGGAGTATCGGGAGACTATGTGCAATGGCTACTTAAATGGATTGACAATTGGAGTTGGCTCCCAAGGAGGTTGCATGTTGGGACCCTAGTGGGCAAGGTGCTCATTTTGGCTCATAGCTAGATTGGTACTTGATTGGTTTTGACTCTTTCCTTAAACATAATCCGCACCCGCGCCCACCCCCCCTTCTCCTCCCTTGGCCCCTTGCACCCCACACACACACCCATGGTTGACTATGAGGGGCCAACAACCTATAGCCTATGCTAACATGCAATAGAAAGAGAAAGATATATTAATGTCCTTGTAAAGCTTTGCAGGCCTATGGGACAAAGTACATCAAGAGAAGAAACTCATGCAAGCCTCTATGAGGGCCCTTGTTGAGTGCTGTGGTAAGCTAAAGAGCTCAATAAGCTCAAACTCAAAACTCGGAAGCTCAAAAGTCAAAAATCGAAACACGAAACTCGGTGTCGATGAGGGCTCTCTAGTGGGCTACAAAGAGGGAGCTTACTTGAGGGATTTGAACACGGGCAGCAAGCTGAGGTTGGCTTGGGCAAATGGGTGAGTTGACTAGTGCCCAATGCTACTTAAAAGTGAACTATATCTCCAAGGTTGGTGCTTTTTGGCCTGCCATACGTAGGTATAAGTGAAGGCGATTCAAGAAGAAGCAAAAATCACCATTTTTTATTTGTAAAAAATTGCTATTTTTTATTGGTCCACTTGCTATTTTTTCCTCTAGAAATCCTCCACATTTTTAGCGTCTCTCTATCTCTCCTCTCCTCTCTCTCTCTCTCTCTCTCTCTCCTCTCTCTTTCTCATCCCTTTCAATTCATCTCTCTCTCTCTCTCTCTCCCTCATCTCTCCTCTCTCTCTCCTCTCTGTTTCTCATCCCTTTCAATTCATCTCTCTCTCTCTCTCCTCTCTCTTTCTTATCCCTTTTAATTCATCTCTCTCTCTCCTCTCTCTTTCTCATCCCTTTCAATTCATATTTGTGTGTGTGTGTGCGCGCGTGTGTGCATGCGTGCGTGTGTGTGTGTCTCCTCATAGCTTTCAATTCATCATCTCCGCCCTCTTTCTCTATTTGGATCTGGGGCACGCCTTATGAATGATTTATTATAATTCACCTTGTTACATTAGGCAGCCTGCTCTCCTTGAGCCATGTGTCCAATCATAGGCCTTTGATCTTGGATTGATCGGAAGGGCTAAACACTCTTCTAAATTTGAGTCTTGCTTTTCTTCAATTCTTGCTTTACTAAGGACTCCATCAATAGTACTTAGCTTCTTCTCAAATCTCCAATCTTTGAATCGCTCCCTCCAAGCTGATTACACATTTCTTCATGGTTTCAGTGCTTCCGGTGAGTGATTACATCGTTTCTACATGGTTTCTATGTTCCAATGATTGATTACAGCTACACGATCCAAAAATTCTAACATTGTGGTGATCATGTCCGATTGCTCGGTGCCTTCAGGTGGTGTCATGGTCATGGATGACTTTCTACTCAAAAATTTCCCTAAGGTTTATGGGAAGAAACACACAATACACGCGGACAACTATTGCAAGTTCGACAGCAAGGTCTTGACTACTTCATGTCGTTGTTGTATTTAGCTAGTCTGGTCACTTCGTTCGTCACATCCGTGACAACCACAAAGGATGGGAAGAAATTGTCGATGCTAATAGCGGGAGAGGGATTTTTGGTGGGATCTACACTGAATGGCGCTGCTGAGAATGTGGCAATGTTGATTATAGGGAGGATCATGCTGGGAATCGTGAAATTATTAGCACGAAAGATTACTCACACATGAGATGATTTTTGTTGCCGCAATCTGTGCCTCTCTATCTGAGATGGCTCCCGCAAACTTACGTGGGGCCACGACAAACTCACTCCCTGGGGTTGGCGCTTGTCTCTTGCTCTCGCAGCAGTTCCTCCCACCACCATCGCATTTGGAGCCCTTATCCTGCCGGATACACCCAACAACCTCCTCGATCGAGGTTACACTGACGCCGGGCGAGCCGTCTTAGAATCCATCTTGGAAACCTTAGATGTTGAGTTTGAATTCAGCAATTTGGTGAAGGTCGTAAAGCATCCATGACGCCATATCTTGGAGAGGAGATTTCTAAGTCCGTAAAGCATCCATGGCGCCATATCTTGGAGAGGAGATATCGACTCAACTTGTGATGGCGTTTGCCATATCGTTTTTTCCAGGAGCTCACAGGGATAAACGTCATCAACTTCTACGCTGCGGTGCTGTTTGAGACGATTGGGTTCGAAGCAATACTCCGCTATAATCCCCCGCTCAATAGGACTTAGATTTGCCGATCTAATTTTTCAACTCACATAGTTTTACTCGGTTTTCACTGATGGTGGTTTCTAATGTAGTGTTTCATTTCCTTTGTTAAGTATGACATTGGAGGTCACCCAAATCCTCCTGAACGCCTCCTTGTTGTATGCAGCGACCACCCAGTGAGTGCCCAAAATTGAACTTGAGCGTCGAAAGCTGTTCTTGGAGGGGGGCTGCATAATGCTCCCGTCATAGGTAAGAATATGAGTCACTTTCAATCCCTTTGCATCCCTCTCTAATCTCAATATCGACCTTGTAGCACAAAAACACATGCTTCAATCTTCTAAAATCTAAGATAACAAGAAATCATGCAAGTGTGAAGGCAGCTCAGATGTGGAAGCATCTGTCTCTTGCATTTGATATGATGTGATTTCACGATAAGATTAAGCAGGTACTATCTCACATGGCTCAACTAGAGCAAGATAAATAGCATCTTATATTCTTCCCAATGAAAATCAAGCTGAGAATCAGATGAGAAGTGAGATGGGCAAGCATCTCTCTGATCAACCCTCGCCCACGACTCAGCTGTGCTATGAGCTCAGATCGAACTCAACCGCAAATTTCCTTGCGACGTTGTCAATTAGCAAGTGAAGAGAAACCACCTGATCTAGTGCAGTAAATCGCAAGCATGAATCAATCGCGCATTAATTAGCAATGAATGACTGGCAATTAATTCCTAGAACGTTGGCTTCATGGTAGGTGATAGTGGGAGTAATACTGGTGCTGAAGCTGGCGTCGCACATGATGCTAATGCACGGGGAAGAGATAGTGGTGGTGGTACTGATCTGCATGTATATGATGGCATTTGGGTGGTCTTGGGGGCCGCTGGGCTAAGTATCCAAACTTCTATTTTTTCAAGATTGGAGAGGCACGTAACACTAGCTAAGTGGAGAGTGAGAATGCTACTTTGGACTTCCTCTAATGATAGTTGTCTTTTTGTGCTGTAGAGAGTTTACTAAACGATCTGAGAATGTTGGAATCATCCCACTCAAGGACACACACAGATCCTCTCAGGGTCACATTGGCAAGTTTTTCGGATATTGTCTCTCGGCGTTTGATTACGATTACGACTATTGATATTCAGGTAATATGCCAGTTTCTTATCCATTCGCGAGACTTATCCTCGTAGCTAATATTCTCGGTGTTATCTCGATACCCAAGGAAGGGCCTGTTCCCTCGAATTATAACTCTTTGGGAAAAGAAGCACGCCGCCTCCCTGCCCACACTATGTGGTTATAATAATTATATATTATATATTATAATATAAGTATTTTCAATTACTGGTTTATTAAAAAAAAATCATTTTTATTCTGAATTCTTACAACATTCCTCTCGTTTAATGCATGTTATTGATGCAAGGGAGCAAGGAAATCCAAGATGGATGCAAGATTGAAGGATGACTACACCTTTATTCATATGGTTGTAGTCCATGTGACTATATTGTAAAAACTGCAACGACGATCAGTTATTGTATCGCCTTATTCATGTATTTGTTGGACTTTAGCTTCCAAAATATGGACATCACAAAATCAGTAATAAATCAGCACCCCTGACATTTGCAGGGAGGATCGGGTCCTAATAGACCGTGTGTCGCGACTCATGTCCACTATTTTACCCATTCTATTTTTTGCTTAAACAATTGATAAAATAGTAGGATTGAGCTTCAATTTCAAGTTAGTAGTTACTTGCTCCACGTTGGAAAGATTGAGTGTCTTACTTGCTCCACTATGGAAAGATTGAACACTCTTTTCTCACTCTCTTTTCTATGGCTTCCTTCACTAAGAGCTTCTCCCACAACCGATGCTTGCTGCTCCCGCTGCCCCTCCTCCTCCTCCTCCTCCTCCTCCTCCTCCTCTTCAATTTCCCTGCTCTTCTTAGGCGCTCCTTTCCTGCTTCTTTGTCCTCATCAGCTTCCTCGCAGGTTTGCTCCCGCGCCTTGTATTCCTGCATGCCTTGTTCTCTTCTGATTTTTGCTCTCTTCCCATTGATCGGTCGATAATGCTTACGATCTCTCGTAGGAACTGTTTCTCCTTTGCAGCATTACCTCGAGAACTATCACATTAGCTTAGCTGACGATGGGCAAGCTTGAGATCACGAAGAAATCGAGAGAGAGAGAGAGAGAGAGAGAGAGAGAGAGAGAGAGAGAGAGAGAGAGCTCTAAAATCTTTCTATATGCACCCAAAAGGAGTTCGCATTTGAGCTCACCAGAGATGCGCCGCCTACATCGTCCAATTCCATTTTCCACTCGCCTGATGTATTTGAACGGAATTACAAAGAGATGGAAGATAAGTTTAAAGTATACATCTATCCAGATGGAGATCCAACCACGTATTTCCAAACCCCACGGAAGTTAACTGGAAAATACGCCAGCGAGGGTTATTTCTTCCAGAACATACGAGAGAGCCGTTTTCGAACTTATGATGCGGAAGAAGCAGACCTGTTCTTCATTCCGATATCCTGTCATAAAATGCGAGGCAAGGTTAGTATAGATCTTCTCCATATGCACACTTGCATAGATTATTAGCCATCAAAAAATATATTCCGATCATGTCGACTTTTGTCACGTTGTGTGTGTTTGTATGTTTTGATCTCTCTGGTGTACACAAACATTAGTCAGAAACAAACAGACGCCATAAATAGAGGAGTTGAAATCAAACTCGCATTTCACACTAAATGGTACAATGCCTCATACTCCTTTTTTTAGCCAGTTTATGAAGCTTGTGGTGGTAAGTGTCCCTAGCCTTCTTAAGATCTACCTCCTTATAATATATTCTCTTGTGGAATCGAAAGGTTGTAACCTCCTTTGCACGTGATACTACGTAACTATTGCCCTTCACATCCAGAGTGCTAACAGACCTCACTACGAGACTGTTGTATATGGAAGTTTAAAAATAACTTATGAGAACATAATGCAGCACGACTTGAGATGATGGGATTGTTTTCCTAATCCGGTGCACAACTTTGGATATGTGTACTTTGTGAGTCTAATAGGGATAGACTGCGTAAAATGGTGCTTCACTTGTAGTTTTGATATAACGTTAAGCCTCTCAGTTTTTTGCTTACAGGTTTGGTCTCTCTGCTTGAATTATAGAACTCCCATTTGAAAGATGACGCCAAGTCCCTTCATCCCTTGAAACAGGCAACCTTCAATGCTCCACCCTTATGACGTGCAGTTTACATAGGGGTTTAATTGGACCCACCCCATGGGCAAGCCCATAGGTCCAGCCTTGGGTCAAAGCAACCAGGCTAATTGGTCTTGGGGCAGGTCAAGTGGGTTGGCCACTTGGTTATTTGGTCAGGTCGGCAAGAGGAGATACCGCAAGAAAGTTCAACACAGGCCCCCAAGTGAATGGTTGCACCAAGACATCAGTACATTGCTCTGCACTTTGAGACCTGGTTTCAGAGCCACAATTGTTTGGCGGCTGATTGAATGCAAGGTGCAAAGAGGGTTGGTCCTTACAAGGCATAACCAAGGTATTTGGGACTCCATCTGCTTTCTGAACCTGTGCTCCGCTCTCTCGGCAGGCATCCCTCTGCTCTTGGCAAGGCTGTGTAGGAGCCCTGTTCGAACCCCTCCAACAATCACGAGCAAGTGTCCCATCTACCTGCACCATACAAACTGGCATGGCAGCCCCTAGATTTCAATGCGCTACCTGAACTCCCCACCATCAAGAGTCTCCAGAAGGATCTCCTCTGGAATGGACTCTAGATACTCAACTATCAACCTCAGTTGAGTCACTCCGTTATCTGCTACCACTGATGTTGCCATCTAAGATGGCGACTCCACCACCGTGCCAAAAGCTCTCCTAGTAGAGTCGAGGATGGTCCGATACTCCTTCGAGAGCCCCCAGAAGCAGGGTGTTACTGGGCAGTGGGAAGCGGGACACATGTTGAGTTGAATCCATGTCGTCAATTGTGAACCTGCGGTACCATGGAATGAAGGCACACTAGGTGCAGGCTCAAGAGGAGGGGGGTGTCTGAAGAGCTCAAATGGAGGAGGAAGACCGCTAGTGCTAGGCTCGCCTGAATCCAATCGCGCACTGGCTCCTCGTGGGCGTGAGTCCAACTATCCTGCTCAGCACTGCTCTATCCTAGAGTGAATTGACTGCCTTCTTTGCCTGTTGCTTATCTTTCGGGGGAAAAAGAACCATAAACGGCTTGGGGAGTCGAGGATGCTGCCATGAGAGCTCTTCTTGCCAAACCAAGGGTTGCCACCAAGATTCGATCCTCAAAAAGAACAAACAAACATCTGCCCAAAAAGGGGAAGAGAAAGGGAAAGGGAAAAAGCAAAGGCGAATGGAGAGGCCAGCACAATAAGAAGAGCTCTCAGCCAAGGGAGGAGGCTCTTTTCAAACAAATTAAGCCAACCAAACTGAAAAAGGCCTGAAAGGGCTGCTCCTTGAAACAAAGGAGCAGCTGCAAGGAAGCCCAATTATATTGCAGCCAAAGCCCAAAAAGCTGGAGCACACATATGAAGCAGCAAAAAGGCTGCTCCTGGGACTGCAAAACTCCTTTGACCAATGAACTGAAGCCTGATATGGGCTGCTCCCAAAATCTGCCAAGATACCTTGTGGCCTGCACCTGAAGCTCCAAAGGCTACCCGACTTGAAAGGGAACGTCAGAGCTAGTCCGGATGACCAGAAAGGAGCTCGAGACCAAGGGCGCCCAGGAACAAACACCGGGCCAGCAAATCCTTGGAGAGCCGGTTCTACTCCTCTAATTAACCCCGGACTGTTCCCAGGCGGAGGACTGCAAGGAAAAGAGGTGCCTAACAGCCAAGCGCCTCCAAAACAGTTCTGCTGAAGGGGTTCCACTGCCAAGCACTATCCATTGGGGGCCAGATAGGCTCCCACAAAGGTGCAAAAGGCCCATGACCTCTAGGAGAAGAATGCAGCAAAAAAAGGTGACGGCGAACAGAATCTCAACCCCATTGAACATGGGCTTAAGCTGTCAATGTATAATGGCACTGAATCAGTGTAACCAAAAAATGCATTTCTAGCACGCGAAACACTTAGAAACTTTTCTAGACGAAATGTTTCGCCGAAACGGGCGAAACACCCTAGTACATATTGTCACCTGTGTCTTGAATCTTTTGAGAGTACTCTATGTGTATATTTATATTTGAGAGCTCTTTTAAGAGAGAGAAAGAATCTGAAGATAATTATCTATGTTTTATATATAATTCATATAAAATGCATTTTAAAAAACCGTTTCTAGACGAAACACCTAGCAAAATCTAGAAACGTTTATTGTGACACTGCGCTGAATTTCTTGATGCCACTATAGAGCCAGGTTGTTGGCTGCCTTATCCCCTGTAATGATGAGGTCATCCACGTATAGAATCAATACGAGGCGCAAATCCCCCTCTGTGTCAAGATAAAGATTTGCCTTTGATGGACTCCGTTGAAGCCCGATCTTCTAAAAGAAAACATCTATCTGCTGGTACCAAGCTCTGGGGGCCTGTTTCAGCCCGTATAAGGCCTTCTTAAGTTTGCAGACTTTTGATGGGGATCCTGGAATCTGAAATCCTGGTGACTCTGCCACATATACCTCCTCCTCCAGGGTACGACTATCCGAATAGTCACCATCCTAGCTGTGGGGGCGAAGGTCTCGTCGAAGTTCAAGTGCTATTGACTGTGCATAGCCTTTCACTACCAATCTCTCTTTGTACTTGTCCAAGCTCCCATCTAATTTGAATGTAAGCTTGTACATCCATTTAGTCCCAATGGCCTTCCGCTTGGTTGGTTTGGGCACTAAATCCCAGGTGTCATTTTTCAAAATGGCATCCATCTCTGCCTGCATGGCTTCCTGCCATTCTGGAATATCCTTCGCTTCTTGAAAGGAACGGGGCTCTTCAAGGTGAGCCACCATAGCGTAGTTCACGAAGGGAGTCTTCATGTTGCGTTGAGACCACTGCACTCCGGAACTGCTCTCGGGAATGTCCGTGACCAGTGAGTCTGCTAAAGTCTTCAAATAACATTGAGGTAGCTTCTTTTCTGATGGAGGTGCCTTGGGAGCTGGCTTTGGAATGGCATGCTCCTTCTCCTCGTCCTCGTCCTCCTCCTCCTCCTCCTCCTCCTCCTCGGGGTCTTTAGTCGGCTCCACCTCTTGGATGGTGACCTTGGGTGGGGGTAATGTTGGAAGTTCGGGAACCTCTTCTGCAGGTTGTGGCTCTAACTCCTCAAAGATCACATCCTTGTTGATAAGGATCTTCTTCTTTTGGTCAAAAAGGCGATAGGCCTTGGATCACTGTATCCCACAAAGATACATCTTCGGCTATGGGAATCGAGCTTTGTCCGCTCATCTTTATGCACATGATGAGATATCGTGGGCTTCTTACCATAGTAAGCTTCATATGGAGTCTTGTCATCAACGGCCTTGGTCTTGGTTCTGTTGAGGATGTGAACTCAGTGTTCACGGCTTCACCCCAATAAGCTTTCAAGAGATTCCTCCCTCGCAACATGGTCAAACCTGTCTCTGTGACGGTTCTGTGCTTCCTCTCAGCAACTCCATTCTGCTGAGATGTGCGAGTTGTAGTGAGTTGTCTCTTGATCCCGTGCTTCTTGCAAAATCCATTGAACTCGGTAGAAGTGAACTCTCTCCCTTTGTCGGTGTGGAAAGCTTTGATTACCTCCTCGCTCTCCTTCTCTACCTAGGCCTTCCAGTCTTTGAATTACTCATAAGCTTGAGACTTCTTGGCCAGGCAGAAAACCCACGTCATGCGACTGAAATCATCCACAAATAAAAGAGAATACCGCGAACCTGCGAATGAATTTGTTGACATTGGGCCACAGATGTCGGCGTGAACCAACTCGAGCGGTTTCTTGGCCCATGATGAGGCCTCATGTGGGAACTTGCCCTCCAAGCAAGCCCTGTAAACATGATCATTGCCTGCAATCGGTGGAAGTCCATCCACCATCTTTGTCTTTTGCATCTCGGCAAGAATGCCATAGTTGACGTGACCGAGCCGCTGATGCCACAATTTGGATTTGCCATGGTCCCCGTGCACCAATAGAGCGTTGAGCTGATATAGCCCATGCTCCTCAATTCCTTGAGCCACCACCTTTCCATTTGCCTTGGATGTGACAGTGACTTTGCCGTTGTCCAATAAGACCGACATATTGTGCTTGTCCATCTGACAGACAGACAATAGGTTCTTGCACAAGGTCGGTACATATAGTACACCGGAAATCAGTTCCTCGTTTCCTGCAGTTGTGATGAAGGGAATACTACCAACACCCTTGACAGGGCATGTCCGGTTATCCCCCACCGTGACCTTGGAATCAGGATGCGTACCTTCCATGGATAGAATCACTCACACCTCTCACTCCCGATCTAGCTCAAACAACAGTCAAAGAGTCAGAGAGAGAGATAGCACAAAACTCATATATTCCTCCACAATAGTGGGCAGACAAAAGCTCAAAGATGAGCAGAGAGGACAGCAAGGCTGCTGTCAACAAGAACTGAGTATTCTCCTCTCCCTGCGCGCTTGCCCGGTGCAAGGCAGGTCAGTGCTGGTGATGGAGAATCAAGGAGGAATGGGGGGCTTTATATAGGAGAGCTTGGAACCCTCAAACTGACCAACCAGGCCAGTCTGTTTCAGCCGACTGAGGCGACGTGGTCAGGGCCCCTTTTGGGGCTGAATCTGGGCCGACCAGACCTGGCTGGTCTGGCCTATAAATAGGCCCCCTCTGTGGGCCTTTTGGGCTGCTGATGCCAGGCCCCCATGTGTGCTGTATGCTGCTCCATCCTCTCCCGTGTCTGCTGGCGCAATCTTCCACGTAGGCTGCTGGCGCAGTCCTTCACACAGCCAGGTAACCTCTGCCCTTTTCCCCCTACAGTCTCCTGTCCCCTTGTCCCCTCCAATCGGGGGCTCACAGGTGGGGCAGTGACATTTCTAACAGATAGCACCTATCCTTTTTAGGATCTACTGGTTCCAAAAGGGGCTTTGGTAGCATGGATATGGTGGGTGGCAAGCAAACAAATATAGCTGATCCTCGTATACTTGGACCAGGGTGGAGCGTAAGAAGCCTAGCAGGTAGGCTTTGAATAATGCATGGGGCGTGCCAGGCTTTATGAGCGAGTGAGGGTAGAACATGAGGCAGCTTCCCAAAGCAGCCCTTGCCCAAGCAGGTCGCCCCTAGACTCCAGAAGACAATACTTTCTTTGATGTGCAGAGAGACCCCCCCGGTGATAGGGGTACCGACGAGCACCCAGGTTCCAGCCCAGCAGCAGGAATCCAGAGGTCCCATTGTTCTAGAGGCCGTTGCTCGAGCCATCCGTCCTCCTCCTCCCCATCCCCCCCCCCTGTCATCCTCCTTCCTCGTAGCCTCACTACCTGTCTCCGCTCCGCCCTCTTCACCTCATCCTTCCGTCCCTCTCCTAGACACGACCTAGCTCCCAAGCTCTCATGCAAGGGCATGGTTGAGTCTTCCCCTCTGTTCCAGGCTGCAGCTTTCTCTTCTCAGTCGCAGCCCTCTTCTTCTCTCATGCAGGACTTTTCTTCCTTGAAGAAGCCCGAGTCAGGTGGCTTGTTCTCACAGCTTTCAGGTGCGAGGCCTCAACCTAGGCAACTTTTGCCAAGGAAGTTTTGGAGGCTTGGACCATGGAACTACTTAGAGATCTTGAACGTGTATCCCCTAGCTCTAGAGATGACAATGATGATCTTGCAGCCCTAGAAAGGGGGTTCCATTGGTGTGGTTGGTTCCCGCACTTGCCCTTTCTAGGGTTTTCACTCCACGGGGAGGACAAGTGGATCTCGTCTCTATTTGGTTGCATGATGGGAGATCTACAAAAATCTCAATTTGTACGATTGGATATATTCTAGTCTTACAAAGGCATATTTTTCTATTACCTTATGACATATTTTAGTCTTACAAAGGCATATTTTGGATATATTCTAGTCTTACAACCCCAGAGCTGCTAAAACCCCGGACCTGCAGGTTGCAACAAGCATAAAGGAAACAACCATAGAAGGATGCAAACCAGCTCACCACCCAACCATAACGCTAGCCAGTCCCCAACCAACCTCGCGTCCCATACCACCAGGTGGTGCCCAAGGGCCTTGGAACTGCTGCTGGGTCTTGGGCTATGCTAGATAGCAGGTGCACTAGGATTAGACCAACAAGAGGAACTAGGCTTGCTCCTACTTGCTCTGCTAAAAACTGAACCCTTGGGCTCCTTATATAGGCTCAAGCCCTCTATGCCTAAAATTGGCAGACATTTTGTTTGGCATGCTCTGAGGAACCCAAACTGAGAGTAGTATCTAACATCTAAAAACAAGTGACCAGAAATCACTTGTAAACTCCTGATCGTTGACAATGTTAGCAGGTAAACCATACAAGTGAAATAATTGGTCACAAAAACTGCTGAGCCAATTGTCTTACTGAGACGGTGGATCGAGTAGGTAAGAATCTAGCCATTTTTTTCAGGCGATCTATTGTAACCCATATGGCATCATGGCCTGTGCATGTTCTAAGCAACCCCGTAATAAAGTCCATGGAAATACTCTCCCATTTATTACCAAGAATTTGCAATGGCTGTAATAAGCCCATGCTGCGTAAACTTTCAACCTTGTTCGCTTGCAAACACGGCAACCCATGACACAATTTTGAACAAACTCCGTCATCTTAGGCAAGAGGAAAGTATGATGCACCAAAAAGAGAATTCTGTGCACTAGGTGCATCATGACACTCTCGAAAAATCTTGGATCAGAGATCCGACACATCTGGTACACAACTCTTTTCATTTCGAAACAACAAACCATTCCGAATTACCCTTTGACCGCCTTGCCGCCTGTATCGTAGGTGGCACTATCCTTGAGCCTTGGTCAATCACAAAGCTCCCATCCTAGACTTTTTGTCAATATGTACTGAAGCAACGTTCAGTTGCACAAAGCCCTCTCAAGGATTGAAATAAGTCGGAGGTGATCACAGTAAAGGCCAAAGCATTTACCAACTTGATTCGACTTCATGCATCTGCTACATTATTCGTGAACCTTTTCCATATCATAATATAACAAATTTGAAACTATACAGATAGTGTATCCAAACTTTGAGCGCATACAATACTGCATAGAGTTCTTTTTCTAGTGTGGGTCAACGATATTGAGTGTCATCTAGCTTTTTACTCTTAAAAGCAACGGGTTGATCTCCTGGAATAATGCTGCCCTGATTGTAAAATCACTCGCGTCGCCTCCAAAACATAAGGTCGGGTAGGATCGGAACGGGTGCTTCCTTGATACATAACTTCAAAGTATCATAACCTTTATTCAAATCTTCATTCCAGGTGATAGGGTGATTAGAATTATGTGTTGGAAAGGTCACCTCTCCATCTGTAAGCCCCCAAATGAGGAGAGCATGGGGGCAAGAGACCTAGGGCAAGATCTGCCCAGAGAAAAGGGAAAGAGGGGGCTGCCACATGGGCAGCACCTCACAACAAACAGGGCGGGGTTATCCCAGGGCAAAGGCCGCGACAGCTGGCAAGGCCTTTAGGGCCTGGATCTCGCCTGGCAGGAGGCGCATCTGGAGCAGCAAGCAGGCAGGGTAATCCCAGGTCAAAGGCGCACTGATTGGCGAGGTTCTGTGGGTAGGTTTATGGCCTGCAACAGGGCCAGCAGATAGCAGGGTATGCAGTCCACAAGTGCTGGGCCCTGCATGGAACAAGAAGGCTGCAAAAGGGCAGTGCCCTGCTCTTAAATAGGGCTGAGGCTGGCTGGTCGGATGGCCAATCAGGTCGGCCAGCACATAGCCCCACAAAAGGGTCCCCACAGCCCCATAAATAGGGGCTGGTGGGTCGGTTGAAGGGCTAGCAAGTCAGCCAGGGAGGGGGGCTGCTTGTCAGTTATTTTGCGGCCCCTTGGGGCCTATAAAAGGAGCCCCTTGGGGGCATTCTACACATCCACCAGGGCAGCCTTCAAGGAGCAGACTTGGAGTAGAGGAGCAGCACACTTGGGGCCTACATCTAGGAGGAGGTCAAGGCAGGCTGTCCACTGCAGGGCAACAAGGTGTGGAGGATCAGACACGGAGACTAAGGTCAACATACGCTCATTGGGGAGCACGCGAACTTAGGGATCTAGGAGTGTCTCGGAGGTAGTAGGACAGCATCTTTTGGTGAGGACAAAGGACCATGGTTTGGTGGCAATTTGGCCCTCTGTTGTATTGTGTTCATTGGACAGAAATATTTTGTTGGTCCTATATCTCTTCTGAGCATTGTCTATTTGCTGTTCTACACATCTATGTGAAGCACATCAAGTAAAGAAGTTTGTGATTCCACCCACATCCCACATTGTGTGAGCTCTTGGGCTATTCTATCAGTCTTCGCTATGTGTAAACTCTGTTGGTTGATTTCTAACATTGCGGCCACGACATCTCAATAATGATTTGGAAATGATTTTTGAGTAGTCACGAACTAACTTTCTTAAAATGATAGTAAAGCCTAGGAAAGAATGAAGTTGTTTCACCGTTTGGGGGTTGGACAAATCCAAAACCTTTTGAATACGATCTAGATCAATGCTAACCCCTTCCTGTGAGATCTTGTCGCCTAAGTAAATGATCTCCTTCATAAAGAAGTCACATTTACTCATCTTGGCACACAACGCATGCTGTCTTAAGAGTCTTAAAACAATTGTGAGATGACCAATATGGTCCTCTAATGTCTTGCTATACACCAAGATGTCATCTAAAAGCACTACCACAAACTGACTTAGATAATCCTACAAGTCATTCATCATTTGCTGAAAGGTGGCGGGTGCATTGGTCAACCCAAAAGGTAATATGAGAAACTCGTAATGACCATACAACATATGAAAGGCTGTCCTTTTGATATGTTTCAAATAAATGTGTACCAAGATGTCATCTAAAAGCACTACCACAAACTGACTTAGATAATCCCAGAACAAGTCATTCATCATTTGCTGAAAGGTGGCGGGTGCATTGGTCAGCCCAAAAGGTAATATGAGAAACTCGTAATGACCATACAACATATGAAAGGCTGTCCTTTTGATATGTTTCAAATAAATGTGTATCTGGTGATGGCCAGTACGTAAATCAATTTTAGTGAAATACTTCGATCCGGCCAATCTGTCAATTAAATCGTCAGTTCGAGGGAGAGGATATTTGTTCGTAGTTGTCACTTTATTCAACCTTTTGTAGTCCACACACATTCTCCAAATGTCATCCTTCTTCTTTCTTAAAAGAACACGAGCACCCCAAATTGCTTGGGCGTATATAACCCATGTTTAGGTAATCCTGGAGTTGCTTAGCTAATTCATCCTCTTCGGATTGGCTCATCCTATAGGGTGGAATACTTATAGGGTGAGCGCTAGTAACTAAATCTATGCGATGATCTACTGCACTTTTTGGAGGTAAACTTGCCGGTAGCTGTAAGAAATACATCATGAAAGTCATGTAACAATGTCTTAAATTCCTTTTGTTCAAACACACTTAATTCATTCCCATCATGAACAAAAGACAACAAATGAAGAAAGTGGAATCAAGACACATCAGAACACATCATAAGAAGTTATTTTCAAGATATTCCTTAATTGCATCGCTATTGCAAAAGGTCCCTGGGAGAGATGATTATCATCACACTGAACAGATACATGGGTGTCTTTATTCAAAAAGGAAAGAGTATAATCCTTCCAAGCAATTAGGACATCGTGGGTTTTAACCACTCTATCCCAAATAACAAGTCTACATGTTTCATGTGTATAACAAAGCACGGTAAAGTATCTGTGTAGGCTTGAATCCTGATTGGAAGATCATCAACCTTGCGATCCCAAAACTGCTTCCTTGCTGGAAGAGTTGAAGGCTGTAGAGGTGGAATCATGGAAGAAAAGCGGGAGTTGATGGCTACAGTCAGCCGAGATGTTAATTTGCTCGGTAGGAAGCTATGCAGGAGGGCTGAATTGCAGGTGACTGGCAAGAAGAGGGGTCTGGCTGATTTGAGGCGGCTGGCTACAAAAAGTAGATGCAAAAACAGCCCGCCTCAAAATTGATGTCCCCTGCCGAAAATAGCAGTCGGCTTTTCTACCTAATCCAGAAGCTTCCAGCGAAAAGCAATTGGCTTTTTCTAGTCTAGATGCTAGTTTCAGCCAGGGAATACGCACACCGGATGAAATCCATACCCAAATTTGCTGCTCCTAAAAGGAAATTTCTAGTCTTGAAGATGGTGACTCACATTATGTTTGATTCGCCCAATGGGCTGCTGCTCCCTTCCCCAAACTTTGTCGACTTCCTAGAGGGATTCGTCCCTGCAGAGGGGCCTCGCAAATTGAAATTATGACACCGAGTTTTCCTCTCATCAGGTGATCTCTTTCCTGTGTTAGAAAACTGATTCCCTCTGCCACAACAACATCCCTCACCGCCAATTTTCTTGTCTCCCAATTCATTCGTCAAGAGCTTTACCTGCTCTGGATAATCTTGCACTATGTTTGCTAGGACCCCATGCAGCCTACTCTTCTCCTTCCGACAGAGGAGACATGATGGGCTGCTGTAGTGCCTCGACTGATTCTATGTTGGGGACTGGGCGCTACATAGAGGAGCCTCTAAAGAGATTCTGGCAAGCACCACTCCCCTGTGGTGCTACACCTTTGCTCAGCCCTGTAGAGGTCTCTCCCAAAATGGGGTTCGCATCCCAGATGACCTACTCCAGGACGAGGTGGTGCAGCAGGCAGTTGTAGAGATTTGGAAGCCACAAGGAGGGCCTAGTGAGGGATGGGCCGCGTGGGTGGCTAACTGGCATCAACAAAAAGGATTTCTTTCTGCTGTTGATGTGGCAGCCATCTTGCTGCCCACATGGCAGTCCTAGTCCATCCCCTATTGATGCATCTACCCTTAGTGAAACCAGCCTTCGGGATCTCCAAAGGGCAGTGAACAGTTAATAACCAGCAGATGCTTGATTTTCAGCCCCTTAGAACTTTCCACAGCAAAACAGATCAACTTAGAAAACAACACCTGAGAGCTAGATTGCCCCCGTCTTGCACCACACACAGATTGACCCTAAACTTAGCACCCCTTTCGGTATTTCTTTATCTTTTATTAGAAGGTGTGCAAATACAAAGAAAGCACTGTCATGCATCAGCCGAAAGACAGCCAACTGAATAATCCGGTCACAGGCACTTCCCTCCTGCTATGCAATTCAGAAAAGGCATCCTAGTCCAGTTCAATATTCCATGGCAGCCCTTTTTCTGATTTGGCTGAGGGTTCTAACCTGGCAGCTTTGATACCCACTAGGGGAATCCTGGAAGGAGAGAAATCAGCCCAAATCTGGCCTGGCAGCTCTGATACCTGTCAAGGGAGTCCTTGCAAGACAGAGGCCGGCAAAACAACCACACCTGGCTGTTCCTAGCAAATAGAAAGGTTAGCTGCACAAAGCAATAGGATGTGAAGGTTCTCAGGCAGTAGGAAAGCTCCCGAAAAGCAATCAACAGATCGGAAAGCTCGCGAAACCCTGGGAGAGCAGCAAACATGAGAACGAATCTCCTTGAGCAAGTCCTTTGGCTCCCTGGCGGGTGAAAATCAGCAAAGACAACATCGGAAACCTGCTGGAGGAAAATTGCCAAGGCTGGAAGTCTGTTGGAGAAATTCGCAATCCCTGGAAGCACTTGGATGGCTTGGCAGATGAGAAAACCTGAAGATGAACAACTGGAGATCACCGGAGCAGCCTAAACCAGTGCAAAACTGAAAGCGACTGACCAGAGAAGCCCTCTGGTAAATTCCCAGAACAGCCTGGCAGGCTCCTGCAAACTGTGAAATCTGCTGGATCAGCCTTGGGAACACACAGAACTGTGAATTGCCCTCTCTGGAAGCGGAAGGAAGCTTGGAACAGTGCGCAGTCAGAAATTGCTTGCCATGTTAGCACCTTGATGAATTGCGATTTCAGAAATCAGCTCCCGGGAAGGTCCTGGTGAAGTGCGAATTCCGGTAGCAGCTCCTAGAAGGGGCAATTTGGCAGTCTGGGACCTGGCAGGGCTTGTGGGTGATGGCAGATATGAGAAATTGGCTCCCAGAAGGTGTGGGGATAGCTGGGAAGAAGAATAACGAGATTTGGATCTAAGATGGAGCTAAACCAGCCCTGGCTTAGCCCCTAAGCCACTTGAGCCAAGAATAGCTGCCTTTACTTGCCCTGCAAGTCAATGGATCTTTACCCCTCTCTAACCCTTAGATCCTTTGCCTTGGCCCATGGAATTAATTGCACGTAAGTGTCCTTTACAAATTTAATCAGTTTGAGGCCAGGTCAGTCACCGTTAATTCCTAAAAATTAGAAATTCACGTCCTCGTGACAGACCCCCCTCTTGAAACACAACAAATGTCCTCATTTGCTGTTCAAAACAGCAAGCACAAAAGTGAGAAAAATGAAAATACTGTGTGGTAGACTCTGCCACCTTTTTAGATATGTGCTTGTAGTATCAGAAATGCATAAACAGCATTGAAAAACCAAAAAATATATACAAGGGTTGGCTCGTTAGAGCTCAGATAACGAGCCATTCCAAATATACAAACAGAAACTGACATTGACTAGTACACTGATCCAGAATTCTCGCGGCAGATATACCGTTAGCAAGCAGTACCTTCGGTGAGATTGACAGTGTCACCAAGCAACCTCTAGATATCAGGAGCGGTCTGAACCAAGGGAGGGGAGGTGCTACCCCTCTCTTGAGCATCAGGCAATGCCCCAGACTCACGCTCTTCTGAGCCTGAATGAGCCTTAATTGAAGTCGGCTCAAGTTGAAATGCCTCTAGGTAGAGCTGCAACGACTGAGGTGAATCTGCCAGTTCACCCTCCTTCATCCACTTTGCATCAATAGTTGGATAACTTCTGCATTTCATCAGATAGCGACTGATAACTCTATTTTTTACCTTGCGTTCCTTGTCTACTAGAATTTGTTTCAGAACCACGATTTCATCCAATTCTTCAACTTCATGCTGTTCTTCAGGAGGCATATCCTTTGGCACATCTCCCCGAAACGGTTTCAAAAGACTCACATGGAATGCATTGTGAATCGTCCAATGATCCGGTAGCTTCAGCCTGTAAGCTACATCATTGATCTTTTGTAGAATCTGAAAGGGACCATATTACCTCATACCAAGCTTAACATACAGCCTGTCCTCCCCCTTTTTTTTTCCAGTTGCTGTGCTTTCTGAAAGCGTAAGTGAACCCAATCGTCTTCTTTGAATTGCAGCCACAACGATGATGGTCAGCGGCTCTCTTTTGCTTGTCCTGAGATCTCCGGAGAGCGATCTTGATTTTCCTGTAAGCCTCATCCAAGTTTTCCACAAACTAATAGCTTCAAAGATTTTATCTTTGGTGTGCAGAATGGGCGGAACTTTCCTGTATCCTTCTACGATCTCGAAAGGAGCCTTTCCTGTAGAAGTATGAACCGTATTATTATAGGCAAACTCAATGAGTGGCAAGTATTGCTCCCATTTTGCCTTGTGCTCCGAAACAAGAGATCAAGGGCGGTGCCATTGGCCTCTTCAGATTGCCCATCAGATTGTGGATGAAACGAGGATGACAAATTCAGTGTGGTCCCCTTATTTTCAAATAATCCTCCCCAGAATAAGCTTGTCATCCGCGGGTCCCTGTCACTGATAATATGCTGTGGCATTCTGTGGTATTTGAAAACATGAGACATGAAAAGCTTTGCCATCTAGTCTGTTGAAATTTTCTTCCTCACTTGAATAAAATGAGCGTGTTTATTGAACCTGCAAGTTATGGTCCAGATACCATCATGACCTGACGGTGTAGGAGGAAGATAAAAGATAAGTCCATAGCAATGCTTTGCCATTGTCTATCTGGAATGGGGAGTGGCTGTAACAATTTAGGGGTTTTCTACGTGTCATACTTCACTTTTTGGCAGGTGATGCATTCATGGTCCTAACGACGTAATAGCTGGTGTCATCGAAGCATATGCCCACAAAGGACCCGTGTTCTCTAAAAATCCTGTCCATCATTCGGTTGAATGTGACGGGAGCATTATGTTAGAAATCGACCAACAGAGGGTACGCACAGCGGAAGACTGATAGAATAGCCTAGGAGCTCACACAATGTGTATGTGGAGTGGAATCACAAACTTCTTTAACTTATGTGCAACACATAGATGTGCAGACTCATCAATAGACAATGAACCAGCCAAATATAGAAGCTACCAAAACAATATATTTCCGTCCAAAACTATGTAGTATGGACACAACAAAAGAGAGATAGACCCAAGGTCCTACCAGAGCGTGGTCCTTTGATCTTACCACAAAGTACTTCTACTATCTGCTAGATATCTCTAGACTTGAGCCCATGTGCTCCATCTCGAGCGTATGTAGACTCTTCGTCCCGATCCCTTCCTCCTTGCAGTCTGAAAACCTGCCTAGGTGGGCAGCAGCTACTAGCTCAGTCTGCAGCTCTTGTAAGTCTCCTTCACCCTTTGGGAATAGGCCCAACGAAGCCCTAATTGCTGCTCCTGTCTGCTGTATATTGTCTGCTCCAATGGATGATTTGTGAGGGCTGAATGGCCCTCTTTTATAGGCCCAGGGCCTGATCCAAAAAACCGACCAGTCAGCATCATTCTGGCCGACCAGTCTGCTGCAGGTCCAGCCCTCTAAGGGCTCTCAAAACAGGGCCTTTGGCCCTCTTTTCTATGCACGAGCTCACCTTTGCTGGTCTGTTGGGCCGACCTGGTTGGCTAGCCCAACCGACCGGCTCAGCCCAACCAGCCACTATAAGAGGGCAAGGGGCCAGCCCCCCTTTGCTCCTTTTTCTTCCCCTTCTGTCCTGCTCTTCCTGCCCCTGTTCAGGCTCTTTTGCAGCCCATGTGCTGCCTTTTGCAGGCGCCCATTGTTGCGCCACATGCAGACTCTGTACCGCCTCCTGTGTGCCTCTGTCAGGGGCCTGTTCCCGCCCGTACATACACGCCATGCTGTGCCTCTGCCAGGCTGCTGTTGCAGGGCGCATACTTGTGCATAGTCCTTGCCTCTTGGCCCTTTCCTTGTGAGGTGCTGCCCATGTGGCAGCCCCCTCTCCACCATGAGTCTCCTGCCCACATGACAGCCAAGATGCTGTCCATGTGGCATGCCATTCCGCCTATGGTCCATCCCCCCGATGCACTCCTCATTTGGGGGCTCATAGATGGGGAGGTGACCATTCCAACACATTAGTTAACCTGAATGGCATGACAAGATACTCATAAATCCCAAAAGTGGTCCTAAAATCCTCTTGTGCACATCTTCTGGTCGAATGCGGATCTGATGATACGTGCTCTTCAAATCAATGTGGCTGAAAATGGAAGACCTCTCAAGTGTGTCCAAGATGCCATCAATTTGAGGAATGGGAAACCTGTTCTTCACTGAGATCTTGTTAAGTGCACGGTAGTTGATGCACATCTGCCAAGATCTATCCTTCTTCGTACCAAAAGAATTGGTGAACAGTATGGGGAGAAATTGGGCCGAATCAGCCCTTTGTGCAGCAATTCATTTCCTGGGTTCGATATTTCTTCCCGTTGGGCTGCGTTGACCCTGTGTGGTGGTATATTCAGAGGGCTACTACCTGGCATAATATCTATAGCATGTCTTCAGGCCTCTCGGGTGGGAGTTCCCCTTGGTAAAGACTTAGAAAAACAATCTTGAAACTGAAATAAGAAATCTGTCCGCTCTTTATCCATACCAGAAAGAGGCGGCTGGTCATCTTCTTTCTTTTTCTTTGGCAAAAATCAAATACACAGAAATATGCTCTTTCATTACTGAAGTAATTGCAGCAGCAGATGCAACCGGAATGGACACTCCTTTGAGTTTTACATTAAGCACATGAGTCTTTCCCTTGTGAGTCAGAGCAATGGTTTTATTGAAAGTATCAACAATAGCCCGAAGACGGTAACACCATGAAATGCCCAAAAGTACGTGACAACCATTCAGAGGCGTGATGTAAAATACTTATGTATCAAAACAGCTGTGTACTCAATGATCGGAGTGATGGATGTACTCAGCCCTGTAGCAGCCATGTCTGCTTGCGCAAGTGAACCCATCTCCTCTGGGCGTATACCCAGCTTACTAGCATTGCTAACTTTGGAGAAATAAAATTTGCCTTAGCACCGGAGTCAAAGAAAAATAGAGCGGTCTGATCACGAACTTTACCCCAAGCTCTACAAAGCTCTGTGTCATCTTCTTGTTTCTTATTAGTGATCATGTCAGGTACAAGGCCATCATAGGGCTTTTGCTTCTTGCTTTTCTGATCAGCTTTGGATTCCACCTTCCGTTCATCTTTATCCTCCAAAGGATGCTGTCTTTTCTTTTTGTGCGGGCATTCATGCACTTGATGGCCCTCTTCCCTGCAGTAGAAACATCCGTTTTGCTCTCTAAGGACTTGTTTCTCCTCCTCCGTCAATCCGGTAGGCCGTGACCTGAGAACATGCCGCTGTCTTGCAACCAAGGTAGTTCTACCAAATCTGTCCTTCCGTTTAAACTCTTCTTTCCTTTTGAACTCTTCTCTCTTGCTGCCCTTAAAACCACTGGTCTTGCCCTATAGCAAAGTGTAAGCTGTATTGGCATTCTCGATCAACTGAGACTGTTAGAAACCTTGGACTTCGTGCAAAAGTCTCGAATTTCCTTCGGTGATCCACATCAATATTCTCTACCTACAAGGGAACATGCCGATAGGAACTAATTGGCAACAGGCCCTCCCAAAATTTCTTGTGATATTCTTCCAAGTTGCAGCAATTCTTTGCATCCAATTTATGCCAAGCCGTTATGATGTCAACTTCAAATGTGGTGGTCAACAATGCAGCTGAAAAGACCTGCTTAAACTCCACCCATGTGGTGGGTGCTCTCCTCTGCAAGAGAAGATTTGTCCACCATTGCAAGGCATTTTCCTTCAAGAAAGTGGCAGCTTTTCTAAATTTGACAACTCTGTAAAATTCTCACCTGAGTATGCTGCATCAAACTGCTGAATAAAAGTAAGAGCTTTCGACTTGTCTTGACTCCCATCAAAAGTATCAAATTTTACAGCTTCCCCTTGGGTGTGAGATTATCATAGGTAGATGGCTGTAAATACGGGGGCTGCATGATATTACCAAGATTTGTGACACTCTGTCCACTATTCACAGCAGGATTGACCATTCTTGGCCCCATTGCATTCATTCTAGGCATCCCCGAAAAATTTCCCATCATACCGGGCATAGCTGGCTGCATCCCAATGTTACCATACATCATGTTAGGCATCATAGCCGGCATACCTCCGAATTTTTGTCGTTGATAGCCTTGCTCAGCTGTCCAACCATCGCTTGAAACACTGAACCTCCTCCAAAATAACCTGTGGGCATAGAAGATGAGGGTTAGTCTGCTGGCCCGAACCGAAAAGTGGAAAGCTCTAGGGATTTCCGCCCATACCTGATTCGGGAGGCATTTTACCGGCTGCGGAGTCTTCTTCTTCTTCTTAGGCTTCAAAGGAGCATTCACCAATTCTGCAAAGCGTGGATCTTGCATCAACTGTGCAAAAGTCTGAGCAAATCCCTGCAATTGTGCCTTGAACTGTTCATTTGCATTTGGCTCTTCAACTTCTTCCTCTTCATGACGAGAACCCTCGGTAGCATGCTCCGATTGAACGGGCTGTTCTTCATCTTCCTTTCACCATAATCAAAAGACCCCGATTTCTCCTCAGCATTCGTGCTAAGTGCCATGGCTGAAAATTTCTCTAAGCTGCAAATTTATTACAGCGACTAGTATTTGCTGTCCTGACCCAAACAGAACCACGGGCTCACCCTCTTGAAGAAGATGGCGATGTCCCGGAAACAGAACCACTAAAACCGGTCTTCGGGATCTCCAATGGGCAGTGAACAGTTAATACTTGATTTTCAGCCACTAAGAACTTTCCACAGCAAAACAGATCAACTTAGAAAACAACACCCGAGATCTAGATTGCCCCGTCTTGCACCAGACACCAGATTGGCCCTAAACTTAGTGCCCCTTTCGGTATTTCTTTATCTTTTATTCAGAAGGCATGCAAATACAAAGAAAGCACTGTCGTGCATCAGCCCAAAGACAGCCAACTGAATAATCCATTCACAGGCACTTCGGTCTTGCTATGCAATCCAGAAAAGGCATCCTAGTCTAGTGCAATATTCCATGGCAGACCTCCTTCCGATTTTGGCTGAGGGTTCTAACATGGCAGCTCTGATACCCACTAGGGGAAACCTGGTAGGAGAGAAATCAGCCCAAATCTGCAGATCTGATACCCGTCAAGGGAGTCCTGGCAAGACAGAGGCCAGCAAAACAACCACACTTGGCTGTTCCTGACAAACAGAAAGGCTAGCTGCACAAAGGGCAGGGCTCCTGGGTGACGGCAGATCTGAGAAACTAGCTCCTGGAAGGTGTGTGGATAGCTGGGAAGGAAGAAAAACGAGATTCTGATCTGAGATGGATTTGACATGAGATTATTCTCATGTAGTTTTGTTCTTTTTCAGACAAGCTTATTTCTTTATTGGGACTTTCATGACGGAGGATCTCAATAATTCTGGCACATAAGTTCTGAGGATGTTATATTTATTTCCATGGCATTGCTACCTTTGTTATCTGCCCGTGAAATTTTCTGTTGCATGAGCGTGTTTGCCACTGGAATGAGGGAAGTTACAGATCATGCTTCAGGAAGCGTTTGAAGAGGAAAAGCAAAGCCTTCACATTTGTTTGGCCCCAGAGTTCTATGTAGTATGATTCTGGACCTTGCATACACGATACATATCTTGCATTCAGGTAGATAGAGAGGACTATGGTTTTTAACCTTGTAGGTGACTATCATCAGGAGAAGAACTGCACTTCTAATTTTATTTCTCTACATGACGTGTTTTGTTTATGCTTGTTCCATCGTTGTTTCGTTTTGCTTGTTCTATCGTTTGTCTAACTATATAGAAGGAACATGTGTATATTCTGATGAGAAGCTAGTGGGTACTGTTTTGTTTTTAGGGTATTTCTTATGAGAAAATGGCCGTCATAGTGCGAGGATATGTGAGCTCCTTAATACAGAAGTATCCTTACTGGAATAGAACCCTTGGCGCTGATCACTTTTTTGTTACATGTCATGATGTTGGGGTGAGAGCAACGGAGAATGTAACACTACTAGTAAAGAATTCAATTCGTGTTGTTTGCTCGCCTAGCTATAATGTTGGTTTCATTCCACACAAGGATGTGGCATTGCCACAAGTTTTGCAGCCGTTTGCATTGCCACAAGGAGGTGATGACATCCAAAACCGGTAATTTGCTCCTCATCTTATGCTTTTTCTGGCATTCTGTGAATTCAGAAAGTTTTGTTGGGGCTTTTATACCTTTTGTCATACGTTTCGAGATGTTTTTATACGATAGACTTTTGTTGGGTTGCAGGACTATTTTAGGGTTCTGGGCTGGTCATCGTAACTCCAAAATAAGGGTGATACTGGCCCGTCTATGGGAGAATGACACAGTGCTTTCAATCAGCAACAATCGCATCAGTAGGGCTATTGGGGAACTAGTTTACCAAAAACAGTTTTACAGAAGCAAGTTTTGTATATGTCCAGGTGGCTCACAAGTCAACAGCGCACGAATTGCTGACTCAATACATTATGCATGTGTTCCTGGTAAGCTTCTTATGTTGTAGACTTCAGATTTTTTTGCTTTTTATCTCCAATCATTACTTCCTTCATAGTGTTGAGCCTTTACCCAAGCCTCAATTCTGCTAGAAAAGTGGGCTGTCCATTTCTAGTCCGTTTTTTTCTTTTATTAGGATAATGCAGGGCTGTAGTGTATCATAAATGTATAATGGCAAGAAATCCACTAGTGGTTGGTTTGTCAAACTATGCTGCAGTGATCATCTCTGATTATTATGATTTACCTTTCAATGACGTCCTCAATTGGCGCAAGTTCTCAATAATACTCAAAGAAAAAGATGTGATTAAATTGAAGGCTAAATTACAATCAGTTACAGATGAGCAATTTGCTGCCTTGCATGGATCGCTCCGACAAGTAAGTATTTCAATGTTTCAAGTTAAATTTCACTCTTTTGTGTGTGCGCTTTGAGAGCCACCGTTATGGTTGACAATCTGATACAATCAAGACAGACTAAAAAAA
Source organism: Dipteris shenzhenensis (assembly GCF_047967505.1). NCBI lineage: Eukaryota > Viridiplantae > Streptophyta > Polypodiopsida > Gleicheniales > Dipteridaceae > Dipteris > Dipteris shenzhenensis. The sequence continues at coordinate 31,703,777 of NC_141606.1, read as the reverse complement.
GTAACCACAAAGTTGCAGTAAATTCTTTTTTGAAGCAGTGGCTGATTCTAATTAATCTCATTGAAAAAGCAGTAGGAGGAAACGTAAAATCACTATCATTAATCCCAGGTATTGAAACTGTGAACCAGGCTCAAAAACATTTCGAGTGGCATACACCTCCACTTAAGTATGATGCTTTTCATATGGTCATGTATGAGCTGTGGCAAAGGCATTATACTATCAAATATAGCTGAAGTATTTGAACCCTTGGAATGGCTAGGCAAACTATTGACCCTCCTAACATTCACTCTATTGACCCTCATAACATTCACTATGATCAACCACCAGCATGTATGGGACGAAGGAGGGTCATCACTTTTTCAACAACCTGTGCATCCTATCCCGATTTATCATTCGTAAACTTCAATTGTTATCTGAGGAAATTATTGTCTGGTATTTTGGCAAAGGATGGACTGCCATATACAGGTGTCTCAGGATTTTCCAACTGGACTGCAATCTGGAGAACTTCCCAATCGTCAACTGGTGTTACCATGCTGAGGCTTCATTTTTGTAAGCAACCTTCACTTCATGGCAATTGGGGGCTGGCGTTTGCAAATTTGTCAAGATGTAATTTACTTTTGGGTTTCAATATCTAGATATTGCGATCCAATCTGATTTGGTAAGGCTGCAATTCTCCACTCTGTACAAAATTTTCAGTCCTGACTGAGAAATTTGCTCAGTTAGCCCCCTTCTATTGAAGCATTTTATTGAAGTTGTATTTCTGAGCATGCTGAAGGTCTCTTTAGAACGCTTGTGTTGTAATGAGATTTCAAAAATTCAGTTGGTGGGAAGTCATAGTGAGTATTAGCTATGATGTATGTAGACTTGCTGCACGTGTTTGCAACTAAGTTGGTGACTGTCAGGTTGTTAGATGTGTTAGAACTGTGTGTACCCAAGAGATTCCGGAATCTTTCTAAACCCAAAGGCAGCTTATCCTTTGGTACTGATGACAACATAATAGCGTGGCTTACTAAGTTATTTTTGATTTTTGTTTACTCATAAGTATGTTTAAAGTCGCTTACAAACTCACTCTCTTTTGTTCTTTCACTCATTCTACTAAATAGCTTAATTTGTAAGATTGGACAGTCTTATAAAAGTATATGTTAGAACTGTGTGCTTGTACGTGAGGAAATTCCTTAATTCATCTACATAAATGTTTCTGCCGAAACAGTTCACATGCTGATTTGACCTCGTGAAGTTTTGTTCCAGTTGCGATGAGCTGATATTGTCTGACCAGTGGATTCTTCATAGTCATTCAATATGCCCTTACTCGTACATAGAGTTTCTAACTCAATAATTACGAGTCGATGAATTGCAAAGCCTATGAACATGGTGACACAAATTCATGGTGTTTCAAAGGAGGCGTTGGAAGCAGTTTTTCTCCGCTGCAATGTCCCACTGGCCCCCTCTTCGTGCCCATTCGCCAGCCCTTCATTACCACCTCCAGCTCTCCGTCCCCTCCCCCAAGTCGAGCCACGCCACCCTCTTCGTCGCCTCCCACCTTTGTTCACTTTTCTGCTACTTCTCAGTGTGCCCTTTCACTTCTCCATTTCCGCCTCTCCTACTTTGCCGCCCCTCCTACTGTCACTTCTCCATTTCCACCTCTTCTTCAGCTAAGCTCCCGATCTCACCCTGGCTCCAACCGGAGTAGAGTCCGATCTTTCACGGCAGTGTTCTTTTCCCTGGTTTCACGAAGGATGATATGGACTCGACACACCATACATATTGCACGCTCCCCGACGACCCTCAGGTATTCCCTGGCCTTCCAAAGGAGTATCGATCCGTATTGTTGCTTTGGCATAGTGCTAGAGTTGCCGCCTGCAATGGCGTCGGATTTGGTAGATGACGGGGCAGGGTGATTGCAGAGTGGTTAGAGTATCTTCGTCGAGACCTTGGACGTGGGCACTTCGTCAGAGAATTGAGATTTCCGGACCTCAATTCTCAAAACCTCCAATCACAAATCAAATAGCCTACACCACGCAAGCCATTCGCACATGCATGCAATAAATGAGCTCAACCTTTTTCATATCTTTTGCATTTGGTGTGTAACCTACCCCGCCCATCCCCTTTTCTCACTTGGGCGGGCGATGGGCGGTGTAAGACCAGCCTTACGCGAGGTGTAGCTTCTTGGTTCTCTTGCTCGTGGCACTGCTGCCGCTTCACCCCCATTCCTCCTCTCCTTCGTCATCCCCACTCCGGGCCGGCCATAGCGACGCTTGGGATCACTCTCACTACCCAGCCCCCCTCCATCCTTGCCGTTTTCTTCTCCCTCCCCCTCCCCCTTTTCGTAGCCGTCACCTCTTTTGCGCCCCCCCTCGTGGCCCCCACACGCCCCAGCTAGGGCCATGGTACTTTGTAGATGTCCCAGATGAGTACCCGCTGGTACTTGAGGTACCAATTCTGATTCTGTAGCGGGCCATTATTGCCGCAGTCGGAAGCCCCACTCGACCTTTTTGGGGCTTCAACTTCGCGGCCACTGGCAAGGAACAATGAACTTCCATTCTCTTCACTGATGGGATAATTGGCACATCTACCTTGTAGCTTGCTTTTGACTTTGACAGAAGAGGTTTGAGCCTATTCATAGTGGTGATTCTTCTAGGGTCACAGGTGCATCTTTGACAAATGGTGCATTGGCAGTTCAGCCTATTAGTAGTGGTGATTCTTCTAGGGTCACAGGTGCATCTTTGACAAATGGTGCATTGGCAGTTGAACTGGTGCATCTCCGTTAGCCCATTGGGAGTGCATACCTCCCCTTGATATTGTGGGTGCTAAAGGTGGGCATTACGCCAATGATGCCTGACTACTCATTGTTAAAGCCTCCCTTGAAAACTCAAAATTTTATAGTGCCTCCCTTCTGCCCCCCTAGGTCTAACATTGGCCGGTTACCCTCTTGGACACTGCGTACAAGATCTTGGTCAAGGGCTACGGAGCATTATTGACATCCCTACAAATAAAAGCATTTTGCCTCCAATGATACCGCTACATATCTTGCCAAATTAATGCTCTACGATGCTGGAAGCAAACTCACAAATTTCTCCATACAAAAAAAACATTGGAAAACAATCCATTGACCATCTTGGTCATTATAAGTCGCAACAATAGGTTGCAAAGCATGTTTAGCAAGAACTACAATTCTAAAATGTACTCACCCGTATATAAAATTTCATCCTGCAAAATGCCCCCTTTGGCCTACATAGCCATGCCGATTATGCTCTTGTAAGGCCACTATATCAAATTGCAATCTCTTGATATATGCCCATATAATCTTCCATTTGCATAGGTCACATAATCCCGATACATCCTAAGGTTAACATTTTATATGTTCTAGCATATTTACAAATCTACAAATATGTACATATACTCTATCACACAAAAAGGCAATTCAAGACTACATGTCAACATTAAGATCCAAAGCACGATCTTGTGGAGACCTAGATCTTGTGAGCTAGGTAATAAAAGAAAAAGAGTATGACTTGTAGTCATTACAACACAAGTAATGCATGTGCTAGAATTTTCACTTAGGGATATGCCCATTAGATGATGCACAATTACATCATGTATGAGGAGGAAGAGTCCTCTTATCTAGGACTATTTTCCTCAAGGGGATTGTGAACCATCATCCGAGGGTTTTTCCTCGTCTTTTACTTGCATTGCAAAGGGTAGCTTACCACTGTTATTGCCAATAGGAGAGACTCTGGCCTTTCCTTTATACTAGGTAGTAATAGCTCGTTTATCAGTTTTGTTTTAAGCCCAGAAGTTCCAGTGGCATACTTATTCTGCATCAACAGTAGGCATTGCTTATGGAGGCATCTTGTGCAAAGTGAGAGGACATTGTGAAGCCATGTGGACAATTTTGACATTCGAAATAGGCACTTGTAAACCCCACTCAAGCTTATAAAAAGCACCGCCCACTGCAACATTATGAGAATAAGATTTCGCCATGGGACATCTATGTCCCATGGTGGACAAAATTTTGACATTCAAAATAGGCACTTGTAAAGAGACCCCACTCAAGCTTATAAAAAGCACTGCCCATTGCAACATTATGAGAGTAAGATTTCGCCATGGGACATCTATGTCCCACAAGATGCAAAATATATTAGAGTTCCCACTTTGTTAGGGTGGACATACCACCTTGCCCAACGAGGTTGCAATTTTTAGCAAAAGCTTTTCTAGACATTGAGGAATATCTACAACCTCTACCCAAATTGGGTAGTGATGCTTAATTGAAAATTTGTAAGGCTCACATGGGAGACCAAGGCAATACATCTAATATTTGTTGCTTGTAATAGAGTAGAGAGTGCTCCAGCAACATTTTCTTATGTTGTTCATCTGACATGCTTAATAAAATCCCCTTGGTTGCATAATGCACTTTGTGGACAAAGCATCCCCCCAAGGTTCATGTTAATCGATTTCCCACATCAGCTACAACAAGCATTCGACTTGGGAAGAAGATAATCACATCTTTTTTGGCATATTCTCTAATTGGATTAACAATATCATCAACCTCAATTCTGTAATGCCCATCGTAGGGTACGCTTCTTCCAATATTTCCTTGTGTCTTCAAAACCATCATGCATAGCTTCATAGACTATCTAATTGCCCTTCATGCAAGACATGCCCAGGGTCATTTTGGTGTAAGTCTTATTTAACAAATTGAAAACCATCTTGACACAAAAGGAAACCTACTGATAGAGCAATGTATCTCATAGCTAGAAAGTAAGAAACACTCAACCTACAAAAAGCCTAAAAAACTAAGAGTTTTGGAGAGCTAGGAGGTTGCATGATACAAAAACATAGGCTTGAAGATAGCAAGTATCTATGTATGACCCACAAGTATAAGTAGCCAGTTGAGGAAAGGCCTATAATAATGATAAAGGCCGGTAAAAATAGCAAGGAAAAAGAGGACAAAATTATATGGAATATTGTAGCAGAGAGCACCCTAGGAGTTTCCCAATCGTTACTTTGTTTAGACACTTCTTCTAATATGTGGGGTGTTACTAACTGTTGTCCCCTTGGTTTCTTTATTCCTAAATAACATAGCATTGATTTCCTTAATCTAGCCTGAGTGTTCACCCTCTAGTGATGCTACTTCATTCGTAGTGCATTTTCTATTTATTTTAAAGTTTGTCAATAAAACATTTCTCATTCCTACTCTAAATTCTCTTCTCTTCACTATGGAAAGGGGTGTTGGAATGTCTTCTACACACACACACACACACACACACACACACACACACACACACACACACACAGGTGCACGTGCGTGCACACCCCCCCCAGGGGGTTCACTAGGAAAAATTCAAGATAGCACATGCGATCAACGGAAGGGGTTTTGTATTTTTATGGAGTCATAGAATATATACATAAGGGTTTTTTAATTCAAATAGTGAAAATTTTATTACATCAGGGATACTTTGATCATCTCAAAACGAATAGAAGGGATGTATATAGGGTATAAAAATCCATAGGTAGGGGTTGTTTTTAATACCCCTTGATTGTACATGCTATATGGGGTTTTTACATAGTGCCCCCCCGGACACACACATGCACATGTGTGGATGGTGGCAGGTAGGCAGATTTCGCTCTTCAATAAAAATGATGTTGCCAACAACTTATCAAAGCTCAAACTCCTCACATTTCCTTTTTTCTTAAAAAATTGTTCACCCTCTAGTGATGCTACTTGATTCAGAGTGCATTTTCTACTTATTTTAAAGTTTGTTAATAAAACATTTCTCATTCCTACTCTAAATTGTCTTCTCTTCACTATAGAAAGGGGTGTTGTAATGTCTTCCACACACACACACACACACACACACACACACACACATGCACGTGCATGCACATGTACCCCAGGGGGTTCACTAGGAAAAATGTAAGATAGCACGTGCGATCAATGGAAGGGGTTTTGTATTTTTATGGAGTTACAGAATATATACATACATAAGGGTTTGTTAATTCAAAAAATGAAATTTCTTTTACATAAGGGATACTTTAATCATCTCAAAACGTATAGAAGGGATGTATATAGGGTATAAAAGTCCGTAGGTTTTACTACCCCTTGATTGTACGTGCTATATGGGGTTTTTACATAGTGGCCCCCCTGGACACGCACAAGCACATGCACATGTGCATGTGCAGACACACACACACATACATGCTCGCATGCACGTGCAAACATAGACACATATGCACACATGCAATGTACGCACGTGCATACACACACATACACATGCGTGCGCACATGCAAACACACACCATGTATAACAAAACCCCTTAAATCCAAATGTAAGATCCAGAAACCTCTATATCGGCAAGAAAGAAAGGAAAGAACCTCCTATTTTGACATAAATGGGTCATAAAATTTTATATGCTTGTAAAGCTACAATTTTCATAATGCTTTTTGCAGAATATGGATTTCATTTCTCAAAAAATGGTGCTCACATTACATTACATGTAGATTTCTCATGAACATTGAAACCCAACAAGCACAAGTTGAGATGGGGTAGATATTTAAGTTTTTGGTACCTTCTTCTTATCCTCCTGACATCAATGGAATCTCAAAGAACTAATGGCCATGGTGAATTCTTGGGGGTTGTCTCACTTTTTCTCAACACTAATGACACAACTACCACGGTGACAAACACTATGTGGGCCAAGATCAATAATGTGGAAGAAATTGCATGCTTGCTCAACATTGAATTCACATGGTGGGACTACCAATCAAATTATTTACAATTGAGTATGGGAATTCTTATTAATCAGACACATCATCACTAAGGGTGGCCAATTGGGTAGGGTCCTCCATAGTACTGTTAGATGTGAAATATGGGATATAGACCCTTTATATCTGCACATCATGCTATGAATATGTCTCAATAACATGTATTCCATCACCACTGAAATCAATGCCCACTTTTCATAAATAGATAATGGGCCTTTCACATGCCTCTATACACATGAAACATTAGATGGTAAGATACACGAGATAGATATGAAACATTAGATTGGTAAGATACACGAGATAGACATTAAAGAAAAAAAATAGAGAATGATGTATGAGAAACGAAGGAAAAATATACTTACGAATTTAAGACAGAAGAAAAAGACATGATTACGAATTCCATAAGTCGTGCTTGCAGTCAGATTCAAAGTAGGAGTGGTCCACTTTATTGATTCAAACTTTTGCAGCTCTCCTGTGTTAATCGAGCTTGTCAGGAGAGACCTTTAATTCATCCTTGGCCTTCTTCCAACCATTCTTATGAACACGAGAACTCTTGATTGGAAACGTTTGTTTTGTAGCCTGTCGAATCACTTCCGTTGGATGTTTCTGTTGGAGTAGCATGGACCTTCTTATATCTATTCTTCATGCCACATACTTCTACATAAATAGGCTTCTATGAGCACTTAAAAGGTATTAGATTTACGTAAATGGACTTTTACCAAATCTGTGGGTATCTCACTAAGCATATATGGTGAGAGAAAACTTGGGAGACACAAGTCCTAGTCTGCAACTTCTTGAAGGCAAAGTAGTTCAAACTGTGCCATGAGACAATGTGGCACTGAAAAGGGTTTGAGCCGGGTATTATAGACAACACCAAAGTGGTCAAACCTACAAAATGGTAAATCCTCCGTAATATATAATGACAAGGGACTCCATCATGTTTCCTCAATGGGAGTCATGTTTCCTCAATGAAGTCATGCTTGCATATGGATTATACATTGCCAAAACTGTAGTCTTGCATTGAGTGCTCATGAATTCAGAGCTTCAAGTGCTTGAACTGTAGGGGATAGTCCAAAAACTACTTTCCACCTTACTTCTCGCACGAGAAAATACACTAGACATATGTACTGGTAGAATTACATGAGAGAGCTATAAATCTGTAAAATATAGAGAGATCATAATAAAAAAGCCATACATCCTAAGCTCCTAAAAATTCAGCATTAAACATATTGTTAAAAATCAGCATTCAAAATGTTTTTTGGAATGAATCGTGATCCCATACTAGATGTATGAAATTTGAACCCCTTGGGGATTCCATGGCTTGTTTTCAAATATCCCATGGCTCCCCATATTTCCTCCAACTCAGCATGATTGGTTTATTATAGGCTTCTTATTTTTGTCATATGCTAAAAGAAGCATTGCTAGAAACACTACCCAAAAGTGTGTTGCTCTTATGTGCAAAAACTTTGCCCCTCGATGGTCGAACCCTGCACCTCACGAGTGAGAGCCAACATGCCTACATTGCACCATGCATCTACCTGTGCACATTTGTGTGCACATGTATGCACATATGTGGAAAAATGAGCGCACCTGTACCTTAGACGTCGACAATCTAGCTTTAGCTAAATGGGACCCGCTAGGAGCTGCATATGACAAATTGAGCAAGCCTAGAAATAATGTTAGGTCAACTTAGCTAGGGGAGTGATGCCGTGTGCTTGGCCTGCACATCAATCCTCTTGTTGCCTTCTCATATGATGACCAATCTTAGAATTGATCCTCTTGCAAGTAGGAAACACTATGTCAAAACAGAGTATGAGATCATCATCTTGCAAGTACGAAGGACTATATCGATTGTCTTGCTACCTATTGTCTTGCACCATCTATGTTGAACCGTTACTAGAGAGATACATAGTATCAATGATCACAAAGATTGCCATAAACAAATGTATAGATAGAGCACCAACCCATGTGCATACGATAGCCATTCAAATTTGTATGTGCATACGATAGCCATTCAGATTTGTATATATTTTTTGTGTCAACAAATCATGTCTTAAAGCTTAATCTAGTGTAGCATGCTCCATTCCACAACCAAATAAATGTGCTACATTATGCAAAAGAATGTATGAGCATAGCAAAAAACGGGTCAGCTTGGGAGTATGTTAGTGAGAGTTCATGCAACCTACCCATCTCTATAGCATTATGAGCATCCAAAGCTAGTAGCTTGATGCCATAGCAATATGCGAGCAGATGGTCGCCTTATAGAAGAAAAAATAAACAACATTGGAGCTGCTCAAGGGGAGTAGAGTCTCGATTAAAAGAGCTATAGAGAAACCCAACAGGTTGTAGGGAATAAATCCCACCAAATCCAAATCTACATGACCTCAAGACAGAGAAGCTATTGTATATCGTTACAGTTTCTCTTTGATCTTGCTATGGTAGAGTAGAGGGTGCAATCAAAGTAGAACAATTTGGCACATAAATAAGAACATCATTGAATAACACAATGGATGAGACTTAGCACAATGAAGGTTACAAAAAGGGGAGAGCATGGTCTAATCCCCATACACAAAACTTTGAACCATCCCCCCATTCCTTTTTGTAGCATAGTGTTTTGCTTTACCTTGGAGGAAAAAAGCTTGGTGGTGACCTTTGGTCTAGAAAGAGGGGATCTTATGGCACCAACCTCAACTCTCATTGCTGTCAAGGTTCTACTTTCTACACAAGACAACCAATAAATTGAAATTACAATTGAGTCACTCTAGTTAGAGCCCTAGTGGGTAGGATCATGGGTCTCACGCCCTTAAGGATATAGGTGTGGGATTGGCTCAAGCGAACTTAGTAGTAGTGGATGACCACAGGAGGCCAAACATCTATAGGAGGGGTTTTTCCCTTTTCCAACTAAACTCCCTAAACACCAACCACAACTCGGTGGATCAGAGCCCTATCTTTGTCAACCTATGCATTTTCTAGTTGCTATTGTGGGATCATGGATTCATAGTGGATGATATGGATTCAATTCATCATGTGCTATGATTTCCAATGATGCTCCACTTCTTGAGGCTCCCAAGGGAGTACCATCCTATCCTTCATTATAGTGGGAGTTATTTTGGCACGATGGTTGAGTCTCCATCTCAACACTAGCATCAAAGGTAGCAGATGATGGAGTTCCTCACATCAAGGTGATAGCCAAGTACCTAGAGACCCTACCAAAGGAGATCAAATGATCAAATACCAATATTACTACAAAAGCATATGTACATGCTCACAAGGATGAGGTAGCACAAATGTATCAATAAGGTTATCCCAAAATTTGGTTCAGTCAACTCCCAAAAAATCACTCAAGTGTTTTCTCACGGTTGCCTAAGCCCCATACACAAAACGTTGAACTATCCCCCCATTCCTTTTCGCAGCATAGTGTTTTGCTTTACCTTGGAGGAAAAAAGCTTAGTGATGACCTTTGGTCTAGAAAGAGGAGATCTTATGGCACCAACCTCAACTCTCACTACTGTTAAGGTTCTACTTCCTACACAAGACAACCAATAAATTGAAATCACAATTGAGTCACTCTAGTTAGAGCCCTAGTGGGTAGGATCATGGGTCTCACACCCTTAAGGATTTAGGTGTGGGATTGTGGCTCAAGTGAGCTTAGTAGTAGTGGATGACCACAGGAGGTCAAACATCTATAGGAGGGGCTTTTTCCTTTTCCAACTAAACTCCCTAGACACCACCCGAACCTTGGTGGATCAAAGCCCTATCTTTGTCAACCTATGCATTTTCTAGTTGCTGTTGTGGTATCATGGATTCATAGTGGATGACATGGATTCAGTTCATCATGTGCTATGAATTCCAATGATGCTCCACTTCTCGAGGCTCCCAAGGAAGTACCATCCTATCCTTCATTATAGTGGGAGTTATTTTGGCACGATGGTTGAGTCTCCATCTCAACACTAGCATCAAAGGTAGCAGATGATGGAGTTCCTCACATTAAGGTGATAGCCAAGTACCTAGAGACCCTACCAAAGGAGATCATTCTTGATGCTCTCAATGGAGGAGAGTCAAGGAAGCAATTTGAGACCTTAGTTCTACCCGGTCAGCTTCTATGTGTAGACAGATGTGCATTTGGCACATGTTTGCCAAAGGGGCTCCAGGTAAGGCTCCTGAGTAAACTCAATAGGAACAGAGGGCAGCACACTAAAATACAAAGCAATGCCTAGCCAAGCAATAACCAAAGCTCTAGAGACCTAGGGTAGGGCCGTTTGAGGGGGCTTCGATAAGAGTAGATTGTAAGAGTCCTAGCAATCAAGATTTTGAAAAACTACAAGCAGCATACCAGACTCTATGAAAGTGAGAGTGTGGAATGGGAGACAACTTCCTAGTCTAAGGGAGGTGGTTAGAGGGAACCCTAGTAGCTCTCTAGTAGGCTATCCCTAGACTCAAGAGGACGAGACCTTCTTTGATCTTCCAGCATACCACCCCTTGACAAAGGTCCAAAGTAGCTAAGCTCTTGCATAATAGCAAGACATTGGATCTTCCACTGCCCCTGAGTGTGATCACCCGTTCCTTTAAATCTCCCTCCTCTCCTCCTCACATTCTTCTACTTCTTCCCCTTTTCCCTCTCTTCCTACTACAGTCACTTGTATTTCCTATCCCCAACCTCCAACTCTCTGCTCCCCTCCTCTCATCATCCCTCTACAATAGCTATGACTGCTACTTCCCCTTCTTGCCCTTGCCCTTAACCCCATCTAGACCCCTTAGCCCCATCAAGACCCCCAGCCCCTCTTGCAAGGGTGACGCTAAGTCTTCCCTACCCCATGAGGCTGGTGCTTTCTCCTCTTAGTCATAGCCAAGCCTCCACCTTCATAGGTTTTAACCTTCTTGGAGCATCGAGAGTCAAGTAGTTTATTCACCCAACTTTTAAGTGTTAAGCCTTGCCTTGGGGAACCCCTTTTGAAGGAGTTTTAGAGGCTTGGACTGTGGAACTATATGGAGATATTGGATGAGTTTCCTCTCGCTTTAGAGATGATGGTGTTGGTTTTGCATCTCCAAAAAGGGAAATTCATTGGAATGGTCGATTCCCACACTACCCTCTCTGGGTCTTCCACTTGCCTCCATGGGAAAGGAGTAGTGGACCCCCATGTTGTTAGTTTTATGATGAGATAATGCTTGTATTGCATGATGGAGGAAGGGGGGATGAGATTTAGATCACACATGGTGACATAACTACTTTGAACTTGATTTCACATGGGATAGGCAAGGCACAGACATTGCATTGGGTGTACTTTGTTGGGGGATAGAGGTGTAGCTCACACAAACTACCTACTAGATGCTTCAATAGTGTGTTGTTAAGCTTGGGTAGAGGTCTCTTTCATGATGCAAGGGCACTTGAATATAGGCGTAGAGCCTATTGTCCTTTGTTAAACCATCACACAACTGCAAACTACTCTCCCTCTAAGCCCCCCTCAAAGTCACAAAAGGTTAAGGTTGTTGTGTGGGCTCCCACTCATAAGGGAGCCTTGCTCTCCACCCCCTTCTCACCATGAGTTGGGCCTTGTTCTCCACCACCCCCTCACCATGAGTTGGATCTTAGTGAGTTAGAATGTCTCATGATTGGGTGCGGTACCATCCACAACATTTGATACTGTGCAAGGAGCTACAGAGAATTGTCATAGGATAGGAAACATGCGTTCTTATGATTCATGAGCATATGTTTTCGATAGTAGATGTTAGGCACTAATGCCATCTCCTTGTAAGGAGATACCATGAGGTGTGGTTCCCACAGTAGGCAAGAGTGGAGGGTTTGCATCTCTATCTTTATGGATCTATATGATCAGGATGAGCTTATCACAAGGAGGAAAGTATGGATGGGTTTATGGTTGGGTGAGGTGAGTCCAAGATCAAAATCTTGAATGTATATGCCCTTGCTTGTAGATAGAAGCACCCCATTTTTTTGAGGCATTTGATAGCTATCATAGCCTCAACAATGTGGACTCTTAGATTGTTGGAGGTGACTTCCACAACCTTGAGTTTGAGGAGGACAAGTAGGATAGATCCTATTTTTTAGAGGTTCTACAATAGCCAAGAGAAGCACATGGGAGTAGTTGATCTTTGTGATCCATGGCATGGACCCTTGGCAAGAGGTAGAGCTCTCATTTGGGTACAATAAGACATAGCTCGTTGCTATCTCTCATCTCTGAGGGGTGGGCCTGCAAATGAGGGAAGTTGATGCAACAATTCTTGAGTCATGGCGAGTAGGATTCCATATATTGGAAATCAACTTGTGGGTGGCTAAATTCTTGAAGAAAGGGATACCTTTTAGGATTATTTTTAGGTGCAGTAACAATCAAGCCTATTTCTTCAGAGTGCGATCGTGAGGGATGCTTTACCCAACCTATGCGGGGGACCTAGACATGGATGGGAGCCTCGATTTGCTTTAGTGGCTAGTAGTTAGAGTAGTGGGCCGAGGTCAAGGACTCATCCATTGAACCATCATTAAGTTTAGACAAGGATGCACCTCGATGGTGCTTTTGGGTTTGGAAGGAGCTATCCCCTTAGTGAGGTCCAATGGGATCTAGGATGGTGGTTTTGGCCATTTAGAGTATGGCACTGAGAGTACATGGAGGAGGTGGCCTCTTTCTCTCAACACATATAGGACAACGTCTTCAACTAGAGGTGATGGCATGGATGAGAGAGAGAGAGAGAGAGAGAGAGAGAGAGAGAGAGAGAGAGAGAGAGAGAGAGAGATTCACATCCACGAATTGCTACTTTGAGATCAAAACTATGGACAAAGCTTGATGCATTTATAAAGTTGCTTAGACAAGGTCAAATGGATGAGCTTTATTATGAGAGATTCAGGACAGCATTGGGAGAATTCATATGGGAGAATCACATATTACACATAACATGGTAATCCTCCTTAGGTTGAAAATTTTTCCATTAACCTTGAGTCAATTTATGTTTCTAATACGATGTTTTTCTTTACAACATATTCTTTATGCACATGCACCATGGTTTGTGGAGCAATGGGGGCCTTTGTCCATTTGGAATACTCAAGGAATGGAGAAATCACACTATGGAGAAAAGGCAGCAGTTCAAGAATACAAGGCATGGGGGTAGTATCATGCAAAGCAATGCACTGCACAAAACATTCGACTGGTTTTATGGATGTCTAGAGGCCAAGACTCTCAAGCACGATAAGGTAGAGGTCTCAAGTCTCACAAAAGTGATTCAACATGTCAAGAAGACAAGGAGATGTGCTGCTTGAAAGTCCTCAACAGGGAGTCAAGGGGTTGCATTTTGGTTGCAATGTAGAGGTAGACAGGGGAGGCATTGGGTCCTAAGAGAACCCCAAATGTAAAATGTTTGATGACCAAAGTTAACACTATTTCGAGTCAATTATAGATTCCAAAATTCACAAATTTGTTTGGAAATTGCTGAGTTGCATGTGCATGTGGGACATGGCAGGGCAGAGGGGTGGGGGGTTAGGGCTCGAGAGGTGCTTTTGCCAAAAGTGGTTCACTTTTGTTTACCAAAGCAACATGCTTTGCAAGCTTTTCCAAGAAATTGAAGTTTCAAAATTCCAATTGCCATATTTTGATTTCTATTCTGTTTCAAGCTTTTGAAATTGACATGTCCATATCTCTTGTGCCATACTGAGGAAATTGGCATCGGTTTTTTTTTTTTGGGCATAAAAAAAAGGTTTGTATTCTATCATCATCATAAATATTCATAGTACATGTTCTTTAGCATAGAACAGCCAACCCCCATGGGGAGAAGTTTCTTTAACAAAACATTTCTGATAAACACTCCTGAACTTGAGGACTTCTAAATTTGTGATAGCAGTAGCAGAATTAGAAGAGAGGTACATATGAATCATCTGTGTCATCATCATTAAAATACTTAGAGTAGTTGAAGTTCTCTAAATTACCAGAACTATTAGAGTCATCTGTGGCAACAGCTTGGGGTTCACTGGGTGACACAAGCTCCTTTACAGTTGGAAGGGGGACTTGTTTAAGAAAATCAGTAAACTCAAGGGGGATTTCAAAAGGTGTAGTGTTGTCCATCCCAAAACAACTTTGAACATGGTCATGCAAGTCAGCATTAAAGAGGGCAGCATCAGCTCTAAACTGGTTTATTACTTTTGTAAATTTCCTTTGGTCCTGTGCAGCGAATTGAGAAAAAGCAAGTCAGCATGCAACACAATTTGATTAAACTGGAAATTGTTTCTGGTTATCCAAATAAACCATAGTGCATGTGCTCTTATAGGTTTCCATAACTCCTGTTTTGTCCTTGCAGAGTCTCCTAGTAGTATGGCCTACTAATTTATTGGCTCCCCTGTTTCAAATTGTACTATTTCCACACCTTTCTAGCAACAAGACAGGAAACAAGACAGGCAACAAAGAGGTGGAAAATATCTTTATTTATAGAGGGACACCTCATGCATTTGCCATCTCCCTTTCCAAATCTCAGTCCTCTATTATTAGTACACACAACTTTATGCATTATTAGCCAAAGCAAGGCAGATAGTTTGTTAGGGATTGAGCTTGACCAAATGGAGCAGAACTTGAATTTCCATTTGCTCATAGAGTCCTGTAGTTTCCACCTTGTATTAAGGACAATGCAGAGATCTCCTATGTCCCTAGTTAGAGTGGGGATAGGGAAGAAAGAAGTACTCTCAACCCATCTAAACTCTCTACTGTAAACCAATAAAGATCCACCTTTCCATTGCTGATTGCCCTCCCAAAGGTGAATTCTATTCAAGATAAGTGTCTAGCATTGGTTATTTAACTGAACTCTCTCCTAATCTCAATCTAAGTTTTCCATCTTAGCTCAGCTCTGTTCCAAAGATGACCCTAGCATTGTAGTCCCTTTTGGAAGAGTAAAGCAGCTTTTCAAAGTCTTCATTAGAGAGAACAACATCCTTGAAGATAACAGACAGAGACCTAGATTGACTCTAATGTCATAAAAGTTCCTTTGCTAGAGAAGACAATTTGGCTTTTGATTCCTTCAAAGGCTGTCCATAGTGAGATCCAAAGCTCTGACTACCTTTAGCTTTGTAGGGTTCATGGTTACAAATAGCTGACAACATAGGGTAGTTTTTCCACTTGGGAGCTCTCAGAGGTCTTAGGGAGTTAACATTCCTTAGAAGGATTTGGGCTCAATCCTCAAGAGGATGGAGGATTGCTTTAATTATCCAAGTTTAAGATAGTTTCACAGAAGCCTCTATCACACCTAAGCCTCCTTCCTACTTGGGTTTGATACAAAAATCCCATCTAGCCTTCGCTATCTTGCCCCCCCAAAGAAAGGATCTGCAAATTCTAATGAACCTATCAATCCTAGTTCTATAAGGGGACTAAGAAGTGAGGTAGAATATGAGAATTGGGTATATGCAGTGGTTGAGAACTGTTCTCATACTAGCTAGACTGGCTTGGAACCCTCTCTATTTCTCAATCTTGTTTTGAAATCTATTCAAGAACTAGTCCCATCTTTGCCTGAGGGAAATGTCAAAACCCATAGGGATACCCAATAATCTGAAGACTGTGTCATGTTTGACTCTCTGGCAGCCCATCTCTTCCAAGAAAGCCTGCTCATCCCCTTTGAGAGTTGCATATCCAGTTTTAGAGCGGTTGATTTTGGATCTAGAAGCTTTATAAAAGATCTCTAAGTATTCCATAGCCTTTTTAATAACCCGAGTCTCAATCCTGAGGGTTAAGTTTATGTCATCAACAAACTGTTGGCAGATAAGGTGCTTGCCAGAGGGTAACTCAATGCCTTTCACATTTCCTTCTTAACTTTGATGTTAAAGTAACCACCCTAGTGAATCTGCAGTAATTGCAAAGAGTAAAGGAGCAATGGGGCAACCTTGTCTTATAGACCTTTTAAGGACAAAGGGTTGACTCATGATCCCATTAACACAAATCTTGGTTGAAGCATTAGTGAGAAGAAGTTTGATATATGAGATGAAGAGAGGGCCAAGTCCCATATCAGCCAGAGTCTAGATGATGAAGTCCCATTCAAGTCTATCATATGCTTTATCAAAGTCTACCTTTAGAAAACATATGTCTTGCTTTGTTTCCTTAGCATACTCACATCCCTCCTAGATATTGATGATGGCTTCAAGAAGATGTCTGTCCTTTATGAATCCTTTCTGTTCTGGAAGTATCCACTTGGCCATTCTATTCTTTACCCTCAGAGCCAGTGCTTTAGTAAAGATTTTATAGCTGCAGTTAAGCATAGTGAGTGGCCTCCAGTTTCTTAGCTCTTCCTTATCCCCCTCCTTAGGAATTAGTTTGATAACTCCCCCATTAATATGAGTAGGCAGATTCCCATTATTGACAATCTCTTGCCATAATAGTCGGAGATAAGAACCAACAGTGGACCAATTTTTTTTGTAGAATTCAATTGGCAATCCATCCTCTCCTGGTGTTTTGCCATCTGCCATTACTTTGACAGCTTCAAAGAGTTCATCAATAGAGAGAGGCTTTTTCATGTATTTGTTATCAAAGATGAGCACAATGTTCTTTCTAGCATCCTTGCATAGTTCCCTAGCATTGGCCACTTCAGTATCTACTTGTATAGTGGAGGATAGTAAGTTTTGAAAGTGGAGATGAATGAGATCAATATTCTCCTCAGTAGATAAAGGAAGAGAGTTATTAACTTTTCTAAGAAGGGGAATCTCTTCATTAGATCTTTTTCTTCTAATAAGTTTGAAGTATTCTTTGGTAGGTCTCTCAGCCTTACTAGCCCAGCAATCCCTAAAGTATATTTTGGAATCATTAAGTAGGATCTGCTCATGAATTCTAAGTTCATTTCTTTTCAAAATAGAGTTAGCCTGGGCTTGTGGATCCCCCTGTCTGGCTAAGTTCTCCAAGGAAACTATCATGTCCTGAATGCTATCCATTCTCTTAGCCCTTATTTTGGCTCTGTCTTTTCTTGCTTTTTTGAGCAGTCTTTGGGTTTGTTTAACTGCTATACACTAGGAGACACTGGCTGAGATAGAATCAGTAAAGGCCATTAGCCAAATTGCTTTAACTCCTTCATGGACACTTTTAAGGTTAAAGAATTTAGGATCAGCCTTAAACCATGAGGTGGTTTTTTGTCCTGGGCCAAAATCACATTTGAGAAGGATTGGCTTGTGATCAAAGAGAAAAAGAGAAGATAAGACCTAAGTCTGAAGAGAGTTAGTCTGCCGTACTAGTTCTTGAGATGCATAGATCCTATCCAATCTAGCCTCTCTTCTGTTGGCTCCAACTTGGCTATTGGACTAGGTGAAAGTACCTTTCATCCCCATGTCCACAAGGCTGAGGTCTTCTTTTAGATTCTCCCAAAGAGTCAGTTCACTGCCTTTGATTACTATTCCTTTACCCATCCATCTGTTAGTGGAGTTTTCCACCATGTTAAAATATCCCACCACAAAACATTTGTTTCCTGCAAGTAGTAGTGATTCCCAACTGGCCTTTTTGTCTTGTATACTGTTAGGGACATATAATGAAACCACAATGAAAAATTGACCTTGTAGAGAGCATTTAAGCATAATCCATCTATTCAATGTACCGATTTCAACCCCTAGGATTCCATGGGAATTATTAGAGAGTATCCCAATTGCCACTCCACCCTTTCCCTCCTCATGCTGAGTGAAGAACCATTTTCTTCTCTTGTCAATAGCTATAAGTCTACACACTCGGATGCAAGTAAAGTCACCCACAAAGCTTCCCACAGAGCTTCTCCTTCCTCCCATAGAGCTGCTGAGCTTCAAGCATTCATGCATGCTCAGCTAGATCACCCAGGCTCTGATACCAGTTGAGAGTGCTCTCAACGGAAGAAAGAATGGAAGAGGGAGAGAGAGAGACAGAGAGCCACACAAGTTTTGGTGGGTGCAGACATATATATTCTTGCTTTCGTTAAGAGCACGCTCACCTAGGGTCCTAAGGTCTATGGTTATGAGTGTGTGAACACATGGTGTGTGTAGGTGTGCTTGAGTTAGGTGTAACTGATGATGTGTGAGTTAGTAGGTGTGAATGAGTGAATCTAGGAGTGTGGTGTGTGATTGAGAGATAATTGTGGATCTAGAGATGCTCTCTTGAGCTCACATATGATGTCACTACTGGATGTAACTTGTGCCTATATATTGGGCATATCTCTCATGAATAAACACTCTCCCTTTTCATCATCTTGCTCACTCCATCTTGTCTCCATGCTCCTCCAACATGTGGTATCAGATCATTTCCACCCTCCTTGAGCCTCCACCCATGTCCTAGTGCCACCTCATCATCTTCTTCAACTTTCTTCCACCTCTTCCATGTCTATCCCATTTTCCCCAATTTTGCCAAAATCTTGCAACTTTGATTTCTCCACATCCGCCGACAGTTAACTTTCAAAATACTTCTGGGTGCAGCTTGGCCTAAGGCACACCTTTCCATCATTGGGATCGATGGAATTGTACTTTGAGCTACCGTGCCGCCTTGTTCTTTGGTCATCAAACTTCCTCAAAATTCTACCTCTACAATCTCAATTTCGACTTGCCCTATTAGCCTCACTTGGAAAACACTTAGGGCTAGCTGCTGCCAAAATTTGAGCTCAATCTAACCACAGATGAGGGAGATATAACTATTTCTTTAGTCGAAATTCCTGATGTAATGCCAGATTATTGTGAGCACTATTTCGCCCATCCTTTGTGCTGCTAGTAGGCCTTGGTAAGGGCTTTCATTTCCACCTAAAAGCCCCTTGGTTACTGCTCATGATAGGTCAAATTTGATCCTCGAGTCTCTGTTTGCTGGATTTGGGGGTTTCTCTCAAACCTCCTTCATGGTTGAAGCATTGCAAGTGGTTAGATGCTGAAAAGTTTCAATATTTTACTGTTTTTGCTTGGCATTGATGGGTGTTGGTCATATGAGTAGATGGCTGAAGTATTTAATGCCCCAAAGTTGGTCTATCACTATGCAAATCATGTTTTTCAAGAGATATGCTTGGATGAAAGGTTATATTGGTCACAAGAATGCATCATTCATGAAGTTTCAGATTGGTTTAGTGATGTATGCAGACCCTTTGCTTTTCTATGTGGATGATATGCTCTATGCATACTACAAAAGTTTGAGGTTAATTATGTATGGCTTTATGTTTCATACACTATGCTATGCAACATTGAAGCATATGATGAATACTCTTCATAGGTTCTCTGCCTTGGCTTTGCCTAAAATGCATGTAATGGTGAAAGGTTATGTGCTTCACTTGAGAAGTGATTTGATGAGCATAGATGTGAAGATCAAGGAAGACATTACGTGCCTCAATGGTGATATACTAGCTATACTAGCTAGTGATTCTTTTATGAAGAAGAAGGTTGCAAGAAAGATCAAAGGGAAAAGGAGTTACAAGAAGGGCTACATCAAGAACCTCTCCAATGACAATGTACCTCACACTATGGTAGCTTGGAAGAGAAGGAGGAAAAGGACAAGATATGCCATCAAAGTGGGGTATTTCCCCACATCTTCAATTTAGAATTTTTGTGTGTGTGGTCAATAAGGGTTCTCTGCCTTGGGATGTCCCCCTCAAATGATTGTTAGTCTTATGTTTTACCTTGCTAGATCTAAGGGTATTTCCATGCATAGTCATTGTCTATCTCCAGTTGTAAACCAAGAATCCTAGGAGTGAGTCATAGGTTGGGGCCATGTGTGTTGCCACATGATGGTGGGCAAGCCATGGAGCATCCTATGTAGTACTGTTGAAGGATGAGGTCATCAATTTATGGGGGGGAATGAAGGACAAATTGATGTAATGGGGTCATACCTAGGGTCCTAAGGTTTATGGTTGTGAGTGTGTGAACACATGGTGTGTAGGTGTGCCTGAGTTAGGTGTAATTGATGATGTGTCAGTTAGTAGGTGTGACTGAGTGAATCTAGGAGTGTGGTGTGTAATTGGGTGATAATTATGGATCTAGAGATGCTCTCTTGAGCTCACATATGATGTCACTACTGGATGTAACTTGTGCCTATATATTGGGCATATCTCTCATGAATAAACACTCTCCCTTTTCATCATCTTGCTCTCTCCATCTTGTCTCCATGCTCCTCCAACACTTACTGTTGTTGGGTGGAGGAGGATCCTTGGGTTTAGCTTTGGCTCTCCTCTGTGGGTAGTTTTTAACTGCATGACTTGACAGTCCATAAAGGAAGCAAGAATTTGGGAGATTTTTATAGAGAAGGGGCTGCTCTCTGTACACACTACTAGTCCTATTCACCATTACCAAGGTGCTGGGCAGATCCTCAGCAATGTCCATTTTGATACAAACCTAAGGATTAGCTCTAGGATTAATAAAATTTTCCTTCTCAACACCCACTATCTCTCCCAGCCCACTGCATAGAGAGGCAATTTGGTTGTGTAGAGAGAGGGGCAAATCTGGGAGCTCAACCCACATAGGGGTAATGGTGGACCTAGGTAGATTAGGATTGAAGTTCTGCTTCCACTTCTCTAAGTAGAGAGGTTGGTGTCTGATAGTCCACAGAGTATAGTTGAGAGCTTGGAGGCCATGCTACGAGACTCAAAGAGGAAGACAGAGAAACCTTTCCTTAGACACCTAACATTGGTAACACTGATGCCTTGCCTTATCCAGTTTGTTCTCACCCAACTCTTAATGAAAGCTAAAGGAGGTCCGGGCCCTGGAAGAAATCCTATCAGAGCATGAGTGCTAAGCCAATCTATAGACTCAGATAGAAGATCTTCATTGATAAAGGCGGTGATTTGCTTACCTCTTGCAAGTTTTTGGCTCTCACAAGTAGTAGCCTCTTTCTCTTTAGAAGGTGTGGAGCTGTTGCCTAGGGCCTATGGGTCATTCTTTTCTTTCTTGCTATCATGAAGGTTCTTTTTGTTTCCTTCATTTTCTCCCCCACGCCCCCAGTTATCCTCGCTTTGGGGGTCTCTTTGATTTGCACTTGCGCTTGGAGCTCCTTTGGAAGCAATGGTTCCTTCTTACCTCCTTCTTCGTCACTAGCTCTTCCCTTTCCTCGTTCACCTTGATTAGGTTCTTGAGTTCTACGTTGGAGTTCCCTGGTTTCCTCTTTCACAACAATCGGGCTTTTGACTTCTGCATTGGAGTTCCCTGGTTCCTTGTTACCTTTCGCGCTGGAAGGGAGAAGAATCTGCCTCTAGCTTTTTGAGCTACTACCACATAAGATATCGTGGCCCTCCCTCTCCCAGCTCGGAGAGCTGATGGGGAGTGTCCATTTCTGTCAGGTGGTACTAGAGCCTCTTTCAAGAAAGAAGATGCTTTGTCTTGCCGAAGGGCCCCTGTGTCGCTTTTTAGAAAAGTTTGGCGGCATTTGGATGAGAAAGAATTCTTTTTGGCAAGTTCAGGGAAAGCGTCCTCGCAAGTCAAATCATCCGATCATTTTTGGTAGGATCGAAGATCCGGACATGACAAGCCACCACTCCTGTCTTCTTCTTCCATGTCTTCATCAAGGTCTTTTCCAAAGTCAGGTTTAAGTGGTGGATGGGGGAATCTAGCCTCTAGATCTCCATCCCTGTCTCCATCTCCATCTCCATCTCCATCTCCATCCTCTATTTCCATCTCAATCCTTTAGTCAGCTTTACCTACAGCAGTCAACAGGGTCCAGATCTCTCATTTTTGATGTCCATTGTGCTTACTCTCTCAGTTTTTGCTGAGCTAACATGGCATGTAAACATGAAACTGAAGCTAGTGTTGCATTCATCTCCATCGAAGATGACTCGGTAGTTGTGTTCCATCATTTGCCCAACTGACAAGAGGTTCTTGCTGAGCTTTGGAACATAGAGTACATCTTTCACCAATCCTTTCGTACCACTGAAATTGTCCATAGGGACAATGCCTTTCCCTTGAACTAGATTTGGTGTGTTATTTGCTGTGTAGATCACATTCTTCTGTCCTCCCAATGATTCCAGCTCTATGAACTATTCTTGATGCTTTGTCATTTGAGATGATGCACCACTGTCAATGTGCCAAGGATCTTGATCTGCTTGATCAACTTGATAACTGCATTCCCCTGTTGAATTGCAATCAATATCAAGATACACTGTTTCAGTCTTTTGCATATCCTCACTTGCAAGAAACATATTTTGAGGTTCATTGGCATAATGATTATGACTTGAATTTCCACCGTGATGATTTCCTCTTCCTTAAAAATTCCCTCAATTGCGGATTGATTGCCTTGATCGTACTGCTTCTTGTAGCAATCTCTCTCATAGTGTCCAAGCTTATGATAGTAGTTGCATTAAATGTTTGACATGTTCGTGGATGCATTCCCTCGTCCTTGAAATCTTCCTCTGTTGGAATGATTTCCTCTTGGTTGATGATGTTGATGCTGATGCTAACTTTGATGATGACTTTGTTGTTGATGATAACCACTTCACTGAAATGCTTTACCTCTACCTTTGCTTCTATCCAAAGCTGTGAATGCTTGATCATTAGAATGACCTTTGCATGCGTGAATGGCCTGAGTCTTGAGCTCTTCACCAAGTAACAATGACTGTAACTCTTCTAATGTTGGAATTTGCCATTGAATGGCAATACTTGGGACTAGATTATGGTATCCCTCTAGTCCATTTGGGATGATTTGAACCATTTATGTGGTCTATGGGATTCATGGTCTCTCCTACTGCTGCGAGTTGATTTTTGTGTAATCCTTGATCTTGAGTACATAAGCATGACTAATTTCATTACTGCTATAGAAACTCTGGTTGATCTAGTTTCTCAGTGTGAGAATCCTAGATTTCTTCTTGGACTCATAAAGAGCTATGAACATATCCCATGCTTCTTTTGATGTCTTCATTGTGTTGACCTATCCAAGCATGACATCTTGCACATTCTGCTTGATCAAATGATATATATATTTGTCTTTCTTGTCCTATTCTACCTGTGCTCAGGCAATGGAAGTATATACTGTAGGTACGGACACTGTTGGTGCAGGTGTAGATCCCACTGCTTAAGCTGCGACAACGATGGGAGTGGATGCTGGATTGCCTAAAGGCAGAAGCACTAAAGAGTTGCCTACACTAAAGAGCTCATTGGAAGTAGTTCATCGTAGGAGGCTTAGTCATTTGCATGCTTGGTTGTAGGAGCTCGCTTTAAGGGTGGCTCTTTGGCCTTGTAGTCCAAGCTAGTGGGATGTTGCTGGAGTCCTCTCTGCAGAGAGCAACTTGGCTGCATGGTAGGAGCTGTAAAAGAGCTGCTTTGTAGGGCTAGCTATAGAGGCTTTTGTTTTTAGTTGGTTGTAGAGGTAGTATAAGATAGGCTTGCCTTAGATCGCTTTGTGTTAGCTTCTCTCCCATAGCTCTTTCTTGCACTAAAGAAAGCTCAAGTCAAAGATCTCTCACAATGGAGTTCTTTCTCAAGGCAACGATCTCTCTCAATTCCCTCAAAGATAGGATTTCCTCTCAAAAATCTCAGGGAGCTCTCCCTACATTAGGGGAGAATTGGGGTCTCTAAAGGGCCCCCAATTAGTGTTTCCTAATTTCAAGGGATTAGTGAGGTATTTGAGGTGTACCAATGGGAGTGCTCCTTTTTGTGGGGCAATGATATGTTGAGGTGGAGGGTGGGCAGAACTACAAATAGCCCCTATTGGCTACTCCTCTTACACCGGGGACCACTCAAACCATCCCCCCCCCTCAACCCATGCTTGACCCTTCTCCCATATGCACCTCCCCCAAACAAACCTACAAGTCATTCAAGAGGCGGTGGGCCCTTCTGGGCGAATTTTTCCCCCCTCTTAGCTTGTTATAGGCCTGCCCCCTCCTCTTCTCTGGTAAGCTCCATTCTCCCTCCATTTTTCAAACGTGGGAACTCATTTGGCATCTTCTCTGCCCTCTCCTGCTCTGGACCACTGTGTTTCTGCCTCTCTAGCACCTCCTATAGCAGCTACTCATTCTCTCTCCATTCCTAGCTACAAAACCTCCTATAGCAGCAACTGCTCATCCCCCTTTGCTCTTTCTTCCTCCATTCCTAGCTATAGTACCTCCTGTAGTGGCTACTCATCCCCCTCTTCTGCTCCCTCCATTCCTAGCTACAACACCTCCTGGAGTAGTTGCTCATCCCCCTCTACTCTTTCTCCCTCCATTCCTAGCTACACCACCTCTTGGAGCTTCTCTCAACCTTCAGTTGCACCCTCTATACCTTCTCCCTCTCTCTCCCTCTATCAGAGCTGCTCTCTCCCTCCAAGCTGCACTTTCTAGTCCACTATTGCTGTTGTGACCTCTGTACAAGCATGGTGAGGAGACCATACATGTACTCTATATCCCACAAGAGCAAAAATGCACTGGGTGAATGGGTGCCTTGCAGCTACAGCTCGAATGATTGGATAGTCATGAGAGGATCTGCCAAGGGTCCATATAAGCTTCCCAAGAGCAAAAGAGGTGATCTTTTGCATGAATGGAAGGGCCGAATCATGAAGTTCAGGCTTGGGAAGAAAGGATTGCTTGCAAAGGTGCAACACATCTACATGGGCAAGGACATGCACCTTCCTCCATCAAGCAATCAATTGACAATACCATTGCATTGTAAGTCTGCATTTTGTGTAAGATTTTGAAGTGTAATGAGTCAATTTGAAATTGTATTTTGAAATAGAACCAGTGTAATGAGTCAATTTGAAATTGTATTTTGAAATAGAACTTGTGCATAGCAGATGTATTTCCTTCAGACTTTGAGGAGTGGGAACGAGTCGAGTGCTTCTTAGGTAGGTTTACTGCCATTCATGAGGATTTAGGAAGGCAAATGCATGTTGGAGAGAAGTTCTCTGCTTTGAAACATAGAAATATCTATTGGTATAATGCCAAGTACATTACTCCAAGGACGGCATCAGGCTATGGCCATCTTCAATGCATTGCAACACCACAACTTGAAGACATGGATTGCAGCATGGTGGACACAAGAACAATGCAATCATACAAGGAAAAGATTGCAAAGGATTTGGGCATGGCCATGAAGTTTATATTTGGCTCTAAATGGGTAAGGTTGTCCTGGTTTATGCCTCTGCACATTTTTTCTTCTTGTTTTCATAATAACCAGATGCATAGAACAAAAACCATGTGGTCATGCAAGTGCCTACATGAGAATGCCCTTGAGGAATTGCTTGGGGTGAATTGTCAAGTACCACATCTCCTGCCAAATGTTATATTTTGCTTTCCAATATAGGTGTTGGAAGAAAGCAGGTGGCAATTGGCTCCCCCTTGACTCTAACAATGATGATAATACAGGGGTAAGTTTATGTATTGGTTCTCATTTAGTAGATGTCAAGAATATGATTGTCACGTCACAATGGACTCTTAGGGACGTGTGGGAACACCTATTGGTCATGGAGGATGGCATGTTTGAGTCCTTTCACTTTACTTTAAATGGTGAAAAGGTAGGAAAGCGTGTAGGGAAGCTCATGCATAGTGCCACTTTTATCCCTCCTACAATATTGAAGATTGTCTAAAAAATGTGGGGTGGAACAATTGTGGATTTTGACATTTTCCAATTAATAGTGGTGCAATTAATTTTGACGTTTTGAATGGTTTTGTTTCATGTCAATGTCAAGTTTTTCCCAAAAAATTTATAATTCTTTTTATTTTTTATATTTAGAACATTTGGGTATATATAGGTTATATAGTTACTTTAGTTTCAAAGTTTCACTATCATAGCCATAGTTCTCCTAGCTACCAAACTATCATGGATTCTGCTAGGTTTGCCTTCCATGATTTCATCTCCTGTAGTCCATTAATTGATAGAGAGGAGGAGTTATTTCTAGTCTTTGATAAGAGCATAGATGTCCTAGGCACCTACTTGGGAGCTCGAGATGATTTTGAAGACCTTATCAAGTACATGCAAGACTACATCGCGAGTTTTGCATATCAACTTGATGAGTGTACAAAAAGATGGGTCCCAATTGATTATTTGAAGTACTTGTTCAATCAAGAACCCAGGTTCGGGAAGCATTTAGATCACTTTTGAGCCCAACTCACACCCCTAGGGTTTAGGGAGGTGGACATTGATGACCTCCTAGCATGTGGAGTCATCGAAAACACAAGAAATAGGTTCCTATCCTGGGAAATGACCTTTATTTTCCTTCTCCAGGAGGGACAAATGGAAGAGGAGGCCTCGATCTCAAGCCCTGACCCTGCCCCTACCCTTTCCGATCCTCTTATTTCTATAGATGAGCCCAACATCTACAATGAAGAGCCCATAGATAAAGAAGCTGAGGAGCGGGAAGCTGCATTGGCCCTAGAAGTGCTCCAGCGACCTCCTGAACCCCATTCTACTCAAATTCCATCCACCTTGGGCACCACCTTTGTTGACCCCACAACAATGATATGGTTTCCTGATCCCCTTCTTGTCGATGGAGAACAATACCTCTTTCTCCATGACATAGAGGCTATGTTTGGTCTCCGGGAGGATGAAGCTCGTGGTATCCTGTGTGGATATGAGGTGGACATGACTATGCAAGAACATAGGTTTTTGGGAGCAAATGATTCAATAGAAGAGGTTCTTGCTTTAACACTAGCCCAAATCAAAGATGTAGAGACATCAATCTACTCTGACCTACCTGATGGTCCAGAAGAAGCCTCCACATCTCACTCCAGATAGTAGGAGGCCTCTAGATCCATCCTCATTGACAAAGAGGAAGGGATTGAGCATGATGACTCATAGTGGTAAGAAACTATGAGCTTTGAATTTCTTCTCTCTTGGTATACTTTTGCTTTAATGGAATTCTAATGTAATGTTGGATTGTTGCAGGAGGCATTTGAGGTCGACCTATTCTCATCTCGGCAATGCCTTGTTCGTAGTAGCTTTGACTGAGATCACTCACTGGCACATTACCTTGGCCAAGCAAAAGAGCACTTTGTGGTTATCCACAAAAAGTTTTCTCCACATGGCACTGATGACCTCCTAAAGTGCAAGGCCTTGTCAAGTGATTGGTCATGCTAACATCAATCACAATGCTGACAAGGTCATTTTTGTGAACTGCATGGTTGTCCTCAATGCCTTTGGAACCAATTTTCAAGGTATGGCATTGACGGCAGCAGCCATGTCCCTGGCCAGCAACGATAATAGCGTTGACTCTCTATCGACTAGGTTTAGAGCTAGGAGTGTATTTGGGAATTCAAAGCCCGATGTTCTTAGTGTTTTAGAGAAAAGAGAAAGGTCTGAAGCCTTATTGTGTAGAAATTTTATTTTATATGAAAACAACTATACTTTTTATACAGTGCCCCATTTTGTGTTCTTTAACAAAATTTATTTTATACTGTCATTGTATTTTGTAACTTTAATTGTTATTGGCATTAATATATTCATTCACTATTCTATTCAAAAGCATGTGATCAGATAAATATTTGCGCTATAATGGTCATTTCTGAGCAATCCAGTAAGAATCTCATCGTGTGGCAGAAGGCAAATGTGTTCGGCATCGCGTGGGGAGCCCAAAAATGGTAAAACCTACTATGGTGCGTATGGGGCCTGTTTGACTTGGTATGGGGCCTGTTTGACCAAGTCAAACAAGCCCCATACGCGCTATAGTGGGTTTTACCATTTTTGGGCTTCGCGCACCTTGATCAAATAGGCCCCATACGTGCCATAGTGGGTTTTACCATTTTTGGGCTCCCTGCGCAATGCCGAACACATTTGCCTTCTATCGCACGGTGAAAAAACATAATTTGACCACTCACATTCACACTGAACTTGCATAAACTGATGGAAAGCATCACGTAACATGTATAATAACATGGGAATAGTAATAGAACATAAAGATATCTTTTATTCATTAGCCTCAAAGGGCAGAGATTTACAAAATGATTTAGGTTACACCAAATGAACCTAAACAACATCTAGGGCCTAAGGGAGGGATCGGAGCAGATGCACTTGGTGAGTGCAAGGTCCTTGTCCATCATTGTTACTCTTTTGGCATGGATAGCACATAAGTTCATGTCTTCAAAAAGACCTACTGTCATATGCTCCGTTGCCTCCTGAATTTCTCCCATAGTGCCTGAAGTGAAATGGACATCACTCTTGTAATACTGTGCTATTTCACGTACAACACGCTGGAAGGGTGCACGGGGAATGAGATTGTCCACAATGGTTTGGAACTTGTGGATCTCCTGAAGCGCCTTCATGCCTGATTTTTTGCACCTCTTAATCTTTGGGGGACCCTGCACTAGCCTTTGGACATGGCTTGATGGCCACTTGTCTGCTTTGAACTCCTTTCGCCTCTCCTCCCTTGCAACCACCTCTTCAGACTCCTCTTCTTGTGTTTGGTGGGTCATTCGATGTGGCTTCTTGCACCTAGGGGTCTACTTTGTCCTTGGTCTCTTTTCCTTTTCACGAGGTTGTGAGACAGCAGGCTGAGGCTCTTGCTCAGCTCGTACTAGAGGCTCCTCATATCTGATCATATCGACGCACAAAGGGTTGATGGTGCTCTTTGGTGCGGTCTGCTTGGTTGGAGGATTGGGGCCAAGGTTCATTATATCTGCGAGCCAGCCAAATACTTCCTCTTGTTATGGCCCCTGTAATCTCTCCATCTCCTCTCTTTGCCTTTCTTGCTCCCCTTGTTCATCTAGATGCTCCACGCCAGGACCCCACGGAGGAGGGAGGGGCAGTTGATCAGGATTGACTGGACTATATTGCCCCTCTTGGGAGACCTCTCTACTTCCACGGTTAGTTGTGTGGAAGGACTGAGAGGACCCCTGATCATGCTTGGATCCTTCATCGTGCTAGGATTCCTCATGGTGCTGAGATCCTTGGGATCCCCCATGAAGGTTGGATGGTGGGGACTCGCATTGCTTGGACTCCTCATAATGAGAACCACCTTCAGATCCCTGGTGATCATTGCCCTCTTGGCCACTAGGGCTTGGAGTGTGTTCAAAGGCCATGGCGTTCTGAGGAGGACAACGGGTAGCGTCTAAACAGTCTCCAGTGAGTAGCAATTTGTTTAACTCATGCCATAGAAATGAGGGATTTTAGGGTTTTGAAGTGCTTTATATAGTATTTTTTAAAGCACTTTAGGGTTTTTCTTTTAAATTAGGGTTTTTTGAGTGCACCTCCTCCCCCCTAGTGTTTTGTCACTAGTTTGGTAATACTTAATCTTCACCACCCTCCCTCCCAACCCACTCACCCCTCTGCCTTGCCATGTCGCACATGCAATTCTGCAATTTCCAAAAATTTTTATGAATTTTGGAATCGATAATTGACTCAAAATAGTGTTAACTTTATTCATCAAACATTTTACATTTGGGGCTCTCTTAGGACCTAACGCCTCCCTTGTCTGACTCTACGTTGCAACCAAAGTGCAACCCCTTGGCTCCCTGTTGAGGATTTCCAAGCAGCACATCTATTTGTCTTCTTGCCATGTTGAACCGCTTTTGCGAGACTTGAGACCTCTACCTTATCGCGCTTGAGAGTCTTGGCTTCTAGACATCTATAAAACCAATCGAATATTTCGAGTAGTACATTACTTTGCGCGATACCACCCCCATGCCTTGTATTCTTGAAGTATGCTACCTTTGCTTTGTAGTGTGATTTCTCCATTCCTTGAGTATTCCAAATGGAAAGAGGGCCCCATTGCTCCACAAACCATGGTGCATGTGTGTAAAGAATATGTTGTAAAGAAAAACATTGTATTAGAAACATAAACTGACTCAAGTTTAAAGCACAAAATTTCAACCTAAGGAGAATTACCATGTAATGTATAATATGTGACTCCCCCCATGCTTCTACCATCAATGATATGAATTCTCCCAATGTTGTCCTAAATCTCTCATCATAAAGCTCATCTGTTTAACCTTGTTTAAGCAACTTTATAAATGCATCAATCTTTGTCCACAGTTTTGCTCTTAAAGTAGCAATTCGTAGATGTGAAGCTTGATTTGTGGTGCACTCGCACAAATCTTTCCAGTACTCCCAACCTAGGGTGCTTTGAGCCAATGTATGTTTTTCTTTATCAGCATTGTGGTTGGACAAGAACATCCTTGCCTTTCCTCCACCCATGGACACTTTAGCAAGAAGATTTTGTGTCTTTCCTGATTGTTTCTTGTCCTGCTTAAGCTTCACATTGCCTCCTGAAGTCCCATAAGTGAGAGTAGTTCTTCAGCTTTTGCAATGCATTGTGCAGATACTTGCTATGGCCTCAAATTCCAAGCACAAACTAGATGGAGATAAAGTAACTTATCAAGTATACGTAGTTCAGCATGCAAAGTACACACGTGTACCTGCTCCAATGGAATTGGTAGAATGGGGTCCCACTTAGGATCCTTTTTGTGATGATCAGGGGCTGCACTTTGGTTGCAAGAAAGGATGCCATTTTCCCACTGTAGGCTTCCCTTTTGCATCTTCTAAGAGTGGGTGCAATACAAGCATGTCCATTTTGCATCTGCACCTGTATCACAACCATACAAGTACTTGAGGGTCTTCAAATCACTAGCTAGATGCCATTCAACTTGAAACGTTCCATGCCCATCCACAATTAATGTTTACCCTGCCTCTTGTCTTCGAATAATTGACGGGATGTCGGTTCTCTCCAAAACCCTATTCAATGTCTCGTGGCACTCCTTTGGGGTCTCAAAGGCTGCAAGCCACCATATGTCCTTCTCAGATTAGACTGAGAAACCCTGCTTAACTTCCTCATCCCCTTGAGCAAAACGTAAGGCGTTGTTCATAATACAAATGCTCACCCTCTCTAGCTTATGCTCTTTTACCAACTGAGCTTCATCCATTTTTATAACAAATACTAGCTTGCCATCTATACAATGAAAGAGAAATTCAGTAAGGATATAGAAATAAGAAGAAATAAAGTTGAATGTGAAGAGGGAATTTCTCTTACCTTCTTCTCTCATCCCATAGAATTTGACCATGGCTCTTTGCAAATTCTCTACATCCACGTATACATTATTGAAAGCATTCATCTCAAACGTTTGGATGCTAGATTTCTTTTTACTCTTCCAAGTCATTGTGCCACTTATGCAATGGCATCCTCCAAGCTTTTCTCTAGCACATTGGTTTGTTTCTTGATGTGCAAGCCTTACAGACCACGGTGTTGGCAATGGCATTGTAGATATCTTTTACTTTTTCTCCATAGTAGACTTGAAAATTTTAAAAATAGAGTTGTAAGCTTCACGACTTACACCAGCAGCATCACAAGCTCCAAGCACCTCCTTTTCTTGGACGAGGCCCTTGAAATCCTTCATTACCTCTCTAGCAACTTGTATACGTAGCCCTTTTTGTCTAGGGTCCTTCAACACTTCCATGACATCACTTGGCTTTATTAAACTTCTTAGAGCATATGAATGATCACTATCATCCGTTTCCATTGTTCCCATCACATCCTCCATGAAATTTCTAAAGTAGAGTACAAATGAGTCAGTGGAAAGAATGCAACACCACAAATATTTTGGGGTAAGAAATTTCATTGAAAATTTGGGGAACTAACCTTGCAGCCCGTATTCTCCTCTTTCGGGCACCACTATTGGTTGACAATGCATCCATAGATTGCAATTGTCTTTTCCTCTCCTTCAGTCCCAAAGGTGTTCCCTTCAACTTTTGTACTCGTTCTATCGACTTCTGTCGTTCCTTCTCCACAACACATTGAACTTGGCCATAGATAGACCTTTCCAAATCTTGTTTGCTTTCAGCAAGCTTCTGGATTGATTCTTCTAATTCATGTCGCTCCAAGTCCAGTGCATGTGCTTTGTCACTGAGTTCTTTGTTTTGCAATTGGAGATCCTGCATACTATTATGCATTGCCACAATAGTAATGTTTCCCAAATGTGCAAGTTCTTCTGCTTGGGCTCTCTGCACCTCACTTGCTTGCATAGCCAATGTCTGAGAATGGTTCAATTGATTGTAATAACCGAGCAAGCCAGCATGTCCCTTGCCAACAAACCAAACAACATCATACACTGTATGAAAAGGAGGACTTTTTTGGGTGGCAGGGTCTAAAGGATACAAGTTTCCATCCACCCAAAGGTCAAGATGCTTCTTCCCTTGCAATCAAAGACTGTGGAGCACACTTTGAGGAGTTCCACTATATCCCAAAGAGCGTGTGCTTGCATATTCTACCTCCAGTTGTAGGTTCACATGGTACTTATTGGATATGTCCTCGAATGGTGGCATGCGTACTCAAAGAGAGGTATCAGTGATGCAGGCTAAAATGTAGGGGAGAGTTGGCAAAGATGGAGCAGTGAGAGGGAGAGAGTAGCAAGGAAGAGGGAGGAAGAGAAGAAAATGAGGGCAAGAGGAAGAGGAGGAGAAGAGAAGGGTGACAGGTGTAGAAGGGAGGGAAGGAGCTGCTGTAGAAGGGAGGAGGAGGGGAGAGATGCTATAGGAGGGAGGAGGAGGGGAGAGATTCTACAGGAGGGAGGAGTAGAGGAGAGGGATCCTGGGTGGCTGGAGAAGGAGGGGAGAGGAAGGAGGGAGGAGGAGCCAGAAGGAGGAGGGGAGAGGGAAGAGGGAGGAGGAGGAGCAAGACGGAGGAGGGGAGAGGAGGGAGGGGGAGGGAGGGAGAGGGAGAGGGAGGAGGAGGAGGAAGGGAGGGAGGGAGGGAGGGAGAGAGAGGGAGGGAGGGAGGGAGAGAGAGAGAGGGAGGGAGGGAGATTCAAAATTTGAAATTCAAATTTTAAAAAGTGGCCCCCTCCCCTCATTGATGGGGGGAGAGGTGGGCTCAAATGTGGGCTTAACCCACTTAGGTTGGGCTGGTTAGGCCTCTTTGGGACCCTCCAAGCCCCTTGCATTAGCCCACTAAGCATTCCCTAATCCATTCCTTATGAGGCCCTTTTGAGACCCCAATTCTCCCCTAATGTCTTTCTCTCAAAGCATCTCAAGAAAATGAATGGACGAATTTGAACACTCAATGAACGGAATTAAACGAAAATTCTCTATTACTCAATGGAAACCTTTCATCACTGGAATGAAAGAACAATCAATGATCGCTCTCAATCTCTCAATCACTCTCTGACGATGATCTCGATGCCTTTAGTGGAAGCAAGGGAGCTCTGATACCATGAACAAATATGGAGAGAGGAGAGGAGAAGAATAGAGATGAGGAGAGAGAGCATAGCAAGAGAGCACATCACAAATGACTAACTGTACACTAGATTTAGTTGAAAATGATGAATATATACAAACCCTTTTAGGGTTAGGGTTATTGCTAGGGTTTTTAACCCTTTCCCTTATAACACTCAATGTATTATTGCTATGCACAATATCGAACATATGAGTTGAGATGGATCCTCAACATGTTATACATCTATAGTAATGGGATAGTCCAAGTGACTATATAGTGAAATTTGAGTACCAAATGGATAATGATAATTGATAACATGAATGTTAGAATTAGGAGCACTAGCATCAACGTTATCTTGCATGAGATTCATAATCTACAAAGTGGCTTACAAATATAGACTAAATAATTCTATAGGTAGGGTAGGCTAATATGTGGTACTTTGAGCGTAGCCTAATTCCCATTATAATTGTGGAGGGGGGAGTAAAAGTTTGATGAATGAAAAGGACAAACTTGGATAAAATTTGGCATGTTTACATCGGAGATGGTAGAGCAAAGTATCCTTAAATATACAAGACAATAACTTCATTAGAAAATTATGTTTAAGGCCCTACATGTTTAAATAATTATGCATAATTGATTTTCTAGAAAGCTTTAGGAGGCAAGCCACTTTCAACCTTTTTATCCAAAAAGTGAAGTGTCCATCGAAGGGTGGTATAGCATCTTTTGATGAAAGCCTTGGAATCCACAACCTTGACCAAAGGTCTATACTGCATGACCACAATCTCTACAAAGCCTCTCCAACTTTGTTGATGTAAAAGTTTCTCTACTAAGCATTGAAAAGTGCAATGTGGAAAACATGGAGGGTTGGCATGTTACAGTGTGACTTGTGATGATAGGGATGGGCTGGAGCTTAGGGAGTGGGATGCCAATCTTAAAGGGCCAAAGTCATGGGTACCTGGGCCAAACATACCCTTGTTGGCTTATGTAGAAAAGATATTTGCACCTAGCACATGACATTAACAATTGATTATATGTTTTCTATGTGACAATTCCATCAATTTTGTAACACACTATGTAATGGACAAGTGCAATGTCATGTTCCAATCCTATGAAAGTGTTTTCGCTTATGGGATGTATGAGCTTGAGGTAGTTACATGAGGCATGGAAGGAAAGCCATTTGAGGATCTATGTTTTAAAAAGTAAATTTATTTAGACTAGTGGGGCATGTTCCTTAATGTGCATAATCTATTGTAGTTGAGGAGTTGGTTCACTACAACTATGTTAAACTAGAACATGTGGTCGTAGGCATACATTAAACATATTGATAAGGTTGTTGTATTGAGATTAATGAGCTCTCTCTTTCTTGAAGAATGAGCTTGTTCAGAAATACATATGGCAAGGAAGCATAAGTTGCAATGTTACAGGGAAATAGATGTGGAGAGAGAATGAAGAAACTGTTTAAAACTACTTTAGTATCGACTTTTTCATGCTCACTCACGGACCACCTTGATTACTAACATCCCATGCACATGACAAGGTGGGCACGAGTGCTTGCCAACCAACAACATTTTCTCAATTTTGGAAAACAAAGCCTATTTATTTATTTGGGTCTTTACATTAGGAAAATAAAGTTGATTCTTTCTGACTTTCACCTTTCGGACTTTCAAAAGAGCTGATTGGACTAGTTAAGGATTTTTAATGGAAGTATGTATTCCCATTGGGATTCAACGGGCCCAATAATGTTGAATCTCGTAACGGCATGTTCAAGATTCTTGCAAGTTTGGTGTTCGTGAAGTAGGTATTTCAAGGACCTTTATGAAGAGAAATGAGTTAAAATAAAGGTTTGACGTGTATTGTGAATGCTACTAAAAATAAGATTTCTGTTGAGAATCTAAACGACACAATATGAGGATACTTGTTCGAAAGATTGCGACTGAAGGAACAGAAATGTGGTAAAAAAAGATACGAATGCAGTTGTTGTTGGCGAGATAATTAGGCAGGGTTGTGCATCACGCAATGCTGTCTGGTCCGCGAAAGCGCCCTGGGTTGTGGGTAAGGCGTGCCGTGATATGGCTGGAACGCGGTCGTGCAAGCACGATGGATGAAGAGGAGACCGACCATGTGAGAAAATGGATTGGTTGGTGATGGAATTGGTGAAGGAAGGAAGGAGCGAGGTTGGCAAAAGATGAGTGCTGACTTTGAGTATAGGACGAGGTCAACTTTGCCCGCACGATATGCAGCAAACGGAGGCTCCTTCAACAAAACAAACAGCCTGCTCCTACAACAACACATCCGCAGCCAGGTGGGAATCCGGTGTTGGCTTGTCTTTGGATTATGATGATAGGTTTCAAATTGGTTCCCACCGAGTTGGGTCGTAGTGGGTACTCTTTTTATTGGCCATGGTTGATGATGATGTCGCTCAAACTTTAACTTCTCACCAGTTGGGTAGTAGTGGGTACTGCTTCTTGTTGGCCATCGTTGATGGTGAAGAAGCTTAAACTCGTTATAGCTGCTAATAAGTACTCAGCATTGAACAAGGAAAGGCCTCCTACCAGAATAGGTGCATATTCGGAGTCAGAATGGCCATCCGCTAGCTTTTTTCCATGCACATTACACCCTTGGGAGTTCGATTACAAGCTAACAGTGGTGCTAGAGGTAATGATCTAATGCTAGAAAAGATGAGTCTTGGAGATCTAATGCTAGAAGAGATGAGTCCTTCAAGTGATGGCAAGATTACACATGCCATGATATTCAATTGCCTATAAGGGCCCATTTCTACTCATCACCCATTTTGCATAAAAGGCTATATTACTTGATGCTTGTAAGGTTCCCACTAGCTTCCTTGGCTATCAAGGGGCTATAATATGGCA
The DNA here is from genome assembly GCF_047967505.1 of Dipteris shenzhenensis. Classification (NCBI taxonomy): domain Eukaryota; kingdom Viridiplantae; phylum Streptophyta; class Polypodiopsida; order Gleicheniales; family Dipteridaceae; genus Dipteris; species Dipteris shenzhenensis. The sequence continues at coordinate 31,667,157 of NC_141606.1, read as the reverse complement.
ATTTATCGCCTTGTGGGAGATGAGAAAAAAAGTCTCTACCAAAGCACTTCGAGGCCTCTATGATTTGGGCTTATTGCAACTAATAGTATCGTAGGTATTTGGTGATTTAGGCATGTCCTAAGTTATTTTTAGTCTGACATGGCCCCCAAAAGTTTGTGGAAACAATTGTCCCTCAATGCTCACAAAGAATGTTGCTCAAGCATTGAGTGAGAGCATGCTCTCATAACTTGGAAATCCCAAATTTGTAGGTGAGAGTCCTCATAAAAGGTGGAAATCTCTACCTCCAATGAATTGTGTGTTTTTTATGGCCAAGTAGCAATGTAGTTGACTTCTATGGCTACCAGGGGTGCTTTCGCCCACCTACAATGACTATGATTTTTGGTAGTTCCCACTCCTTAATTGTAGGGGTTGTTTGGCAGTCAAGGCTTTATGACATTATACTAGTTTTGTGGGAAATATGTGCTTTTGAATCCCCTGCCCTTTTTTCCCATTTTTTTGGAGAAAGCCAACGAGCTCTTGCGGTTAATGGTTTTGTGGTAAAAAAGACAGTTTTGTGGTAAAAAAGACATTGTGAAGCATTTCAGGATTGAAAATGACATGAAATCCACATTTTCACATAAAAACCTTTCCCCATCTCCTCACCTCCTCCTCATCTTCTTATTTTAGAGGATTCCCTTTGATATTCTTACGTTTAATGTTTATCTTTAGAAAGCTTCTAATTATGTCCTTACTACGTTCTTTTGTTAGAGGACATTCCCACGTCGAATCTAGGAAATAGCAACCATTCACGGCAGGAAAAACTCAGGCCAACAGGCGAACAAGTGGTGAAGGGCTCAGTCCAAATTTCTTACTTTGGTCATGCTGATTTGGATCTCCTTCTAAACCTTCTTATTTGATCAAAGGCTCTGAAACATCTGGCTCTCGTATTTGTGCACTTAACATCAATGTATCTTGCAATGTTAACTGGGAGCTGGGCCACCCCATAGAGCAAGCCGATTTTGTCTCCCGCAACCTATTTTTTGGCCAAGCTAGAATTTCGGATGGCGAAAGGTACCACGCGGAAATGCCCTTTATGATTATCCTTAGCAAGCTTCTAATTATGTCCTTACTAGGCTCTTTTGCAGGCCCTGTAATTTTTGGCCTGCCCCTGAGCTAGGCCTTTAGGGATGGTCATTTCTCTAAGAAGCGAAAATCCACTTTTAGTAATTTCGAAAATATGGTCATCATTTTATCCCCCTTTCTCTCTCTCTCTTCTTCTTCTTAGTCTCTCTCTCTCTCTCTAAGCTTCTTCTTCTTCTCTCTCTATCTCTCTCTCTCAGCTTTCAGTTTGCCAAGGCAGGCCTCTTGAATGTATTCAACTTGTTTTCCTCTTTTCTTTTCACTAGGTTCTTGTGTTATCAATGGACATTGCATTGTAATTTGCCTCACATCATAATAGATAAATTAGCCTCTTCGCCCTCCATCATCTTTGTTACGAGTGAAGCGGTTCCTCCGTATTAGTGCTTAACCTGGACTTGAGAGCTTGCCATTAAGTTTAGCGACCGAAACATCGAATCCACCCCGTTCTCACACTCTCTTTCATTTCTTCACCGGCCGTTCAACCTCTTGAGTACCATTCTCCAACTGCTGGGGACTGCTTGTTTGATTCATTGGATGGGCTTGCCTTTCTACTTGCAGGAATGGCGTCCTCTGATGACAGTAGAAATATATAGAAAGGGAAAGAGATGCACCAAGAGAGGACCTGAGTGCTCATTATTCAAATTGAGCATTCGGCCTGGTGTCGCTTCTGCCAAAAGGAGGTGATGTGTGTGAGGCAATAATGGCTATCTGTGTTGAAGTCTCATTGTGTATACTATATTCTCATCATTCTGTGGTCTAATGAAATCATATGGACGGAGGAGAAAGAAGAGAAGAGAGACAAAGAACAAGATGAGATCAAGTTGAGATCACTCCACTGCATAGTACATAAAAACCCATCTCGGGATTTTTTAGATCAGTGCCGTGTATCATGCTTCCTCTCTTACAATTCTGCTTTGTCGTCAAATACCCAATTCTTGTTCTCCTTGAATCTCTTGTTTTGGCCCTTTCATCTCCCCCTTCCAATTCATGATCCTATCCTTTCATCACTGCCCTTTGGCTTCTAGCTCCCCAATTTCTCCTTCTCATCACTGCCCTTTGGCTTCTACCTCCCCAATTTCTTCTTCTCCTTCTCACACAGACATCTCTGGACTCTTTGCCTCTTGCAAACACTCCCAGCTCGGCTTCTGATATGCGAATTTTGGTTGCGAACACACATCTGTTGCATCTGTGAGTTCTAGTATGCACAATTTGTTTGCGAACACACATCTGTTGCAGCTGTGAGATGTGTTGGTTGCAGCTGTGATTTAGAGTATGCAATTTTTGGTTGCAAACAGACAACTTCGAGTATGCAATTTCTGGTTGCAAACGGACATCTGTTGCAGTTGTAAGCCCTTTGCATCTCACGCAGTATGCAATTTAACTTGCAGCTATAAGCCCTTTGCATCTCACGCAGCAGCAGCCATAATTTGACGATTTCTTGCTCCCAATTCGCGTCTTCCCAAATGCCTGATTCCCTACTTCCTCCTCAGCCTTCCTCCCTCATCAGCCATGCTTTCTCTGTTCAACGGCGTCTTCTCCCCTTAGAATGGTTTTGATCTGCCTCGGGCATGCAAGCTTGGCAAATCGTCCTGGCAGCAGCCGTGCCTGCTGCCACCGCCGGCCTCACCCTGGCTCTCTGTTTCTTTCGCCGCTTCTTCTGCTGCTGCTGCTGCTGCTGTTGCGGAAGACGTAGCATCAAGCAAGATACTTCTCACGACAAACACGAGAGTAATCTGAGTAAGAAAAATAAGATCCCCAGCTACGCTGCCATGCTCCGCCTTGCCGTTGTCAAGGACCCTCTAGATTCATCCCTCAAGCATAGCAATCGAGTCGCAAATCTCTGGAGAGATGCCTATCCCATCAAAGAATTTAACTGGAGTGATCATCCGGCCCTCGTTGCCGAGGCTGTTGAGCACGGTTGGGCTACCTTTGCATTCACTTACTCCGTTGGCAGCCCCATTACTCCCAAGCTATGGGATTTGTGCATGGGATGCTCACAGGGCCAACCATCAGAGCCGGAGATTTCGTGGGAAGTCGGAGCAGGCGCCGATTATATGCAAAAGATGAGGCTGAATCCCGGAGCGCCGTCGAAAAAGGATAACGAGACTTCCACGATCCAAGCCCTTCAGACCACGCTACCACTGCCTGGACCTCCCTTGGGACCTTTGTCTTTCCCGCAGGAGGCATACTTCGAAATTACGATCTTAGCCAACAGTCAGGAATACAATGCGTATTTGTCTCACACTTCGTTAACTGAGAATGAAAATGTGAAGCTTATACCTCCACGATTGTCAATCGGCGAAGCCCTCAGTTCCGACTTGAGCTCTGCTTATGGGAATAATTCATACGAGGAAACAAACGGCAATGATAAATTGGAGAGAAAATCCTTGGAGAATAGCGAGAAGGATGCAACCGGCAAGCAGGTGACTAGAGAGGCTGGGAGGAAAGAGCTTGAATCAGGCAGAACTCCATCGGTGGTCTCAGAGCAGATGCAGCGGCAGATATGTGCCGTAGGCCTAGCGGCAGGAGCCGCCCCGCCGTTCAGGCTTCCTGGCTCCGACCCAAGATCTGTAGGGTTCTTCTCAACCGGTCGAGTGTTTTTGAATGGTAAGGCAATCAACTTCTCGCTTTCTGGTTGTATTAGGCGGTGCATCGATCGAAATTTCCGTCGTTGAGAAGCTTTGTAGGGTGTTGATGGTTTAGCGAGCGTCGTGAATGATTTCATAATATCTTGTGTAGCGCGTCTACAGTCATTGGGCAACGTATAGTAGAAGGTGTGGCGCAGTTGGGATGTCTGAAGTGTTTCCGTCAATTTGGTCAGGCTGGGTTGGTTTGCCCAGAATCCAGATTCCGTCGAGTCAGTGAATGATTAAAAGCAGTTTGGAAGTTGCGTTTGCGAACACGATCGCTCGATAGTGGTCGAAACTCAGGCGGAGACGGGAATGCGGTCGTTGGAATTACGATTTCGTCGAGGATTTCTTAAATCTGTGCAAGCGATTTGATTGCGACTTGGTAAGCGAAAAGGCTGCGCTGGCTACATTTGCGTCCACGGAGTAGAATTCCGTCTGAGGCGGAGGAGTAAAAAACAAGGTCGTCGCATGGGACGAACGAATTATTTATGCGGCGGTTGGTGCTTTCGGATTTGTTTAGGACAACGGGGGCATTCCGTGAAGTCCAATAGATTCCGTCGAGGTCCTTTGCCGTACGTTCGAAAGATCGTGTGATTTGACGGGCAATTTGAGTGAGGATTCCGTCGGGTGGGTAGAATCTTGGCAGAAAATGAATTGACGGGCAATTTGAGGTTGGCCAGTGACGGCTGGGAAGAATTGACGGGCAATAATTCGTGGTTGGCAAGTGACGGATTTGTGGGATTCCGTCGGGTGGGATGTTCCGGCAAAATCGTCGGGTTGGGAAGAATTTGAGCTTTGCAAGTAGGATTCCGTCGGGCAGGAAGAATTTTCGTCAAGAAGTTCCGGCAAAAAAACGCAATCTTGAACTGATTTCTGGGGTTGGTGCAGGGACGGAAGAACCGGGCATTCGACGGAAAGCTTGGGGAGCGGTGAAAACCACCGTGGGCTGCGGCTTCGATCCGGCAGCGCGACGGATTTTCTTCACGTTGAACGGCGATCTGGTGCACGAACTTGCGACGTCCGTCGATGATGACGGCTTCTCCCATCCTTTGTTTCCGACCGTGGCTTCCAATTACGACATCACTCTGTCGGCCAACTTCGGCCAATCGCCCTTCCATTTCGCCCCCTCCAACGCCCTCCGCATCGCCGACCCTTGTTTCCGTCGTCCCCTCCCCAAACCTTCCGGCAAAAACTTCGTCGAAGACAGTGGCGATCTCTTCTCCATGGGCCGCATCGATTCCCAATGGCTCTCCGGCCTCGCCCCCTCCGGCCCCTCCCCCTCCGCTTCCCCGTCGCCATTCCATTTGCATCCCATCCGCATCCCTCATCCCGTTCCCGTCGTCTCCTCCGCCGGCCATGCTGCTGCTCACCCCAACTCTTCCGAGAACGAATCGGACCTCTTCGAGATCGTCCTCGACGCCCGCAGTAGTAGCTAGCTATCTTGTCGCTCTAGCTTTTACATGCGGGGAGCCCACTATTGCTGCGATATCCTCGCCGGTTCCCCCACTCTTTTTTTCAAACTTCGCCATGGCTTGATCTGCCTAACAGCAACCGTCGGCGTTGATTCTCCTCCCGATTGACAGTAAAGAGTTGGATGCTGCACCTGCACGCGCCACGCTCATTCCAAGCATGAAGAACGGAATTTTGTGATCTTCGTCGCCTGTCCGAAGCACATCGATCAACTAGAATACTGGTCATTCTGTGACGAATGACGAAATTGTGATCTTCGTCGTCTCTCAGAAGAACATCGATCAACATGACTCTACCCAGTAGAATACTGCCCAATTTCACACAGGTAACTATTTCCCCCTTTCAAAATTTTAACGGAATCCGACAAGAGGACAATCCAGACCACAGAACAAGTAGGAGAATCCGACAGTGGAGATTTGCTTTTATGCAGCATTCTGTACAATGTCAATTATGTGTTGCCGTATTGGCTTAAGAATTCATGCTATGTGTGACGGATTAACTCCATTGCACTTATACTAAACATCTTTATAGTTTTTTAGCAATCCTAAAGCTTAACGGATCTTAAAATTTCCCAAAAATCATATAAATACTCCAAAACTCTCTTCAAATACTTGAGCTTCGAATCCCACCCCCCAATTTCTCAATTTTGGTCGATAAAATACACTCCAATCAGGTTTCTATGACGGATGAAGAGCACTAAAAGCTCTTACTAGCACAAACTAACAGGTTGGACAAATCCGTTGACTAGAAGGGGAAATTGAATCACAAAAAGTATTTACAACTTGTGCTGCATACAGAGAGCCAATGTTCACATAGAAGTTTTACGTTCGTAAGTAGAGAAACCACCTCAGACCCCTTAGGCATAGCTTTTCAAGCTTCAAGACCAAAAAATAGTCTATTCTTATGCACACCCATCTATAAAGGAAAACTGGAAGTGAGTTGGCGTTGTTCGAGGCTAAACAACTCATCATGATACATCTACTATTGCTAAATTGGCACTATGGCCATCCAAGGTATTGCTGAATTGGCAATATGGCCATCCCTTGGATTTTGCTAGGATGGTAATTGCAAACTCGTATTTGTAGAGCATTTAAAGCTTGACAGAAACCTTATAGCTCACTACCTCTTATAACGTGCTTGTACATTTGAAAATCATGAGCAAAAAATTGTAAAAATTAATCTCACAGGTACATTTCAAAATCTTGTAAAAAAAAATTTGTTGGTAAGAGGAGCTTGGAGATTCCACCATTACACCAGCTCGCTCCTCAAGGTGACAATAAGCCACCTTGTAGGACCTCGTAGAAGGTTGCATGCACAATTGACACGTGCCACCTCCTTTTCGACCTCTCCCAACGACTCTGGAACTCCCCATGAGGACGTACTATCATCAAGCTTAAAGCCTACATACCCCCCCCGGCCAAAATGGGAAGTTCATGGATACAAAAGATAGTCGCCTGCTCACAAAGAGCTATCAAACCAAAACAAACATCCACAAAGGAAAACTAACAACACTCACAAAGAGCTACACCAGCAAGTCGTTCACAAAGAACTCAATGGCTATCAAAAAATTGCTCACAGAGAGCCTGATACTAGGCAGTTACTACTGCCCTTTCGAGTCAGAAAGCATAGTCTTGATCAATGAGGTGATCCACTTCAACGAGCATCGATGTATCCTTCTTATTCTCTTCCTCCATGCCTAGTGCCTTATCCTTGGTCGTCTTCAACTCCTCGTCTCTCTGTTTTGTGTAGCAAAACTTCTCCAAGTGTCCTTTTTGACAGTAAGTGCACCTTCTAGTGTAGCGTGTAGTCTTCTTCTTCTTGTCTCCCTCGAGTCATAGATGGAAGCATTTCTTCACTTCGTAGCATTCCAACACAGTCCAGAAAATCCATGCTATCATCAAGTCGAAGAATTCTCACCGTCTCCCTGAACTGATCTGTTGGTAAGCTTTGAGTAGAATAGCTTTCTTATCTTCATCCTCTACTTTTGCGCCAAGTGTGCTTAGCTTCCTTAACAATGCTTGCATCCTGTTTAAGAACATTCCTAATGTCTTGTCCTCATTCTTCTTCAAGTCAAACAATTCCTATTTGAGATTGGCTTTAGAGTGTTTCATACGAAGCCCAAATAGTGTTTCTAATGTCCTCCAATTATCTACTATTGTGCTCTTTGTATCAAGATGATGGAAGAAATTAGGACCTAGTGCTCGACCTAGATAGCCAATAGCTTTCTCATTCTTCGTATTTTAGGCACTATTGTTTGCCTCTGATGCAGTCCCTTTAGACTTCTTCTCTGTATTTGCTACAACTCCCCATAACCCCTCCTGCATGAAGAGTAGTCGAGTCACTAACTGCCATGAAGGGAATTTTTTTCCATCAAAGACAACGAGAACAAAAGTTTTTTTAATCCTCCTTGGGCATATCCATTTCACAAACAGTGTGGATTCAAATGTCCAAAATGTCGAGTGAACTCAGAACTCTCTGAGATCTCCTAGGCCTCGGATGTTTCCTTATCCTGTCAGGACCTGTGAGTACCAAAAGATAAGAGTACTTTGACATAAGCGAAACTCTCCTCTCTTCTCAAGCCCTCACGACCATGCTTTGATATCAACTATAGGATTTTAGAGCTTACTAGATTCACATAAAATGACGAACGACTAGCCACAAAGGCTTACAGGATTGATAAAAAGAGATGACACATAGTCGAGTCCTCTCTTACACCAACTACTAGTCGTGCCTCCCTATGGGGCTTGTTACGACCTTATAAGAGTCCCTACACACTATGCCACAAAGGCAAAACACATAACACGTATTTGGTGCACAAAGCAACTAACACACAGATAGCTCAGATACAAACCGAGCTATATAAGACATGAAAAGAAGACTGGAGCAGTTGTGAGAAGCACCAGCAACCACGGGCCAATCAACTATTGGTCCACAAGCACGAGGTTGTCCATATGTTACTGCCAAGAGTCGTCTCCACCAACTCCCATGGGAGAGACATAAGCTCATGAGCCGACCGGAATGGAGAGGTTCCTCAAGGTGACAATAAGCCACCTCGTACAACCTCGTAGAAGGCTGCATGCACAATTGACACGTGCCACCCCCTTTTCGACCTCTCCAACAACTCTGGAACTCCCCATGAGGACGTACTATAATCAAGCTTAAAGCCTACAATTAAAGCATTCAGTCTCACAAACCACTATGCGGAGTTTGACACAATCTCTTTGAATCCCTCCCATGTGTTTTAGATTTGGCTCAATTAGTAGGTTGAGGAAGTTGTTCTCACTAGATCATATTTAATCTATGAACAGTTCAATATCTGATTTGGGGCTCCCATTACAGAGCACTCTTCCTCAATTCCAAATATAAGTTGAGGGTCCAGCCTAATTGAGTGGTCAATCCAATCAAGCATAATTGAGTGGTCAATCCAATCAAGTCTAGCAAAGTTCTTCAAGTCAAGCGTGTCTCCTACTTATCCATCTATTTCTTGGGATGCTTCCAAACTTCCATAACTCAAAAGCCTTCTCGACTTTCTTTTTTCTTTTGGAAAAAATATATGATTATATTATATTAAAAAAAGGGATGGGCATCGCTGTATAAACAGTGTTAAAGGAAGAACTCAAGCCTTGCCCCAAACCTTCAACAATCAAAAACAAACTCTAAGATGCTTATTGTCTCTGTGCCAACATGGACTTAGGTAGCATAGAATGTGTGTGTAGAAGAGGGAAAGCTCTACTTGTACTTGCATAAGGCTAGGAATAATCTCTCTTACGAACACATCGCTAACCCTCCTAACACAACTACATCAACACCCACACTTGCGACAAAGACACCCTTTGCAACTCTCGCCCAATTTGCATGCAGCTACGCTCCGACCAATGCCTCCGACTCCAATGCTCACCAAATCTGCATACAACTCCACTGCGACCACCGCCTCCAACAATCCTCTACCTCGATTCCCCCCTGAAATCAAGAAATCCCTTTGACCCCTCCATGCCACAACATGTATGGATGTCGTCGCGCGACGATGATGGGGATATTGACCTCGATGCAGAGGCTAACAATTTCTTTAATCACAGAAATAATAACAATCAAGGCAGGCACCCCCTGGGAAAATTGGAACTTCCCAAATATAATGGTAGGGGAGATCCAACCCAATTCCTCCAGCATTTGAATGCCGCATGCCGAGCAAGTGGAGATCAATCCAATGAAACCAAGGTGGCCTAGATTCTGATGGCCTTAACTGATGAAGCGTCTGAATGTTACCTAGACCTCCTAGTGGAAGAGTGAGCCACATGGGACCTACTTCAAACAAAATTCAAAAGGTGCTTTCAAACGGAGAGACTACAAGATGATCCCGCTCTCCAACTAAGTAAGATCGAACAAGGCCGTCGAGAAGATGTATGTAAGTATCTGGGCAAGATGAAAATATTAATTGTCAAATGTGACCCACGCCCCGATGCAAAGTACCTTACGGCCTGGTTCATTGCAGGACTAAGGAAGAAAATCCGCAAGGATATGAAAAAGATTAGTAGCCATGAAACGTTCAATGCTGCTCGCGCACTAAAAAGGGCAAATCCAAGTCCACTGCCAAAACATCAAATGAAGATCGCCTAGAGGCCATGACCATGAAGCTGAGAGAAGACATGATGCAGGCCATGGAACAAAAACTTCACTTGTCTCAGCCACCACAGACTATCCACAGCGAGAAAATGTCTGGTGCCCACACTACATGGCTAATCATACAGCAAATGAGTGCCCGATCCTAAGAGCTAGGATCACTGGACAAGCAAATCCACTGCCAAGATTGTGGTGCCATATTTGTGTCGTCGGTGGCCATGATGAAAATAGTTGCATCTTCAACATGTGCAACAACCCGCTTCGACCTCAACAATACCAATCAGCACCCATGCTAGTGTACAGGCAACCGACACTTGCACAAGTGCCCCCAGCTCCGAGGCTAAATCCTATTCCTGTTCGGACACAAGTCCCACAGTTACTTAGGAATCCAAATCCACGACCATATCCAAGAGTGCCAAATCTAGCTCCTCGGGCAGTTTCAATACAACAACTGCAAGCCAAGGAAGTAGACTCGCCATTCGAGTATGAAGCAGAGTACCCAGTGTACTATGTAGAAGGCGCAGAGGGTTTAATACCAGTCTATGCAAATCAAGTTCGACCCAATACATATCGAGCGCTAATCAAGTGCTATGGAGAAAATCACCAGATCCCAGAGTGCCCTCATCATGGTAGCCCTACTACATTCCAGCCACTCTGCAGAGATTGTGGCATAGGACATGCCTATATGGATTGTCCCATGAAAAATAAGGTCCCACAACAAACAGAGGTTAAGCCTTACATCCCAATCGGCATCATTGGGGTGGACCATCAAAGATTAGGGTCGGCAAGCGTAATATCATAACCTGTGAATGTAATTACATGCCAACAAAAAGAGGCCACCAAGGACCCTAACATTCCAATCCAACCAAAATGACTTCTTAAAAAGAAAGCACAAGTGCCTCCACCTCCGCCAAGCAATGAGCAACCGAGCTCATCCACATCAACTCCCGAGCCTCAAATAAGCTCCATACCCAAATGCAGAGGTGGAGAAAGCTCGTTGTTAGGAACTTCAACAATGGGTACAAAAGGAACAAGCTCAATTTGAGGCTAAGAAACAAGCTCAATTTGAGGTTGAGAAACAAGCTCAAGATCCAACTTGGCCCCACAAAGTATTGACACTGTACTCGAGCCTTTGTTCCAACAACAGGCTCCACAACATAATGTACCGCCATGTCAACTTGAAGGAGCCATACTCTCTAGCATCCTAAGTTGCCCTGTGTCAATTCCCATCGGAATCCTCCTACAGAATTGTCCCAATCTCTAGGAGAGTTTCAAAGGCTAGATTGAACTCGCAAATCCCCCTCCACCTATGGATGACATCGAAGATATACCAGTGCGGATGGGTGATAGAGATGATATATGCAACATTACTATGCCTTTGATCCACAAGGCATATAATGAAATCCAAGCCATAGTGGATGGTGGACCGGGTGTAAATGTCCTATCAAAGGAGCTCTATGATGAATGGGGTCTCCCACCAATGCAAAAGGCTAATTTCAACATATGCCTTGCCAATGATTCACGAGCTAAACCCTTGGGAATAGTGAATGGCGTGTCAACAAAGGTCGCAAGAGTCTACTTTTCCCTTCAATTCACAATCTTGGATCTCTAAAAAATCCTATCAAATCTTACTGGGACATCCTTGGTTACGGGAAGCATCGGTCCTCCATGACTGGGGAACCAATAATCTGACAATCCAAAATCGCAACACCACAGTTAGAATGAATGTGGGGATAGGAGCTATAAAATAATTGTGCCTAGAGCGTTGGATGACACATCTTTAATGATAATCTCAAGAAAATTAGCTCCCCTGCAACATCATGCCATAGCAAGCGATTCACCAAGCAATGTCAATAACTAGATATAAACATTGGCAACCATCGACAACTACCATTCATTAGACCCCATCTTCTCGTAGATAGATGCTAAGGTGCTACAGGTAGATCCTCCACTCACACATGATGAACCAATCGATCTAGAGGTGCCATTCTTTATGGGCTGACCTCGAGTGGGATAATGAACCTGAAGAAGGTACCCATACCAATGATGACTCTGGCTTTTCTTGGGACCTTGAAACTGAGGCTGAGAATGCTGAAATTGAAGATAAAGTCTATGACAATGACAGCCATTCTGCATGCCCTAATGGCAATCGAGCTCCCAAAAGTTGAACCTCCAAAGTTGAATAATAGCAGAAGATCCCACAAGAAGGCTGGAGGAAATCACATAAAATCCAAGGTCGAACACTTCAATGAATTCGAATGAGTCCAAACAAGGATCGTCAAATTGTATCTTGTAAAGCTAGCTCCCTCAAAATTAGAACCACCATCTCTTGAATGGTCTCCTGAGGGATTGGAAGGAGTATGCGCAACAAATGAACCCTTACTTAGGAACACCTTACTAGTGGAAAAGTTACCCCACAGTTCCCAACATAAGAAGTTTCGGAAGTATAAACCACATGTGTGGATGAAGCTCAATCAAGAGACTTCAGAAAAAAAAATTCAAAAAGAGCCTAACAAGTTGGTAAATGAAACTATGCCACCCAATACACATGGCACATGTTAAGCTAGTTCAACACCATCAAAAACCGATCTTTGAGAAGTGCCGGAGTACTTCAAGAATTACACGTGGCAATGTCCCCATAGCAATGCCAAGACCACTAAGAGAATCTGAAGTTCAAGAAACCGATAGCATTGGAGAAACTCCAATCTATGAGGGACCGGAAAAAACTTGCACAATAAATCTCGCCCTTGAAGGGCAAGAAGAAAAACTAGTTTTCATTGGGAAACAGCTTTGACAAGAAGATGAAACCAAACTCAAAGCACTCCTAATGGAATACCGTGGCTACCTAGCATGGTCATACAAAGAGATGAAAGGAATGTCACCAGATGTGGTAGTACACATGATACCTATAAGGGAAGGTGCCCACCCTAAGGTATGTGGACCTTATTGCACAAATCCTAAGTATGGCACCATGGTTTATGACGAGCTAGAAAAACTCTTAGATGCTGGATTCATCTACGAGATAGAGCACACTGATTGGGTTTCATCGATCATCATTGTGCTTAAACGCAACAAGAAGCTCAGAATATGCATAAATTTAAAGAATGTGAATGCCACCACAATTTGGGATCACTAACCCCTAGCCTTAACAGAAACAGTGTTGGAAAAGGTGGCAAGTTCCAAAATATATAGCTTCTTGGATGGCTTTAGTGGCTATAACCAAGAGCAAATTGCTCCTAAAGACCAATCAAAAATAACATTTGCTACAGAATGGGGTATTTTTACATATAGAGTCATGCCATTCGGCCTTTGCAATGCCTCGGCCACATTCCAGTGAGTCATGCTCATAGCTTTCAAGTCATTTTTGAATAAGTTTTTCCAGGTGTTCTTGGATGATTTGTGCATCCACTCGAACAAAAAAGATCATGTCAAATTTCTTGAAGCATTACTAATCAAATGCAGGGAATATGGCATCTCCCTAAATCCAACAAAATGCCAGTTCATGGTCACCCACGAAGTTGTTTTGGGACACATCATTTCTCAACATGGGATTGCAACTGACATGGAAAAAATCAAAATCATCATGGAATTGCCTCGTCCTACAAATTCCAAAGGTGTACAGGTCTTTATGGGACATGCCAAGAATTCTTATGGACAAAAGAGTGCGACCAAGCCTTTGAGCTTTTAAAGTGGCACCTAATCACAGCACCCATCCTTATATCTCCCAATTGGGATATTGATTTTCATGTTCATATTGATGGATCCAAGTATGCAATTGGGAGTGTGCTTTGTCAACCTGGTGAACAAAAGAAAGACTACCCATTCTACTTTGCCAGTCGACAACTCAATGATGCAGAGATCAACTATACCACCACAGAAAGAGAAGCCTTAGCAATGGTGTATAGTGTTAAGAAATTTTGGCACTATCTACTAGCAAATGATTTTGTCTTCTACACTGACCATTAAGCATTGCTTTATCTTGTGAACCGTCTGTGTACAACAAGAAGAATAACCAGATGTCTCCTCTTGCTTCAAGAATTCAACTTCAAAATAGTGGTCTGCAAAGGTGCCCAACACTACATTGCCGATCTCATGTCTCATGAAGTCGGGAGAAGAAGCCACTGGAGTAGAAGACAACCTGCCAGATGCCACACTATTTCAAATAGATGCTATTCTAGATTGGTGTGGAGATATCATTGGGTACTTTATGTCAAGAAGACCACCCCTTGAAATGAAAGTAGTAGATGCCATAAAACTAATTTTAAAGTCTGTACCCTATCAACTCATTGCAGGACAACTATACAAGATGGGCAAGGACCAAGTATTAAGAAGATGTGTAATGCCTCATGAGATCATGCCAATCCTGAGTGAAGTCCATGAAGGCATTGCATAAGAAAAGTCCTCCTCAAGCTACTGGTGGCCAACACTTTGGGCAGATGTCTATGAATATGTAAAAGGCTGTGATGTATGCCAACAGACTACTTAACCACAACACAAAGACGTCAATCCCCTAACAATAGTTGTTGCACAAAAACCATTTAAAAAATGGGGGATTGACTATGTGGGTCCCATCCATCTAGCACAGCAAAGGGAACACATGCACGCTACATCATTGTGGCCACTGATTACTTTACAAAATGGGCTGAAGCTAAAGTAGTTAGAAAGGTAGATGCCAAAAGCATAGCAAGATTCTTATACGAGAATGTGATCACCTGATTCTGATGCCCCATTGAAATTGTGTCGGATAGAGGCATATATTTTGTTAATGAGGTAATCCAAGAACTCTTGTCTGGCTTTCTGGTAATCCATAGAAAAAGCACACCCTACTACCCCCAAGGGAATGGACAGGTCAAATCCAGCAACAAAATATTATGCATTATCCTCACTAAGGTAGTAGAACCATAGCATTCTAATTGGGCAGAAAAACTAAATGCAACCTTATGGGCATAGCAAACCACACGCAAGGTCAGTACAGGGAACACACCTTTTCAATTGGTGTAACGCCTTGAAGCCGTGGTCCTACTAGAATTTGTAATACCAAGCCCATGCATATTGTACAGGAACGCATGGGAGATCATGAATCCTTGAAAGAAAGACTCTATCAGTTGGAGAAGCATACAGAGAAAAGACTAATCGCCTACCATGCCATGACAATAGAAAAACGAAGAACAAAGGCATGGTTTGACAGAAATCGTAAAGCTAAAGACATCAAGGAAGGTAGCTTGGTCTTGTTATACAATGCCAAAATACATAAGGGGAAACTGAAGTATCTAGGTCAAGGACCCTATCGAGTAAGAAAGATGAATCCCATCAGAGTTGTGCTACTAGAAACATTGGATGGAGTCCAATTCAACACAATAATAAATGGGAGCTGACTGAAGCACTACTACTTCAACACGCAAGCCATCCATGACAAAAATGAAGATTTGGGAAACCCAAGTCTTCCTTAGTTAGGATTAGATTGTATCATGAGTACTCACTTGCATATGTACGTCTTCACACATATAGGTAGCATCAATCGATTTCGACCTAGGGCTCAAAAGTGATGCCTGAGTTCTAGCTACCCTATGAAATCCCAACAAAAAAAAAGAGCATATGGTTAGTCCCTACCTAGCTACTAGGTCACGTGCACTCACATGCTTTCACTTAGACACATAGATGATTGCATGAATAATTGTGCCACACACTTTAATTCCACACTCTCAAAGAATGTATAAAAATAAGATCTCTCACAAACACACACAAAGGTCATACTTGCGTGCCAACTAATCTAATGATCAATAGTACCGCACATGCACGTGGATGCAGGTTCAAAAAAAATGCTGGCACTAAAGAGGATGCATAGAAAGAGCCCACTGCCTCAACCATGAGACCCCCTCCAGAGTTCACAGCCATCTACATCCTCTCAACCACCTGGACCACAGGCATTTGTGGTCCAAAGAGATAGCTCTAAGGAGGATTCAGTGCATGACCAAGAAGAACAAATGCCACCCTAGTCACCACCGGCCTACACAACCATTGATGAGGCCCAGTCATTGGAACTTGTGTGGCCACCTACATCGACTTAAGCTCTTTCGAAGGAAACAACATCTTACTTAGAGCAAAGGGATCTGGGTAGTTTGTATGAGAGCCTAAAATCCTTGGAGGAAAGCCCTACAATGACCACATACATCTGACCACATACATCAGGGCCTTTCTCCATTCTTACTACTCCATCAATGCACAGGTTGGCAAGTACGGTACCCATCACTATACATTAGAGCCCACTCAGCATTATCCTCGACAATATAGTCATTCAAAGGGCCTTCTCACTCCCAACACAATGTGCTGAATACCCTACATGGCCTGTTGTATAGCCTCTCCTCGCCAAGGGCACACTGTTCCATAGGGAGAACATATTACTTTGCACCATCCTTAATCCTCGCCTCAACCCTCGCCTCAAGGAAGCAACACAATTCCCATCCACAATCCTGGGGGTTAAGTGCAGCAAAAATAGATCCCTTCCACTCCGCACATTTGTTTTGCTGAGTAGGAAACTAATGCAAGACTGGATCCAACACTTAGTCATCTTCTTCATAAAAAAACTAGATGGATCATCTGGCCAAAAATGTAAAATTCCACACTTATTGGCTATAATCACCAAAAAAGAGCTATAGGTATGAGAAATGACTCTGTCCTAGGAGTTGGATGTTCCCTTCTCACCAGTATGGGAGCCATCACTAACTTCTCCTACTATCACATTGGCAAATGCAGATACCTCAAAAGAAATGCCTATTCTGGAGGTCAAAATTAAGGAAGTGCCCCACGAGATGCTACAACTCGGTGCACAATTGCAACGAATGTATCTCCAACAACAGCAACAACCAAAGAATGAGGCAAGATTGGCACTAGAGCCTGAGGCTACATCAGCACTAGCACCACCCATCGATGCCATGCTAGTCTATGAGCCACAAGGGGAGCTAGTGCCAAATCAACAGTGTGACTCTTGTACCCAAGTGACTAAAATACAATTGGAACAACCCCCCACAAGTACTATAGAATCATCAGGATGGCTACATGGGCTTCACTTGTATTAGCAATAGTATCGCCATTCCTCATCACCACCTGTCATTCTCCAACATCAAGCTAGCAAAATGATCCAAATGTCTGAACTATTCACTAGCTTGGCCAAGGAAGAATATGCAAGAGAATTGGACAGACAGACATCAACAGAAATTGAAGACCAATTCCAAGTAATTGCCAGAGGTCAAGGCACTTTGGGTGCAGATAGATGAGAAGGAGGTAGAAGAAGTATGCATGAACCAAACTCTCCAAGCTCAAGAGAAGGTAATGAGGGATGTGACGTCCAACCTCCACCAAAGCCAAACACAGCTGACAGCAATAGTACAAGCAACGGCAATCCTACACACCTACTATAACTCCTTGACCTCCACACATGCTCAGCAGATGGAGCCAGTGGCACAAGCTCGACTCATTCTAATTCACAAAGAAGAAGAGCTCCAGGATTGCAAAGACAAGCTTGAAGACATGAAACAGTCTTTGGCAGTACATGCCTTCAGCATTGACGAGCTTACAAGGGAATGCAGAATCTTAAAGGACCAACTTGCTACCACTAAAGAGGCCAGCACTTCACAAGCACAAGTCTTGGACCAATGGTTCAATACTATTGAAAACATTTCTCAACAGGCAAAGGTCACCTCGCAAGTGAGAAAGCTTAAGGAGGCATATACATCCATCTACCATAAATACAAAGAAAAAATGGATGAGATGCACTCCCAAAAGATAATCATCTCCAAGCTTGAACTCCAATTGCTAGTGCACAACAATGAGGCAATGGAAGACAACACCAATGAAGCCCCACTACAATGCACAACGGTGGTGTACCAAGAGCTTGTGGCTGCTCTACAAGTGGAAGATCACCTCAATGCACGAGTGCTTATCTAATGGAAGCAACTCCAAATCAGGATCATATCCGCTCATCCTACAATCAAATGGGAACATTCCATAGGGACCAAAACTCTGCGCATAATTTGCCAAGACTTGTTCGAAGATGAGAAAAATATATTCTGCTTGTCTACACATGTCGGGTTTATAGCACTTAGATGGATGCTTTCATTACATATGTATGCCTCATGGGGTAGTCCTCCCCTCAGGGTTATTGCTGGTTTGTTGCCATTACTACAAAGGCCATCACTATTATTTGCAAGGCATGACATAACCGACATCCCACCCATGTAGCTGATGATCCCATTGCACCAGCAAAAAGAAGTGTTGAAAGATGACATGGCCTATCTCACATCCAACTTCCCATATCTAACCACTCTCTCTGCCAACCTCACAACCTCACTTACCCTTGCTACTACGACCCTCTTAACCTTCCTCGAGCTCCATCCTAACATCTATTCCCTCCATCGTCTCTTTGCTCATGCCTCTCACCATTTTTAACTAACCCAACAGTCACAAACTTACGAGCCCCTCACACCTAGCTTCTTTCCTTCCCTTGCTAATCCTACCCACGAGGATTACCAAGTTGCTCAAACCATTTGCCTAGTTCTTCCCCCCCTCCCCTCTACTCCCCCTTCCATAACTAATACTCTTCCATATTTCTCCCCCATGTCTCCAGATTCTCTCCCTTCCTCGTCTTCACATTTGAAACTACTTGTGCTGCCATCAGCAGAAAATGACACAATATTTGATTTTGAATATCAAGATCCGGATAATCCAATTCATACTCCCATGCCAAGTTCCAATGATGGGTATGATTTTGAAGAGATACCACTTCCCAGTAACCCCATCAAGGCATTTTGGAGCAAATATCATGATATGAAAACTCAAGGTGGATGGACCCTGGACAACTTCCCTACCAACCTTTGTCAATGTCAAATTAGTGAAGATTGGATAAGCAAGTTGAATCCACAACCTGATTGGCACCGTCCCAAGCTCTTTGATGTAATCTTCTTGAAAGAGTACCTACATGCATCTCCATGTCTCAGAACCCACCCCAAGTTCTATGCAGTTCCACGACGTAAAAAATGGGAAGCCAACATACACACTTTGGATGAAAATCACACCATTAATTAGCCAATGATCGAACCATACTCTGGTGTAGAATGGAATATCCAAGGCACAATGATCCGAGCACTTCAGCAGCATGAGCAAATAATGCGCGGCATCATTGATCGCTTCCTTCGCCTAAGTGCTATCTTCTGTAAAACATTGAAATACATTCTGGAGGTCCCATGTTACCTCGATAGCCATTTGGTTCCATTCAATTTCAATGCCAATGAATGGGTCAATGCTCAGATTACAAGCTGACTCTATCAAAGAGTCATCTTCTTAGAAGCACACCACGTATCTTTATTCAAACAAATGGTGGATATAGGCTACCTAGAAACTGAGCAAAAATTGTATGGTGCCAAGGCTTTACAGCAGGATCGACTGGCACAACACAAGTTCCACAGCCACTGTACTGCATGCATGGCAACCCAAGTACGTGCTCTATGCCAACATGGACTTAGGTAGTACAAAATGTGTGTGTAGAGTAGCGGCAAAGCTCCACTTGTACTTGCATAAGGCTAGGAATAATCTCTCTTAGGAATCCTCAACATGTAAGTTCTACTTGTGATTCTTACATGCGAGTTCTACATGCAACTCCTACATGCAACTTCTACTTGCAACTCCTACATGTAAGTCCTACATGCGATTCCTACATGCATGTTCTACATACGAGTTCTACATGAAACTCCTACATGCAACATGCGAGTTCTACATGCGAGTTCTACATGCAACTCCTACATGCAACTCCTACATGCAACTTCTATATGCAAGTTCTACATGTAGAGAGAGAATGTCTTACGATTCCTACATGCAAAGGAAAAGCTCTCCAACTTGTATAAATACCCCATAATGGAATGAAGCCCACACTCTTTGGGGCATTGTGTTGAGTTCTACTTTGGTATTCTAAGCAATTGTCTCAAGTGTCCATGCTTCCTTGCACTCCACGTCCAAAAGCATGTCCTAACCTTGCAACTCCTCCTCCCCTCTCCTCCAACCTTGTAGCCCATCCTCTCATTCTCCTCCTCCCCCCTCCTCCTCCTCCTCCCTCTTCTCTATCTCCTTCCCCCCCATGCTCTTACATCTTCTTCCTCTCCCCTCCTATGCTCCCCCTCAACCCTTAGTTCCTCAACCCTTAACCTCCATGAACTATGAGGGAGATGAGTTCTCCACCATGTACTCTACTCTGAACCTTGGATCCTCCTTCTAACCCTGGAACCTTTTTTAAACTCTGGAACCTCCTTCTAACTCTGGAACCTCTTGTAAACTCTAGAACCTCCTTCTAAACCTTGGAACCTCCTTCTAAACCCTGAACCTCCCTCTAACCCTTAAACTCCTCCTAAACCCTGCAACCCCCAATGAAGGCAAAAGCATTCATTACCTCAACCATGATCATGCACGTTCCTTTCACACATGCAGGCACTATGTTTGCTTACTACACTTAAGCCTACGTCTATCACTAGAATACAACTCGAGGTCCTAAGCTACACGTTGTGTGGATAAAAATAAAAAAACGTTTTTCACTTGTTGCATGTTGCTGGGTGAGTGCATATCTATGTACATAGCTAGTTGGTAGGGGAAATGAGCTATAGACACCCTCATGATGGACTCCACAGTGATGACACATTGTCTTGAGATGGTATACTTCTATAGGGACTTTTGGGAGATGATGGAAAGCAGTGTGGTTGCACCAGACATCCTAGCATGTAGAGTCCCTGTGTAAATGGTTTTGGGCTTGGGATATTTTTATCATTAGATGTGTCCTTTTGTGTTCCTCAGAGAAGTTTTTTTTCTATCACTGAGGGAGCTTCCCGTTAATGTGGAGTCTACATTTGTGAAGTATATGTGCCCTGGGTGAGTGCCTATGACAAGAATGTGGGTTTTTATGGGCTTGAGGAGGTTTATCATTAGTGAAATTTGAAGTGGAGGTGCTAGATTGTTCCTTGGTACTAGTATTTCTTCAGTGTGTGGGTAGAGTGGTCTTAAAAATGATGATGTGGCTATTTGTGAGAGAAGGCAATCCATGCAAGCAAGCCTGGTTACGTAAAAGGAAAGAAGAGCTTGTGGAGAAAGAAAAGAACACGTACGTGGAGAAGGTGGCGGGAAGATGGTCTTGGAAGGTAGTACGTGGGCACTCGGGAGGATGGACACAGGAACAGAGGAGAAGGGGAGTCGCAACTGCAGGGAGGGAGACTCCTAGAGGAGAAGCGTCACCATTACATGAGCTGCACGTAAGTGGGCTGGGCAATCACACAAGGATGGACGGTGACCTGGGTGGGAGTTTTGCTGGCTGGAGTGTCACTTCTAGGATGCTAGCTCTATGAGCTAGGGAGAAGGCGGCTAGGGGATGGGTCCTGAGAGGACTATCATGGGTTGATGGTGGCGTCGACTGCAGGCCAGGAGAGCTCAGGGAGAGTTTTGGATTTAGGTGTTGGGATCTCAACAGAGAGGGGGTCTCGATTATGGATTGCGAGAGGACCGCAGACGAGGAGAGCTCTGGTGGAGGTGACCGATCACGTGAAGAGGAGGGGAGAGAGGAGCTCTGGAGGAGGAGCACCGGTCGCTACTATGTGGGCTATAGAAGGAGCTCGCAAAGGAGCTACAGGGTGGTGGGAAAGGAAGCTCAATAAGAGAAGGGGTCGCCACTATATGGGTGGAAGGACCACAAGAAGGCAGAAGAGAAGGAGCTCAGAAGCATGAGGGGAAGGAGCTTTGGGACTTAGCTGAGGCTACATGAGGATTACAGAGGGGACCGTTGGCTCACAACGAGGGAGGTGAGCACAGAGGCAGGTAGAACGAGATGATGGGCGGGGGAAGCTTCTTGTGAAGAGGGGGTCTCTTCTTTACAGAGCAGGAGGATGGGAGGTAAGAGCGGAGTAGGAGGACTCTGTGAAGTAGAGGTTGACTGTGTAGGAGGAGCTTGGAGAAGTGGGAGCGACTCTATAGGAAGTCGGTTGGTGGAAGCTATGGCTTGGGGCTTGTAGACGACGAGAGGCCAAGGGCTCTGGGTGCTCCATGAAGAGGGTAGCTGATGTGCTCTGGACCCTTGAAGGTGACGTGCGATGGGGGTCCTGCTCAAAGGTTCGGTGAGCTCGTAAAGGTCGTGTAGAAGCGGGAGCCAGAAACCTGAGCGTGCGATCATTGTGGTGACAGGTTCTGGAGGTGCGTCTCTACTATGGAAGCCTGAGGTTTATTTGATTGAGGGGTCTGGTTTGGTATCCAGAGAGGGTTGTAAGCAATGGAGAGGATGCACGTTGCGCTTCTTGGTCTCATGGAAAGTTGTTGCTACTTCTCGGGTAGTTTATTTGGAAAGATGCATGAACTCCATGAGCTCTGTGAGGATGAGGAGATCGTGGAAATGGAGATGAACGATCAGCTGCAGTGGACTAGCATGAAGAGTCACGGGCGGTTGCTCTTACTAGTTTTCTTGGTTATGAGAAGCTTAGCTATTATGGAGGCTTGGTTGAAATATCTCAAGTGACAGAGAGCATGCACTGTGAGCAACAAAGAAAGGGAGGTTGTGGTTCTTGTGAAGGAAGAGAAGAGGGGGTGGTAGCACTATTATGTAGCATGGAGAATCCTCAGTGACAAAGACTTCATGAACTCGTATGCAAAGAGATAGAGGGACGAAGGAATTGCACTCTAAGGCAAAATGGAACGTGACCTTCATCGATGATGGTTGTCCTAAAGGAGCTGGGCACTTTTCGTGGAAGAACGTGAGAGTGATGCTTGCTGTAGATGTTCATCAATCACTGATTTTCTACTTGTGAGGGAAGAAAAGCTATCCTAAAGGAATTGGAAGCCTCTTTGACATGGTTGTGATCTTATGCTGATTTTGATCGTGGGAGATTCTTGGGTACTGATAGAGAAGGAGAGGAGGTGGCACTGTTGCAGCTTTGTGGGAGTTACAAGCTATTGTCCTTGATGGAAGCTTAGGAGTGTGGGCTGTGGGCTTATAGTATTCTGAGGCTAATTGTTCTCTGAATTTTGGGGGGAAGTTTAGTTCTAAGAGCATCATGTTGGGTTGTGTAGTCCACTGGTTTTCTTTCTGAGGTTGTCTGGCTTCTGGAGGAAATATGGCCATAGTGTGAGTTATATCAGAAGGTGTGTAGAGAGAAGGATGTTGAATGAATGACTTTTACCTTGTGATTGTGTCGTTTGGTTGTTTTAAACGTGGATGAGGGTGGCTGTGAAGGCGGATTAGGCTCTACTATTTTTGTCCATCCACGTTTTGGTGCCTCCACGGAGGACTATGCACTTCAGTTTACAAGTGTGAAGTTGTGCAGTCAGTTGTAGTGTTGAAGAGCTGAGAGAGATGGTAGAGGACTTTCTAGAGTTTTGGGGGATGCCATATGAGAATGCAGTGAGATTCCTGGAAAAGATGGAATTTACAGCACTTATGAAGGAGAGGGCAACCCCTCAGATTTTGTTTCAGATCATGAATTATTGTTTGCAGGGAGATGCAAAAGCATGGTTGCAAACTCAAGTGGCTGCCTTCAGGACTGCTCATCCTCAGCAACAAAATCCGGAGTATATAGTGGTGAAAGGAGCTTTTCTTGCACGGTTTGCACAATGCAGGAGCCCTAATGAAGTATGGAGGGAGTTATGCAAAATTCAGCAAAAGGATAGTTAGGATGTGGATCAGTATCTGATAGAGTTTGGTAGACTGTGGAGTCTATGGTGTGAGGCTTTGATTCCTAAAGTACCCCCGCAGATGATAAAGAGAGACCGGTTTATGGCTGGTCTGGAGCCTACCCTTCGTGAGCTGAAGAATTTGTATAGTTTTGAAGATGCAGTCAGAGTGGCTAGAGAGAAGGAGTGGAAAGTCAAGAGATTGAGGCAGCTTGGTATGCAAGAGGAGCCTAAGAATCTCATTAGAAGCCTAGAAATGATCAAGGCATATGTAGAGAGAGAGCCGGTGTCTGTTCCTGTGCAGGATGACTCCCTGAGAAAGGAATTGCATGAAGCTGTGGAGCTGATGAAAACACTCTCAACCTAAATTGGATGGAGACTGCAGGAAGAAGCAGAGGTCAAAATAACAGCAGAGAGGCTATGGATGGAGGAGAAGGAAGTTCAGCTGGTGCAAGGAGAGTACCAGGTTATGTGATGAGCTATAGGCTGGAATTGGAAGAGGAACCTGAGGAGACAGTCACAAATGAAGAGATAGATTTTTTGAGTGAGACAGAGGAAGAGACCATCTCATCAGAGGAAGAGAGTCATTTGTCTTCACTATTGAAAGAACCGGATGCATATAGAGTTGATGATGTAGGGGAGCTGGAAATCATTACACTTATAAATGGAGGCTTGTCAGTTGCTATGGAGGAGGGTGTTGCTCAACTAGTTCTATGTGAGATGGCAAAGGAGAGCCCGAGAGAAGGGGTTACTACCATAGATTGTAGAAAGGTTGAGAGCCCATTAAAGGCAGCTAAGGATAAGTCTGTGTGTGTAGATGATGATCATGCTCCAATGTTATGTGATGATGTGCCTATGATGGCTGAATGCAATCAGTTTGTGGTTGACACTGTGATTGTGCATACCAAAGAGGCTGAGATTTTAGGTTCAGCAAGTGAGGAAGAAAGAGATGAAACTAGCAATGAGGATGAGAGCTCAATCATGTGTGACAGTGATGAAGCTAATGTGGCTATTACTGATAAAGTGAAAGACCTACAGTTAAAACACTTAGTTTGGGTGGGACCAGCAAGTGTTGATTGTGTGCATGTGGACTATGATGTGGATGATGAGGTTAAGATTTAGTGTTTACAGGATGATGATGATTCATAGGATGACCTGGATTGCTTTCTTGATGATGCACTGGATGATATGTTAGCATTGATCTCTTCAAAAAAGAATGTAAACACCAGTATGCATGTTGAGCTGATGGCAGTGATAGTGTGGTTGATGATCAGCTGGATGCTTTACTTGATGATACCCTTGTGGATTTTGCATGTGTGGTTGGCAATGACAAGAAAGAGTGTGCTGATATGTTTGAGCATTCTACAAGTGGGAAGGATGTTTGTTTGCTCCTGGGTGATCTTGATATTTCATGTGATGGGTTAAGTTTTGCAACTTTCAAGGTTGAGGCAATAGGGTATGTTGAGAAGTCCCTAATCACAGATTATGAGCTAGTTGTGCCCGTGAGATCTGTGTGTGAGGTAGTGACCTCAAAAGATGTGACTCATGAGAAGAGGAGCAAGACTCATGATATAAGTATGATGGCTAATGGCCAGTGGAGTGGTGTAGTGTCTTGGCAGGATAAGTTATGGGATCCTGGAGGCTTAGTGAAGATGTGGGTATATGGAAGGAGTTGGTGGCTACATCAAATTGGTGTGTTGTTGATTCCATTTGATCCAGGGGGATGGTGGATTATGCATATATGGCAGTGGAGGGTTCAAAGCTATCCTTTTGATCCAGGAGGAGAAAAGCAGAGGCATAGAGTACAAGCTTGCTTTGTTTTTGATCCAGGTGGTTTGCTGATGTTTTTCTTTAGCTGTTGGACATGAATGTCACAACAGAAGAGAAGGGGTTGCTAGAGATGTGTGGATAAAAATGAAAAAATGTTTTTCACTTGTTGCATGTTGCTGGGTGAGTGCATAGCTATGTACATAGCTAGTTGGTAGGGGAAATGAGCTGTGGACACCCTCATGATGGACTCCACAATGGACTCCACACTGATGACACATTGTCTTGAGATGGTATACTTCTACAGGGACTTTTGGGAGATGACGGAAAGCAGTGTGGTTGCACCAGGCATCCTAGAGCATGTAGAGTCCCTGTGTAAATGGTTTTGGGCTTGGGATATTTTTATCATTAGATGTGTCCTTTTGTGTTCCTCAGAGAAGTTCTTTTTCTGTCACTGAGGGAGCTTCCCGTTAATGTGGAGTCTACATTTGTGAAGTATATGTGCCCTGGGTGAGTGCCTATGACAAGAATGTGGGTTTTTATGGGCTTGAGGAGGTTTGTCATCAGTGAAATTTGAAGTGGAGGTGCTAGATTGTGCCTTGGTACTAGTATTTCTTTAGTGTGTGGGTAGAGTGGTCTTAAAAATGATGATGTGGCTATTTGTGAGAGAAGGCAATCCATGCAAGCAAGCCTGGTTACGTAAAAGGAAAGAAGAGCTTGTGGAGAAAGAAAAGAACACGTACGTGGAGAAGGTGGCGGGAAGATGGTCTTGGAAGGTAGTACGTGGGCACTCGGGAGGATGGACACAGGAACAGAGGAGAAGGGGAGTCACAACTGCAAGGAGGGAGACTCCTAGAGGAGAAGAGTCGCCATTACATGAGCTGTGCGTAAGTGGGCTGGGCAATCACACAGGGACGGACGGTGACCTGGGTGGGAGTTTTGCTGGCTAGAGCGTCACTTCTAGGATGCTAGCTCTATGAGCTAGGGAGAAGGCGGCTAGGGGATGGGTCCTGAGAGGACTGTCATGGGTTGATGGTGGCGTCGACTGCAGGCTAGGAGAGCTCGGGGAGAGTTTTGGATTTAGGTGTTGGGATCTCAACAGAGAGGGGGTCTCGATTATGGATTGCGAGAGGACCGCAGACGAGGAGAGCTCTGGAGGGTGACCGATCACATGAAGAGGAGGGGAGAGAGGAGCTCTGGAGGAGGAGCACCGGTCACTGCTATGTGGGCTAGAAGGAGCTCGCAAAGGAGCTACAGTGCAGTGGGAAAGGAAGCTCAATAAGAGAAGGGGTAGCCATTATACGGGTGGAAGGACCACAGGAAGGCGGAAGAGAAGGAGCTCAGAAGCACGAGGGGAAGGAGCTTTGGGACTTAGCTTAGGCTACAGGAGGATTACAGAGGGGACCGGTGGCTCACAACGAGGGAGGTGAGCACAGAGGCAAGTAGAACGAGATGATGGGCGGGGGAAGCTTCTTGTGAAGAGGGGGTCTCTTCTTTATAGAGCAGGAGGACGGGAGGTAAGAGTGGAGCAGGAGGACTCTATGAAGTAGAGGCTGACTGTGTAGGAGGAGCTTGGAGAAGTGGGAGCGACTTTGTAGGAAGTCGGTTGGTGGAAGCTATGGCCTGGGGCTTGTAGACGACGAGAGGCCAAGGGCTCTAGGTGCTCCGTGAAGAGGGTAGCTGCTGTGCTCTGGACCCTTGAAGGTGACGTGCGATGGGGGTCCTGCTCAAAGGTTCAGTGAGCTCATAAAGGTCATGCAGGAGCAGGAGCCAAAAACCTGAGCGTGCGGTCATTGTGGTGACAGGTTCTAGAGGTGCGTCTCTACTATGGAAGCCTGAGGTTTATTTGATTGAGGGGTCTGGTTTGGTATCCGGAGAGGGTTGTAAGCGACGGAGAGTATGCACGTTGCGCTTCTTGGTCTCATGGAAAGCTGTTGCTACTTCTCGGGTAGTTTATTTGGGAAGATGCGTAAACTCCATGAGCTCTGTGAGGATGAGGAGATACGTGGAAATGGAGATGAACGATGAGCTACAGTGGAGTAGCATGAAGAGTCATGGGCGGTTGCTCTTACTAGTTTTCTTGGCTTTGAGAAGCTTAGCTATTATGGAGGCTTGGGCAGAATATCTCGAGTGATAGAGAGCATGCATTGTGAGCAACAAAGAAAGGGAGACTGTGGTTCTTGTGAGGGAAGAGAAGAGGGGGTGTAGCGCTATTATGCAGCATGGAGTATCCTCAGCGACAGAGACTTCATGAACTCATATGCAAAGAGATAGAGGGACGAAGGAATTGCACGCTAAGGCAAAATGGAACGTGACCTTCATCGATGATGGTTGTCCTAAAGGAGCTGGGCACTTTTCGTGGAAGAACGTGAGAGTGATGCTTGCTGCAGATGTTCATCAATCACTGATTTTCTGCTTGTGAGGGAAGAAAAGGTATCCTAAAGGAATTGGAAGCCTCTTTGACATGGTTGTGATCTTATGCTGATTTTGATCATGAGAGATTCATGAGTACTGATAGAGAAGGAGAGGAGGTGGCGCTGTTGCAGCTTTGCGGGAGTTACAAGCTGTTGTCCTTGATGGAAGCTTAGGAGTGTGGGTTGTGGGCTTATAGTATTATGAGGCTGACTGTTCTCTGAGTTTTGGGGGGAAGTTTAGTTCTAAGAGCATCATGTTGGGCTGTGTAGTCCACTCGTTTTCTTTCTGAGGTTGTCTGGCTTCTGGAGGAAATATGGCCATAGTGTAAGTTGTATCAGAAGGTGTGTAGAGAGAAGGATGTTGAATGAATGCCTTTTACCTTGTGATTGTGTCATTTGGTTGTTTTAAACGTGGATGAGGGTGGCTGTGAATGTGGATTAGGCTCTATTGTTTTTGTCCATCCAACGTAACAACCCCTATATATCTATAGGTGCTAAAAAGCCTCGGAACCCTACATGCTGAGAATACCTTGCTCTTCCTGCGAAAGCCGTGGGAAAGACCCAACACACAACGTTGGAGACATGTTAACCCATGCCTAATGTTCTCATTTAGGTGTGTCCTTGGGTTGAGTAGACGCTCACGTACTGTACTTTTTAATGATTACTTGGTTGCATGTATGTACATAACAAAATTTTGATGTGTTTGAATAAATTTTTGTATCCTATAGGCTTGAGGATGCATGCTTCACATGTAACATAGCACTTATAATGCTTTAACAATCTTGTTCCAAATCCCTGTTCCATAAATTTTTGGTCTCATGTTCAAGTTGGAACTACGACTTGAAGACAAGGTTTGCCAAATTCTGTTTAGCAATGCATAAGGTATGGGTCATGCAAGATACCTATACATAGAAAATTCCCTAAACCTCACAAAAAATGGCTACACCCAAGCAAACAATGACCCAGGTGGCCACCAAATATTTTCCATTAAAGGAATATGGAGTAGAAGGTACTCTAATAAGTACCATTTACCCTAAACCTTGCAAGAATTGGGCTATAGGTGGTTTTTGACCAAGATCATGTCACTATCCAATCCAACACCATAGGTGTAGTTATTGTGCAAGGCATAGACAAGGAAGGTCTGTAGCATAAGATTAGTGCCATGTTGATCTAATATGGAAAACAATTTATTGCATGCTGGTCTAGGATGGAAAATATGCTCCAAGATTATCATACTGAAACATGTTGGGCTTGCTTAGTCGGTTTCATTTCTACCTTGTGAACTCTTAGTCTTGCTTGTTCAAAGATGCTCAAAAAGGAATTCTATAATATTATTTGGGATACTAGGTGATGGAATTAAAAAATTTCATGTCATTTCATGGAATGCCATTGTAGCACATAAAGCAAAGGGAAGATTGAGCATTTCAAATTTGAAGCTCAAGTCGATAGGTAGATTTGAAGGGATCGGTACTAGGTGGATCATTTTCATGTTCTCGGAGTATATGAGGTGGTTTACTAAGCAGACGATAGGGAGTAAGGTTGGCATATGGGAGTTAGCAGGAGAAGTTATTGTCTTGTTTCCCTTTCAAGGATAAGGTATGTATGTGACCCACAATTTCGTTGGGTTATTTCATAGCCAAAGGTCTAGGAACTAGTGATCTTGAGTGTGTGTCCTTAAAAATAATTGTGAATGTTCCTTTTGGTTTGGGACTTGTGTGAGTGTCAAAGGTCAAGTGACCCTTGGCCTCTAGATAGGTGAAGGTTGATTTCATTTCTACCTTGTGGTGTCTTAGTCTTGCTTGTTCAAAGATGCTCAAAAAGGTAATCTATAATATTCTCTGGGATACTATTTGATGGAGTTCATAATTCTCATCTCATTTCTTGGGATGCCATTGTGGCACATAAAGGGAAGATTCAACATTTCATATTTGAAGCTCAAGTCAATAGGTAGATTTGAAGGGATCAATGCAAGGTGGATTGTTTGGATGTACTTGGAAGATCATCTATGCATTGCGTGTATGAGGTGATTTGCAAAGCAGATGGTAGGGAGTAAGGTTGGTATATGCGAATTTAGAATTTAGAAGAAGTTATTGTCTTGTTTCCCTTAGGCTGACCCACAATTTTGTTGGGTTATTTAATAGCCAAAGGTGTGGTAACTAGTGATCTTGATTGTGTGTCCTTAAAATTCATTGTAAGTTAAATGAATGCTATGATGAGACATGGATTTCAGACCAAATTTTTTGATCCAGCTTAGCTCTCCTCCCTCCTCCTCCCTCCTCCTCCTCCTCCCTTCTCCTCGCTCCTCCTCCTCCCTTCTCCACCCTCTCCTCCTCCCCCCTACTCTTACACCTTCTTCCTCTCCCACTCCTATGCTCCCCCGAAACACTTAGTCCCTTAACCCTTGAAGGGAGACGAGTTTTCTGCCATGTACTCTACCCTGAACCCTAGATCCTCCTTCTGAACCCTAAACCTCTTTTAAACCCTGGAACCTCCTTCGAAATCTTGGAACCTCGTTCTGAAACTTGAACCTCCCTCTAACCCTTAAACTCCTCCTAAACCCTTCAATGCCCAATAAAGGTGAAAGCCTTCATTACCCCAATCATGATGATGTACATTCCTTTCACACATGCATGCACTATGTTTGCTTACTACTCTTAAGCCTACGTCTCTCATCGGAATATGACTTGAGGTCCTAAGCTACGCTTATACTACAAACAATGACACTAATAAATCTATAGGTGAAAAAAAGCCTCGAAACCCTGCATACTGAGAATACCCTGCTCTCGCTGCAGAAGCCATGGGAAAGAGCCAACATTTGGCACCGTTGCCAGGGAGACTAGCGTCTCAAGTAATGAGCAAGCATATGCAAGTATGTGTAAAAAACAAACTACCAAGAACTTTCATGAACATAGCACTCAAGGGCAAGGAGAGTCTGAAAAAATTCTAGCTCTAAACAAAAGTATCAACCCTAAGCATCAACCTTGGGTTACTACCTCAAGAAAAATTTTATTTCTTAAAAAGAAGCCACTTGAATAATAAATTAGGCCGTCTAATGGACACCAATGTGTAGAGCTCACAATTTGAAACATTTCACCTTTTTGCAGAAGAGGGATCCGAGCTAACCATGAAAAGTTATGGCCCGGGAAGAGTTTAGGGTTTAACCCTAACCTTAAACCCATTCCTATAAAAACCCACTCCACCCCCTCATTCTTCTTCTTCCACATCCAGCCTCCATCCTCTTCCCAGTTTCGAGCCCTAGGCAAGACCCTCCTCCCTCTCCATCGACCACCACCCTACTCCCATCCTCATCGGTGAGTTGTTTTGAGCCCTCATTTTCCCTCAACAATCCTGTTACATCGAGAAAGACTTGGGAGAGTTGTTGTAGATGATCATCTCCTCCCTTTGAATTTCCATCAAATTTTTTTGTCCATCAAGTTTCCACCTCCTCCCCCCATCCCCACCCCCTCCACACACACATACACCCCTCCAACTCCCCCCACCACTACCCCCCCTCCGTCCCCCTCCACCACCACCCTCTCCAACCCCCCTCCACCTTCCCCCCCCTCCCTGCACTACCCCACCAACCCCCCCTTCCATTCCCCTTGACCACCACCCCCCCCGCTCCCCCACCCCATCTTTAAAGGGCCGTTAGGACCTTGGCTACTTGACGCTTGCCCCACCAGCTCCATCGCCCGGCCCGACTACATCTTCGCCCCATCGGCAGCCCACCCATGGAAAAAATTGCTAATAATAGGCAATGGCACACGCCCCGCCTTGCCTCCCTCTTCTATGCTCACCTGCACCACCTCCCCGTTTGCCACCCAACAAGGTTGTTGCACTGGCGCTCTGCCCCCCTCCTGATGACCCCACCCTTTGCGCAACCATCTAAGCATTCGGCCTCCATCACGGCTCTGCCTCGAGCCACCACCTCCACTGCGCCACCGCCTCGCCACCCCTCCACCAATCCCCACATACCCCTTCCCTCGCCACCCCTCCACCATTCCCCACAGCCCCCTCCCCCCCCCCCCCCCCCCCCCCCTCTCTCACCACCCTCCTCCATTCTCCCCCTCTCCCACCCAGCGGCATCGGTCACCAATAGCCCCCCCCCTCCCCCCCCCAAAAAAAAAAAAACTAACACAACATTAGACTAAGGTTAGTATAGTTAACTAACTAGTTAGGTTAGGCTAAGTGCACACACTTAGGGTAACTAATTAATCAAGTTAGTTGCATTAACTAACAATGAGCTTAGTTGCTATAACTAACTAGTTACACTACCTAGTGGGTTAGACTAACTTAACTGTTTTGTTTGAAGTCCATTCACACCATACTTTTGGCCAAAAGGACCCCCCCCAAACCCCCCCACCACCAAAAAGGGCCACATTTTAGGCCTACTTTAACCCATCGTAACTCATCCATTTGGGACCGGGTGATGTCACAAGAATCTATGTGAACTCTTGAATGAATGAATTATAAACAAATACTAAATCCTAAACGAATGAATTGTATGCCATGCATATTCATTTTGTAATAATAGAAGCAAACCATTGTATTGGTGGTAGTTAATATCCTAGTGTGAACCAACCACCGCGCTGGCGACCACTTATCCTATATAAGAGGGTTGGTTAGCCCCTAAAAAAGACCTGAGTAATATATATCCGAGATTTACTCTTATACATTTTGAATTGGTTTCACTCAAAATGAAAAATTGGTTTTGAGGTGGTTGAAGTTGAAACCAAGAAAAGAAGGGTGAAAACAAAAAATATAGTAGCCGAAGCTCCAAGAGATCAAGTGTGCCATCTCTAAAGAACTTTATATTCACACAAGGCTTTCAAGATAGTGGCATGACATAGAGCACAGTGGGAGACTTCAGTAACATACTTCGCAAACTGTGGGTCCTTATAATATTGAAGGCCCCACAATTCCTCCTGCAATTGATCCATCTTCCAAATGATAATCTCGGGTCAATGTTGTGGAACACTAAGTACCACCTCCAATCAATCAATCTCTTGTACAAAAATCCTGGGTTGCCAAGGGACCATTGCGAAATGGCTTCATCTTCCGTAGGACAATAGGCTAAAGAAATTTCATTGTTACCGTGGCTTTCCATCTATGTTCCTTCGTTGTTCCTTCACTCATTTGTATCGAAGAGCGTGCAATTTCAGCGATCTTTCTACAACATTGCTTTGATCACTTTGGAAATATTTATAATATTAGATATATATAGACATATAGATGTATATAGCTATTTAAGATCTTTCGTCTGACATTGTAGTGTAGAGCTACCATGTATCAAGCTCTACGATGTTTAGAATAAATAGATTGTGTCTCATTATTACACCAGTGTGGCATCATGACATCACGAAAATTTTTGGCAAGAGTGCAGGTTTGCACAAAATTCAAAATCTCACCCAAGAGCACGTCATGTTGCGGCCCCAAAATAGCTCTAAATATAGTTTCACGATTGGCTACACCCAAGCAAATGTTGACCCACCTACAATGGTGCTAATCTAGGTGAGTGTGTGGAACCATCCTCAATTCTTTATCAAGTGCTTGGATGCACTACAATCTGCATACCAATCTACACCACTCGTGCTACAATTTTCCCTCCCTACGGCCATTCCATCCTAGACATCTTCTTACTCTCATAGCCCCTAGCAATGTGTCTTGGTTTACCATTGTCAAACCATGTCTTATGCTTCCTAACAATCTAGCCTTTGAATCCTCATTTAGCTTTCTTTTTCTGGGTCTTCCCTTGTTGTTACCTTGAACTATGAGATCCTTGTTTTTGGATTTGCTACCTTTTATCTCTTGGCCAATGCATGATCGTGTGTAGCCATTTTTGCGAAGTTCAACGAATATAAGATAACTTGATTGTTTGTAACTTATGCTTTGCTCAATGGAAATTGACAAACTTGGTGTCTAAACTAATCTACACATTATGAACTACAATCTTAAATCAAAACGTTACACAATTGGCATCTTGAATGAAATAATTAAACTGTTATTATGCCATCATTATGTCTATGAAGCATGAACTTTAGAATGCATAGTATCTCCAAAATATTTTTAAACAATCAAATAATTCTTCTACATATATATGGAAGCAATTGTTCATTTGAAAGTACACTACTTGAGCTTCCCATAAACCCAAGGAGGAACCAATTGAGAACCTTTGCTATGGTTTAGGGGGTTTCCAATACTACATCGCAATTGCATGCATACATTTGATGGCATGTTTGGTTCGAAAGACAATTTTGAAAAAAAACACTCCACAATTATGAAGCTACTACAAACTTTGACCTTTAGTGATATTTGTAGCTTATTTCACCCATAAATGGATGCATTAGAGCAAGCTCAATTCATACATGTGCAATGATCTTTGAATATGATTTTGAACTGGTTTCTTTTCACTCACTTCTTTGAAATGAGGCCCGTAAGCATATCAAAGGTGGTTCCAATTCTTAGAGTAAGAGGTCTAGGGAACACAGGAAGATTGCCCATTTGTCTACCATATCTATGACGCTAAAGCTTGTTAGTGAGGTAGTATGCTTTTGAGAGAGAGAGAGAGAGAGAGAGAGAGAGAGAGAGAGAGAGAGAGAGAGAGAGAGAGAGAGAGACTTGTTAGGGGGATGAGGAATAGCTATAGAAGAAAAAGGGGACAATGGTAACTCTTAGTGAATTTCCTATTCCACTAAAACATGAACTATCAAACAACATTGTATTTTCTAAAAGGTTGAGGGTTAGTCAAGAAAGTTTGTAATTTTTTAGTTGCGGATTATGAAATTTGGGGGCACAGAGAGAGAGAGAGAGAGAAATCTAACAATGAAAGTGAAGGAGGATTGGATGAAAGCAAGACTACAGGTTGGAGACAATGAGGCAAAGTATGGTGATGTGATAGACAAAATTATGTTATCAAAGCAAGGTGCATGTGTCATTTTGTAGACTGCCTCACCTTATCTTTTCACACTCTCATACATCATAGATGAGGTCACACAATAGCTCTTGGCCCTATCTAGTGGTCAAGCATCACTTGACCTTTCACTCACCACTAGCATAGTGGTTGAAAGGTGGCTGAACTAACAACCACCATGCTAGTCGCAATAATATGCTAGTTATGTCTTTTACTATTATGCTTGTTAATTTTCATTTTCATCTAATGAGAGAGAGAGAGAAAGAGAGGCAACATTATGTTGCATGCAACAAACTTGATGGTTAAAATAATAACCATTGTGCTGGTTGCAACCACTATGGTTGTTGTGTTTAGTGCTATTTTGCTTGGTAATTTCTAGTTGCATATTTTGTTGTTGTTATGTTGGGTTAATTTTTAGTTGCATATTATGAAATTGGGAGTAGGAAGAGTAGGGATGTAGAAAAGAGAGAGAGAGAGAGAGAGAGAGAGAGAGAGAGAGAGAGAGAGAGAGAGAGAGTATTATTTTGCAAGAAAATATCATGATGGTTGAAATAACAACCATGGTGTTGGTTGAAACCATCGTGATGGTTGTAGCTTTTGCAGACACCATGTTGGTCATGTTTGCTACATAGGTTTTCAATGTACTCTTTATCATTTCTTAAATGAGTAATTGGAGCTATACCTGAGATTTTTGGTTAAGAACCTTGACATAAGTATTGGGCAAAGGAGCTTTGAGCATTGCAAACCCTAGTATGTCAAGCGACTCAAAGATAAGAATGTGTGTTGCTACATAACACACAACTTTGACCTTGACCAACAAGCTTTGAATGAACGAAGATGTGGTCATACTAGAGCGTTGCTTCATAAAGATTGATGCCCATGTCTCCTAGGTGAACATCCTATCTATTGGCCACTTGGTACCTTCATCATGTATTGCAACGGCAAGTAAAGTTTTACACTCTAAGTTCTAGTGGGAGACAATGATTTCTTAAAAGGAAGATTCTGGGTACCACCACATTGGATGCATTCATGGTAAAGGCCCATGGTGTGGTCTGAAGGATGGTGTAAGGAGAAGCGATTTGTTTGCCCAAATGAATTTAGGGAACATAACCCTGTCGTTGTAAAATGTAGGAGACTTGAAATGGTTGATTTTGTAAAATCTAGGAGACTTGAAAGGACACAGTTATCTCTATGTTTGATTTTGCTGAAAATTACTATATTCAAGTAAAAGATGAAATACAACGTGCACACTGGTACAATAACTAGATAAAAATTTTGGTGCATATCACCTATGTCCACTAGATGGACTTTATGACTTATACGAGACTACCAATAGACTCCAAGAAGTTCAAGAAAGTGCAATGCACATACCATTTCTACATTTTGGATGATAGGGGATGTGAAACCTTTTTTATCTGGCATGATTTTCAGTTGTATTGGGATTGGTTAACCAAACATGATCGCCAAGTACAAGAAATAATAAAACAACATTGGGTGTGGTTAGATGGTGCATCCACTCAATTTAAATCAACCCGTGGATTGTACTTTGTTTCAAGGTTAAATCCCTCAATGATCTAACCATGATATGGAATTTCTTTGGATCCAACCATGGCAAGGGAGAACATGACTGATATGGTGGCATTATTAAGCAATCTCTTTATTGACATTAGTTAACATGGCCTCAAGATAGGTTGCAAAATGCCCACAATGTAGCAACATGGCTTGCATCTAACCTCTCTGCAAGGGCATAGTCTCAACATATAGTAAAAACAAATCCTCAACAACAGTTTAGTGCATAGTGTGTTCCACAAGGTGGAAGTGGAGGTATTGATGGAACACAAATCATACACAACATACAAGGCATTTCAAGATTATTGGGGACCAAAAGTGGGAAGTAGTAGTTGGAGATATTTGGTACGAGACGACATCCAAGAAAGGCCATAAATATAAACTCATAGATAAGAAGCCACATATGTTTGTCTACTCTCATCTAGTTAGAGCAATTAGTCAAATGCAAGTTGCCCTTGGAGGAAAGAAATGGATGTAGCACTCATAATCACATCATAGGGTGTCTTGCACACATTAAGAACTAAGCTAGGTGGTGGTTAAACGACCAAAAACCACTGAGTTTGGTCCCATATAGCCTAGGTCATAGGGAGATTGCAAACTAGTCATTGAAGTTGCCCCATGCATCTAGTGTGAAAGTGTTATCATGATTCAATGTCCTAGGCTATAAGGAAGAACGCTTGATCCATTATCAAATGTCTATCGTGAGCTGAGTTTATATATTATAAAATAGAGACAATGGACTTAAATCAAGAGCTTGCATTCACATATCAGAATTGGAATTCCAAAATCCAAATAACAAGAAGGCTAGCTTGCAAGCCAAGTGGTCACCACCCAAATGAACCCAAAATCTGTAAGTGAAAAATTCAATGATAGATCAATCACTAAAGGTGTCATGATTGAACTTTGATCCATCATTAAATAAGCATGTTTATATTTTCTAATAGGGAAGGTTCCACATGGCACTTAGAGGAGAGTCAGGTTCTAGGCAAAGGAGGGCTCCACGTGGCAAAGGAGAGAGAGGAATCCCATCATAAACGGGTCCATTTACTCGTCAATATGATGTTTGAAATGAGAGTCTCAAGTCACATGTCAAGAATGAGCCAATGACATTGAGCTTTTCAACCCCCCTCTTGCTACTTCTTTTTCCCTTACTATCTGGATAGAGATCCACAACTTGGCTCCCCTTGCTTTACCTTCTTGCTAGTGGAGGTTCATTACTTGTCTCTCCACACTGTTTCCTGGGAAGCTTCCACTCTTTGTAGGCACAACTGATCTATACGTGTTAGGAAATAGGACATTACACAATCTACATCTCAATGTTCCCTTCACTAATACCCCAAAGAAATACAAGTGCACAGGGTGAAAACACAAGGAACATCACCTTTGGCAACTATCTATGATGTGGCCAATGCTTATCATGCTCTTTTTATCGTGTCGCATTTGAAGAGCTAATAGCATGACTTTCATCTCAGTAAATGGGTTTGTCATCATCTACATATTGACTTTAGATAGTTATCAAGTGATGAGGTCGACTATCTAGGAAGTCATGATTGATGTGGTCATTATCCTCCAATGGATCAAGCACTATGAAGATGCATAGCACAAGGTAGTAAATTTTTTTACTTGTTGACTAGCATGTTGAGCTAATGGTAGTTTATAATGAGTGCAAGGTCTAGATTAGGTTTTAGAGGTGGTACTCTATGAAGTATGAATTGGATGAGTTTCTCATAGAGAAGATATAATCCTCATTCCAAAAGGGGATTTTGAATGGGGACCATCCTCAACAAGAGGTCTAGAAGAAGCCCTCTTGTTGGTGAGCCAAAGTGGAAGTCAGTGAAGCAAACCATCTACGTAGTTAGGTAGCTATAATTCCTAAAAAGATACACATCTAGATTATGGATTTGTGTTTGAAAGATATATTCTATATGATGAGTTCCTTCAGCACTCAAACGTGCATATGTTAATGTGACAGGATTGGCCATATTACTAGTCTATGACCCATTATAGCGCACATACCTATATGAGATCATTTGGTAATGAGGAGTTGATGCAGCTTTATTGCCAACTGCTCTTCTAGATGTAAGCACAAGAGCATCAACTTAGGTAGAGAGGTCAGTTTCCATGACATGATTGAGTGAGTCTAGGCAATGAAGCCCAATCCAACTCACATCAATAGTTTTTAGTGGTCTAGGCTCAACCCTAACATATTTTAGTTTGATTGGTCTAGTCTCAATAGGGCAATCTATCCATATGTAGTCCCAAACCTACAAACCATCCACATGTTCGAGCACAC
This sequence comes from Dipteris shenzhenensis, assembly GCF_047967505.1. Classification (NCBI taxonomy): domain Eukaryota; kingdom Viridiplantae; phylum Streptophyta; class Polypodiopsida; order Gleicheniales; family Dipteridaceae; genus Dipteris; species Dipteris shenzhenensis. The sequence goes on along the minus strand of NC_141606.1, from coordinate 31,628,682 downwards.
CATCTCCTCTAATCCTCCTCAAACTCCAATGTAATAGATAAATGCAAGGCCAACCATGGCAATTTGCACCACCGAATGTCGTGGTGCCAACATCCCTGGCTCACTAAAGATAGGCGACCACGTGAAATACTGCATCAAGTTATAGAGGGGTAGCACCAAACTCTACTACTAGCACCATATGATACAGGACTAATGTCTTGTAGCGGATCATGAGAGTAAGAAGAAAACCCATAGTCTCTCTATATGGGATCAGTCTGTATCCAATAGATCTATCTCTTAAAAGGAACATTGTACATCCAAGCTAGACAAGCAAGTGAGTCAAAGTGTGTGGGCCTGAATTCTAATAGAGGCCTCTGGCCAGTTGGCTAGCTTTGGACCTACAAAAATATACTTCAAATCATCTTGTATATATTGAGCCTAGTGTTTATCAAAGTTTTGCAAAACAATCAAATGGATACATAATATAAATTTGTGGTAGCAACATCGACCACTTGCCACTCATAGGGAAATATCTCAACAAAATTGGGCACATTGTCTTTATAGTCTCCTAATGCCATTAAGTATGGAAACAAAAAATCAATGAGCTCCCTAGGGAGATATACAAATGTTTGTCAGGTTCAAGACTACCTTTAGATGAGTGTTGTCAATTGCATGTGCATGCAGAATCAAAGTTGATCCCGTTCCTAGCTAGTGCCTCATATGGCTTTAAAGATGGACTCTCCTTTGGTCACATTGGGTGGCGATATTCCTCCCTTTCACAACACTCTGTCTATGAAAATTTAAATTTGAAACCTACATGCAATTTTCTTGCCTTGGCCATTTGATCTCATTGAGCTTGTGAAGACGCTCCACAATGCCAACTCAAAGCACCGATTCAAAGCACTCATAAATTGTAGTAGGCCATGTCTCAATAACACATGTTGTCCTATTTGATTAAATTTTCCTTACGTCAATGTGATGCCAACTTGTACCATCACTTCCACAACATGGCGTTGCTGTAAATGGACAATGTAGTAGCTATATGAAGAGCATGATAATATGTTCCAAGTTCTAGATCCTTTCATAGCTCTCCTCTCACAATGGTTGTGGCCACCTAAATTGAAGACATAGTTCTCATTATCCATCTTATCATCCCTAGAGGTGTCTTATCCACCACAGCCATGCAATTCTTCAGCCCCTTAAAATGAACATGATTCACCCTCAGTTACACCTACAAGACTTTCCATGAAATTTAAACTTTTCAAAGAAAAATATGATTTATTGCATCTTCATAGAACATCATCTCCTTGTGATAGATGTTGGGCCCCTATCATTCTTGTGTGCAACCTTGTCTACCAATCTTGTACAATTGAGGAGGTTGATGAAGAAGTTGATAATTCTTGATTTAATGTGTGAAATTTGTCTGAATTGCAAGGGAAACAATGCTCACTTGTGTCTTTTAACGCTATAGGTGGAGCTATTTTTTAGGTTCAAGTTAATGCTTCCAGATGCACAAATGGTTTAGTGTTCACTTGAACAATTGAAAACATTCTTTATTAGGAAACTGAAAGATAGATAGTGGAATAACCAATATTAGAAAAACCTTTTTTAGTTTTAAACTTCAGTTACAATCCATGCATGGCATTCCTTGGATGTGAGAGAAGTTGAGTCTATGGCCTCGTCCTATCATTCTTCCTTTCAGTTGTTCTTGCAACCAACTGGTTGGGCACGTGTCGAGATGCTCTCCTTTGTCGCTCTCTCCTTCCAGGTTGCATTTTCAATTGCGCTCTTCTTCTAAGCTAGTTTTTTCTTCGCTCTTTCTACCATCTCTTCTTCCAAGCTACTTTTCTCACTTCCCTTAGCTTTTATGGCAAAGTCTCCAAGAAGCTCAAGGTGCATAATTTGGCCTAGAAGTTAAACACATGGTTTAACTACTTTTCTTTCTACTATTTATGAAATAAGCAAGGCTTGTACGAAGAGATGAAGTTTATAGTGGAGCAGATATAGTAAAATAAAGACTAGTGAGAAAAGCAATTACCACAATCAACAAGAGTGTAACACTTTTGTTTTAGGTAGGAAAATCTCTGGACTAGAGTGAAAACCATCAACACAAAAGACCTTTCAGTACAAGATAAAGATAAAGAAGCTTTGAATCTAGGATGCTCTTCGCAACGAGCAAAAGGACTCTTATATAGAATTTTGAACGACTCCTCGAGGCTCAACTCAAATTGTCTTTCCAGCTTGGGATCGCACTATCAATCGTGCATGGGCTCCTAAAAGTTAACTTTGTGTCAGAGCACCATGTTGCCACAAGATGGAACCACTCAACTTTATTTTTGTGCGTGTTAGAATAAATATGAACAAATGTACTATGACCTTTTGCTTTTGTGCATTATAGCAAAATGCAAAGGTTATCTTCTTGTTAATCCTAGCAAACACATGCACAACACTATATGTTTGTATTATATTTATTTGGGCTTCATGTAAATGGTAAAAAAAGATTAATGTCAAGGTTCTTGATGAGGGTGACAAGGCACTGACTAGATGGATCTAAGGCTGTGGGTCTTAAATGCATTCAATGTGTAATGTGCTTAGGGGCAAGTGAATTAATTGATATCCCACGAGAGGGGTGGAAAAGATGCATTTAAGAGGTACCCTAAAGTCATCCAATGCATTAATAGGATCATCAATATTTGTATATCCACATGCTTTAATGCTTCAATAAGCTCATCAATTTTGCTCATGATATCCCATTTCTACGAAAAACTCTTGTGGTTTAATTCAATGGGGCTGTCGGATGATGACATGTACATTCATGCCTTTACATTGTTATTGTCCTTGTGGGATGATGACATATACATTGTGCATTGTAAAGTCATGATTGTCGAATGATATTGTCCTTGTGGGATGACAAAGGTAGTTGTGTAACTATCCTTTTTGGATCCTGAATTCCTATCACATATGGGAAACCATTGGGATCCGGCAATGTCTTTGGTCAATGAGATGTTCATTTAGCTTTTAGTAGTCAATTATCAATATTTTCTTTCCTCTCTTTTGTTCACTGAAGGGGAATCTATTGGATTGATTAATTCCTTTTCAAGCATCTCTGTGATCTGAATCTTACATTCTTCTTGATTACCAGGTTTTATTCCTAGATGTGAAGCTTTTGTGAAAAAGAATTCATCTTTCATGGTCTCTATTTCCACCTTTTGCCACCTGACCAAGGGGTCTTCTAAGCAAAGTGTTGGAAACTTCCTTAGTAAGATTTCCATTTCTAGAGCATACCTTTTTCTAAGTAATCTTTTTTGCATCTTCTTTTAGAGGCAGTTCTACCACTTTCATCCCTTGCTTGATTGCTGCCTTCCCTTTGATCTTTAGGTCTTCATGATGCTTTTTATGGAAAGGGTAGAACGCATACATTTCAAATGTATCAAGTCAGTCACTTCCATTCAAAATGTCAGATCCTTGAACTTTGTGTACATAATGTTGCATGGACTGGATTTGCAAAAGATACATTTTTGCTGGAAAACATCTATTTCTTTGCAAGAAAATGCCACTAGAGGGGGTCTCCCCAAATGCTGTCACTTATCTTTGCAACTTGAGAGATTATGGCATTATTGGAGCCATTGATAAAAATTGCCTTCTTACAAAACCATAGGAAGTGTTTGATGAGCTTTGTGTTTGAAGGAGCTATGCCAAACGCAAGGAAGTACTCAACTGTTACGTCAAAATGCATTGCTTGGATGCTGTCACGTGTGTTGGAGCGGTAGACTAGGGCACAGAAATACATGCTGACGAGGACTTGTGGAAACAAATATCACTTTAGGCATAGCACTGGTTGACATGTATGCGAACTGTGGTTCACACAGGTAGTGTTTGGCAAGCCTCCACAATGACATATGGTCCCATGAACTAGGACGACTACAAGATCTATGCCAGGCATGAATGTGGAGAGAAAGCACTGAATTGTTTCAAACAAAGACCTTGCTGTTGGCAATGTGCTGACAGATATGTATGCCACACTGATTGTCGAGCTAATACAAACTGCAAAAGTTCTTTGCATACGGTAACAAATGGTGAGAAGAAAAATGTGGTCATGAACTGAGTGCATGCAGGCACACACGTCTTGTTGATAGTGGTCAGGTGTGATATGAAATTAAGGGCAAAGGCTGTGGCATTAGTTTTTCAGCAACTCTTTTCCATGGTTGATATAATGTAGGCCACTTAGCAGGCAGTATCTATTATCAAGGACATATAGCCTGATATGAAAAAGCCAATATTAATAAGACAATCTGTGACAAATGGTCTGATACCCAAAACGTTGGATGCAAGTTTGGAAAACAGAATGTAATTACAACTCAGGAAGCCCCCATAAAAACAAAAGACCTCCCTCCCTTAAAGAAGAAATTCAAAAAGTTCAGAAGATTCTACAGAAAGAGATCTTCCAACAGAGGATCTGGATGTTTCATACGTGGAAAGGAAAGGTCATTGTGTCGAGACTCTCATAAGACAAAAAAGAAGGTCAGAGTATTACTAAAGGATAATGCAGAATGTCAGCTATAGTAACTGAGAGCCTCTTCCTGAAGACATCCCAGAAAACTTCATCTTCACAGAAAGAAGATGGATCTGAAGCATATCCTTCCTGCACCTTCTACTTCAGAGCCGTACAAAGAATGTCAAGCAGATATTAACACCGTTGGTATTATTAATTATATGTCCTCTAAATTTGGTACAGGAGGCGGAAGGCACTATCAAACCCATTGAGAAAAAATCCCACTGAAGAACGAAGCAGTGGTGGACCAAAGTGCAGCAAGCATGGTGGAGATTGAGATCAAGATCAACAAACAAAAGGAAAACAAAAAGCAGAATCATGGGGAGACTCTACAAACTGGCAGGATCAGCATAGAAGATTCATTTAAAAACTACCGACCAAACTGCAAACATCTAGAACACCACCCAAAAAAAAAACACCGACCTTGAAGAAACTTCTACAGCAAAGTCACAGAAAACCCAGAGAACAATGTGGTGATGAACAGAAGACCTTGTAAGGCCAAGATATAGAAGCAAAAATAAGGGGATCTCCTTAGAAGTAGTCAAAATCACCAAAGCTTTGAGCAAGCAAGAAGCACCAAAGGGAATCAAATATATCGTTACAAAGAAGTCTCTTACTAAAATTATCAATTAAGGACTTAGCACTATGGCTGATCTTGTAGCATTAGTTGTATAAAAGCTAGATCAAAATCATAATAATGCAGAATTTGAAAAAGAAAAGAGGTTTTACAAACATGCTATTGAAGATAAGCTATACACGAAGTTATAGAAGCCCACACCAATATCAGTGAGCCACAATCAGAATTAATACAGAAAAAATTATGCTCAACAACATGCAAGAAGAAATAGAATATCTTGTCAAACAGCTGGATGACTTTGTATTTGATTTTAAGGTCATCCAGCTGTTTGACAAGACATTCAGTTCCCCAGTAACCTCTTCAGGAAAGATATCAATGGAAAACGTTGAAGCCAATCAGGCTAAACCCCAGGACAACGCTAAACCAGTGGATGAAGTTTCTCACATGTGGATCCCAATGGCCTGTCACTCAAGTTGTTCTGGATCAACTGCTTTAGCTCATGCAGAGAGTGTTCCTTGAAGGTGGGACGCTGTTGCAATGGTAGCTCGTCAAGCTTGTAATGGAAGAGAGGATCCACAAGACAGGTGAGGGCGCCGGCTCCATTGCCACACGCAACATCATACCTGGGAGTATCTCCCACCATCAGAACCTTTCTTGGCTCGATACCCCATTGCTCGCACACGTGCAGCAGCGGATCTGGAGACGGCATCACTGAAGGGTACTCGTTGCCAAAGATTGGCGAGAATGCTGAGCGAGAGTTGAGTTGAGCCTGGAATTGCTCCGCATCAGCCCGACTGCTCACCGTGAGCATTACAACGTGAGCATTACGCGACGCAGGCCGCGTCGATCGATGAGATCACAAACCTCCTTCGCTCCAGGGAGGGCAGAACCGTGGCTACCGGGCTGTTGCCGCAGAAGGGCGCTCTGAATGGCTCGGCGCGCCATCTCCAGCTGCTCTGCGGATCGGTGCGTCCTCCTTCGCATCGCCATGCACGTGTAATTAATTGCGTTCTTCTCAAATACCAATCTCTCACGTACTCATCCTCATATTAAAAATTTGGATGTGGTTTGGATCCACATCCTTGGCTTGAAGTTGTTGTAATAGAACTACCAGAGGAGGGGGATAGGATTTTTTAGGTGTTGCGGAGCTTGAGTCCAAATTGGAAGAGGATTCAGTCTTGGAGCTGGCACAAATATGACACCATAGCCTTGGAGGTGGATTTGATTGTGCATTGATCCTAGACCTCAAGACGGGGCATTCATTTGCCGTATGGTTTACCAAGCAATGCGGACACCAAACATTTTTGTGCCTAAGATATGTTGGATGTTGCGGTTGAGATATGCGAAGCTTTTGCTCCATTGCTTGCATCCTTTTATCTTTTAGCTTCATGGTCATGATGAGAAGAGACCTTCATCAGATGTTTCTATAGTTTCTTTAGATTTGCCTTTTTTGGAGCGTTTTTCCTTGCTGCCATCACTATCAGAGTCAGAATCCATCATGCCATCTTCAATATCCATTGCTACCACACGAGCAACACTGAACGTCTCATAACTGCTTATGTTTTTCATTTCAAATAGGGTCCCAAATGGGCGAGTTATGGAGGGTTAAATTAGGCGAAAAATGTTGCCTTCCTAGGGCGCCAACTCCTTTTAGAAAGAAAGCCTATCAAAATCTTGAGTATGAGATGAATTTAACAATATGCCATGAGTACAAATTAGTCAAATTAACATGGTTGTGTGTTACACTAAAAGAGCTTCAAATATGTCTTTACACCTTGAAATATGGGTAACACATGAAAAAGTTACATTAATTTGAAACGAGATGGGTTTTCATATTTTAGTGTATTTTTTGCTTTACCCCCCTCATCCAAAAGACTCCCTGCCCCCATGGGCATCACATATTATGAAAAATATGTACAAATCTTAAAATCTTGCATATTTTTCAAGGTATATACTTTATATGGGAGGGGGGACATGAAGTTTTCATATTTTTCCCTTGCATATTTGAAATTTTTAAAGGAAATCCATGCATATTCTATATGGACCTTGTCCCCCCATACTCTTGATTTTTGACGAGGGTAGTAACATATTACATATTGAGTTGGTGCCCAAGGGTTGCCTTTTTGGGGGTCTTTGGGCTTAACAATGGGTGCGAGTGGACTTAAACTAACTTAAGAATGGGGTCTTTGGGCCTTAAGGATGGGTGCGAGTGGACTTAAACTTAAAGAAACTAACTTAGGTAGTATATCTAGCTAGTTAACCTAATGACCCAGTTAATCTAACTAACCTAACTGTCCAATTAGTCTAACTAGCTAGTTACTTCAACTAACCTAATTATCAGTTAACCTAATTGACTAGAATCTAACTAGTTAGTTAGTCTAACTATCAGTTAGTCCAACTAGAGACTGTGGCATCATCCCTTCTTGCATGGATTGTCCCCTCAAGTCTAAACCTCCACAACAAAATGAGGCTAAGCATGATGTTCCAATAGGCATCATTGGGGTTGATCAACAAAGTGTAGGGCCCCAAAGCACTTTGGTAAATGTCATCACATGACAATACAAAGGGATTGCCAAGAAATCAACTCCTATCCAAGCAAAAAATATGCTCCAAAAGAAAGCACAAGTGCCAATTCCTTCACCAAGCAAAGAAGCACTGAGTACTTCAACCTCCGATCCAAATCCACTTGTCAAAAATGCTCTGTACCCTAATGCTGAATTGGAGACAGCTCAATTTCAAGCACTCCAACAATGGGCGGAGAAGAGACAAGCCCTATTTGAAGCTAATATGCTCCAACAGAAAGCACAAGCGCCAATTCCTTCACCAAGCAAAGAAGCACTGAGTACTTCAACCTCCGATTCAAATCCACTTGTCAAAAATGCTCTGTACCCTAATGCTGAATTGGAGACAGCTCAATTTCAAGCACTCCAACAATGGGTGGAGAAGAGACAAGCCCTATTTGAAGCTATGACACCATAATTGAGCCTCTGTTCCATCAACTAGGGCCACAGCACAATGCTCCACAATGCCAACTAGAAGGTGCATCCCTCTGAGCATCTTGAGCTTCCCTAGCTCCATCCCGATGTGAATGTTCTATCAAAGGATCTCTATGATTCATGGGGTCTCCCACCGATGAAGAAATCTCACTTTAACATCTGCCTTGTAGATGATTCATGCACAAAACCCTTGGGCATAGTGGATGGGATACCCACAAAGGTAGCTAGGCTATGCTTTTCCCTCCAGTTCACAATCTTGGATCTCCCTAATCAAGTTTTACTTGGACTCCCTTGGCTACGAGAAGCATCAGTGCTCCACGGTTGGGGTATTGATTGACTCACAATATAAAATCGTGACATGGCGATGAGAATCAATGTGGGGGTAGGAGTAATCAAACCCATTGTGCCGATCCCATTGGATGATATCTCCTCTACCATGGCATCCAAAAAATCAACCTTCCCACAACAAAATGTCTTGGTAGGTGACACACAGAGTTAAATCAACAATTGGATCCAAGCACTGGCAACAATCGACAATTGCCATGCACTAAATCTAGTCCTCCTAGAGATTGGTGCAAAAGTCATGCAAGTAGGCTCTCCCATACCTGAAAGTTCAATTGACCCTACAGCTCCAAATTTTATGGTCAACCTTGAATGGAATAGTGATCCAGAAGAGACTCTCATTGACATGATGGCTTTGATGGACCATGGGACCTAGAGACAAAGGCTGAAAATGCTCAATTAGAAGATCATGTCTTCAAAAATGATTTATCCATTTTGCATGCCCTCATGGCTATTGCATTGCCCAGAGTCGAATCTCCAAAGTTACATAATCGTAGGAGATCCCAGAGGAGTTGCAAGGTTGGAGGAGAGGGGAGTAGGATACAAAGCTAGGACGGGAGCATGGACACTTGGAGACAATTGCATAGAATACCAAAATAGAACTCAACACAATATCCCAAAGAGTGTGGGCTTCATTTCATCATGGGGTATTTTTACAAGTTAGAGAGCTTCTCTCTTTGCATGTAGGGATTGCAAGATTTTCTCTCTCTACATGTAAAACTTGCATCTAGGATGCGCATGTAGAAGTTGCATATAGGAGTTGCATGTAGGAGTTGCATGTAGAACATGCATATAGGAATTGCATGTAGGAATTGTGTGTAGAACTTGCATGTGGAACATGCATGTAGGAATCATACGTAGAACATGCATGTTGGATTCCTAAGAGATTATTTGTAGCCTTATGCAAGTACAAGCAAAGCTTTGCCACTACTACACACACATTCTATGCTACTTTAGTCCATGTTAATACAGAGTTGACATACCCCCGGATCTATTTTATTACCTGTCCTTGGGTTATGGCCTATTGTGGTCATGGAGTTGGGATGCCATGCTTGTAACCCAATGGCTGTGAAACTTGCAGCATGCCAGTTGATCACGTTGTCATGTCTTCGCGCCATACAATGTCTCCTCTATTTCCATGAATCTTGTATCCATTTTGAGAAGAGGTAGATGGCTGTGAATTTTGGAGGGGGTCTCGTTGCTAAGGGTGTGGATGTTAGATATCAATGCTCCACTCTTATGTAACTACGTGGGAACCAGCTAACTCTACTTGTAAGCCCCCCATATGAGGAGAAGGCATTTGAGTAGCTCAGTTATCCGGTAGGTCTTGGTTTGAACACCAGATGGGGGCCATGTGTGGCTTGATGGCTGGACGGAGTTGGCACACTGCCAACTAGGCTACATGCAAGTGCGGGAAGGCATCCCATGACTGACCGCATTGAGGGTAGACGGAGCATTTCTCGGGGTAGCAGCCCACTCTCGGCTTGCGGGGCCCGTTTAGAGCCTCGGATGGCTCTGGGCCGAATGGATACTATAGGTGAGTTGCTCTATTTTGCGCACCGGTTCTATCGTGTGGTCGGTGGCCTATTTCGAGATCGACCCCTAGTCGACCATTTTGGGTGGACTGGGTGGGTCACCCAATTAAGCCTAACCGACTATGACTGGTGGCTATATAAGAGCAAGCCTGTGAAGCCCATTTCATCACTCTGGCTACAGCAACCCTGATTCCTTAGCATCCAGCCTCTGTCTTCTACTGTTTCGAGCTCGCCATTGAAGCTTCTTTCACAGGAGTACACGGCTAGGAGGCATCGCCATCTACTGTATCAGTTCTACAGTAATCAAATTTTTTATTCTCCCTACTATTTGTTTTCTCTCTTGCGTACAAGATCCTGTTATCTGTTGAGCACAGACGTTGTATTGTTTTTTTACATGGTATCAGAGCTTGGGCTCTAGCAAGAAGATTTGGTAGTGTGTTTCTGTTTGCGAGCAAATTGTGAGAGATGGCCCAGCCCGCAAGACTGCGAATCCCACCGTTCGGCAAAAGCGAAAAGTTGGATGGCTCTAGCTATCCACTCTAGAAGTTCAAGATGAAGATCATCCTAAGCACATACGAGCTTTGGGATAGTGCTACTGGGCTAGACGTGAGGCCGGTTGCGAGACGTGAGGTTTGGGATAGTGCTACTGGGCTAGACGTGAGGCCGGTTGCGAGATTGGATCCAGCCAATGCAGGACAACAGATAGTACCAACTGCGGATGAGATTCTCGTGTGGACAAGAAGAAATGCAGATGCACTGTGTTCTATTGTCTGCAATGTAAGTGATTCCATCATGGCATTAATTCAACATGTCACCACAGCGGAGGAGGCATGGACGGTCTTGAAAAATCAGTACGAGACCATGAATCAGACGCGGATTTAGAATCTGGAGACTCAACTCGCGAACGAAAAATTGTCTGAGTCTGAAGCGGCAGAGAAGTTCATCACGAGGGTGAAGAATCTGTGCGATTAGATGACTGCGATTGGCATCACCATCACCAACGAGAATCTAGCACGAAGGTGCATACGGATTCTCCCACCAAAGTACGACGGTCTTGTTACGGCGCCAAATACGCAGAACAGAAATCCACCCCTCAACTTTGAGGATTTCGACGCAATTCTTCTAGAGGAGGAGATGCGTTAAAAGAGGAGGACTGGAGAAGATTCGGCTTTCTATGCTGGATCAAAGAAAGGTAAGGGTAAGGACTCTAGTAACCCATCTTCTTCTGATGATAAAAAGAGAAAGAAGAAGATCAAATGCTTCTATTGCAACAAGGCAGGGCACAAGTAGAATGAGTGTCAAAAGAAGATTGCAGATGAGAAGAACAGAGTAAAGAAAGAGTCTAGCAACAGTGCGCAGGCAGTACCAGTAGAGCTGTTCGTAGCAATTGAGGAGATTTGCATGGAAGCAGTTCATGTACCTGCGGATGAAACCTTGGATCATTGACAGTGGCGCATCGCGCCACATGACTAGTCGGAAGGATTGGTATACCTCTCTACAGCCGGTAGGGAATGACATCTTGGTAGCAATCGGCAATGATGCAAAATGTCCAGTAAAAGGAAAACCTTGGTATGATTGCTCTCAAGCCAGATGGAGTTGTAAAACAGTTGTCCGATGTTCTTTATGTGCCAGATATATCAAGAGGAACTTGTTGTTCGTTTCTGCGATCACGGATCGGGACCTCAAAGTTCAATTCGATAAGAATGGTGCACAGATTCTAGATCTTCAAGGGAAGGTCATTGGTAAAGGTGCACGGCACAACAACATCTACGAACTCTCAACTTTCAGTGCTCGAGCCGATGTGAAGAATACTAAGCTGTGGCATGAGAGGTTTGGTCGTCTAAACCTTAGTTCTTTAAAGGAGATGCATAAAAGTGGAATGATTGCAGACCTACCAGAAATTACAGATCTGCCCGATGTATGTGAAGCTTGCATGATGGGCAAGCATTATCGGCAGCCCTTTCCTAAAGAGGCCAGTAGGGCAAAGGCTAAGGCTCCTCTAGAGCTCGTTAACACGGACCTTTGCGGAAAGATGGAGACGGAAGCTTTGGGTGCTTCCTTCTACTTCATGGCATTGATCGACGACTACATTAGAAGGATATGGATATACTTCCTGAAGACTAAAGACGAGGCTTTTAGTAAGTTCAAGGAATGGCATGTAATGGTCAAGAAAGAATCAGGGAGGAAGGTGAAGAAATTGAGATCAGACAGAGGTGGGCCAGACCAAGAGATTAGAGGAGCAAAGAAGGGCGCAGGAACACTTGGTCAACTACGCTTTGATGACAGAGGTGATCCGTGCTGATGAACCCAAGTGTCTTGAAGAGGCACAGAGGCTATGCAGTCGAGGTATGGCTCCATAATGAAGAACAACACTTGGGACCTTGTGGATCGTCCACAAAACGCAAGGTAATCGGCACCAAGTGGGTGTATAAGACCAAGTACAAGTCTGATGGCACGTTGGATAAGTACAAGGCTCGGCTCATGGCAAAAGGATTCGCATAGGTACATGGTTTTGATTATCAAGATACTTTTGCTCCCACAGCTTGACTAACCACAATTCAAAGTGTTTTGGCTTTAGCTACCCAGGGAAGTTGGCCTGTGTTTCAGATGGATGTAAAATCCGCCTTTCTGAATGGGGATCTCAAGGAGGAGGTATACGTGGAACAACCACCGGGTTTTGTGATCCCTAGTTCAGAAGGTAAAGTATGTAAACTGAAGAAGGCACTTTACGGGCTAAAATAGGCCCCACGAGCGAGGTCAGATGGAGGGGGACAGTACCTCTCAAATGAGTTTGCAAGTTTCCTGCAGGAGCATGGCATAAAGCAACAATATTCAGGCAATCATACCCCACAGCAAAATGGACTTGCAGAAAGGAAAAACATGCATATTGGAGAGGTATCTCGTGCCATGCTCAACGAAAAAGACCTGCCAGATTATTATTGGGCTGAAGCAGTTGCTACAGCAGTCTACATAATGAACAAGACTCCCACTGTAGCAATACATGGCATGACACCAGAGGAGAAGTATACAGGTAGGAAACCACATGTTTCTCATTTAAAAGTTTTTGGTTGCATTGCCTATGTTCATGTGCCAGATGAGTTGAGATCCAAGTTGGATCCAAAAGCTGAGAAGTGCATCTTTATTGGTTATTCTCTACAGCAGAAAGGGTATAGATGCTATAACCCTTCTACTCGTAAGTTTATAGTGAGCAGAGATATTTTTGATGAGATGAGCAACTTATATAAACCAGTAATTGTGATTGATGATGTAAATGCACAAAATGGTAATGCTACATAGAATTCACAGAAGCAATCACAAAATATTACTGGACCTGTAGTGTCCTCTAGCAGTGGTTCACATACTTTGCCATGAACAGGCAGATTGAGAACAGGAGGATCTCATCAAAGCAATGCAGATAGTGGTATGCAAGTATCATGAAAAGGAAAAGAGAAAGTAGATCAGAACATGGTTGATGTGAATGCAGGTCACTCTTATGTGGATGGTGAATCCATTGGCTCAGAACAGAACCTTGATGATGAGTTGGGTATTCCTTCTATTGTTACACCTGGAGTAAGGAAGACAAGGGATGTTTTGAGAGCACTTGGTAGTGAGCATATTTTGCACCAGACTACTAGAGCTAGGTATCCTGTGGATAGGCTGAAATATGATGGATTTACAGCCATTCACTATGCCTATATGGTCAAAGTGATACATGAACCAGAACCCACTTCTTTTGAGCAAGCCATGGGAAAAGAAAAATGGGAGAAAGCCATGGATGAAGAAATGGATGCCTTGGAAGCAAATGCTACATGGGAATTGGTGCCTTTGCCTAAAGACAAGAATGCAATTGGCTGTAAGTGGGTTTATAAGGTGAAGCACAATGTAGATGGTTCTGTGAACAAATATAAGGCAAGATTAGTTGTCAAAGGGTATGCACAGACATATGGCATTGATTATGAAGAAACATTTAGTCCGGTTGCAAGGATGGCAATCGTAAGAGCAGTCATTACTATGGCTACATGAAAGGGATGGTCTTTACATCAAATGGATGTAAAGAATGCTTTCTTGCATGGTGATTTGCAAGAAGAGGTGTATATGGAGTAGCCACCAGGTTATGTTCATGTTGTTCAAATCTTGAGTTTGTTTGCAGGTGTAAGAAAGCCTTTTATGGCTTGAAGCAAGCACCCAGAGCATGGTCTGACAAGATAGCATAGTATCTTGTCACTATTGGCTTTCAGATTTCCAAGGCAAATTTCTCACTTTATGGAAGAAAAACAGAGAAAGGCATTATGCTGCTTGTCATTTATGTTGATGATTTGATCATCACAGGTGATAGTGATGAAGATATCCTTCATGTAAAAGTGCTATTAAAGCAGAAGTTTGAGATGAAGGATTTGGGAGAGCTGCGCTACTTCTTGGTCATTAAGGTGATTAGATCCACAAGTGGGATATGGCTCTTGCAGAGGCAGTATGGATTGGACATGCTGTCCAAATATGGGATGACAGGTTGTAAGCCTATTTCAGTTCCTTTGGAGTAGAATGTGAAGTTGAACGGAGATGCAGGTGAGCTTCTGGAAGACCCTACTATGTATAGACGCATAGTAAGAAGTTTGATTTATATGACTATTACCAAGCCAGATTTGAGCTATGCTATTGAGTTGGTAAGTCAGTTTATGCAGGCTCCAAGGAAACTACATTTGGATGTAGCTAGATGCATACTGAGCTATGTGAAGTCTACATTGCAGTATGGACTATTTTATGAGAATGGGGTTTAGATATAGTTGCATGGATACACTGATGCTGATTGGGTTGGTAGTATTTCTAATAGATGATCTACAAGTGGATATATGTTCTCTTTTGGGAGTGCTGCAGTCACTTGGAGTAGCAAGAAATAGTGTACAGCTGCCTTGTCAAGCACAGAGGCTGAGTATAGGGGTGCAGCAATGGCTGCATGTGAGGTAGCTTGGTTGCATAAACTACTTATGATATGCATCAGTCTATAGATGGGCTAGTTGTCATTTTTTGTGACAACATGAGTAGTATACACTTGGCAAATAACCCAGTCTATCATGCTAGAACAAAGCATATTGAGGTGCATTATCACTATGTGCGGGAGAAGGTTCTAGTAGGTTTTATTGATCTAGTTTATGTCATCACAGAGGATCAAGTAGTTGACATATTCACGAAGGCATTGGGTGCAGAGAAGCTACACAAGTTTAGAGACCTGCTTGGTGTGCAAGAATTGGGATTGAGCTCGAGGGGGAGTGTTGAGATATCGAGCTCCACTCGTGATATGCTAGGGTGACTATTGTGCATTTATGTCACCGACTTATTAGCTGCAGATGCGGTTGGTACACTACCATGAAAAATAGCTAGATGATAGCTATCTTTATGTACTCTAGTTAGTGGCTCAGTTAGTATGCCACCTTAGTTAGCTGAGTTTGGTTTGAGACCCACATATAGGGTTCACATATTCTTTTGTACTTACAATTCTTTTGGCTTTCATAACTAAGAAGAGGAAAACTGTTTTCAGCCTCCACCTTTATGTATATTCCCCCATTGTGTATGTGAGAAAGTTGCAAGTGAGACTCCTTCCTTCTCTCCCACTCTCTTCACATCCACTGTAAGAAAACAATACAACGTCTGTGCTCAACAGATAACAGGATCTCGTACGCAAGAGAGAAAATAGATAGTATGGAGAATCAAAATTTTGATTACTGTAGAACTGATATAGTAGATGGCGTTGCCTCCCAGCCGTGCGCTCCTGTGAAAGAAGCTTCGATGGCAAGCTGGAAATAGTAGAAGATGGAGGCTGGATGCTAAGGAATCAAGGTTGCTATAGCCAATGATGAAATGGGCTTCACAGGCTTGCTCTTATATAGCCACTAGTCATAGTCGGTTAGGCTCAATTGGGTGATCGACCCAGTCCGCCCAAAACGGTCGACTAGGGCTCCGTCCCGAAATAGGCCACCGACTACATGATAGAACCGGTGCGCAAAATAGAGCAACTAACCTATGGGCCCAGAGCCCATCCAGGATCATTTGAGGCTCCAAACGGGCCCCGCAACCTGAGAGTGGGCTACCTTGCGAAATGCTCCATCTACCCTCAATGCGGTCAGTCATGGGATGCCTTCCCACACTTGCATGTAGCCTAGTTGGCAGTGTGCCAACTCCGTCCAGCCATCAGGCCACACATGGCCCCCATCTGGTGTTCAAACTAGGACCTACTGGATAACCGAGCTACTCAAATGCCTTCTCCTCATATGGGGGGCTTACAAGTAGAGTTAGCTGGTTCCCGCGTAGTTACACGAGAGTGGAGCATTGATATCTAACACCCCCTCTCAATGTCCACCCACAAGTGAACTTACTTTTTCAGCCCAATGCCAAGTCGATGAAGATGCCTCTCCACCAAGTCTCTTCCAAGAGCCTTTGTGAAGATGTCCACAGCATTCTCTATAGTCGGACAGTACACCAAGTCGACCTCTCCATCCATGATGAGCTCACGTACAAAGTGATATTGAATCTCAATGTTTTTTGTGCGAGCGTGGAACACAGGGTTCTTTGCAATCGCCATGCAACTCAGATTGTCACATGATAACTGCATAGGCTTGTTCTGCACTGCACCCATGTCCCCTAAAATCCTCCTCAACCACACTGCCTCACAAGAAGCAAAGCATGTTGATTTGTACTTAGCCTCGGTAGAAGAAAGAGCAATTGTAGGTTGCTTCTTGTTGACCCATGATACAGCTCCAGATCCAAGTGAGAAACAGTAACCTGTCACTGATCTCCTGCTATCCATGTCTCCTACCCAATCCGAGTCACAGAATCCAGTCAAGATGTTGCCCTTGGTATAGGTGATTGCATAATCAAGTGTGCTTTTGATGTATTTCAGCACCCGCATCCCTGCCCTCCAATGGTTCTCCCGGGCCTTATTGGAAAACCTACTTAGTACACCAGTCACAAAGCTGATGTCCGGCCGCGTGTTGCACAAGTAAATCAAACTGCCCACAAGCCTTCTGTACTTCACTTCGTCCACCAGTGGTGATGAATCCTAGTTTGAGAGCTTCATGTCAACATCCATGGGGGTACCAACTGTCTTGCACTCAGCCATGCCAAATGCCTTCAGTATCTCTCCCAGCTGTGAAATGAAGATCTGTTTCAGCTCTTGCCAAACTTCAATCCCCAAACAGAAATGCATCAGTCCGAGGTCTGTCATTTCAAACTCTCTTCTTAGAAAATGCTTTGTCCGCAATATCTTCTCTTCATGGTTCCCTGTTATGACAAGGACGTCCACATAAAGGACCACAATCATACACCTGCCTCCTTCTCTGAAGATATACAAATTTGCATCAGATGGGCTCCTCTTGAACCCGTTTTGCAGAAAGTAGGCATCAATTCGCTGAGGCATTTTATTTGTAGGCTTGTTTCTTTTTCAACCATAGCTTTAAAAGCTTTGAAATGCCCAAACACTTCACTTTTCTTTTTCATAAAATACACCCAAACTTTTCTGCTAAAGTCATCAATAAAAGTGACAAAATAATGATAGCCTCCAATGGATGCAGCTTTAGTAGTCCACACATTAGAGTGGATTAATTCCAATGGCCTCTTACTCTCTTGAACATGTCTAGGAAATGGTTTCCTTGCCTGTTTTCCAAATTGACAGGCTTCACATACCTTATGCATATCTGCAACCTTGAACTTAGGCAATCCTGCAACAATATTTTGGGCCTGCATTAATTTAAGTCGATGTACATTAACATGACCAATGCGTTTATGCCAGATATCAATATCTACAACTACACCGGTCCCATGTGCAAACATTGTTGCACTCAATTCAGGCATGTCCGCATCTAACGTAAACAACCTACCCTTCTTCTTCCCTTTTGCTATCAAGCGATCTTTATTTTTCACATCCTCAACAAAGCATCCATGAGGATTAAATATGACCTGCAAGCCCTACTCAACCATTTGACCAATAGAATCCAGGTTCTTGGTGATATTCGGGACATGAAATACATCAGACAGGTATTTCTTTTTTCCATCCGGCATAGACAAAGGAATTTTACCAATCTACACAATAGGATGTGCAGTATCATCACCACTCTCCACAAATCTTGGTCTTTCCATTTTCCTTGCATCCTACATCCATTCTGCATGACCTGTCATGTGGTTTGACACACTTGAGTCAACATACTGTTATGGATAAATTTGTCTAAGGAAAAAGGCATAGATATGTGTGTGTGTTTGTATGTGTGGCAATAGTATAATAAAATATGGTGTGCATAGGGCCCAGGGTTGAGGTGGCAGGGCATGACCATGTGCCACCCACGTAAGAGGACCCATAAGGTGTGTTGTACATAACCCATGGTAGTAATATTATAAAATGTAATGTGGCATGGTTCCTCCATGTGCCACTCCTCCACCCAGGTGGTCCCATGCCTGCATTTAGTGAGATATGGCCTAAAGTCCATAAGAGAAGTAATATAAAATAGGTGGAGATGGATATTATACTGGATTATTCCCTGCATGTAGGATAGGCCCATGTGGGGGGGTATAGATAGTCCAAGGATGCAAGTTAAATAATGGGGAAAATAGGATGAGGTGGCAAGATTCCTTGTGCCAACCCTCCACTTATCCTCCTAGAGGTTTGAATGTATCATAAAATTGGGAAGAGACCAAGGGACTATCATAGACTTGAGATATGGGGCTTGATTTATGTCGGAAAATGAGGCAAAGGGTTGTCGCACACAATTGAGAGTGCGTAACCGCCTAGCCCACATGGGAGACTTTTCCACACACCATGCATTGGGGAGGATGCATTTATTGGGAGAGACCCCCTCTCTTGGCTATAAAAGGAGGGGGCTATTCCTTGATGGGACACGCTCATTCTTGTAAAGCCACCTAGCTAGTACTTTGATTTCCCCCTTCCCTTCCTTTCAAATAAAGCATGGCCCTCTTCCCTTGATGTCTCCATCTTTACATTCCTCCTCCCATCATGTACATGCTTCTCTTCCCCCTCTCCCTTTCCCCTTATGCCATAGTCTCCCTCTTCATTCCCTCCCCTTCTAATCCCTTTTTCCCACCCATGACAATGTTTTGCCCTCACGTTCTCGTTTCCTCTATGGCTCTTGAGCATTGCCATGCTTAGTGTCTAGCCTCTTGTCCTGATTTCTTTTCTAGGTAACAAAAATGGTGTGGCTGCTGGGATCAAAATCTCCACAGCTAGTGATGTAAAATTTGTTTCTCCTATGACTGGGTGTGATTCTACGACACCTTCCATCTGCGGTTCTCAACTTCTGCGCCTCCAATCTACTTCTGGTTGCAGTTTTTGCACATCTGCACATCCCTACTTCTACGCCTCTAGTTTGCCTGTAGTCCTGGTGCATCTTCTGGTTGGCCAATCTTCTGGTCGTACCGATTGCATCTGCAAAATTGTAACATTTACGCTTCCTCTGGGGTCCTATGTGTGCATTCGACGTCTCCTGGGTACACCCGCACATCTCTTTGTTGTGACTGGTGCATCGCAAGTGTGTCGCACATCTTCTGGCTGTAGACAGATCACGTCTTCTGGTCGCGACAAATTTTCTAAGCTTCTGCAAAACTGTAATAGATCCTCACATTGCGCCCCTCTATCTTCTTCTTCTTCTTCTCTTTCTCTTCTCTTCTCCTCTCCTTTTATTAAGGAGTGGGAATTGAACCCAAGACCTCCCCATTCACAAAAGAAAGACTTATCAATGGGCCAGCAAATAGGAAGTGATAACAATGTAATGATTTTGCTTATATATTGAAATCTTGGGAACTGTAACTCTCTAACCGTGGGGAATTTCCTCTTGCTGTAAAAAGCAAAAGCCTGTTCCGTTCGATGACAGAGACTCCATATTGACTTGTAGAGGCAACTATTGCTGGCTTTTGGTGTCCACTTCACTTCAGGAGCTTGGAAACACCTTCATTCTTGAATCTGGGATCATTTCATTGGATTTCTGACTCACTGTGTCAGTTTCTGCGTTTTTTGCCCGGGTGTTGGAACTCAAGTTTGGAGTAGCCATTTGCAGATCTATCAATTCCGGTGGACTCAAGAGGTCCTAAAACTTCTATGTTGCTCATCATTTGCACTCCGGTGGAGTTTACAAACAGCTCTGTTTCCAAAAACGTTTTTCAGTCCGTGTGTTGGACCCAGTGATTGAGACCACGGTTTCCAAAACCGTCTGTCCCATTGCGTTCCGGACGCCCAAAAACCCCTACCTGTCAGTTCTTGCGCGATTTGGTGGAGGATTTTCAGAGTTATAGATCTCTGTGTATTTGATTTTGTCTCTCTGTTATGCATTTTTCATCCTAAGGTTTTGAAACCTTAGATTTATGCCACATGGCAGTGGGTAAGTGTTGACTCCCATTTCTCACTCATCGGTTGGGATTTTGGAGTTCTGGCAGAAGAGAGATATTTGCAGACTTTCTTGCTGAGTCCGATTATGCAATGGCGCCTATGTTTTGAGGCATCTCAGGTTCTATTTTCAGTAGCGGTCATTACCGTGGGACTATGATTTCTTGAGCATACCTTATGCAGATCACTCTGGTTGCAGTTTGAGCAGTGTGTGCTCATTTGTGGTATGCATTGGGTTGCAGTGGATGATTTATAGGCCATTTGGATGCATTGCAGTCCTTATTGGATGCACTGATAGGCCCAAATTGCCTTGTGGGATGCTATTTTTTATGGACGCTTTGCACATGGATGCTATTTTATGCTGAGGGATAGCTTTGACACATTGCAGGTGATGCAATGATAGTGCTATGCTCTCTTGGATGAGATATTATTGATGCATATGCTAGTGGATGGTGTTTATGCTTGAGTCATTTGGCACTTATTGGCATTTTGGATTGCCATTGCAGTTGGCATTTTCTTTTGGGCCAGATTTGCTCATATGGATGCATAGTATATGCACATGAGTCAGATGCATCTTTTGATGCTTTGATCTTTGAGTTTTGGTGATATTTCACTCTATTGTGGCATACACATTTGGGTGCACCTGGTATTTGGTGTGATTCTCTCTTGCAGGCACTAGCATTTGGGATTTTGTTTCATTTGCATCATGGCATCCTCTTCCATGTCTGAAAAGGAGTTTTTCAGCATTAAAAAGTTTGATGGGACAAACTTTTCTTTGTGGAAAGAACAAATAAGGGATGTGCTTATTCAAAAGAAGCAGATTAAACCCTTGGCAGGGATTGAAGCTAAGCCTGCAAATATGTCTGAGGATGATTGGAATGAGTTGGATGCATTAGCAAAGTCTACTATTAGACTTCATCTTGCAGAGTCAGTTTATTTCACAGTAGTAAATGACCAAACTACGGAAGATTTGTGGAAGAAACTGTGTGCCACTTATGAGAAGGAAACTGCCTCTAATAAAGTTTACCTCATGAAGAGGTTGTTTGAGCTGCAGATGAAGGAAGGGGTCTCCATTGTTTCTCACTTGAATGAATTCAATATTATTTTCAGCCAGCTTCAGGCTCAGAAGATGAATTTTGATGCGGAGACTAAGGCAATATTTCTCTTATGTTCATTGCCATCCTCATGGGATACCTTCCGTACAGCTGTCGGTAACTCTGCACTTGGTGGAGTACTGAAATTTGATGATGTTGTGGGTAGCTTGTTGGCCGAGGAGATTAGACGAAAGTCTATGGATGGCAACAAGCAGGATGCAGCCTTAAACGTGCAAAGGGGTAGATCACAGTTCAGGGGGAAGTCCCAAGAAACAGGGAAGTCTCGTAGCAAATCCACGGCACAGAACATTGAGTTTACCACTGTGGCAAGAAGGGCCATATGAAAAAGGATTGCTACAAGCTAAAAAGAGAGCAAAAGGATAAGAAAGAAATGCAAATTGGGGTGCAAATCAAAAGGAAGAGAGTCCAAGGGAGGACAAAGGAAAAGTGAAGATCGAGGAGATCAATGCAGTCACACATGATAGTGACAATGACGTTCTCTTCATGTCTAGTTTATCTGCAGAGTTGCTTACCACTTCAGATGATGCATATTCCCAGGATTGGATTTTGGATTCTGGTGCTTCATTCCATGTTACTCCCCATAGGGAATGGTTCTCCGCTTATGACAGTGGAAAGACAGGTTGTGTGCATCTTGGAAATGACTATGCATGTGACATAGTGGGAGCAGGTGACATAAAGTTTTCTTTTGCAAATGGGTGTGCATTTGTTTTGAAACATGTGAGACATGTGCCTAAGCTGACCAAGAGTCTTATTTCAGTGGGTCAGCTAGATGATGCTGGTTTTCACACCACTTTTGGATTTCAGAGTTGGAAAATTCAGAAGGGCTCTATGCTTTTGGCCAGGGGTGCCAAGTGTGGGACTTTGTATCCCTTACATGTATCAGGGGTATTTGATCATGTTGTTGCAATAACCGAGCAGCCAAGCACTTCTTTGTGGCATTGCAGGTTGGGGCACATGAGCCAGAATGGAATGAAACTCTTATGCCATTTGGGTTATGTACCGCATTTGAGTTTCATTTCCCTATTTTTCCTATCTTTGTAATTTCCCTAATTTCCCTTTTTTCCTATTTCTCTAACCCCCTTTTTTCCCCTAATTTCCCCTAATTCCTCTCCCCCCTATTTTTCCCTATGTTGCCTACGTTCCCCTAATCTTCCTTTATTACCCCTATTCCCCCTACTCCTCCCTAATTAATAAAATCTAAACCCCCATTCTCCCTATGCATAGCCTTGTCTGTTCACTGCTCCTCGCATTGCATTCCAGCTCCTTGTTTTCAAAATGAAATGCTCGTGAAAGTAGACCATATCTCTTATGGGGTGGGCTTGTGCATTATTGTGGTGGAGGAGAAGGTAGAGGGTGTGCAAAATTGATGTGGTGATGTGCGGTGGTGGCAGAGATAGTGTTAAGGTAGTAGTTGAAGGTGTCTTTAACTATGCATGGTGCAAAGGCAAGTAAGGTGGCATGTGTGGATGCAGACAAGAGCCATTGATGGAGTTTGTCGAGGTCCTGTTGAGGATGTGGAGGTAGATTTTTAGCTTGCAATTGCTCCTGTAGCTGGACGTTCTAATCTTGCCTTTGGCAATGGAGGACGTGGAGTTGCTTAATCTGGGTGGCCTATTGTGCCAACTTATCTCCTAACTCCAGATTGTGATCTTGTACTGTATCATGTTGTTGTTGATACATGGTCGTTTGGCATTGGAGTGCCTCGTATTCCATGGCAAAGTGTGTATGTATGTATGTATGTATATGTTTATATGTGTGTGTGTGTGTGTGTGTGTGTGTGTATACACGCTTTTTTTTGTGGAATTATATATGTAAACACACACACACACACACACACACACACACACACACACACACACATATAGACAGATAGACAAGCAAGCAAGTAGGCAGGCAAAGAGAGAGAGAGAGAGAGAGAGAGAGAGAGAGAGAGAGAGAGAGAGAGAGAGAGACATTTTTGTGAAGCCATTGATTCAATTAATTAATGCAATTTACAATTGCCATCACCAAGTATGGCAGCTATAGAACCAATGAAAAAACACCTCCAAAAGATGCAAAGAAATGTCACATGTATGATATTTATCATGTAGGTATGTATGCAAAAAATTCCTAATGAATGCATAGCTATCTAAAGGAGCATGAAGGACATTCGTTGGTTTCTACTAAATCTAACCGAGGATAGCAAAGGGTTATAGTCGGCAAGGGTAGTGGGGTCTCTTAAATATTCAAAAGTTCTTGGAGAATGTTTCCAAGGGAGACGAATCTGAAGGCCAACCAATAGGTTTACAAGGACATCCTTGGTAGCTGGACAAGACCACAAAAGATGCAAAGGATTCTCTTTGGGACAAGAGCAGCGTAGGCAATGCAAATGTGCAATATGGCAGCACGGGCCAGTGTGTTTCCCACTAGCAAAAACCCTGGCAGACACCGCCATGTGAAGACCTTCTACTTTAGACGAAGTCCATGCTTCCATATGGAGTGAAAGCATCTTGTCCACCTTTTGAGAGGTTTATTCAACCACCAAAGCTCATTAACATTATGTTGTATCCAGGCGGGGGATCAATAGTTGATAAGCTCTCACAGTAGTTAGTTTCATTATTGGAAGGCTCTTACAACCTGTCTCTATTCTTTTAGATTTCCAATCTTGCAGGAAATCTTGCATCCAAAGACAAGGAATTGGGAGGAATGGCTAAATTAAGTCCTGCAACTTGTACCATAGAGGCCTGGAGTGCATGCCGAAACCATAATGCCTATTTGTTGTAGGAAATGACATGAAAGTACCATCATCTTGAATGAAACCTTGCACATATCTAACACCTTTACACGCCAAAAATAAGCCTTTTGGGACTCTACCACGATAAGAGGTCCAAGAAAGAGTCTACTCTAATGTATTCTCTCCAATGCCATTCTGTTTTCCATGTCTAGTGCACGTCTAAACTCTAGACCAGTGGATGTATTGTAGGATTACTTGCCAATCAGTTATCAGTCGACTAGTGAAAGGACTCCTAGGGACAATTCCTTGAAAAGATCCCGTAATAAAATCCCAAAATGTTAAAGGACTAGTGAAAGGACTCCCAAGGATGATTCCTTGAAAGGACTAGTGAAAAGACTCCTAGGGATGATTCCTTGAAAAGATCCCATAATAAAATCGTAGAAAGTACTCTCCCAGTTACCAAAAGCATGTGTACAAACCTTAGTGCACATTTCAACCAACATTTGCATCCATGGCTCCTTCAAGCCACAAAAGTAATTAGCATGGTAGCTTTTCTCGCAAATCAAATGATAGTGTATGTTTAAAATGTTGAGCCCTCCATGCATTTTTGGAGAATATACTAGCTCAACTTTCAATAATGTAGCACTTTCTTGTTTTCCAAAGGTATTACATTGCTTGTGACATGAAAGCATCCAATGTTCTCTTGTCCCATGCTATAAGTGGAAAATGGAACTATATATAAGCCATTATGATTGCTTGTATGATGCCCAGACGCACATGCAATGGCCACCAAGTAGAAAGCTTCTAGTAATCCAACTTTTTTTATATGCATTTCATCACTCAAGAAGTTTCCTCCTTTAAAGATGTAGACGAGCCAATCAAATACCCCAAATGCCTTACTATTTGTCGTGGTTCCAAAATGTGGCCCGGCCATAGTAGCTCATGCCAATATTTTGTAGTCAAAGGCAAAAGCTTAGGCTTTTGAAAATTAATATGTAACCTTGCAGCCAATCCATATAATTCCAAAGCATCCATGATGGAGCGGGTGTTTGACTGAGTGTTGCATGGAAGGAGAAAGAGTCATCTACATATGCTTGAGCCACAAAATGTTTGCCATTTGGAAGTTGCAATCCATGCAAAATGCCCTCAATTGTGTAAGTTTGTCTATATATAGCAATAATGGGTGGGTATCAATGGCATAAAGCAAAGCACTGGGAAGGAATCCTTGTCTCACTGATCTACCCAACATCCACAAGTAGGAGAGATCACCACAAATCATGTAGCGAGCAGTACTATTTTGATACAACCAAAATATTGCATTGCACATTCTCTGACAAAAACCCAGTTTGTGCATAACTTGAGCAATGTAATCCCATTCCACATTATCAAAGCCTTAGCAATATCAACCTGCATAATTAGCACATATTGCTTTGTGTATTTTGCATATGCTGTTCCTATATATATGCATTGGCATTGTTGTCATGTATCTACCTTCATGGCACAAAACCATACTGGGATGGATGTAGTCCTGCATCAATTAACAAACATTTTTGTAATGAGCTTGTAGATAATAGGCATTAAAGTGATGGGTCTCCAATTAACAAAGGTTTCACACATTTGTTATTTTGGGACCAACTTAACTAGTTCCTCTTTCCATGAGGATGGGAGTAGTTCAATTTCCCAACAATGGTTAGGAATCTGAAGGATCATGCCGTTGACTCCAATATGCATGAAAGAACTACTTTGAAGAAAATGCATATCCATAGTGAGAGCATCATATGGAAGCACAATAGGCATACATTATCTTAAAAAATATTTCTAGCTTCAATTTGTTGAGGAGTAAGTGGCAATGGAGCTACGAACAATTTGTTAAAATGGGCCATGCAAGACCCTCAAGTTTGAACACACTTTTTATGAGAGGAAGATCATGGCATGAAGAGTTTCCATTATGAGAAGAGACATTGCGTGGATCAACCCTCCAATTCAAATTTATGGGAGGGAGGTCATGGTATAAAGACATATGGAATTTCTAAAGGGGTGTCCTTGGCATCCATCCAAATATGCAAATACTTGATTCTTCCTCCATATTAGAGCTACAAATATTCAAGCCAAGGTATTAATGGGGCAACCAAAAAAGGGAATAGAGGTAGCAACAATTACATCACATTGAGGGTATGGAGGGTTCAAGTTCGCCACACCATGAGAGGCAAGAGAATGCTCCATCTTCATTACAAATACAAGAGAGTAAGACTATTGGGAATTCACTCCCATAGCCCTTTGGTTTATCCCATGTATCCTCCATCCATATCTTTTGTGCTTTTCAATATAATGTCCATGGTTGAGACCCACTCCTATATAGGTTGCTTGGGCATCTCGCTTGGGGATCTTTGGTTTTGTAGGGTCCTCATTTACAATGGCTAGGTTAATATGAGTTTTTTGTAACTTTGGTTGTTAATTAAATCATCATTGCTAACTACCTTAGAAACTACTCCAATGATTGGCTACTAACTAGCCTAATTAAATCCATACTACTCTAACTTTGTTACTCTTATTTTAGGCTTTTTTTGAAAAACCAATATGCATGAAGCTAGGCTATTAATTCAGTTAATACAAGGAAAACTTAATTTTGTCTAGCATATTAACCTACCAACTAACATGTCATTAAAGTAACCTAACTCCAATGTTTGAAATTGTAATACACAAACTTACTTTAATTAGTTCTCGAGTGCCCCTTGAAAATTTGATCAATTAACTTAACTTCTCCCAAAAAAGAAAAAGTAAACTAAGCTAATGGATTGATTTGCCTAAGTTAAACATCCCCCCTTGTGTTGCCTTGATGCCTCACCCTCTCTTTCTTCCATCCTGTCCTTCCACTTCCCAATTTTCATCCCTCCCCTTGCTTGCTCTTCCTCACTTCCCTACCCTCCCTTTCATCTCTCTCCCTCACCTGGCCCTTCCCTCCCTTCCTTCGACTCTACCTCCTTGGCAAATATGATATGCTTGCACAGTTCTGCTCAAAGGCTTTCAAAGATCCAAGAAAATGATAAAACGAGGAGGTGTCGCGAATGAGGATTCCTAAGGTGCTGGTATTCTTGAACACTAAGAAAAAGGATGACAAAAGCCGATTCAACTGTGGTTGCCCAAATGTGCTAGGGAGTGCGAGGTTTAAAAATTGGAAGAGGGTGCCATATGATCCAATTATTAGTAGATAGGGATGCAATCACTATTGTGCAAGGGATGTTTGCAGGTGCAGATTCTCCCTAGTGTCTCCAAAGTTGATTAATTTATTCCAAGCGAAAAGGGGCAAGGTCTTGTGTGTGATAGCAAAGATGGAGAATATCAAAGGACAATGAGGTGAGGTTAGGTTAGTTAAGTCAATGCTAGTTTGTTAGGTTTTTGAGGTTTGGTCATGGAAACTAGAGTTGCTTATGTTAGTCAAATTCACATATGTTAGCATGTTACTTGAAAATTTATGAAAATTAGTGATTTTGCAATGTGAATTGTCAATGGAGAAAATTAAAAATGTTCGAATCATGGTGAAAGTACTAATATTACGACAATAAGTATGTAGATCTAGTATGTGGTTTGATCATTAAAGAAGCACAAGTTCAAATAATGCAAACCATGACATTAAAAAAGGAGCAATTGAGTTTCACACATAATGGTATGAAGATTAAATTTGACTTCAATTTATGAACATACATATCTATATACAAACGAAAATAATTACAAGTATTTTATTCAAATATGACTTACATTTGTTGGTCTAGCTGTTGTCTATGTAGCCAATACAATAGGTTGTGCAAAGGTTACGATGATCTATTTGTTGGTCTATTAGTTGTCCATGCAGCCAAGACAATGGGCTATGCTTGCACATTGGTGCCAGCACCCACCACTACCATCGTCAAAGTTCTCCTTCCCAAATGTTGCCAAAGCTACATGCACAAAGCATAATGGCTTACAATTCCAACTATGCTTTGCCATGTGAGCAATATCTAAAATGCATGCACACCTATGTGTGCCTCTAAAACAAAAAGATGTGGAGGCCCAATGCCAACAACAATTCATTGTAGCTTTTCAATTGCAATAAACACATGGTTCTTTATGGCCCTCTCCTTGTCTAACCTGCATCTCGAATACTAATGCTTGCTTGGAATTGAGCTTCCATTTGTGCCTATGCAACACACATGGCCTCTCTTTCTTGTCTTCTTTTTATTTTTACACAACCATTTCTAGCTTTATTGGGAAATAACTACAAAGAAAAAAGGTACCATTTGTGTATAGGCATGACTATTGTCTAGCCTCCGCTCACAATTGCATGCACAAAACCCTTTGTTTCCCTAGAGTTTTGCTTCAATGTTTTGTTGATACTAAGAAAACATTAGACCTTTTGTCAACTCTCTTGATTTATTTTCTGATCTACTATTTGTACAAGTCGGGAGGCTCTTTCTTGTACTTATAATTTGTCTATTAAAAATTTTGGTATTTCCACACAAAAAAAAACACATAAGACTAACCTTTCTAATGTAAATACTACAGGGAAAATGTTAAGGCAACATGCGTGTATATGGCTATTTACGATACAAAATTATAGTTGTCATCTCATGGGGGAGACGTAAACATTGCGACGAGGGACCATCTTCCTTGGTACCTTCTTTGCTTCTCCCCCACCCAAGCTCGCTTGCAGACATGGAGCTCTAGCTTTCAAGAGGTCTTTTTGCACGTCTTCGTGTTGCTTGCCATCATCTACCTGGTCGAGCTTATGTCAGCAATGCTCTTGCTGCTTTGAGGCTTCCACCCTCCTATTTGAGTCACACTTGCATGTCTACAACTTGCTCCCATTTTGGTGGATTTCTTGGCTTAGACAACGCAAGACCATCGCTAGAGGTTCCGATGATGGTTGCAACTCATCAGTATAGAGGGATCGAGTATATCTATCTCCCTCTATTGATTTTGGTTGCTCGCAGAGGTTAGGGATCGAGTATATGACTCTTCCTCTAAGTGTGTTTTTCTGAATGGGAGAGATTTTTCATCCTTGGCTCCATCTACCTTCTCTCATGGGGTCTTTTGTGAGTTTAGGCATCGAGTATGTCTATCTCCCTCTATTGTTTTTAGTTGTTTGCAGTGGTTATTGATAATATATGTTTTTGAAAGTTAGGGATCAAGTATATCTATCTCCCTCTATTGTTTTTGCAAGCACTATTGTTTTTGATTGCTCGCAGAGGTTAGGGATGAGTGTATGTCTCCTACACTAAATATGGATCGAGTATATGTCTCCTACACTAAGCATATTTTAGTGTTCCTACACTAAATATGGATCAAGTATATGTCTCCTACACTAAGCATATTTTAGTGTTCTTAAAATAAATATGTAACTGTCAATTAAACACACAACTATACCTTTCCATCCTTGGCTCCATCTACCTTCTCTCTATTGCCACCATCTCCACCTCCTCTTACCTAGCTTCTCACGTTAGGGAATGGTTGGCCAATTGCTGCACCTATTGAGATTGTCGCTTATGTTTTGTACTTAATATAGTTTCCACCGTTGCAATCACAAGTATAAGATTTTACTTCTTGCAGAGGTTCTGCCTTATGGCAAGACGCACAACGTGCTTGCCTTATTTTGGGAAATTATCTCCTAATATAGATCCTCACATTAAGAGATAGTTGGTTGCTCCTTTCATTTGTTGCAACTATTGGGATCTTGCCTACTTCCCATTGTTATCAAAAGTTGGCTAGTTCCTGTGGGGCTTCCAATCACGCTTTGCTATTCTCAATCTAAGTTACAGCACCCTTTCCAAAAAATCATTTGTGTCTACTTCAAGATACTCTCATGACTAGAAGAAGAAATGGAGGGTGTACTTAAGGAGATACTTCACAATTGGGAAACCTCATATTTACTCCTCAATAGAACCATCTCTTGAAGCACCAGGGTGGTTTGCAAGTCTCAGCTTGTCTCTCCACAATGGTCCATGGTCGACTAGCAATTTCAAGTTCCATTGCTCCATTAAGTAAAATTCGCAGGACACATGACAAGGTGTAGTTGTCAAAGCAAGAAGGAGCAATAACCCCGTTTCAATGGAAACAATGATAATGATGAACCTCTAAGATGATTAGAAGCTTGCGACCCAAAACAAATGCTTGTAGTGAATGGCTCCACCCCAGTCTGGAAAAAGAATAAAATTAAATTGAAATTGAGGGAACCGGGAAAATCATATCATGATCTCATCCTGCCATGCAGAAAGGTTCATTGGTGAAGACATTAGCTTCCCATCCACAAGAGAAGGATTAAATTCCGTGGATTGATTATCGACAAAATCTTGATGGTACCGGTATCAATGTTTGACAATTATGCAAGGAAGCATTCAGATTTACTAATCAGATTGCCTGTGGCTGACTACAGAGAGTGGGTTTGCTGCTGCTCAGCAGAATTCCTGCAGCTAATCTGCATCGAATACTTATCTCATATGCAGTTGCTCACGAGGACCTCATTTATTTTGTCTTAAGAAATGCCAAATTAAAGGTTCTAGTTGCCAAATTCAAGGTTCAAACTAATTAAGTTGTGATCCTTGAAAATGGGTGTGATATACTTTGCAATAGTAGGCAGGGAAGACACAAACGAAGCTTGAAGCAACAAAATTAAGCAAATTTTCTGCGGGTCAACTTTGTGATCAAATAGAACACTTACATGCACTTCTAGGAAACAACTGATTTGTATTGGCTGCAGCACTACCTTGTATGCACAGAAGTTGAAAGTAATACACGCATATTAACACCATTTTCACAAAAAAAGGGAGGCTACTACATAGTTAACACATTCGATTTAAAAAAATTTCACAGAACATTGTAATAGATTGACTTTCAGTTAAACATATGAACGAGTCATTTTTCCTAACTCTTACCTGTGTATCCTTCATTAGAAGGAAGACAATTAGAATCCTCAACTTCTTAAATAAGCAAACAGTGAACTGGGTGAACAAAAACAGTGATGTATTCGTTCATCTTCCATCCTATAAAATTGGAGTCCCTCTACAAGAATCATACTAAATAAGATTGCAAAACTTTCACTGCATCCATTTTAGCAGGCTTGTGACCAATATATTGCCTAGGAAAGGAGTACTTGCTTTTTATATCTGCCTAGCCTCCATCTGTTCCCTTCGAAGGAAACATACACAGCACCCAGAAGTTTATGCACTAGCTTCAACAGCCATTTCTTCACTTGCAACCTCATTGGGAGAGTTGTCCGCATCAATATCTTCAGGTTGAGCTTTCTGAAAGACAGGCAAAAAACAAAGAATTCCATGTTACACACACCACGACAGGGAGACAAAAACAAGTTGCTCTTTAAAATGGAGAGAAAGCCATTAGGAAAGATCATACCTTGGTTTCCAAGGCTTCCAATTTACTCAATCGAGTGAACATATTTCCATAAAGCTTTTTCTCTTGTTTGTTGTATTCAATCTGTCTTTGCTTGAGTGTCCTATACTCCAGTTTGACATCTCTGGAATACAGTCAGTTACAAACGTTTCAGTGGAATTCCTCCCCTAAATTAGCTATTTTTAAGCCAGCACTACAAAGAATAATGACAATACAACAGAGATACAGGGCCTCGTGAATGTTCTACACCTATTCTGTGGATCAATTTCCAAGGCTTTCTTAATATCCAGCTCCGCAAGATCCAGATCAGCTGTTTCAATGTAAGCTTGTGCTCTCCTATACAAAGCTTTTACATTTTGAGATTCAAGATCCAACACCTGCATGCATACAGGATATACACAAGGCTTTATTAGCATTTCTAGACACAATCTGCTAATGAAGAAACTTCCAAAAATACAGGAATAAAAAAAGAAGATGATACAATACATCACCACAAGAATCCAGATTCCACCTTTGTGCACAGTTTTGCAGCTTCCTTGAAGTCTTTCAGTTTCAATTTGCAAGCAGCACAATTCAAATAGCAGGAAACTTTCACAACCTTGGCCTGTTTCTTCTCCTCGTCTGAAAAAGAGCTATCATATTCAATGTACTTGATAGCCTGGCGATTTCCACAAACATAAAACGATTTAAGAACATGCAAGAAAGGTCCTGTTATTATAAACAGATTTGAGAACATGCGAGAAAGGAGATAAAAATATACTGCTTGTTTTTGTTTTAAGGACGCAAAAGACGCACCCTGGCAAACATATGCAGGAATCCTATGAATATTCAAAGAGATACCTTATCATATTTTTTGGCAGCACGTGCATACTTCCCAGCTTTGTAGAGTGCATTTCCATCTTCTTTTTTCTTTCCAGCTGCTTCAATTTTCTCTGGAGTATCCATATCCCAAGATTCTCTCTCCTGTGAAAGTGCCATTTGCATTGCCAATGTCAGAGACTGTGGAGGACAGCTAGAGACGGTGGTTAAACATAAACACAAGAACATATGTAAGAGTTTGTGCACCCCAATATTGGTCAAAGGACATTATCCAGCCAAAAAACAGATAATTACAACAGAAACAATTCAATAAGGGAAAATCAAGGAGCATGAGGACCAAAACTTGAAGGATCCTACTTGCTAGGCAAGTTGCAACACTCCATTTGAAACTCACGAAAGGAGGTGGAACATTCCAGAAATGCAAACTGATTTTTTCAAAAAAGAAGCATGAGACCCACATAGTGAAAAACGTAAAGCTTTTTACATGCTCGCAAGTTGCACTGGTGATTCATTCAGGTATGCACATTGCTATGATTCATCAATGCTGATATCAGATGTTGAGTCATGGGGAAAATGAAACAAAACGATCCAAAAGTCAGATTTCCTTTTACCCTTGTTACATTACATAACAGACATCCAAGGCTTCCTAACCAAGTATTCAAGTTTACTGTCCCGAGGCATGCAGAGGTCTTGAAATCACGATCTCACCTAGGCAAGGCATAATACAGCAAAAACAAAGCAACAAAACGATAACAGCCAATTACCTTCTTGAAATCAACAAGCTCAACTTCATAAGTGAGAGTGGATTGGGGTGGGACTACAGCCAGTTGTCGCTTTGTCTCCACCTCACCAAAACCATACTCTGGAGGAATAGTAATAAGAGCTACTTCTCCTTTATTCATTGTGGACACAGCCTTGTCCAAGCCCAAAATCACTTGCTCTGTATAATAATTAGGCCCAGATCAATCAAATTGCAACAACACACGTCAAAAGTCTTGCCTACAACCAAGATCAAACTGAGCTCAAGTGTTAAATGCATGTACCTTCATCTGTGATGAATTCATACAGTCCACTCTCCCCAAATCCTTCCTTTTCGAAAACAGTACCATCAGAAAGCTTTGCAGTGTATTTAACTGAAAAAAGCATAGGACCACAATTTGTAAGGAGATGCATAAATCCCTCTAGGAGTCTGAAGACCTACTCTGTGCAAGGGTGAAAAATATACAATGAATTCAAGTGACGAGAGAAAGCGCATACAAGACAACACTAACAGAAGCTTACTTTGCGCACAGGTTCCATCATTGGGTTTATCATAGCCTTCCCCAGCTGTGAGAACTTTCTTCACAACCTTTTTGTCATCTGTTACAGTCTCGACTGATTTCCACGACACAAGTTCTAACTCAATGGACAAAGTTGCATTAGGTGGGACAGCCAGGTGTTCAGCCTTAGGCTCCGTTCCCTGTTCACCAAATCCATCTGACATGACAGAGAAGGAGCTGTATTAAGGGAGCCAAGAGGGTAGCCATAATCTAGTTTTGATACTTGAAATTTCAAGGATTGATTCAAATTTCATCTGTGACAAATTTCGTCTGTGACCGCACCATAATCATAGCACTTTCACAGAAAATGTGAACTTACACTTTGGTTGAACGGTCAGTAAAACTCTCTCCCCTTTCTTCATTGTTTTGACTGCAGTGCTGATGGCAGGACAGAAATATCCTACAACCAGACATTGCCTTCATTCAATCATTCTTTGAAAAGAAAAGGTCGACATGATTAACAAGATTTAGACATGGAGAGACCTGCATTGCAAGAAAACACAAAAACCTACCATCTTTCACGTGATACTCCACGCCTTCATCAGGGGTTGTCGCTATCACAGTCCCATCCTGAAGTCTCGCAACGAACTTGACTGCAGAAGAGCGCCCGAAGTCAGCACTCTCTTTCACTAAAAGGGCAGGTCTAAAGGAATATGATCCACCTCCTCACCTGTAACCTCATCCGCATCTTTCGGATTCTGCCACTTCTCTCCCTCCAAAAGAACCTTTTTGAAAATGCCACCATCCTTGCAGATATCCTTCACACTAGCCCAAGATATCAGCTCAACGTCGAAAGTGAGCGTAGCCTTCGGAGGAATAGAAGGAGGCGCACCGGCTTCACCGTAAGCAAGCTCAGGCGGTATGGTGAATATGGCCTGCTCGCCTTTCTTCATGGTAGCTATTCCTTGATCCCATCCCTTGATAACTTGTCCTGAACAATTGGCATGGGCAAAACTATGAGAGGAGTCGCAAGGAAACTTTAGCAATGTTGCATGTAACAATCTCCTTCGAGCCACAAACCTTGACCGAGCTTAAAACTGAAAGGCTCGCCACGATCGCGGCTGGAATCAAATTTGGTACCGTCCTGCAGAGTCCCAGTGTAATGCACTGAGACAAAAGTTGAATATCAGCTATGAGCACATCATTATCCTGAATCGCTACAATCACATCAGCAGATTGGATCTCTTGCCTAAACGCTAACCAGCAACGAAAGAAAAAAGTAAGCTATATGTCCTCCAAAGGGTCAAGAACAACCAATTGCAGCCCCAAAAGCTCTTACCTTTCACCTCGTCCCCAGTCTCGGGGGACTGCCAGTCGTGACCGGCTTTGACAAGCTTCTTCAGGAGTCCGGAGGATCCAATGGGCTTCTCTTCGCCAACGTTCTGGGGGGCAGAAGAGGTAGCTTCGAAGTCATCTCCGAGGTCACCGAGATCTTCGTCAGCGTCAAGGGCATCAGGGAGGTGGAGGTCGTCGGCCATGGAAGCTTGGAAAGCAAGATCGTGGAGGCAAAAGAGGAAGAAGAAGAAAGAGGGCAAGAAGCAGAGCGAGGAAGGTGATGACTTTAGAGTGTTTGGTGGTTCTGTGTTTAGAATTGAGCCTCTCTAGAAGCTTCCATGTCACCTAAAATTATACTTTTATTTGTGAGCACTCTACTAAATTTGAAAGCATCATCGGCCAAGAGGACAATGTTTTGGCAAGCTACCTAGTGTACCTTCCAGAAAGCCCCCCGTCATATGGCTTGCCTGCCTTCCTCAACGGATAGGGGTAGATGTAGGGCCCGTGCCCCTAGATAGCCTCACATCAAGTGTGTGAGCGAGTGGCTGGGTCTGAGAGGTCAACCAAAGAAAGTTTTTTCATCAGAAAAATGAACACAGAGAAACGGTATCAATTGACACCGCTAAAGACTTCATGATTTCATTATGTCGCTTACAAAAACGGGTTTAGAGAGGAGCCACCAAAGCCTCTAGGTAACTAACAACACCAGGGCAAAAAGGTTGTGATAACACCTAAAGCTTAAGAGCTACAATTATCTATGTTACTCTCGCAGCAAAATGTACATCTAAAATTTAGCTGTCAAGGCTTCATGGAATAGGAGGGCCGATATTTATTGTCATCCATGTACAAACTCTAGTTGCCCTCTTTCTTTGGTGCAAAAATTTCTGCACTGGAAGATAGAAAGTGAAGGATGATTAGACAAAGACTGAAACTAACAACGGCAACACAAGAATAATATGTAGCATCCAAGAGAGTTTATCCTCAGCATGAGCTTCTCGAGCCACCTCTTGGAAACCACACTTCAAAGTTTTTCTCGAAGGCTTATCGACACCGGAATGCTTCTTCTCGACCATCCTTGCCCTATGAGGGTGTGAGCTTTTGATGGAACATGTTGCCCAAGCATTGACAAGATGAGATCCTCCCACATTGCCTACACACATTCACACGCAAGATCATGAAACATCAAACAAAGACAAAGAAACAAAAACACGAATAGTAGTGACATTGACGCAATACCATCCTCCTTATGAATAGTAGCATCATCCATAGGTTCTTTCCCTTTCCGCTTTGAACCATTGACTACATTATGAGCATCCATGATAGCATCTACTTGACCTAGAAGAGACACTTCCAATCAATTTATCTATGTAAAAACAACATCTTGGAGAAGAAGTAAATGTTAACCTACTATCCAAACCAGAGGTCGTATCGTTAGCCAACTTAGACTTTTTCTTGACAAACTTTAGGAGCTCTACATCATAACAACATAGGATAATCGGTGCACGATTAGATGCATGGAAAAGGAAAAAAGAAAGGAACAAGGAATTTGAAATCAGAACGAATGGAATCTTGATAGTCCTCTCTGAAAGGTCGAGCTTCCGGTGTCCATCAAATCAGTAGGCACTTCCATCTCAGATGGTGGGATTGCAGCCATTTTTGCTGCAAGAAATAGATTTGAAGGAGAGATCCTATGAAGAGTCACAGCTATGAGACGACACCTCCAACGGTCCATGCACATTATATAGACTGTCACATAACCGCCTCGTATTGCACTTGTTGAACCAAGAAAGAAACTTGCGCTATCACCGAACATCTTCGCTTCACCGACCAAACATTGAGGAGCCACACCGCTGAAGAAAATTGACGAACAACACAACGCAATCCCAGTGTAGAAGAGGGAGAGAAGAGAAGGCCCAAAAAACCCTCCCATGCAAGGCTAGGACATCGACGGCCAACACAACTCCGTCCACGATAGGAGAGGGAAAGAAGACAGTGCCCAAAAAACCGTCCCATGTAAGGAGAGGATAAAAGACCACTAGAGAAGATGGCCATGCAAGACGGAGAGACATGTGCTTGTTAGATATCAATGCTCCACTCTCGTGTAACTATGCGGAAACCAGCTAACTCTACTTGTAAGCCCCCCATATGAGGAGAAGGCATTTGAGTAGTTCGGTTATCCGATAGTTCCTGGTTTGGACACCAGATGGGGGCCATGTGTGGCCTGATGGCTGGACGGCTTCAGATAGAGTTGGCACACTGCCAACTAGGCTACATGCAAGTGCAGGAGGGCATCCCATGACTGA
This sequence comes from Dipteris shenzhenensis, assembly GCF_047967505.1. Classification (NCBI taxonomy): domain Eukaryota; kingdom Viridiplantae; phylum Streptophyta; class Polypodiopsida; order Gleicheniales; family Dipteridaceae; genus Dipteris; species Dipteris shenzhenensis. The sequence continues at coordinate 31,591,399 of NC_141606.1, read as the reverse complement.
TTGCACTGAGGGTAGATGGAGCATTTCCTAGGGTAGCCCACTCTCGGGTTGCGGGACCTGTTTGGAGCCCCAGATGATCTCGGATGCGAACGACGACCATAGGTCAGTTGCTTTATTTTGTGCCACGGTTCTATCGTGTGGTCGGTGGCTTTTTAAATGGCAAGTGAGTAATGGGAAGTGGAAGTGAGAGTGGGGAGGGAAGAATGGAATGGGAGAGGGGAAAGTAATAGGGGAGTAGGCTAATAAGGGAGTGAAATGAGTGAGGAAGTTAATAGGGGATGAAAAAGAGAAGGGTGAGATGGGGAAATATGGGATTTTGGAAAATGGGACGTGGTGGAAATGTGGGATGGGAGTGGTGGCAATGGGGAGGAAGAAGAAATGGATGGATGGGAGGAGGGCTAATGGATGAGGGATGGGGGTTCAATAGGAGAGGGGGAGTAATGGGAGCCAATGGGAGAGGAGATAAATGAAAAGCCAATAGGAGAGAGGGGAGGAATGGAAAGCCAATAGGAGAGGAGGAGGAAAACCTAATTTTTCTTATATATAGTCTCTCACAACTGAAGTATGCTGGAGAGATACTGAAAGCATTTGGCATGGCTGAAGTCCAAGATGGTTGGCACCCCTATGGAGGTTGACGTGAAGCTCTCAAACGAGGATTCATCACCACTGGTGGACGAAGCGAAGTACAGAAGGCTTGTGGGCAATTTGATTTACTTGTGCAACACACGGCCAGACATCAATTTTGCGACTGGTGTACTAAGCAGGTTTTTCAATAAGCCCCGGGAGAACCATTGGAGGGCAGGGATGCAGGTGCTGAAATACATCAAAGGCACACTTGATTATGGCATCACCTATACCAAGGGCAACATCTTGACTGGATTCTGTGACTCGGATTAGGCAGGAGACGTGGACAGCAGGAGATCAGTGATAGCTTACTGTTTCTCACTTGGATCTGGAGCTGTCATGGGTCAGTAAGAAGAAACCCACACACTCTTTCTTCTACCGAGGCTGAGTACAAATCAGCATGTTTTGCTTCTTGTGAGGTAGTGTGGTTGAGGAGGATTTTAGGGGACATGGGTGCAGTGCAGAACAAGCTTACGCAGTTATCATGTGACAATCAGAGTTGCATGGCGATTGCAAAGAACCCTATGTTCCATGCTCGCACAAAACACATTGAGATTCAATATCACTTTGTACACGAGCTCATCATGGATGGAGAGGTTGACTTGATGTACTATCCGATTGTAGAGAATGTTGCGGACATCTTCAGGAAGGCTCTTGGAAGAGACTTGGTGGAGAGGCATCTTCATCGATGGCATTAGGCCAAAAAAGTAAGTTCACTTGCGAGTGGACATTAAGGGGGGGTGTTAGATATCAATGCTCCACTCTCGTGTAACTATGCGGGAACCAGCTAACTCTACTTGTAAGCCCCCACATGAGGAGAAGGTATTTGAGTAGCTTGGTTATCTGGTAGGTCCTGGTTTGGACACCAGATGGGGGCCATGTGTGGCTTGATGGCTAGACGACTTCAGATAGAGTTGGCACACTGCCAACTAGGCTACATGCAAGTGCGGGAAGGCATCCCATGACTGACCGCACTGAGGGTAGACGGAGCATTTCTGAGGGCAGCCCACTCTCAGGTTGTGGGGCCCGTTTGGAGTCCCAGATGATCCTGGATGGCTCTGGGCCGAACAACGACCATAGGTCAGTTGCTCTATTTTGCGCCACGGTTCTATCATGTGGTCGGTGGCCTATTTCAAGACCGGCCGTTTTGGGCGGACTGGGTCGGTCACCCAATTGGGTCTAACCGACTACGATTGGTGGCTATATAAGAGCAAGCTCGTGAAGCCCATTTCATCACTGGCTATAGTAACCCTGATTCCTTAGCATCCAGCCTCCATCCTCTACTATTTCCAGCATGCCATCGAAGCTTCTCACATAGGAGTACACGGCTGGGAGGCAGTGCCATCTATTGTATCAGTTTTACATTAATCAAAATTTTGATTCTCCATACTATCTGTTGTTCTGTCTTGCATACGAGATCCTGTTATCTGTTGAGCACAGATGTTGTATTGTTTTCTTATAGTGCTACCCTACAGCTGGCAATATTTCATTTGATGGAATACAAAAGGGAAAATGCCAACACACTTCGATCCTCTAGTACAATGCTTATAGAGTTTGTTTCATACTGTACAATGCTTTTTGAAGTTTGCACACATTGTTCAGATGGCTCCATGTAAACCTCCTCCTTGAGATCTCTATTAAGAAATGCAAATTTCATTTCTATTTAGAAGATGGGACATTATGGATGGGTTGCCAATATGATTGTGGTTTGCATTGCCTCCCTTTAAGTGGTGGGGGAGAATCTCTTTACAGCTAAGAGCTACAATTTATAAAAACCCTCTAGCCCACTAGCCATGCCTTATACTTGTCAACTATCTTGTCAGACTCCTGGGGTGCCAACTCAATATGTATTATGTTACTACCCTCGTCCAAAATCTAGGGTATGGGGGGACAAGGTCCATATAGAATACGCATGGAATTCCTACAAAATTTTAAGATATGCAAGGGAAAAATATGAAAATATCAGGTCCCCCCTCCCACAAAATAGAAGGTATATACCTTGAAAAATATGCAAATTTCAAATTTTGTACATTATTTTGATAATATGTGAGGCCCAAGGGGGGAGGTGGGGGGGTCTTTTAAGATGACCTCTTGCTTTGCTAGCTCATCCCATAGTCTCACTCATTCCTTGGAGAACATGATAATAATGTAGAGAAAGTACTTTGTACTCTTTGTTTCGAAGACTAAGCACATTTAATTAAGAGGATTAGCAAATGGAGATTCCACATGCATCTAGATGATTGTTCTTGGGGTGTGGAAAATCCAGGTTTGGAAGAATTTTGTCTAAGGAAACTGAGCCCGAGGACAGTGTTTTGAGCTATACTCAGCCCGCCTTTTACCCTAATTTGGAATCGGTCCAAACCAGATGCTCCATTCCTAGCTCTCACTCAGTGTTAGGGCTTTGACGGGAGGACCCCTCTAGCTTTGACGAGATAGAGAGCTCAAATGAGGAGTGCAAGACCCCACAAGTTCGAGGGCCTCCGAAGCCGCCTACACTAGCTTAGCTCCGCCTAAGTCTCCTGCCCCTTCCGTAGCCTCCAGGTTAAGAGGTACAATATCCAACATTTTGGGACGGTTGGGCCAAATGGATTTAGTAGACATGGAGAAGCCAGTGTGGGGGTTAAAGGTCACTGTGCCTTTACCTCGGTTATGTACAATACTCAAACACATATATAAATGAATGAAAAAGAAGATTAGGGTGTTCTGCACCCACCAAAACTTGTGTGGCTCTTTGTTTCTCTCTCTCCCTCTTCTGTTCTTGCTTCTGTTGAGAGCACTCTGAAGTGGTATCAGAGCCCGGGTGATCTATCTGAGCGTGCGTGAATGCTTGGAAGATCAGCAGCTCTGTGGGAAGCTTTGTGGGTGACTTTACTTGCATCTGAGTGTGTAGAGACCTTGGAGGAACCTTTGGAAAAGTCACTTTGGCTTTGCGAAGTGGTTTTGAGAGCTTGTTAAGTGTTTTCAAAGAAAAAGTCGTTTTTAAAGCTTTTCCCTGTTCCGTTCGATGACAGAGACTCCGTATTGACTTGTAGAGGCAACTATTGCTTGCTTTTGGTGTCCACTTCACTTCAGGAGCTTGGAAACACCTTCATTCTTGAATCTGGTCCTACGTTTTTCTGCCCAGGTATTGGAACTCAAGTTTGGAGCAACCATTTGCAGATCTGTCAGTTTTGGTGGACTCAGGAGGTCCTAAAACTTCTATGTTGCTCATCATTCACACTCCGGTGGAGTTTACAAATAGCTCTATTTCCTAAAACGTTTTTCAGTCCGTGTGTTGGACCCAGTGATTGAGACCACGGTTTCCAAAACCGTCTGTCCCATTGCATTTCGAACGCCCAAAAACTGCTGCCTGTCAGTTCTTGCATGATTCGGTGGAGTATTTTCAGAGTTATAGATCTCTGTGTATTCGATTTCGTCTCTTTGTTATGCATTTTTCATTCTAAGGTTTTGAAACCTTAGATTTATGCCACATGGTAGTGGATAAGTGTTGACTCCCATTTCTCACTCATCGGTTGAGATTTTGGAGTTCCGATAGAAGAGAGATATTTGCAGATTTTCTTGCTGAGTCCGATTATGCAATGGTGCCCATGTTTTGAGGCATCTCAGGTTCTATTTTCAATAGCGGTCTTTTCCATGGGACCATGATTTCTTGAGCATACCTTATGCAGATCACTTTGGTTGCAGTTTGAGCCATGTGCACTCATTCGTGGTGTGCATTGGGTTGTAGTGGATGATTTATAGGCCATTTGGATGCATTGTGATCCTTATTGGATGCGCTGATAAGCCCAGATTGCCTTGTGGGATGCTATTTTTATGGACGCTTTGCACATGGATGCTATATTATGCTAAGGGATAGCTTTGACACATTGCAAGTGATGCACTGATAGTGTTATGCTCTCTTGGATGAGATATTATTGATGCATATGCCCATGGACAGTGTTTATGCTTGAGCCATTTGGCACTTATTGGCAGATTAAACCCTTGGTAGGGATTGAAGCTGAGCCTGCAAATATGTCTGAGGATGATTGGAATGAGTTGGATGCATTAGCAAAGTCTACTATTAGACTTCATCTTGTAGAGTCAGTTTATTTCATAGTAGTAAATGAGCAGACTACGGAAGATTTGTGGAAGAAACTATGTGCCACTTATGAGAAGAAAACTGCCTCTAATAAAGTTTACCTCATGAAGAGGTTGTTTGAGCTGCAGATGAAGAAAGGGGTCTCCATTACTTCTCACTTGAATGAATTCAATATTATTTTCAGCCAGCTTCAGGCTCAGAAGATGAATTTTGATGCGGAGACTAAGGCAATATTCTCTTATGTTCATTGCCATCCTCATGGGATACCTTCCGTACAGCTATCAGTAACTCTGCACCTGGTGGAGTACTGAAATTTGATGATGTTGTGGGTAGCTTGTTGGCCGAGGAGATTAGACGGAAGTCTATGGACTGCAACAAGCAGGATGCAGCCTTAAATGTGCAAAGGGGCAGATCACAGTTCAGGGGGAAGTCCCAAGAAAGAGGGAAGTCTCATAGCAAATCCAGGGCACGGAACATTGAGTGTTACCACTGTGGCAAGAAGGGCCATATGAAAAAGGATTGCTACAAGCTGAAAAGAGAGCAAAAGGATAAGAAAAAGAATGCAAATTGGGGTGCAAATCAGAAGGAAGAGAGTCCAAGTGAGGGAAAAGTGAAGATCAAGGAGATCAATGCAGTCACACATGATAGTGATAATGACATTCTCTTCATGTCTAGTTTATCTGTAGAGTTGCTTACCACTTCATATGATGCATATTCCCAGGATTGGATTTTGGATTCTGGTGCTTCATTCCATGTTACTCCCCATAGGGAATGGTTCTCCACTTATGACAGTGGAAAGACAGGTTGTGTGCATCTTGGAAATGACTATGCATGTGACATAGTGGGAATAGGTGACATAAAGTTTTCTTTTGCAAATGGGTCTGCATTTATTTTGAAACATGTGAGACATGTGCCTAAGTTGACCAAGAGTCTTATTTCAGTGGGTCAACTAGATGATGCTAGTTTTCACACCACTTTTGGCTTTCAGAGTTGGAAAATTCAGAAGGGCTCTATGCTTTTGGCCAGGGGTGCCAAGTGTGGGACTTTGTATCCCTTACATGTATCAGGGGTATTTGATCATGTTGTTGCAATAACCAAGCAGCCAAGCACTTCTTTGTGGCATTGCAGGTTGGGGCACATGAGCCAGAATGGAATGAAACTCTTATGCCGTTTGGGTTATGTACCGCATTTGAGTTTCTCTGATTTTGAATTTTGTGAGCACTGCCTCTATGGGAAGCAGAGTAAATCAGCCCATAAAAGAAGGGGAAAGAAAGAGTTTGAAAAGCTTGATTTGGTGCATTCAGACGTATGTGGTCCCATGCCTACACGGTCATTAGTCGGGGCTAAATACTATGTGACATTCGTTGATGATGCAACTAGGAAAGTGTGGGCTTATGCTATAGCTCAGAAGAGTGATGTGTTCTAGGTCTTTCAGAAATGGTTGGCCTTGGTTGAGAATCAGTCAGGTAGAACGCTTAAATGCCTACGGATTGACAATGGTGGAGAGCATCTCTCTCATGACTTTCAGCATTTCTATGATACACGTGGGATTAAGAGGGAGCTCACATCCCCTCGTACTCCAGAGCAAAATCCAATTGCAGAAAAGATGAACCGTACCATTCAAGAAAGGTTGCAATGCATGCTTTCCAGTGCAAGTCTTTCTCGTGGTTTTTGGGCTAAGGCAATGAAGACTGCAGTGCATGTGATCAATAGATCACCTAGTAAGAGTTTGGATGGTGGTATTCCTGAAGAGGCATGGAGTGGCAAGAAGCCCTCTTACTCTCATTTGCGTATATTTGGGTGTGAGGCATATGCACATGTGCCGAAAGAGCTTCGAAAGAAGCTAGATCCTAAGTCTAGGAAATGCATCTTTCTGGGTATGGTGAAAGTGGAGAGATGGGCTATCGTCTCTGGGATCCAGAAGCAAAGAAGATCATATGCAGCTATGATGTAGTCTTCAATGAGAAGAAGATGCATAAGGCACCCATGAGGGATGTGGAAATGAGGAGAATCACTTTCCAGGATGTGAATCCACGTGCATATGTTGATAGACAGCAAGCTATCCATGCACCAAATGTGCAAGAAATGGTACCACCAAGTACTCCCATAGGTATACAATCAAGCATAGATGATGGATCATCTATTGGTGGAAATGATGAGCCAAATGTGGCTGATATGCATGTGGGACAGCAAGCTGAAATGCCCTTGAAAAGATCCATCTAGAGTGTCTAGACTGCCTAATAGGTTTGTTCCAGGGGTAGACTATGTGATGCTTACTGATTGTGGGGAGCCTTCTTGCTACAGAGAGGCTATGATGTGCGAGGATCAATGCAAGTGGGAGTATGCTATGCAATCAGAGATGAGTTCACTTATGAAGAATAAGACTTGGGACTTGGTTTCTTTTCCACATGGAAAGAAAGCATTGCCATGTAAATGGGTCTACAAGATGAAGGTCACAAGTGATGATGTGCCTAGGTACAAGGCCCATTTAGTCACTAAAGGGTTCAAGCAAGAGAAGGGTGTGGACTTTGATGAGATATTCTCTCCAGTTTTGAAGATGACCACACTTAGATGCATGCTTGGACTAGAAGCAGCAGAAGATATGGAGCTTATGCAAATGGATGTCAAGACAGCTTTCTTGCATGGGGATTTGCATGAGGAAATTTACATGGTGCAGTCGGAAGGCTTTGAAGAAAAGGGCAAAGAGCACTTAGTTTGTAAGCTGAAGAAGAGTCTCTATGGTCTTAAGCAAGCGCCTAGAGAATGGTATAAGAAGTTTGATGCTTTCATTCGGTCCTAGGGTTTTAGAAGGAGTGAAATTGATCACTGCCTCTACACTAAAAGGGCTAAGGATAATAGCCTGATAATCCTAGCACTATATGTGGATGATATGCTATTGGCTAGCAAGAATACTTATGAGCTAGATGCATTAAATGCCAAGTTGCATGAGGCCTTTGATATGAAGGATTTGGGACTTGCAGGTCATATTCTTGGTATGCACATCACGCGTGATAAGAGTAAGAAACTCCTTTGGCTTTCATAGAAGGAGTATGTTACAAAAGTATTGCATCGTTTCAATATGGAGGGGGGGAAGGCAGTGAGTACTCCATTGCCTCCATATGTGAAACTGAGTCATACAGATAGTCCCAAATCAGATGAGGAGAGGGCCATGATGGCCAAGGTTCCTTATGCATCAGCAGTTGGGAGTCTTATGTATGCTATGATAGCTACTAGACTAGACATTGCATTTGCAGTGGGAGTTGTTAGCCACTATATGGCTAATCCAAGAAAGAGGCATTGGGAGGCAGTTAAGTGCATCATGAGGTACATGAAGGGTACCAAGGAGATGTGCATCTGCTTTGGTAAAGGAGACATGCATGTACTTGGGTACACAGATTTAGACTATATAGGGCATGTGGATAGTAGGAGATCCACTTTTGGTTATGTGTTCACCTTTGCAGGTGGTGCAATGTCGTGGATGTCTCATGCACAGAAGTGCGTTGCTTTGTCTACAACAGAGGCTGAATATGTTGCAGCCATAGAGGGTTGCAAGGAGGCTATATGGCTTGATCGGCTAGTGGGAGATTTGGGGATTCATACAGGTGTACTGACATTGCATAGTGATTCCATGAGTGCTATTCAGCTAGCACGGAATCCGGTCTTTCATGCCAAAGACCAAACACATTGAGGTCAAGTACCATTTCATCAGGGAGGTACTTGAGGACAAGCGCATAGAGCTTGTCAAGGTTCATACAAAGGATAACCCTGCAGATATGCTGACAAAGAGTCTACCTAGTCAGTAGTTTGAGTATTGTCATGTATTGATGGGCATTGGATAGTATGCTCACTGGTTGTTCTCCCTTAAAGGCACATTGTCCTTTAAGTGGGAGATTGTGGGGGTTAAAGGTCACTGTGCCTCATATATAAATGAATGAAAAAGAAGATTAGGGTGTTCTGCACCCACCAAAACTTGTGTGGCTCTCTATTTCTCTTTCTCCCTCTTCCGTTCTTGCTTCTGTTGAGAGCACTCTTAGCCAGTATGTCCACGGAAAGGGGAGGCTAGAAACAACCAGCTCCTGAGCTACAAGTAGGGATTGAGATCGCCTTTGTGGACTTAGAGACCATAGCCTTCGCGAGGCATCTTGACTTGGAACAAACGAAGACCCATGGGTGAGGGAATTCGCAAGGCGAGGAGACCCTAGTCGAGGTAATGCATGAGACTCTCCAAGGGGGAATTCCTATGAACATTCGACCTTCCAGGTGCCCCCGACATTCGTCAGCTATGTAGCTCCACAAGTTCCACCTTACCGTTTAAACCCAAGGGATCTCCATGCAAATGCCCAGTGACCTGCTCCCTCTTGGAGCCCAACAGTTCACTCCCGCAATTGTTGCTCCAATGTATGGGGGAGCAACGCTAGCACCGGCAACTCAATGGATCCCGCCACCAGGGCCAGGCTTGTGGCCACCTCTACGACCCATTAGGCCCACAATAGCACCGCCTACACTAGCTTCCCTAATGGTGCTATCAGATAAGGCGATGCACATCTTGGTGAATGCACTAGGAAGGGGGGGCGCACCACCCCCGACTGCACCCATATTTCTAGCAGGGATTGCCAATCCCTCTAGAAAATCTCCCTTGGGACGACACTGTCCACATTGGCCTCCACCCCAGAGCCGAAGATACTCAGGCCACCCCTTCTACACCCCAAGTCTCAGCCTCAACTACCACCTCAACTACCGCCCGCCCTCACGAGACCACCTTCTTTGTCATCGGCTCCTCCTCATCCCCATGGGCTGGGCTCATTGAAGCCCTTCAGTTTTGTAGTGCACCCATAGTGGGTGGTTACAGCAATATGTCAGTTGAGCAGCTCTCCTGTGCCGATGAGATGGAGTTGCAACTATTTGATGTAATGGCCCAACTCCCACAAGAGGCAAGAATGATTCTACAAAGATGGCAAGAACATGCCTCCCAGCTCTCCTCTACTTGCCTCTGGGCACAACCCTCCACACGTGTGATAGCCATACATTGATGGTCGTTGCCCAAGCTATAAGGCAAACCGCCCTTGACAAAGTGGAAGAGTATTGCAACAAGGCCAAAGAGCTGGAGCTCTCCATCACAAATCTCAAAGACGAGTTCTCTACCAGTGAATCCCTCATCCAAACCCTCATGGACCAGGTGGACAAGGTAGAGTCCCACCTCCGCACTACAGACGAACAAAGGTCGCAAGCCGAGGAGCAACAAGCCAAAAGCCAAAACCCAGGAGGGACATGACCGGAAAATTCAGACCCTCTAGGATCTCTTCGCATAGGATCATGCACTAACCATTACTATGCAAGCAGACAATGAGCGCCTGCATACCTCTGGCCACCCAGAGGAATCCGCTTTGGATGACCGGGATCAATAAGAGCTCCAAATGTACAGAGAGAGGTCTCAGCCCAACTAGCCACATACACTCTAGCCCCACGCATTGTCCCCCAAACCCTACAAATGCACTTTGATGCCCTTTGTGCACAAAACCTTATCTTCCACCTCGACCTCACTGCTATCCTCTGCCTCCAAACCATCCTCTACAGCAATCTCGACCACTCCCATCCCATTCTTGCCATGTCATACTTCTCTCTTGATCTTTAGCTGATCTTCAGCTCACCAGCCTCTTTCTTCTCCGTCCCTTTGACCTTTAGACCCTTGCTGCCCACCCCATCCTACTCAATTTCCAAGCGTGGTGCTAGGTCATCATTGAGTCCACTAATTACCCATAGGACAATGACGTGATGCAACTAGCCAAAGGCCAAGGAAGTCAGCCCATGGGCCTGCACTCCCTTGCCGGCCTCCAAGCTGATATCAACTTGATGCAGACCTACGGATGGGCCTCCACAGTCCAAACGCAAGGGCATCTAGTTGCATACAACTCCATTGCCTACCCATCCCCCCCTCGGCATAATCATTCTGTACAATCGAGTGCTACAAGCTCTCAAGGACTCTCTCGAGTCCTTGGTCAATGTTTTGAAATGATCCACATAGCATATCTTGAAGAAGTCACTAAGGCAGAGGGGCAAGAAGCCATAGTAGTTTTTAACCCTACCACCCCACCTGCCAAAATCCCACAGCTGCCTCCAGTTGATCCCGCCCAACCCCCCTAGCAAGCCCCCCACCGCCACTCCCTTGCACAAACCTCCCTGAGTACTCCAATGCCTCCAACACTAGCTCTCCACAACACAAGACCTCCTAGTCCATCTCCTCCAATGCCTCGATCGACTTTCCATAGGAAGCACTCAACACACTCCTCAAGTCGGTGAATTTTGTACATATGCCCCTCGACACGTCACCCACACGGACTACTGAAGAGGATGATGATGTAGCACCCCCCTCCTCCCCACCCGAAGATGTTCAATGGAGACCCAATCTATAGTCCTTCCAAGAACTACCTAACAGTGCACTCATGCATCACTAGAAGATATAGCTCGAAGGCTCTTGCCTCCACCTCTACAAAATCATGGAGGTTCGCCCCCTTACACAGTTTATTGCCCAATCCTTCAACGGTTGGTGGTGGATGCATCTAAAGTGTACACACGATGGCTACCACCTCGATCCCAATGCTCCTATCCCCCTCACTGACTCCAACATTAGCCTTCAACCTCGTTGGTGCCTTCCTTTTTTTAAGAAGCAGTTTTGGCACTACTATCGCAGTGCACATGTCGCAACTGGCAGATCCATCCCTTGTACATGCCCATAGATTGCCCCTGGACCTGGGCCCATTTTCACAAGCTCCAACAGAAGGACCCCAATATCTTGTACAACTTCCTGAAGTACAATTTTTTGAAGGAAAGATGCAGGAGGGATTTTGCTTCTGCCTCTGATCATTTATGACACCTACGACTCTATCCTTGACCTCGCAATCATTGCAACAGTCCACTTCAAATGCCTCATCCTCTTGCTCCTCCATGATCTCCTCATCCACAGTAGGCCAATTGATGACGACGAGCTCCATAATCTCAACAACCAAATTGTCTTCAACCCCAACATTGACCCCTCTTAGTTCCAGGACCTCTGCCACCTTTGAGTCTGTAATCTCCATGGCCATCACATTCACACGTACAAGGACATGCATGTCACCCACTTTGGAAGTTTTGCTCATACTTCACTCAGATCCCCCCTGCCAATTAGACCGCTATGCAATCCTCCAGACGGTCCTCTCCACCCATTTAGCACGGTTGGGCTTAGCTAGTAGGAACGGGAGCATGTTAATAGCCACAACCCTAGAATGCACGTAACAATCACATAATGCATGGCAATGAGTGATTAGAGGTGATTAGGCTTCATGATTTACTTTACTAGCCACAACCATGGATGGAGAATAGTTTTATAGGCCTTATGAGTTTTGAGCCGCAAATGGCTCAAGATCGACCTTGCCAATCCAAGTTTTGAGCCTCAAATGGCTTAGGACTTGGATGGGTGAGGTTAACACAAGCGGAGCACCTCCTAATGCCAGGATTGTCCCAACTGCTCTTATATGGTTAACAAAAGTGCTATTTTCAACACACGGAGAAGCGTAATGACAGGAGCTACAATAGAAAGAGGGAAGGAAAGGATAGAGAAGATGCCTTGGCACCCTATGGGCCCACGAGCCTTGTAAATGTAAAGAGAGGGAGAGTGCAAAAAGGAAAAGGGTTGGCCCTCCCTTCAAAAGGTGACTTGTATAAAAGGCCAAATGGTTGACTTTGGTCTTCATTGTTGTATGCACAAGTTTGGAATACAAGCTCCCTCTTCTCTTCCAAGACTGTTTTTGGGTGTTCTCTTGTTTCCCTTGTAGTTCCTTTGTGTTTGCCACTTCATCCCCCTTCACTCTCTCCTCTTCCCTTCTCCTGCTCCATCCCTTCTCCCCCCTCTTCTCCCTTCTCCCGCTTCCCTTTTTCTCTCGTGGAAACACATTGCAACAATCCCTGGGTGCCGCTTGAGTGACACAGGCGGATGGCTCATGCCCTACATTGCTCTCACAAGGAGTAGCTTGGAGTGGAGGCTCCATCAGCATTCCTTCATGATCCTCATGACACGTGAGTCACCGTTGAGACTACACATGCAGCTTAGGATCTTGGGTCATATTCTAGTGAGAGACATAGGCTAACTGTGGGGAGCAAGCATCACACATGCTTGTGTGAAAGAAACATTTATCAACATGGTCGGGCTAATGAAGGCTTTTGCCTCCATTGGGGTTTTAAGGTTTATCTAAAGAGTTTCAGGGTTACAAGGAGGTTCTAGGGTCCAAAACAGAGTTCAAGGTTAGAAGGGGGATCCAGAGTTCAGAATAGAGTACATGGTGAAGAACTTGTCTCCCTCATAGATCATGGAGGTCAAGGGTTGATGAACTAATCTAAGAGGGTAAGGGTTTAGGGGAAGCATAGGAGTGGGATAGAAAGGAGGTGTAAGAGCAAGGGGGTGGGGGGAGAGAGAGGAGAAGGGAGGAGCCAAGGTACTAAAAGGAATGATGGTGATAATAAGCCCCCCCCAGCGATGTTACCACCTGTTCAACCAATTTAAAACAATCAAAAGCAGATATCCATGAAGCAAGAGATTACTTTAAGAACTATACAACTGGTAGTGCCCCCATAGCAATGCCAAGACCCCTAAGGGAGTCAGAGGTACAAGAATGTGATAGCATTGGTAAGACTCCAATATATGAGGGATCGGCAAAGCCACAACAATCAACCTAACCCTTGATGGGGAGGGAGAGAAACTAGTATTCATGGGGAAACAACTCATCCAAGAAGAAGAAAAAAAGCTAGAAGCACTCCTAATGGAATACCAAGACTGCCTAGCATGGTCATACAAAGAGATGAAAGAAATTTCGCTAAAAGTGGCCGTACACCCTGCTCGGCCTAAGGTATGTGGACCATATCAAACAAATCCCAAAGATGGCACCATGGTGTATGATGATGTAGAGAAAGCTCTTACATGCAGGATTCATCTATGAGATAGAGTAGACTGATTGGGTTTCCCCCATCATGATTGTGCCTAAATGTAACAAGAAGCTGTGGAAATGTGTGGACTTAAAGAATGTGGATCCTTCCACCATCAGCAATCGTATCCCTTGCCCCTAACAGAAACAGGATTAGAAAAGGTGGCAAGATAAAAAATATACAGCTTCTTAGGTGGATTTAGTGGCTACAATCAAGTGGATAGAGATTCTAAACATCAATTTAATTCAATATTTGCAATAGCATGAGGAATCTTTGCCTACAGAGCCATGCCTTTTGGATTGTGCAATGTCCCTGCCACATTCCAAAGAGTCATGCTCACCGCTTTCAAATCTTTGCTCAACAAATCTTTGTAAATCTTCTTGGATGACTTGTGCATCCATTCCAATAACCAAGCCCACCTACAGTGCCTTAAAGCAGTTCTCATCAAATGCAGGGAGTGTGGCATCTCCCTAAATCCAACAAAATGCCAGCTCATGGTTAGCCATGGAGTTGTGTTCGGACACATCGTATCCCAACACGGAATTTCTACTGACATGGACAAAATTAAAGATTAGGGAATCCCAAATCCCCCCTAGTTAGAACTAGATTGTTCCACATGCACTCACTGGCATATGCACATTTTTGCACTCACTGGCATATGCATGTTTTTGCGCATACAGCTCAAACTAGATTGTTGCACACGCACTCTCCGGCATATGCACATTTTTGCACATATAGGTACATAACTAATCGATTTAAACCTAGGGCTCAGAGGTGATGAAATTGAGTCTTAGTTTCCCTATGAAATCCCACAAATAAAGTTATAGTTAGTCCCTACCTAGTTATTAGGTCACGTGCACTCACACGATTTTGAACAGACACATAATAAATTGCATCAATAAAAACTCTATTAACACACTTTCATTTCACACTCTCAATGAATACAATGAATTCACAAGAAGAAAAAGAAGCTATGCCAACTCTCAACAGCCTCAGCAAGGAGACCCCCACCAACAAACATTATAACCATCTCCTCATGCACAAATATCACACCTACATACAAATTGATCTACAAATTCAATGATTTGGTTGCACTCCCATCCAAAATGAATGCAAGATAGCAAGAAATGCCAAAGCTCAAGAAGATTTGATGAAAGAATCAGTAGCCTCAGCAACAACAAGACCCCACCAAACCTCTTCTCAAGAATGAATCCATAGCCTCAACAATGAGTCCCTTGCCAAACCTCTTCTCAAGAAGATTCGAGGAAAGAATCCACTGTTGAGATATCGAGCTCCACTCGTGATATGCTAGGGTGACCGTTGTGCATTTATGTCACCGACTTGTTGGCTGTAGATGCAGTTGGTACGCCGCCCATGAATAATAGCTGGATGATAGCTATCTTTATGTACTCTAGTTAGTGGATCAGTTAGTATGTCGCCTTAGCTAGCTGAGTTTGGTTTGAGACCCACATATAGGGTTCACCTATTCTTTTGTACTTAGAGTTCTTTTGGCTTTCACAACTAAGAAGAGGAACACTGTTTTCAGCCTCCACCTTTGTGTATATTCCCCCATTGTGTATGTGAGAAAGCTACAAGTGAGACTCCTTCCTTCTCTCCCACTCTCTTCACATGGTATCAGAGCTCGGTTTGTGGTAAGGAGCTCAAGAAAGCAAACCAAGTTCGCAGTGTCCTAGTAAGAGGATCAGTGTTTCTTTCCTTTTTTTTCGAGTTTGGGAGCAAATCTCTACAGGTAGCACAGCCGGAAAGTGCAAGAGTGCACTGTCTCAGATTGGGACGCCCTTTGTGGTGTGGCAAGAGGGCAGTATATGCTACGGGTGGGGCGAAGCCCATGGTGAAATTATTTTTTTGATTCGAGGCCATTTTGGGGCTGCAAAGATGAACACATAACCAGAAGTAGATCTCCTACTATCCACATGCGAGTTCGGATGGTTCCTCCTCAATGGCTGGAGGTTCTCTGCCGTCTAAAAGCTGCTTTACCCACTTCGAGAATGGCCGTTGCCATTGTGGTTCTACAGGCTCTTCTTCATCTTCTTTATCTTGAATCCTCCCAAGCACTGTTGGGGGAGTTCGGTTTGCTATTGGTGGTTGTACTGGATGGATATCCTGGTCCTGGTTGTCTGGGAAGGAAGCATCCTCCTCTAATTGATGTGGCTATTCTGAGAAGACCACATTGCGACCTACTATTACCTTCTTGGTAACAGGGTTATAGAGACGGTAACCCTTCGCCTCTTCACTGTAGCCCAAGAAAATACACTTCCGGCTCTTCGGTTCCCATTTGGTCCTGTTAGCATTAGGGACATGCACAAAACAGTCATATCCAAAAACTCTGAAATGTGCAGCTGAAGGTTTCTTACCAGAAAAGGCCTGCAGTGGAGTCATCCCGTTCACAGCCTTCATGTAGCTACGATTCAGAATGTAAACTACCGTGTTACATGCTTCAGCCTAGAAAGTCTTTGGCAAATCTTTCCCTTTCATCATACTCCTACCCATTTCACAGATGATGCGCATCTTGCGTTCTGCTACTCCATTTTGCTATGATGTATGTGGCGGGGGTTTCTGCCTCTTGATCCCGTGACTTTTGCAGTAACTTTTGAATTCAGTTGATGTGAACTCTTGCTGTGCGACCACTATTCTGCAAGTCGATGAAAAGTTATCACAGAAATTACATCATATGCCTATGCACAGAGATATTGGGAGTGAAAGAATCATTCTTATTACCTGTTGATGCATAATCATCACTAGGAAGTGACTGTGTGGTTAAATGCCACTCTCGTCAGTTTTGCAGATTTGCCCTTGTGAGGCAGAAGTTATATCTTTTTGTAGTAACAGAATATTTTACAGTGTTTTGTAATGGCGTTTGATGCTCTTTCACAAATTGTCACTGAAAAGCTTGACAAGAACAACTTCCAAGCATGGAAGTTTAGAATGATGAATTTCCTTAAGGGAAAAGGCTATTGGGAGTTCATTACTGGAGCTGAACAAGAACCAATTATTCCTAATGTTCCCAATCAACAGGAGTTGCAGGCATTTAAAGGCTAGCATGAGAGAGCCAGAAAAGTTATGTACTGGCTATCTATCAGTATTTCAGATTCTATGATTGTGCATATTTAGGATGCAAGCATGCCAAAGGAGGCATGGGATACTTTGATAAAAATGTATAGCACAAATACACAAGCCAGAAAAATGCAGCTCAAGCAGGAGTTGCATAATGTGCAAAGAGAAAATATGAGCATCAATGATTGCCACATGAAGGTGAAGAAAATTACAGATGCACTTGCTTCTATTGGGTCACTAGTGGAAGATAGTTTCTGTGACCTTGAATGGTCTAGGAAAGGATTATGCACAATTTCGGACATCCATTGCCGTCCGTGAGAATTTTCCTGATTTTGAGGAGTTGATTACTCTTCTAATTTCTAAAGAGCAGAGAAATGGTGGTGCATCTTCTTCAGGAGGAACTTCAAAAGAAGCTATCTTCTACTCAAATGCTGGAAGAGGTAGAGGCAGAGGTAGAGCAAGCTGATTTGGAGGCCATGGTAGAAATCAAAATATGCAGCAAATTCAAGAAAACCAGTCCTATGGAGGAGGACATGGTAACTTTAGAGGCCAAAGAGGTCATGGTGGATGGCAATGAGGCCAAAATGCAAACAACAATGTTGAATGCTACTATTGTGGTAAAATGGGTCATATGGTTAAAGACTACTATAAAAAGTAGAATGACATCATGACTAGAAAATTGTAGCAAGGCAATTATGCATCCTCTAGTAGATAGGGTGATGACAGAAATGAGCATCTATTTATGGTGCAACACATGACCAATTCTATGATAAGTGTAGAAGAAAGCAATGATGTGTGGTATTGTTACCTAGAAAAGAAATTAGGGCAAGAGGCTAGACACTAAGCATGGCGACGCTCAAGGGCCATAGAGGAAAGGAGAACGTGAGGGCGAAATGTTATCATGGGTGGGGAAAAGGATTAGAAGGGGAGGGAATGAAGAGGGAGACTGTGGCACAAGGGAAAAGGGAGAAGGGGAAGAGAAGCATGTACATGATGGGAGGAGGAATGTAAAGATGGAGACATCAAGGGAAGAGGGCCATGCTTTATTTGAAAGAAAGCGAAGGGGGAAATCAAAGTACTAGCTAGGTGGCTTTACAAGAATGAGCGTGTCCCATCAAGAAATAGCCCCCTACTTTTATAGCCAAGAGAGGGGGTCTCTCCCAATAAATGCATCCTCCCACATGCATGGTGTGTGTGGAAAAGTCTCCCATGTGGGCTAGGCGAATACGCACTCTCAATTGTGTGCGACAACCCTTTGCCTCATTTTTCCACATAAATCAAGCCCCATATCTCAAGTCTATGATACTCCCTTGGTCTCTTCCCAATTTGATAATACGCTCAAACCTCGAGGAGGACAAGTGGAGGGTTGGCACAAGGAATCTTACCACCTCGTCCTATTTTCCCCATTATTTAACTTGCATCCTTGGACTATCTATACTCCCCCCACATGGGCCTATCCTACATGCAGGGAATAATCCAATATAATATCCATCTCAACCTATTTTATATTACTTCTCTCATGGACTTTAGGCCATATCTCACTAAATGCAGGCATGGGACCGCCTAGGTGGAGGGGTGGCACATGGAGGAACCATGCCACCTTACATTTTATAATATTACTACCATGGGTTATGTACAACACACCTTATGGGTCCTCTTACGTGGAAGGGTGGCACATGGTCATGCCCTGCCACCTCAACCCTGGGCCCTATGCACACCATATTTTATTATACTATTGCCACACATACAAACACACACACATATTTATGCCTTTTTCCTTAGACAAATTTATCCATAACAGTTCCCCCCCCCACGTAGGGCATGCATAACATTTCCATGCCTGGGTCCATCACGTACAAAGAAGGGCTTGAGGTAATGCTTGTTGATCACCTTCTTGCCATATGGCTCATGCAGCTCCCGAACTTGTACAAACCCATTGCTACGTTCCTTGATGACTTTGTATGGACCGGTCCACAATGGAAGGAACTTCTTGTCCATTTGGTGGTCCAATCTGTTATCAAAGCATAGCACAACATCCCCCTCAGCAAAGTGCCTTTCCCATCCCTTGCGAATCTTAGCATCCAAGCGAGCCTTTTGTCGATTCTTTTGAATCACTGTTTGATGTAGGGCAAGGCATCGGGTTTCATCTAGCTTCTGAAGTTGCACCAACCGGGCCTCTACATGTTCATCTTCTGTCATCCTCTGTTCTTGCGCCAATCTCAAAGCCGGAATCTCTATCTCTAGTGGTAAAATGGCTTCAGTACCATACACCAACTCAAAATGAGTGTGACCTATAGACGTTTTATGAGTGATGTTGTAAGCCCATATGGCTTCTGTGACTTTCTGATCCCACTAGCTCTTGTTCCCTGTAGCCATTTTTCCCATGGTTTTACAAATGAGGCCATTGGTCCGCTCCGTTTGACCCATGGATGCTGGATAATAGATGCTAGAAGTGCGATGATCAATACCCATGCGATCCATGAGTAACTCCACTGCTTCATTTAAGAATGGACTCCCATTGTCAGATACTATTTCCATGGGTGTCCCAAACCTTGTGCATATACGTTCGTTGTCGACCATCTGCTACCTTAATTCGAGTGGAGGAACGCCTTGTCCATTTCAAATTCAATTTCTTCATGATTTGGGGCACCATGATATTACATGCAGCTCCCCCGTTAACACACACACTTTTGACATGGCAATTATCTATGATGACATCTACTGTATGTGGGTGCTATGAGAGTGCTCTCAACGGAAGCAAGAATGGAAGAGGGAGAGAGAGAGAGACAGAGAGCCACAAGTTTTGGTGGGTGCAGAACCACCCTAATCTTCTTTTTCATTCATTTATATATGTGTTTGAGTATTGTACATAACCGGGGTAAAGGCACAGTGACCTTTAACCCCCACAACCTCCCACTTAAAGGACAATGTGCCTTTAAGGGAGAACAACCAGTGAGCATACTATCCAATGCCCATCAATACATGACAATACTCAAACCGCTGACTAGGTAGACTCTTCATCAGCATATCTGCAGGGTTATCATCTGTATGAACCTTGACAAGCTCTATGCGCTTGTCCTGATGAAATGGTACCTGACCTCAATGTGTTTGGTCTTTGCATGAAAGACCGGATTCCGTGCTAGCTGAATAGCACTCATGGAATCACTATGCAATGTCGGTACACCTGTATGAATCCCCAAATCTCCCACTAGCCGATCAAGCCATATAGCCTCCTTGCAACCCTTTGTGGCTGCAACATACTCAGCCTCTGTGGTAGACAAAGCAACGCACTTCTATGCACGAGACATCCACGACATTGCACCACCTGCAAAGGTGAACACATAACCAGAAGTGGATCTCCTACTATCCACATGCCCTGCATAGTCTGAATTTGTGTACCCAAGTACACGCATGTCTCCTTTACCAAAGCAGATGCACATCTCCTTGGTACCCTTCATGTACCTCATGATGCACTTAACTGCCTCCCAATGCCTCTTTCCTGGATTAGCCCATATACCGGCTAACAACTCCCACTGCAAATGCAATGTCTGGTCTAGTAGCTATCATAGCATACATAAGACTCCCAACTACTGATGCATAAGGAACCTTGGCCATCATGGCCCTTTCCTCATCTGATTTGGGACTATCTGTATGACTCAGTTTCACATATGGAGGCAATGGAGTACTCACTGCCTTCCCCCCCTCCATATTGAAACGCTACAATACTTTTGTAACATACTCTTTTTGTGAAAGCCAAAGGAGTTTCCTACTCCGATCACACGTGATGCGCATACCAAGAATATGACCTGCAAGTCCCAAATCCTTCATATCAAAGGCCTCATGCAACTTGGCCTTTAATGCATCTAGCTCATAAGTATTCTTGCTAGCCAATAGCATATCATCCACATATAGTGCCAGGATTATCAGGCTACTATCCTTAGCCCTTTTAGTGTAGAGGTAGTGATCAATTTCACTCCTTCTAAAACCCTGGGACCGAATGAAAGCATCAAACTTTTGATACCATTCTCTAGGCGCTTGCTTAAGACCATAGAGACTCTTCTTCAGCCTGCAAACTAAATGCTCTTTGCCCTTTTCTTCAAAGCCTTCCGGCTGCACCATGTAAATTTCCTCATGCAAATCCCCATGCAAGAAAGTTGTCTTGACATCCATCTGCATAAGCTCCATATCCTCTGATGCCACTAGTCCAAGCATGCATCTAAGTGTGGTCATCTTCATAACTGGAGAGAATATCTCATCAAAGTCCACACCCTTCTCTTGCTTGAACCCTTTAGCGACCAAACCGGCCTTGTACCTAGGCACATCATCACCTGTGACCTTCATTTTGTAGACCCATTTGCATGGCAATGCTTTCTTTCCATGTGGCAAAGAAACCAAGTCCCAAGTCTTATTCTTCATAAGTGAACTCGTCTCTGATTGCATAGCATACTCCCACTTGCGTTGATCCTCATGCATCATAGCCTCTTTGTAGCAAGAAGGCTCCCCACAATCAGTAAGCATCACATAGTCTACCCATGGAACAAACCTATTAGGCGGTCTAGACACTCTAGATGGATCTTTTCAAGGGCATTTCAGCTTACTGTCCCACCTGCATATCAGCCACATTTGGCTCATCATTTCCACCAATAGATGATCCATCATCTATGCTTGATTGTATACCTGTGGGAGTACTTGGTGGTACCATTTCTTGCACATTTGGTGCATGGACAGCTTGCTGTCTATCAACATATGCACGTGGATTCACATCCTGGAAAGTGATTCTCCTCATTTCCACATCCCTCATGGGTGCCTTATGCATCTTCTTCACATTAAAGACTACATCATAGCTACGTATGATCTTCTTTGCTTCTGGATGCTAGAGATGATAGCCCATCTCTCCACTTTCACCATAACCCAGAAAGATGCATTTCCTAGACTTAGGATCTAGCTTCTTTCGAAGCTCTTTTGGCACATGTGCATATGCCTCACACCCAAATATACGCAAATGAGAGTAAGAGGGCTTCTTGCCACTCCATGCCTCTTCAGGAATACCACCATCCAAACTCTTACTAGGTGATCTATTGATCACATGTACTGCAGTCTTCATTGCCTCAGCCCAAAAACCACCAGAAAGACTTGCATTGGAAAGCATGCATTGCAACCTTTCTTGAATGGTACGGTTCATCTTTTCTGCAATTGGATTTTGCTCTGGAGTACGAGGGGATGTGAGCTCCCTCTTAATCCCACGTGTATCACAAAAATGTTGAAAGTCATGAGAGAGATACTCTCCACCATTGTCAGTCCGTAGGCATTTAAGCGTTCTACCTGACTGATTCTCAACCAAGGCCAGCCATTTCTAAAATACCTGGAACACATCACTCTTTCGAGCTATAGCATAAGCCCACACTTTCCTAGTTGCATCATCAATGAATGTGACATAGTATTCAGCCCCGCCTAATGACCGTGTAGGCATGGGACCACATACGTCTGAATGCACCAAATCAAGCTTTTCAAACTCTTTCTTTCCCCTTCTTTTATGGGCTGATTTAGTCTGCTTCCCATAGAGACAATGCTCACAAAATTCAAAATTAAAAAGAAGCTTTTATGCCAAGATACCACACCATACTTTCCTCCCTTAGATGAGAATGAAGATGGTAACATCCCAAGTGATGTTGTACTCAAGCATAGGGAGAAGGAAAGGATCAGCAGAGGCCATAATCTCAGCAAGCCGGTCTGTGCCAAAGAGAAGAGTGATACATTGTTGAAAGAAGGTCTTGTAGCTCAACATGACATGAACTGATATATATCAAGGAGCTTGAAGGGGCTGATTGGGTTGGATGGGTAGGTTCCGAGGAAACATTGCACCTCCTTCATAGATACCTTTACACTTAGCCCAAAACACTCTGCAAACTATCATTAGACACAGAGGCCTATAGCTTTCAGTAGAGACATGATACCAAAGATTCAAACACATATAGAGATGCACCTTGAGATGGGCTTCACGCTGATATACATTTTGTAAGAAACAAAGAAGTGGCCAGAAAGTTATGGGCAGTTTACTAGACGTGGGTAAAAACTATCATGAAAATAAACTATCAAACACAAAGACTCATAACTTTTTGATGTAGTATTTGATTCAAGTTCTAATAACACAGAGACATGTGTTGAAGAGAGCTTCACGCTGATATAATTTTCATCAAAATCGGACTAACGAGCGAAAAGTTTTGAGCTAAACACTAACAAGGGGTCAAACTATTATGAAAACTGCCCTCCACCCATGCTAATTTCGCCTGAGCAGGATGCTCCCTCAAGACTCCACCTTCATCAACGATCCACCATCATAGATTTTTCCTAGAATAGAGTAAGTAACTCCCTTGGTGGCTTAGGAAATGGATGGACCATATGTGTGCAATGAGCAGCCGAACAGAAAGAACTTTTAAGGCTTTGAAAGGAAGAAAAGGGAAGAGAGACTCAAGAGAGAAAATACGAAGTGATATTCATTGTCAATAGAGTGAGACTCCACTCCAATGCAACTCAAAATACTACGAACACAAGGGGGAATAAGAGGTTTCATACGTACAAGAGGGAGCGAAAGCTCCAAGACTACTCATAGAGATAGAATGAACTAGAGAGATGGACTCAAGAGTCTACATGAGAGAATATCTACAAGAGGGAGAGAAGGCTCATAGAAGAGGCTTGAGGAGACTAGAGCTACAGCAACATGAGGCCTAATGGTGGAAGAGATGATGAACAAGGGAGAGAAGGGCTCCTTTTATAGAGATTTTGTCCCTCCTTCACCCATTTACAATTACTGCTTGTAGATTCCTTTCCCCATCAATCACATAAGCCCATATGTCACCATCCATGTCCTTTTTGGCTAATCTTGCCATGTGTCCCATCAAAAGATGCTCAAGACTCTTAAAATATTGAGAAAGTCAAGAGTCTCCCTACATGGAGCCCATAGGGACTCTCTCTTTTCCATATGTCCACATCCTCCTTATTCGACATGGGAATTCTAGAAGGATTCCTCTTGACTCCACACTTTTCCACATGCCTTCCACACACTTGGCATGTGGCCTCTCTTATATTATTGAAACACATGGACATGAGCCCACCTCTTTATATGACTCACTCTTCCTATTTTCTGAGAACCCATACACAAATAACTCTCACCCCATACCAAGGTATTTATAATTCATACCTATGGCATTTACAATGATCCACTCCACTCATCCTCTCAATCCCATACAATATCTTAGAAAATAGAAATAAGTGAGAGCCGCTAGGCTATCACTTGATACTCAAACTCTTATCAAACATAGAAGAAAACAATACCAATGCCAAATTAAAAATATCAATTTTTGGCGTCACATCTTTCCCCCCCTAGCAGATTCTCTCTAGTGACTAAGAGGGTCTGCTGGCCCTCAAGGTGGTCGAGCATTAAAGAATTTAAGGTGATACTCATTGGTGCGTCCGAGTATCACCATGCCATCAACATGCTCAAGCTGATGCGTTCCATTTGTGAACTTCTTTTTGACTCAATATGGTCCCTCCCATTGGCCGATAAATTTTTTTCTAGCCGCTTGTCAAGACGGCTATCAAATCTCATTACCAAATCTCCTTTTGCAATATCTTTCTTCTTGCGTAATTTGGTGTCAAAACAGGCCTTGCGCCTTTTTTGAGGAGCTTCCAAGTTTTGTAAGGCCTATAATTTGCATTCGTCCAAGGCTTCTAGTTGTACCAAGCGTTGAGCATAGGCATCCTCCTGTCCTTTTTTTCTTGCAACACTAGTGCGAAGACTATGTATCTCTAATTCAATGGGCAAAATGGCTTCTATTCCATACACTAGTTGGAATGGTGTAAACCCAATAGCTAGCTTGTGTGTGGTCTTGTAAGCCCATAAAACTTCTGCCAAGTGCCTATCCCAATGCCTTTTCTTGGTGTCTACAAGCTTTCCCATTGAATTGCACAATAATCCATTTGTTTTCTCAGCCAATGCCATTACATTGGGGATAGAATGGTGTGGATATGCTATGATTTATCTTTAGCTTATGCACCACATCTTCAATTAGTTCATTTCTAAAAGAGGTTCCTCCATCAGTGAGAATTTCCAAAGGACAACCAAAGCGTGAACAAATTTGATCAAAGAGAAATTTTGCAGCTGTGCTTGCCTTGCTATTGACTGTGGCCTTGGCCTCTGTCCACCAAGTCGCATAATCTGTAGCCACCAATAAATAATGCTTGCCCTGAGATGAGCAAGGGAGTGGTCCCACAAAGTCCAACCCCCACCTCTCAAATGGTCCATATGTTGGAAAAGGCTTCAAGGGCCCAGGAATCAACTGTCACCTTCTAAACTTTTGGCATACTTTACAACTTCGACACCATTCATATACATCCTTATGGAGGCATGGCCAAAAGTAACCTACATTAAGAATTCTCATAGCTATGCTCGCTGAAGCAAAATGATTGGAGCATTCATGACACATTTCTAGGATTCCCCTAGTCTCCATGGGATGGACCACCCGATGGAGCACCTTGTCTTTTCCTAATTTATAAAGAATGTCATCAACAATAGTATAGGGACAAGCCTTTCTTACCAATCTCTGCTTCTATTATGGAGTTAACCCTCGAGGAAACATGCCTTCTTCCACATATTGCTGAACATCTTGCAGTTCTGGCCATCCAGTGTCTACCAAAGAAACCACCCCCCGGTCTTGTACTACAATGGTTTGAGTAGCTAACTCATCTACCCTTTGATTTTCTTTTCTGTTTATATGAACAAACTTGCAAAAATCAAATTGACTACATAGTGCCATAGCCTTTTGATTAAGCTCCTTCAAATAAGAATTCATCAAGACTATCCCCCCGGCTCCAGAGATGATTTTTTCGCGTTAGTTTTGTTAATAAGCGAAAGTTTTATATGGCTTATGAAAGTTTATATGCTTTTATAAAAATACAAGCTTAGTATATTCGCCACAATTTGAAACTAAAATTAAAAAAAGAGCTAGGTTTAGCCTTTAAGATTATAAAATTATAAATAAAGTCCATGAAAATTCGCCAGAGTTTTATATAATAAATATATATATTTGGAAACTTTCGCCAACATATTATATATACAATTTAAAATTTTGGCTAGATCTATAGAATTAAGCACCAAAAGAAGACTTGTGCAATCAAGAAGACTTGTGCCCTTATATCCAACGTACATTTGGCTAACGTAAGCCTATGGTAGGCCCATCATTAGCAATATGCCTACCCCTCATCAAGTCATATAGTAGGGATATATCTACTCGTAAGTTTACAGTGAGCAGAGATGTTGTTTTTTATGAGATGAGCAAGTGGTATAAACCAGTAAATGTGATTGATGATGTAGATGCACAAAATGGTAATGCTACACATAATTCATAGTAGCAATCACAGAATATTAGTGGACCTATAGAGTCCTCTAGCAGTGGTTCACATACTTCACCATGGATAGGCAGATTGAGATCAGGAGGATCTCCTCAAAGCAATGTAGATATTGGTATGCAAGTATCACGAAAAGGAAAAGAGAAAGTAGATCAGCCCATGGTTGATGTGAATGCAGGTCGCTCTTATGTGGATGGTGAATCCAGTGGCTCAGAACAGAGCCTTGATGATGAGTTGGGTATTCCTTCTATTGTTACACTTGGAGTAAGGAAGACAAGGGATGTTTTGAGAGCACCTCATAGTGAGCCTATTTTGTGCAGGTCTACCAGAGCTAGGTATCATGTGGATAGGCTGAAATATGATGGATTTATAGCCATTCACTATGCCTATATGGTCAAAATGATACATGAACCAGAACCCACTTCTTTTGAGCAAGCCATGGGAAAAGAAAAATGGGAGAAAGCCATGGATGAAGAAATGGATGCCTTGGAAGCAAATGCTACTTGGAAATTGGTGCCTTTGCCTAAAGACAAGAATGCAATTGGCTGCAAGTGGGTTTATAAGGTGAAGCACAATGCAGATGGTTTTGTGAACAGATACAAGGCAAGATTAGTTGTCCTGGGGTATGCACAAACATATGGCATTGATTATGAAGAAACATTCAGTCCGGTTGCAAGGATGGCAACCGTAAGAGCAGTCATTGCTATGGCTGCATCAAAGGGATGGTCTTTACATCAGATGGATGTAAAGAATGCCTTCTTGCATGGTGATTTGCAAGAAGAGGTCTATATGGAGCAGCCACCAGGTTATGTTCATGTTGTTCCATCCTGAGTTTGTTTGCAGGTTGAAGAAAGCCTTGTATGGCTTGAAGCAAGCACCCAAAGCATGGTCTGACAAGATAGGACAGTATCTTGTCACTATTGGCTTTCAGATTTCCAAGGCAGATTTCTCACTTTATGTGAGAAAAACAGAGAAAGGTATTATGTTGCTTGTTATTTATGTTGATGATTTGATCATCACAGGTGATAATGATGAAGATATCCTTCATGTGAAAATGCTATTGAAGCATAAGTTTGAGATGAAGGATTTGGGAGAGCTGCGTTACTTCTTGGGCATTGAGGTGATTAGATCCACAAGTGGGATATGGCTCTTGCAGAGGTAGTATGGATTGGACATGCTGTCCAAATATGGGATGATAGGCTGTAAGCCTATTTCAATTCCTTTGGAGCAGAATGTAAAGTTGAGCACAGATGCAGGTGAGCTTCTAGAAGACCCTACTATGTACAGACACATAGTAGGAAGTTTGATTTATATGACTATTACTAGGCCAGATTTGAGCTATGCTATTGGGTTGGTAAGTCAGTTTATGCAGGCTCCAAGGAAACTGCATTTGGACGCGGCTAGATGCATACTGAGGTATGTGAAGTCCACATTGTAGTATGGACTATTTTATGAGACTGGGGTATAGATACAGTTGCATGGATACACTGATGCTGATTGGGCTAGTAGTATTCCTGATAACGATCTACAAGTGGATATATGTTCTCTTTTAGAAGTGCTACAGTCACTTGGAGCAGCAAGAAACAGCCTACACTTGCCTTGTTGAGCACAGAGGATGAGTACAAGGGTGCAGCAATGGCTGCATGTGAGGTAACTTGGTTGCATAAGCTACTTTATGATATGCATTGGGCGACTTGTCATTTATTATGATAACATGAGTAGTATACACTTGGCAAATAACCTCTGGTAGGTTGTATTGATCTAGTTTATGTCAACACAGAGGATCAGGTAGCTGACATATTCACGAAGGCATTGGGTGCAGAGAAACTGCGCAAGTTCAGAGACCTTCTTGGTGTGTAGGAATTGGGATTGAGCTGGAGGGGGAGTGTTGAGATATTGAGCTCCACGTGATATGCCAGGGTGACCATTGTGCATTTATGTCACCGACTTGTTAGCTGCAGATGCGCTTGGTACACCGCCCATGAATAATAGCTGGATGACAGCTATCTTTATGTACTCTAGTTAGTGGCTCAGTTAGTATGCCACCTGAGTTAGCTGAGTTTGGATTGAGACCCACATATAGGGTTCACCTATTCTTTTGTACTTAGAGTTCTTTTGGCTTACACAACTAAGAAGAGGAAAACTATTTTCAGCCTCCACCTTTATGTATATTCCCCCATTGTGTATGTGAGAAAGCTACAAGTGAGACTCCTTCCTTCTCTCCCACTCTCTTTACAGACTCTAGGACTTGTTGAGCCATTGTTGCTCATAGAGATAGATTTGCACCTCAAGCTGAGGTGAGTGTATGAGGATTGCACTAACACTATGTTGCACAAGCACTTCATAGTTGTAGATGTAGCTATTTGTAATGGGCACTA
The DNA here is from genome assembly GCF_047967505.1 of Dipteris shenzhenensis. NCBI lineage: Eukaryota > Viridiplantae > Streptophyta > Polypodiopsida > Gleicheniales > Dipteridaceae > Dipteris > Dipteris shenzhenensis. The sequence goes on along the minus strand of NC_141606.1, from coordinate 31,562,884 downwards.
TCCCCTTGACTCTATGATAACACAAGTGCTAGCTTTCCTTACATTGCTCATTCCCATATTGCATTGCTCATCCACCTAACTCCATATGGTTCTAGAAATCCATGCTTGTACAATCCCATTTAGTATTTATAGTATGATGCATGTTCCTCTACAACTAAGCAACATTAGGACGCAGTGCCCATGGAGTGCAAGAGAGAGCATATTTCCAAACCAAGCATCTTGGCAAGCATTGAGTAGGAAGCCCACATCAAGCATGGCATCATGATCCAATCAAGCTCTGGGAGGAAAAAACTCAACACCATGTCTTTACTTTGATGCACAATTTTCATGTGTCATTGTACAAAGCTCAAGTTGATGTCACAATGTGTTAGTGTATATGGGGCAATTTCACCCATCTTTACGTCCTGGGTTCATGTTACATGGATATTAACTGTTTAATTAATATAGCCAAAGATTAGAATCCATAATTATTCTTTTGATCTTTGAACAATATTACTATTAGCCATCCATCCTTCTTGTCCCATATCTATTGTGTGCTCCATATGTACCTGTTGGTGGCTAGACTTGATCCATGATGTACAAAAAAGGCTATTAGAAGTCTTTTTCCATCATCCCCAAAGATCTCATTAATTGGCATTCCCATCCCTTTCCCAATTAAAATTGTAATACTTGTCTACTATGGCATTCTACTATTTCATGTCATGTGCATGGCCATGTCCTTACTTTGACTCACAATTTTGATGCGTTATTTTGCAAAGCTTAGTTGACATCACAATGTGCTATAGCCTTGGACCCTGCACACCTACTCATCCTATAGAAGTCATGGGATAGAGCCTACATCTTCCTTCCACATTGTTGCAAGAAGCAATAGTGCTACTATACTTTGTTTTGGGCTACAATCTAGATGGGTTGGCCTTCTTTCACTCTCTAGCTATGTCGAGTCTACTCCACAATTGTTTGTAAGAGGCAATAGTGCTACTATACTTTGTTTTGGGCTACAATCTAGATGGGTCGGCCTTGTTTCACTCTTCAATGCCTTGAAGAAGCATAATAGGTGACTTAGGAAGAGCAAGTATAAGAGAGATGCCAAAAATTGATATTTTTTATTTGGCATTGGTATTGTTTTCTTCTATGTTTGATAAGAGTTTGAGTATCAAGTGATAGCCTAGCGGCTCTCATTTATTTCTATTTTCTAAGATATTGTATGGGATTGAGAGGATGAGTGGAATGGATCATTGTAAATACCATAGGTATGATTTATAAATACCTTGGTATGGGGTGAGAGTTATTTGTGTATGGGATATTATGGGGTTTTAAGAAAATAGGAAGAGAGTCATATAAAGAGGTGGGCTCATGTCCATGTGTTCCAATAATATAAGAGAGGCCACATGCCTAGCATGTGGAAGGCATGTGGAGGAGTGTGGAGTCAAGAGGAATCCTTCTAGAATTCCTATGTGGAATAAGGAGGATGTGGACATATGGAAAAGAGAGGGTCCCTATGGGCTCCACATGGGGAGACTCTTGACTTTCTCAATATTTTAAGAGTCTTGAGCATCTTTTGATGGGACACATGGCAAGAGTAGCCAAAAAGGACATGGATGGTGACATATGGGCTTATGTGATTGATGGGGAAAGGAATCTACAGGCAGAAATTGTAAATGGGTGAAGGAGGGTGAGAAAATCTCTATAAAAAGAGCCCTCCTCTCCCTTTTTCATCATCTCTTCCACCATTAGGCCTCATGTTGTTGTAACTCTAGTATCCTCAAGCCTCTTCCATGAGCCTTCTCTCCCTCTTGTAAATATTCTCTTATGTAAACTCTTGAGTCCATCTCTCTCTAGTTCATTCTCTCTCGATGAGTAGTCTTGGAGCTTCCGCTCCCTTTTGTACGTATGAAACCTCTTCTTCTCCCTTGTGTTTATAGTATTTTGAGTTGCATTAGAGTGGAGTCTCACTCTATTGGTAATGAAGGTCACTTCAAGTTCTCTCTCTTGAGTGTCTCTTCCCTTTTTCCATTGCTTTCTCTTCCAAAGTGCTCAAAAGTATTGTCTATTCGGCCACTCATTGTGCATACATGGTTTATCTATTTCTCAATCCACAAAGGGGGCTCTTCCTTCCCTCTTAGGTGACCTCTATGATACTTGGATCATTGATGAAGTCTAAGCATGGAGGTAGTATTCTCCCAAGTCATCACCAGTATTTCATGACAGTTTGACCCCCTATCAGTATTTTGCTCATAACTTTTCGCTCGATGGTCTGATTTGGACGAAATTATATCAACATGAAGCTCTCTTTAAGGAGCATCATCCTATGTCTATAGTTATTGTATTAGATGTCAAACCAAAAATCTATGACTCTCTATGTGCGATTGTTTCTTTTTCAGACAGTTTTTACCCCCGTCTAGTAAACTGCCCATATCTTTCTGACCGCTTCTTTGTTTCTTACGAAACTATATCAGAGCGAAGCCCATTTCAAGACACATTTCAATATGTGATTGAATATTTTATATCATGTCTTTGCTGAAAGTTATGGGTCTTTGTGTTTTATGATAGTTTGGAGAGTGTTTGAGCTAAGTGTAAAGGTGTCTATGAAGGAGGTGCAATGTTTCCTCGGAACCTACCCATCCGACCCAATTAGCCCCTTTAAACTCCTCAATATATATCAATTCATGTCATGTTGAGCTACAAGATCTTCTTTCAACAATGTATCGCTCTTCTCTTTGGTGCAGACTGGCTTGCTGAGATTATGGCCTCTGCTGATCCTTTCCTTCTCCCTATGCTTGAGTACATCACTTGGGATGTTACCATCTTCATTCTCATCTAAGGGAGGATAGTATGGTGTGTTCTCTTGGTATAAAAGCTTCTTTTTAATGTCCCTTTCCTAGTATTGAATATCTCTATCACTCAATTCGAAAGCAGTAGGAAGTGAAGAGGTGCGTGAAGTTTATTACCCCCAACTTCATGTCACAACGTCTACCTAACATATATTTTTTGGGGACACCATTGATGGATAAATCCTTCCAAACACATGATTCTATCGGCCATCATGGGTTGTGGGCTTATAGTATTTATGACAGCTTTATGTACACCAACGATTTCTGTATCAACTCTTTCTACGTTGTAGGTTTCCAGAGTTTGAGTAGATCCATACTCCTCTTTGTGACAGTGCATTGTAGGATTTTCTGTGCACTTTGCTTTGAATTTGTTTGTAGTACATCTTCTTATAGACACAGTTTTGGGTTTCCATTGTATAAGAGGATGTATTTTGTGTTGGAAGATAGTCATCGCTTGTAGTATAGAATGTATGATTAAGAATTTCAATTGAAAATTTTTGAAGTCATACTTCATGTTTCCTATTCAGAGTGTGCATAGTATTTTGCCAGCAACTATGAGTCATGCAATGAAGAATGATGGAGATCCTGCTAACATATTAGACAATATGAGAGCATTCTGGCGGAATATAGGCCTTTGAATACTAATGCACTTCATGTGCTTCGAATTGAAATATATGCAATACATAAGCTATCGGTTTGTATCTAAGGACAGAGCTTTATGTAAATACGATACATTTAAAGCTATGTTGTCTCTGTGCCAACATGGACTTAGGTAGTATAGAATGTGTGTGTAGTAGCGGCGAAGCTCCGCTTGTATTTGCATAAGGCTAGGAATAATCTCTCTTAGGAATCCTCAACATGCAAATTCTACTTGCAACTCCTACATGCATGTTCTACATGCAAGTCCTACATGCGATTCCTATATGCAAGTCCTAAATGCGATTCCTACATGCATGTTCTACGTGCAAGTTCTACATGCAACTCCTACATGCAACATGAAACTCCTACATGCAACTTGCAACTCCTACATGCAACGTCTATATGCAAGTTCTACATGTAGAGAGAGAATTTCTTACAATTTCTACATGTAGAGAGAGAAGATCTCCAACTTATATAAATACCCCATAATGGAATGAAGCCTGCACTCTTTGGGGCATTGTGTTGAGTTCTACTTTGGTATTCCAAGCAATTGTCTCAAGTGTCCATGCTTCCTTGCACTCCACGTCCAAAAGCATGTCCTAACCTTGCAACTTCTCCTCCCCTATCCTCCAACCTTGCAACCCATCCTCTCCCTCTCCTCCTCCCCCCTCCTCCTCCCCCTCCTCCTCCTCCTCTCTCCTCCTCCTCCTCCTCTTGCTCCTCCCTCCTCCTCCTCCCTCCTCCTCCTCCCTCCTCTTCCTCCCTCTTATCTCTCTCCATTCCCCCCATGCTCTTACATCTTCTTTCTCTCGCACTCCTATGCTCCCCCTAAACCCTTAGTTTCTCAACCCTTAACCTCCATGAACCATGAGGGAGATGAGTTCTCCACCATGTACTCTACCCTGAACCTTGGATCCTCCTTCTAACCCTTGAACCTCTTCTAAACTCTAGAACCTCTTCTAAACTTTGAAACCTCTCTCTAAACCTTGGAACCTCCTTCTAAACCCTAAACCTCCCTCTAACCCTTAAACTCCTCCTAAACCCTTCAACCCCCAATGAAGGTGAAAGCCTTCATTACCCCAACCATGATGATGCATGTCCCTTTCACACATGCATGCACTATGTTTGCTTGCCACACTTAAGCCTACGGGATATGTTCGCAGCTCTCTACAAGTCCAAGAACACTTCTAGGATTCTCACACTGAGAAACCAAATCAACTAGAGTTTCTACAACAGTAGCGAAACCGGTCATGCTTACTGACTCAGAATTAAAGACTACAACAATCAACTCGCAGCCAGCAAGAGAGACTATGAATCCCACAAAAATGGTTCAAGTCATCTTGAATGGACTAGGAGAGGGATACGAGAATCTAGTCTAGAGTATTACCATTCAACGCGGCAAATTTTAACATTGGAAGAACTTCTATCAGTCTTACTTGGTAAAGAACTCAGGACGCAATCCATTCATGCATGCAAAGGTCATTCTAATGATCAAGCATTCCGACAGCTTCAAACAGAAGCAGAGGCAGAGGTAGATCATTCTAGAGAAGTGGTCATCATCAACAAAGTCAGCATCAGCATCAGCATCATCCTCAACAACATCAGAATCAACAAAGAGGAAATCATTCCAATCGAGGAAGATTCCAAGGACGAGGGAATGCATCTACCAATGTGTCAAACATCTAGTGTAACTATTGTCATAAGTTTGTACACTATGAAAGAGATTGCCACAAGAAGCAGTACGACCAAGGCGGTCAATCCAATAGTAATCGAGAGAATTTTTACGGCTGAGGAAATCATCATGGTGGACATTCTAGTCACAGTCATCTGCAAATGAACATGGGAATATGTTTCTTGCAAACGAGGAAATGCAGCAAACTGATACAGTGTACCCAGACATTGATTGCAATCCAAAAGAGGACTTCAGCTATCAAGTCGACTAAGCAGAACAGGATCCTTGGTAGATTGATAGCGGTGCATCATCTCACATGACAAATCATCAAGAATGGTTCACAGAGATGAAACCATTAGAAGGTTAAAAGAATGTCATCTACACACCAGATAATACACCAAATCTAGTTCAAGGGACAGGCATTATCCCTATGAACAATTTCACTGGTACAAAAGGATTGGTGAAAGATGTACTCTATGTTCCGAAGCTTAGCAAGAACCTCTTATCAGTAGGTCAAATGATGGAACACAACTATCGAGTCGTCTTCTATGGAGATGAATGCACTATTAGAGACAAATGCAGAAGATTTTAGCTAGTAGGAAAAGGTGTCAAGGAAGGATGCTTGTACAAAATGCTAGCTACAATACCAGATATGCATGCCATGTCAGCTCAACCACAACAAATGCTACTATCTGCAAAATGGCACAAGAGATATGGTCATGTCAATTTCAAAAGCTTGCTAGATCTCAAGAATTAGAATATGGCGATTGGGATTCCTAAGGTACAACTTCTTGGAAAAGTTTGCAAAGCATGTTGCTTTGGCAAAAAAAAGCGAACCAAATTTGGCAGAAGCACCTCTCGAGCACGAGGTATCCTTGATTTGATTCATATAGATGTATGGGGCTATGCCCAGATCCGTAGCATCAATGGCTTGCTTTACTGCTTCACTTTCATCGACGACTACAGTAGATATTGTTGGGTCTACTTTCTGAAAGAGAAATTTGAAGTGTTTTCCAGATTTCAAGAATTCAAAGCCATGGTAGAAAAGCATACACGCAAAAAGATCAAAGTCATGAGATCAAATAGAGGAGGTGAATACATGTCTTCAGCATTCATGAACTTTTGCAGAAGTCATGGCATTCGAACACAATTCACTTGTACAGATACTCCTCAACAGAATGCAAGAGCTAAAAGGAAGTATGGTACTTTAGCATGCAGTGCTAGAGCAATGCTTAGTGAGAACCATCTTCTGAATCAGTATTGGGCAAAAGCAATAGCCATTGCAAATTAATTGCTTAATCGGCTTCCTACCAAACCAATACAGGGTATGACACCTTTTGAAGCATTCACTGGACATAAGCCAAACATTGGGCATCTCCGCATATTTGGTTGCGTAGCATATGGCCACATGCATGATGATCATTGCAAGAAATTGGATGCGAAGTCATGCAAATGCATCATGGTTGGCTATAGTGAAGAAAGCAAAGCATACAAGTATGATGATCCCATCAACTAGAAGGTCATTATCTCCAAAGATGTAATCTTTGATGAGGAATCAAAATGGAAAACCTCAAACACATAGGAGATAGACACACCAATTTCATAGTCATCTACAGAAAAGGTTGATGAAGAAGAGCAAGAATTGCAAGAAACACCCCAAGCAGAGCCACAGCAGCTCAGACGGTCTACTAGGGAAAGCAAACCTCTAGCTAGATTGACATATGCTCAAAAAAGCAAAGAAATTCAGGTTGAAACCACCAACTATGCTCTTATGACTACCATCATGGCTACAGAAGAGCCAGTGTACTTCGAAGATGCAGTAGACAAGCCAGAATGGCAAACTTCTATGAATGAAGAAATGGATGCTTTGTATAAGAATAATACTTGGGAATTATGCGACCTTCCACCAGGAAAGAAGGCCATTGGAAATAAATGGGTATACACAGTGAAGTACAATCCAGATGGAAGTATTCAAAGATACAAAGCCAGACTAGTTGCAAAAGGATTTGCATAGCAATATGGTCAGGACTATGATGAGACTTATGCTCCAGTAGCAAAGATGGATTCCATATGATTCTGGATATCACTAGCGACACTCAGTAGATGGAATGTGTATCAGCTCGATGTCAATAATGCATTTCTCAATGGTTACCTAGACGAGGAAGTCTACATGCAACAACCAGCAGGTTATGTTGAACAAGGAAAGGAGAATAAGGTTTACCATCTAAAGAAGAGTCTCTACGGTTAAAGCAAGCACCCAGAAGTTGGTACAGCAGAATCGACCCAAGTATTTTGCTGAGCTGGGATACATGAAGTCCAATGCAAATCATACTCTCTACTACAAAGTTCAAGGGGAAGACATTACTATTGCACTTTTGTACATATATGATCTAATTGTGATAGGAAGCAAGGATAGTTCCATCAAAAAAATAAAACAAGATGTATCTGTAGAGTTCGACATGAAAGATCTTGGACTTTTGCACTATTGTCTTGGAATTGAGTTCTGGAGAGATTCAGATAGCACCTTTATGAGTCAACTCAAGTATGTTGACAGTCTCCTGAAGAAGTTTCATATGGCAGATTTGCATGATTGCAGCCACTCCCATGGAACAGAGTTTGAAACTTACAAAAGATTCAAAAAAGCCTACAGTCAATGATAGGTACTACAAGCAGCTCATCGGATCTCTTATATATCTGACTATGACACGGCAAGATATGTGCTATGCAGTAAGCTCACTAGCACAGTTTATGGCAAATCCAAAACAGTCTCACTGGAATGTAGCCAAAAGGGACTTGAGATACATCAGAGGTACAAGACAGTTTGGGATAGAATACGGAGGAAGTCATCCACGGTTCCATGCATATTGTGACTATGACTATGCCTGAGATCATGAGACCAGGAGATCGACACAAGGATATGCATTTTTCCTTGGTCAAGGTGCTATATCATGGTTGTCAAACAAATAGCCAACTGTTTCTTTGTCTTTGACTGAAGCAGAATATAGGGCACTCACTACAGGTGCATGTGAAGCTATATGGCTCAAAAGACTATTGTCAGAAATAGATTACTTCAATGAGTCAAAGCCAACAACAATATACTGTGATAATCAATCGGCTCAAGCATTGGCCAAGAATCCAGTATATCACTCCATGACAAAGCACATTGATGTAAGGGAGACTTCATCAGAGAAAGAGTGTTACTTGGTGACATCACACTGTAGCATTGTGATAGCAAAGAGAATGTTGCAGACATCTTTACCAAACCACTCAGTAAAGAGCTTTTTGAGAAACACCGACAAGCTCTTGGTTTGACGCAGAGGAAGGACGTTCCCATTAAAGGGGTGTGATGGAATGTAATGCTCAGTCCTTCTTCGATTCCCCAGAACCATCATCTTGAGGGAAGGCCTACTTCATGATGTTGATCTTGAGGGAAGGTGTTAAGAGACCACGCTCAACATCATGTGATCATATGTGCATAGCACTAACCCAATAGAGTGCTATAAAGGAAAGGGTTAGATGCCCTAACCCAACCATAAATGGGTTTGTATATATTCTACATTTTCAACTAAATCTAGTGCACAGTTAGTCATTTGTGGTGTGCTCTCTAGCTAAGCCCTCTCTCCTCATCTCCACTCTTCTCCTCTCCCCTCTTCATATTTTGTCAATGCGAGCCAAGCAATAGTGCTTCACCGCTAGTCGACACCAACAACCATCAGTCCCACACCAATGCCTTTGAACTCAATTTAGTCCCACACCAAAAACAAACGGCAACTCCAATGACCCTATACACATGAGCATCCATGCCTACACACAGATCTCTGTGGCCTCCACCAAAAACAAAGACGATATTTATGGAATCTCTTGAAAAGCAGTAGAATCTTTTCTAGATTTCGACATGCTTCGAAGATTTTTGTGCAATCTTTCCAACCCTATGCTAAGGTTGACCACAAAGAGGTCTGGTCTAACTATTGCTATATGGCACCTCATCGATACAGAGCCATGTCATCACCCCACCTTATCTACCACGTGGATTGCCATGCAAGCATATCTACCACATAGTGTTCAGAGGCATTGATAGATTGTTGAGTGGGCAAATTGCACACCATTTCATTTTGTACTTACATGCCTCCATTGTAAAGCCTTATATGCTATTTTATGGCATTTGCACACACTATTTTCAGCCTTGTAAAGCCTCTTGGCTATTCGTGAGATCATTTGCCACACAAGCTTTGTAGTAGATTGGAATATATTACAGTTCTATCTTCACCAAGAGTTTAGAGTACAGTTGATTCAAATAGTGTTTTTCATAAGCACATTAATATTTTTTGCATCATGTCTACCATCACTAGCAACCTCAATTTGGAGGCATTTGCTAAGTTAGAAAATTCCAACTAGACCACATGGAAATACAGAATGGAGACCATTCTTGTACTTCAAGACAAATGAAAGTATATTGTAGTGCACCAACAGTAACTCCCACCATTGCCACAACAAAAGCAAAAGGGTCTACACCTACACCAGCGGTGTCCACACCTATAGTAGATTCTACCATTGCTCGAGCACAGGTAGAATGGGACAAGAAAGATAAATATGCAAATAATTTGATCAAACAAAATGTGCAAAATGTCATGCTTAGACAGCTCAACACAGTGAAGACATCCAAAGAAGCATGGGATATGTTCGCAGCTCTTTATGAGTCTAAGAATATATCTAGGATTCTCACACTAAGAAACCAAATCAATTAGAGTCAACAACAATGAAAATGGTCATGCTTACGTAGTCAGAATCAAGGATTACAACAATCAACTCGCAGCAACAGGCAAGAGAGACTATGAATCCTGTAGAAATGGTTCAAGTCATCCTAAATGGACTAGGAGAGGGATACGAGACTCTAGTCTAGAATATTTCCATTCGAAGGTAAATTCCAACATTGAAGAGTTACAATCAGTGTTAATTGGTGAAGAACTTAAGACTTAGGCCATTCAAGCACATAAAGGTCATTCCAATGATCAAGCATTCATAGTCTCAAACAAGGTAGAGGTAGAGGTAGAGCATACCAAAAGATCGACACAAGGATATGCATTTTTCCTTAGTCAAGGTGCTATATCATGGTTAACAAACAAGTAGCCAACTATTTCTTTATCTTCAACAGAAGTAAAATATAGGGCACTCACAATAGGTGCATGTGAGGCTATATGGCTAAGAAGACTATTGTCAGAAACAGATTACTTTGATGAGTCAAAGCGAACAAAAATATATTATGATAATCAATCAACTCAACCATTACCCAAGAATCTAGTATCACTCCAGGACAAAGCACATTGATGTCAAAGAGCACTTCATCAAAGAAAGAGTGTTACTGGGTATAAGGTAAATTTCTCAACAAAGGATAAAGATTGTTTCTTATGTTCTCATGCAATCCTCTTGCTACTTGCATGTTGCAAACTACTTTGAGTTCTAGATGAGCACCAAGATGTTGTGAAGTTCTTTCCCTTTGTATGCTCCTTCCTTGGATTGTAGGAAGCATGAGACATGGATGATGGAATGAGAAGACATGCAGGAATATGAAGAATTTGTGGGTATCTTACTAGAAATGATGATGATCAATGATGCATTGATGGTGAACTAGGAGAGAAGACATGCAAGATTATGGAGAATTCGTGGGTATCTTACTAGAAATGATGATGATCAATGGTTCCTTGATGGGTGAACCAAGCAATCACAGTGGATGTACCCTTGTCAAGTGAATAAAGACCCTTCATGGTGGGATCCCCCCGTTGGGGCCCCATATTGCGCACCATGAGTAAATAATATGTTGCATATGTTTCATGTGTCCCTTCTATGTTGCAATTCAATTCCATTGATGAAGTGTTTCCTTATGAAAATGGTAATCCATTTGTTGAATTCTTATCTTATGCATATCATTAAGAACATATATGTGACTGCAACTATGAATGCTTGGATAAGCAATGCGCAATTAGTTTCCGCATATTCATCACAATTCATGTAAGCCACCTGGGTTAAGTTAAAGAATTCCTATAGAGTTGGATTCACACACACCTCTAACCCTAGTTGGCAACAAGAGCCTAAGTTCAACTATAGGTCTGCAACAAAATTAAAGGCCACTTTAATTCATTCTTTGAAATAAGCAAGTGCAATTACAGTTTAGGACCTTCACTGTGGATATTTAAACCCTCACACTATTACATGCAAGCATGGTCGAAATTTTTATAATGAAATAAAAAGGAGCCTCACAATAAAGAATAACCCAATTGTTTTGCAAAAAACAATGTAATAGCCATTCTCATTTAAGCCAATACTTGCAATAGTGGAGTCCTTCCCAACGAGGTTGGATTCACACATACCTCTAACCCTAATTGGCAACAAGAGCCCACTTGAGACAAGTTCAACTTTAGGTCTGCAACAAAATTAAAGGCCACTTAAAGTCATTCTTTGAAATAAGCAAGTGCAATTACACTTTAGGACCTTCACTGTGGAAATTTAAACCTCACACTATTAGATGCAAGCACGCCAAATTTTTATCATGAAATAAAAAGGATCCTTGCAATAAAGAATAATCAAATAATTTTGCAACAAACAATGTAATAGCCATTCTCATTTAAGCCAATACTTGCAATAGTGGGGTGCTGCCCAACACCCATAATCTATGCTTTTGTGAGGCAAACAATTATCTCCATGTGAGTCATCTTCTACTCTTCTGAGTTTGGTAAACCAATTCACCTGATTGCATCTATAATGCTTTCCCTCTCACCTGCATGATGCACATTCTCTTTGAAAGCATTGCCTCTTCCTCTATAATGTGATTTCTCCATTCCTTGAGAACTCATCCATTGAGAGTGCCGCGAACTCTAGAAAACCATAGGCCATTGGTATACAAAATGCCATATTGAGCACTGTAATGTGTGCTCTATTATGTGATTTCTCCATTCCTTGAGCACTTCACCATAGCGACAAAACCACATAATCTAGAATACCATAGGCCAACTGGCATAAAGAATGCAACATGGTTATAATTAAAGCCCATAAGCTCGTAAGTGTGTATAAAATATGCAACTAAAATAAAAAGACTAAAACTACAATCATATACAGAGTAACATGTGTTCAACCCCATACATCCACCATGTCTTGAGTGAACTTCAGAATAGCATCAATGTTTCATGCAAGACTTTCTCAAGCTCCTTGCCAACTTGTTTAGCACCAAACAAAATGACAAATCAGGGGATCAAGCTCTCCTAGTCACCGAGACAACATCCTAATACAACACTAATCTAAGGAGGATGCAACCTAAGTGCAAACATGATGAAGACAGTGCTCATGACATGTACCTCAAGTCAATTAGGTTCCAAGATAGATTAGCTTGGACTCATAAAGAGAATCTTGAGATAGTGCAAAGTGCTTGGTTGATATAACTTCAAATGAACCTCCCTTTTATAGGTGAGGGTACTTACATCCATTTGCTTGCTCACATGTGGGATATCTTCTCCATGCCATGTGGCAGCTTTCCCTTTACTCATACCTTTGCTCTACATGTGCTCATGGCACCACAACTCTCAACACCTCCCCTTGGTGCCATGATCCTTTGGCTACTGCAAGGTGGTCAGATGTGAGTTACATTCCATCACCTCCCCTTAGTGCATGCATTGCTACTTAAGGTGGTCAAGTGTGGTTTTTACATGTCAATACCTCCCCTGGGTGCTTTCATAGCTACTCTCAGGTGGTCAGGCTTGATTTCAAACATATGGGCAAGGTTGGCAAGGATTTTACTTTTCAATGCTTCATGTCGATGTCGCTATCTTCTTCTCTTAACGTAGCTTGATGCATGATGCTTTGTTCTTCCATGTGCCTTAATGCTATGTGTGTATGCCATGTTTCGGGCTATGGTCATCTCATGCACTTGTGCTTTTGGCATGCTTTCTGCATTCATGCGTTGCTTTTTCATTTGTCGCAAAGGTCTTACCAATTGATTTCTTTCAATATTGGTAGTGTCTAATTGCATACAATGATTCTCATCTGACAGGCGCATAGAGCTTGAAAAGACAATCACTTTTCCTTTTTGGAGCATAAGCAAATTCTTCCTGGATTGCAAGTTATGGCTTGTCAAAGATTTTGTGAAGAAGAGGGTCTTTGATGATGTGGCACAGGGATTCGCATGCTGAATTCCATACTGTGCTTAGCAAGGGACTCTGTGCTTAGAAGGCACTTAACTAATCTTACCTTAACCATGGTTGTTGCTGGTGAGTTAACTTAACCATGGTTTCTTTGGGTTGCTTGACCATTGACCAAGGTTGAACTAACCTTAGTGACTACAAACTCAACCAAGGGTATTTTGACTAACTGTGATTAGTTATCATCTTGCCACGTGTCGTTTTTCCTGTGTACCTTGGAGAACTTTGGATTTTTGAGGTGGAAGGGATCGTGGGTGAGACATCGTTGATGTAAAGAAGATCGTTTGGAGGAGCTCGTTCACTGGGTATGGAGGCAGCTTCGCTCCTTCATTTCCCCTTGCCATCGACACTCTCCCTTCTGCTCCGTAAGCCCACGCCCTCATCTCGGTCTTCTCCCTTACCTAGCATGTCGCATTGCCATCCAGTGGCTCGAGCTGCTGCCCGCATGGGTTCTCGAGATTCAAAATCGATGGCAACAGATTGCCTCACGCCTGAGCTGCGGAGAACTTGCAGCAATGATTGCAAAGGAGGAGATGGAGAGCCGTTTGAAGGAGTTTTAGAGCATGTCCCTTCGCCCAGTTTGTTTTAGCAAAAAAGGGAGATGTAGAAGCGGGCAATCGGAGGTCCCGTTGTTTGCTGTCAGTCCACCTCACTGGTTGTTGAAGCAGGTCGAGGCTCCTTCGTTGCTGGGAGTCGTGGAGATGGAAGTCGGCCGTGGAACTGGTTGGCTAGCCATTTTCGGCTGTTGACATAGGCGCATCGCTCTCTCGATCATCTGCTCTTTCTTCAGCTTGTGAAGAATGGAAGCCTTCTCAGAGGTCGTTGCTTCTTCAACACTAGTAGTCATGCCTTCGGAGCTATGGCTGCCACCAGGAACCTTGCTTGCCACAGTAGAGTCGCAATGTTTGTCCTCCTTCGGCTCTTGCCCTTGGAGGCTCGTAGAAGTCGTAGAAGGTTTGGGGCTATTAGATGGAGCGCTGCCTTGCTTGTCGAAAGAAGCGCTATCACTCAGACTGAAATCTCTTACCTCTCTTTAACAAAAGAAACACTCTCAAACTCTCTTGGAAGACCTCTCTATCTCTCACTCTTAGCACAAAGAGTGGACTCACAAGAGCTCTCTCTTTTTCACAATGGAACTCTCACAAAACTATTGAACGGAAATCTTCAACTCTCATGGATGGAATTCTTTCAATGGGAGAATGAAAGAATGAACACTAAAAGAGAACACTCAACTCAATCTACAACTAATCTAGGAGAACTAGACCTAAGCTCTGATACCATGACAAATCAAGGGATCAAGCTCTCCTAGTCACCGAGACAACATCCTAATACAACACTAATCTAAGGAGGATGCAACCTAAGTGCAAACATGATGAAGACAGTGCTCATGACATGTACCTCAAGTCAATTAGGTTCCAAGATAGATTAGCTTGGACTCATAAAGAGAATTTTGAGATAGTGCAAAGTGCTTGGTTGATATTACTTCAAATGAACCTCCCTTTTATAGGTGAGGGTACTTACATCCATTTGCTTGCTCACATGTGGGATATCTTCTCCATGCCATGTGGCAGCTTTCCCTTTACTCATACCTTTGCTCTACATGTGCTCATGGCACCACAACTCTCAACACAAAATTTCTTAAATTCTCTAACTTGCAAATAGGTCACCACGATCTTGAAAAAATCAAATTAGTATTCGTATGGACGAGGGAGGAGCCCGAATTAACCTAAGGCTTAAGAAATGATCAAATTGGAAGTTTCTCACCGCCTTTCGTCTTCCTCTAGAAGCTTCTGCCTCCTATATAAACTCCCTTATCGCCCTTCATTTCCTTCACTTTGTGCCTCCTCTCTCTCTCTCTCTCTCTCTCTCTCTCTCTCTCTCTCTCTCGCGCTACGTCCCTTGCTTTTAGGCACTCTCTCTCAGTTCTTCTACCACCCCTCTCTATCTCCCTCGATGTCACACACTCTATCTCTCGGTTCGCCTCTCTCTATCTCTCACAGTTCATCTATCGCCTCTCACACAAAATGATAATAAAACAATGCAAACTAGATCTCTACAAACTGACCATCCACATTTTTGTAACAACGATGTATTGCGATGGAGTTTTCTATATATATAGGAATTTTCTTACGAAAATTTTACGAAAATTAGGAACACTATGCAATTGATTAGACGTTAAAAGCTTGACAAGTTTAGAAGATATGAATTTTAGAAGAGAGGAGAGCCTTTGTATTTCACTCACACAAGGGTTTCCCAAATCCCCATCGATGTTCAACTAATTTTTGCCATGTGAGACAAAAACCTTCGTGACTTTGCACCACCCATTGACACTTTGTTTGGAGGTTTCCTCATGGTCCTAGAAGTTGTGCATCTTTGCAAAACTTGACAATAGTTCCTTGCAAGGTTTTTCTTTTTCTAAAGCTTTACTTGACAATATGATTCTATGTTTGCAACACACCTATTTTCATGTTTTGTCTTTGGTCCAAGCATAGACAACATTACAAAATAAAAGCTTGTCAATGAGAGCACACGTTTGTATGCTACACACAAAAATGGACTCTTTGCAAATAGAATGTTCAAAAATTTTTGAGAATTTCATCTTAGGCCTCTAATGTCGCAATTAGGACCAATATCTTAATGACAACTTAGGACACCATTTCCCATCAACATTTTTTCCTTTTTGATCTTGTTCTCACTATCTTCTCCCTCGTTACCTTGGTCACCATCTTTTCCTTTATTCTTGGGTTTTCATCTACCCTTCTTTTGTTTATCCTTCTTCATCTTTGGTATTAACCTCCACTTGTGAGTGCATGCGACAAAGACACAAGAATATTGCACTTGTATCAACTCCAAACATGCACTTCAAGGTCTTAAAGTTTCCCCACGTATTCAAAACACCCAAAGCCTACCACATGTAATAACTCTTCTTTTGTTTGGATGGCTATCATGCTTAGTATAAGAGAGTGTTCACATGTAATAACTCTTCTTTTGTTTGGATAGCTATCATGCTTAGTATAAGAGAGTGTTCGTAGATCCACTTCAAATGTCCATGAATGTGCCTTCTGATTGCACACTAAATTGTTGCTTAATTAGGTCATCCATCACATGTTGGACAACCTTGCTCATTCCAACAAGTTTTATGCAATTAAGAGTGCTATACAAAACAAATTCATCTCAATTCTTCGGGATTTAGATGAAAGAATCTTTTAATAAACAATATTGTATGAGGCTTCAAGTGGTTTAAGGAACATAATGGAACCTTCAAAAGTTGTTTAAGGTAAAGGGTGCGCCCTCTTTACCTACAAGATCCTTTATAAAGTTTCGATTCTTAAAAAATAAAGTGGGCCCTCTTTACCTACAAGATCCTCTATAAAGTTTCGATTCTTAAAAAATAAAGTACATAAGCTAGAGAGCAAGGGAATTAAATAAGCTAGAGAGCAAGGGAATTAAAAATTGTGACAGTACACACCGTTGTAACTCACACTTCCTTACTTCACCATCAACCGGCCAAACACTCCATAGTCTGCATACATTTATGCCTATGTATTCTTTTCATGTAACCAAAGTAGTAAAACTCATCTTCATGCAAAGAAAATTGTATTTTCTCATTGCTCAATGTTACAACAATCACAACCTACACTTTGAGTTTCTTCTTGTGCAAGTCTCTCATTTCAACATGGCATATCCAATTGAAGCTTTGTAATTTCTGGTCTTAAAAGGCCTTCAAGCTAATGCAATTGAAGGTAACCAACCAATCCATTTTCATCATTACCCACAATTTGTGGACCAAACTTGGAACATTTGTAAATGCAATTCGTTTTGCATGTCAATGGATCTATATTGAAATATTTCCTAGTGACGCATTCTGAGATATAGCCTCATACATTCTATTACCACTACATTGTTGAGTTGCTGCATACTCATGTGGAACTCCAATGACGGTATTTATGCCTCTTGATGGTCTCATAAGTCCTTTCGTGTAGCTAACAAAATATTTTTCTCTCCATGATCCCATGTGAAATTCTAACTTGAAGAGTATTCACCTTTGGTTGGTGGTCTAAGAGAGCTTACACCAAATTAAATTTTCACACAAGTTTCACAAGCTGAAAATTTTTGAACTTTTGTGGGAGGGTGGGAGACAATATTAATGAAATATAGCCTCATGCATTCTATTACCACTACATTGTTGAGTTGCTGCATAATCATGTGGAATTTCAATTTGAAGAAAATACAAATACAAGTTCTCAGCTGATACTTCAGAGGCCCAATGCAGCAATAAGAACACATTTTAGGCACTAAGCACTAGTCTCAAGATAGACGAAAACATCTTGCTCTGCAAGAACTATGTTGCTAGATGATGCAAATGCAAATAATCTGCACTCTAAATTCTTAGAACCAGATCATTCCATGCTCACTCAGAGCATCTACCCACAGATGCATTGCTAGCTCAAATGGGAACTGGGAATTTACCTCCGCACAGAGATTTTACCTTGATATACTATAAACCATTCATTGCAGACACCTACTATCATAAAGGTATGCTCATATAGACTAAAACACCTGAAGGAAATACAATGCAAAATTAAAAATAGAAACCACAGCATAAACCAGAATATACGACTTCAGCCAGGAAGGCACAAAGAGTGGAAGTGTGCTAAAAGTCACACATTCATAACAGCCAGTATCATCAAATAAATGTAAATATGCATTGCAGCTCTGCAATGACAAAAGGTCAAGCCATAACCTCAGTAGTGCAAAGCACACACTATGATCCTTTTACTGACGTTCTAAATATACCAGCATCCACAAACGTTGCTGCATAGAGCTCTGAAAAATTTAGATACGGAGCGGTGAAAAGGAGCCTTAAGACCGGAATCAAGGCTTGCAAAGTACCACGTACATGTATCACTAAAAAAAAACGAGCCAGCATACTGAAAGTTGGGACATTCATCAAAACACCCTTTTCAGACAAGGGCTATGGTTACACGTAGGCCTCATTACGAAATGCATGAACAATCTGAAATTATGTGAAGTTCAAAGAACAAAGGAATAAAGCTCAGCATATTAGATATAAAATCTTAAGAGCCCTCAGACCTCCAAGCCAAATAGATTAGCAGCCAGACTCTCACCTCTTCTTCCAGGAAAGAATTCCTATCCTGACCTTATGCTGTGCGTTCACACAAAGATGACACAAAAGTGAGAAACTGAGAAAGTTGATACAAGCTAACATTTATCTCAACCAAATTAAGTGACTCCTACAAAAAGGATTGTGACACATCTATTGAAGTTCTTACAGTACCCAGCGCAGTCATTTTTGGACTGGGCCTTTGAGCACTGCACCACAAGTTTGAAAGGCTCACCCACTTAACGTGGGAAACTGCCCAGGATCCTCAATGCGAGGAGCCACCACCTCTTGCCGAGAGTAGCTATACCCACCTCCAAAGCCACTTCTACCTCCACGATCACCTCGCCCACGTCCACCGTGCCCTCGTCTGCTGCCAGTTGAACTGAAATACTCCTGTCCTTCAGCAGGCTTCAGGAATTCGTTGATACTTACAGCCTTCACATACGAAATAATACTTATAAATAAACTAAATTCAAGATATGAATTAGAAACATCTTCAACATTCCAAACCAAAAGCACATGTGAAGCACTCATTACTCCTTTACCTTTCTGGCTCGCTCCTCTTTGTCCAAGACCTCCTTTCTCTTGCCTTTCTCCTTGTCAAGGACCTAAAGCCACCCCAAAAAAAATACAGTTGAGATCCAACATAGTTGTACAACAAAGATCATACAAACATTTAACTCAATAGGCACCAATCCGCAAATACTTACCACTTTCACAAAAACATCGTCATCATTCTTTTTGTCCACTACTCGCATAGACTCAAAGTCCTTGTCAAGTGTGACCTTTCTTTCCTCTGCTTTCATAGCTTCTAGGGCTCTCCTTTTCTCAAACATAACTTTCTCATATTCTTCAAGGGTCATCTCCTAGCAATAATACCCAGATCCTTTCAGTACAGAGAATATAAAAGATGAGCCAATTTAAAGAAGCACCAGGCCTGCAAATTTAGGGAAAGCCAATTACATTATCTACTTCCTCTACATCTTTCTTTTCGTCCGTATCTACAGACTCTGGTTGCGTCTCATCTTCAGGTTTTTTCTCGGTAACTCCAAGCGTAACCTCGGGAAGGATAGGCTTTTCCTCCTCAGGCGCAGTTGCTTCAACAGTTTCACTGCCCATAAAGGAACAGGTAAAGAAAAAAATAAACCAAAACCTTCCCAACCAAAACATCCAGAACATATTCAAGCGGTGCCCTGAAAAATGAAGCACTTACTGGACAGGACCCTGGTCGGTCTCGACACCCCAATTCCCATGTCCCGCACCTTCACGCTTCATTTCATTCCTAGAATTGCAATGCATCAGAGGTTATAATTAGCTTCAATTCATGCCTTTTGCAGTGGCAATTCTACCAAATTGAAAAACGAATTGATCAATCTTACCCGCGCCCAGTCCCACTTCTGCGATCATATTCACGCCTCCGAGTACGCTCTTCACTATCTGCCGGATAACCAAACCCACGTCCACGTCCCCGCCCACGGCCACGGCCTCGGTTACCGTCATTCTGGCGTCCACCCTCTGCATCGTCTACTGAGGGGATATCTCCATTGTGGGCAGGTCCACCACCTAGGTAGCCTCCTCTACCACCTTGGGGGTCATTGCCATTGCGATAGCTTCCAAAGCTTCGATCGTTGTAATTAGACCGATCTCCTTGATAGCCACCCTCTCGACTTGGCCGATTGAAACCCCCTTCAAAACCTCCATCCCGGTTCCCATAGTTGCCTCTGCCTCCACCACGGCCTCCCCTCCCTCGACCCCTACCTCCTTCAGCTTGTGCTTCCCTCACTGCAAAACAGGTCATCCAGATCAGCTCATCACAAAAATCTAATCGGCAATAGGCGACTGACCGTCCACAGAAGGGTTGCCAGAGTTGACAAAAGCTAACAATGTAAATATGGGGAAGATAAGCAAGCTATATGACATCGTCAGCCAAAAAAAAAAAATCAAGGGAGGCACCCTGCCTTTTGACAGATCAGAGGTGAGGAACACAGAAGGGTAAGAGCGCCTACCAGCTTGGGCAGGGGGGAGCGGCTTGGAAGGAAGCCGAGCTGAGGCTGGCGGCGGCAGCGGCTGCTGCTGCTTTTTCCCGTTCAAGGCAGGAGGGGCGGGGGATTTGGGGGCAGCTGCAGCTGCAGCGGCAGCGGCAGCGGCAGCAGCGCCAGCACGGGCGAGGAGGTCGGAGGGGTCATCGTTCTCGTCGTCCCCGAGCAACGAGAAGAAGTTCTGGGAGGCCATGGAGGGGGGCAAGGAGGCAGGGGAAAGGGGGGGAAGGGGTCAATGGGGGAAGGGGGAAGCCATGGGTACAAGAGGGGGGAGGGGGGGAGGTGTGCGAGGCTATGGAGTCGAAGGTTTTGAGAAGTGGCTATGGCGATGAAGAAGAAGAAGATGCTGAAGTATCAGAAGAAGAAAAGCTTAACACCGTAGAGTATGGTTCTGAGAATGACCTACCCTTTCAAAACCCTTCCCCTTAAACAAATTTCTTTTTAACAAAATACCCAATTCCTATTTTTTATTATCATTGAACTTCATTTTGCCCTTCTCTCTCCACCCCACCTTACCCTCTCGGGTCAATAGGGGCCCTTCCGGTCGATTAACGTCCGCAAAAGGTTGGAAGGTTCCAGAGTCCGGAGAAGCTTCTGCGGCTCTGTTGGCTGTTATAAAGAGCAGGCCGGGCTGAATGGAGAAGGGCAGAGGAAGAAGGGGGCTGTGAAAGCCTCCCAACCACTGCGATTAGCAGCAGGGAGGGAGGAACAAGAGGGGAGGTCTAAGTGGAGGCGGTGGAGGGAGAGGGAGAGGGGAATGTGGAGAGAAGAAGGAGAGGCTAAGGGAGGAGGGAGAGGAGGCGAAGGTAGGAGAAGGACGATAGTAGAGGGTATGGCAGAAGAAGGAGAGGGAGCGCACGGAGTATCAGAAGAAGGCGGGGGGAGCGGAAGAAGAAGAAGGAGCAGCCATAGGTTAATTGCGGAGGAGCACCCAATTAAGGGGATTAAAGCTTATGTTAATTGCGAAAAGGGAGGAGGGGGGCACACGAGTTCGCTTAATTAATTAACGAAAAGAATTGGTGAAAGAGGGGTGAGTAGACCATATATGGTTTAATCTTTGATGGAGCGTCTCCATACCAATGCATCACTTCATCATTTTGCATCTCTTTGCATACCCTCTTAGAACCTCTCTTTTATCATCGAACACGTAACTGTTAGCTCCAAACCCTAACTAAAATCATGGCCATGAGATGGCTTGTTAGGATCTACTTCCTCCTTACAGTATTGATTTTATTTCTAGCTAGAGTATGAACTGAAGACCAAGCAACTAATGGACAAGTCATGGCTTCTATGATCTCAAAATTCATCTCTTCGTTGACAACATGAAAGTAGTCATTGTTACAACTTGAGAGGTTAGTGACGACAACCACATAAACATTGTGTTCTCATCCTTCGATCTTGCATTTGCCATTTTCAAATTCCTAACTGCTCCCTCACCATGAGGAACTACAATGGAAGAGAGCGAGACGTAGGTAAATCCCACGTGTAAGTAAATGCATATAGTTGTGTGTGTGTGTGTGCACGCATGCGCGTGTGTGCATGCACGTGCATGTGTGCATGTCACGAGTTGTGTGACTTGCTTGATGAGTCCATAAGGACGAAATGACTGGCTGCTCTCCCGAAAGCAATGGAAAAGTGAATCCCAGGACGGGATTTCACGAAGAAATGTTATGGCCAGGTGGGACCAACCAGTATCAAAATCTAATGGGAATAGAATGCTTATTACACAACAACAAAGGCAAGACTAACATTGGCAAGGTGGAATACCAGCCAAGGCGGCAGCCCAATAGGATGAGATGCAGATTCGAACCACGAACGTTAGGCTTTCTGCCAATCGATTTCCTAATCAATCTATCCAGTCAAGGGGGCCACTTCTCAATGCAAAACCCTAAGGAAAAATATTGATATTGGTAGGGAAAGTCCTCCTAGTAGAGAAAGCCCAGGGATGGGATGGGAAAGCCTAAACCAAGGCTCCTTAGAGTGGGAAATGTTGGTATATGTGCAATGCCCACCTTTCATATGTAACCACCAATGTTCCATAGTGCTCTTTTGTAAGGCCCCCTTTATGAGGAGAAGCCATGGTGTGAGCACTGGACATTGGTAGGATCCTAGTTTTGACACTAGATGAGGTCTCATGTTGACCGTTTGATGGTTAGGAGATGGTGGTAGAAGGATCAATGTACTCCTCGGGGGTTCGGGGACAACGCCCCCGATCTTGGGGGTCTGGGGGCAATGCCCCCGATCCTGGGGTGGTTTGAGGGTAGCACCCACGATGGGGGTGTGGGGGCAACGCCCCTATCGACGAGGTTCGGCCTGTGATGGTATGCCCTCCGTTGCATGCGCACAATCATTCGCATGTGAATTTGCCCTCGCGCGCATGATTGATGGTTGGTGGTCAATGGTCTTTAGCCGATGGCGAAAAGCCACCCAATCCTTAGAGATCGAGGCTTTGTTGGGACCGAGTAAAAGATCCTACCATAATGTACTCCAAGAATTACACTAGGCAACCCAAGTCAAGCATATGACCATGCCCCTTAGCATGAAGAGCTCCAAGGAAAGGGGCATAGAAGATAATGTGATATTCTATAAACGAACATGCAGAAGCGCCCCCAACAGGTATGTTGCACCTAGCTTGAAAAAGGAAATCATGATGGGATAAACGAATTGGGGAAATGACAATAAAGCTTGATAGCGTGGGGAATTTCATAGTCAAGTCAACTGGAGTAAACTTTAGGAGTGGCTACTTCTGTAGCCGAGGAACTGGCGATAGAACCTTAGTAAATAGGATAGGCGAGATAGGTATACATACTCCTATGCATTATATGGAATATATGCCCTGGAACTTGCCAAACAGCTAACTCCCCAACCCATACAATGGTAGTAAGTGGGCTTCTGTTGTGGTTGGACTGACAAGTAAAGTTGCTCACAAATGTGTGTGTGCATGCGTGTGTGCGTGTGTGTGTGTGCATGCATGAGTGCGTGCGTGCATGCGTGTGTGTGTGTGTACATAGGTGTCTGGATGGAATAGTGCATACGCATCATCATTAGAACACTTGAAGCCATAGCCAATGTTAAAAATGAGATGTGAATGCTGCCAAAGGTGTGTTGCCCGATGAGGGGAGCACTTTAGACAAGGCATCACAGATTGGAAGAACCAAGCACCAAGAAGACCAAAGGTGAACTCAAAACCGAGAATCGATGATCGAGGCAAGAGTGGGAGTAGAGGATGGCATCATACAATGGAGAGCATGAGGTACAGGGATATTTGGCCCAATTATTTCAAGAGGTCCATCATATGACTACTATGTCAAGACGAGGAGTGAAATAGCCTCCATTTTTTGACAAAGGTACACAAAGGATTGTAGACAAAGAGAAGTGACCCCAAGTCATCATCTGAAAGTAAATGTTCTATTGATGAATATTTCAAGGAAGAGCTGACGTACAAGCCAAGCTATGAGCGATGCAATGGAACATACCAAGAGGAGCATGCACGACCAAATGATCCAAGAAAAACTCCAAAGTCCAGACCAAGAGGGGCATGTAAGATTGGACGAGCACAGTTAAAGACTTGAGTCAAGATGCACAGTCAACCAAGAGCAACATGCTTACTACTTTGGTTACATGAAAGGAATACAATCATAGGCATAAGTGAATGCTAGTAAAGCAAGAAGTAGAGAGCAGATGTCAATCAAGCCTCCCCAGAAGCTGAACCAATAGATGACAAACCACCTTGTCACCACCAAGGAAGAGGAAGATGTTCCAGATCAAGAAAAGGGGGAGATCAAGGCCAAGAACCATGTTGAGACCAAGACCAAGGTAAGATGAGAGATAAATGCCACTTCCGTGAAGAAGAGGGTCATGTGAAGAGTGAGTGCAAGCTATGACAGGAACACATCAAATTTCTCCACAACAACTCAAAAAGGAGGGAAGTAGATTCTGATGTGGAATGTTGAGCAATAAAAGATGTAGGAAATAGAAGATACCAACGCAATCACTCATTCAAAGGGACAAGTGATAGAGCAGGAGAAAGTACAAAAAGGGAAAGACATCTACTAGAAAGACCAAATTGAGACAGTAGCAAAAATAGCAAAGGAATTGAAGGAAAAAGCCCTCATAGAAGAGTTCTTCAAAACAATATCGAGTGAGCTTTAGAAGTCTAAGTAGAATGGAGCTTGGCTAAGCAACAAGCAAAGACACCACAAAGTAGTGAAGAGGATCCAGAGCTAAGCCATGGAGAAGACTCGAGCAAAGAACAAACAAAAGCATGGGGAATGTTTAGGGACCTAAATTCCAACTTAACAATGGAGCAGCTAATGCAGCTAGCCCCATATTGCCAACCGTGAGATCTTTACAAGACATTTCACAGTAGGTAGAGAAGAGGACATACCCATGATTCACTCATTGGCCACATATTGCCGCCTATGAGTTCTTTCTAAGATTTTTCACACTAGGTAGAGAAGAGGTCAATCACTAGCCATTCCAGTGGTTGACAACCCAATGGTAGAGATGCGATGCCCATCATCATAATCAAAATAGAAGTAAAAAATACAAGCTATCATTGTTGATGGAGGATCAGGAGTCAATATTATCTTTGAGAGCTTGGTTGTGTTGGATGCAATGGAATGGAAGAAAACAAGCTGAGCAAATGAATAATGAGAAATTATAATAGTGGCAAATATATGGCCCAACCAACTTAGGACTAGGTGTCTTAAATGAACTAACTAGGACTAAACCCCTAGGTGTTCCAAATGGAACAAGTGTCCTAACTATCCTACAAGGCCATACTAGGGCTAAAGTGGCAATAAAAGCTTCCCATCTGAAGTAGACTACATGTTCATCTGTGATGGGTATAGCAACCTATGATAGTATAGGGAGAGTAGAATCATGTGACAAACTTGCACCAAGTGCAAAGCTTGCCAAAAAGCTTCAAACTTGGGTCATGGTAGAGCCTTCATCAAGAGATCTACTAAGTTATTCTCCATCAGAACATGGGACAACTAAGCTATTCTTCCATTAGAACATGGGTCATGGTAGAGCCTTTGTGAAGAGATCTACTAAGTTATTCTCCATCGGAACACGGGAGAATTGTATATCTCTAGCTAACAATCGCTCTGCAATATAGTGATAGTGAACCTCAATGTGCTTGTTGGTACGCACATGAAACACATGATTACATGCAATGGCCAAAGAAATTTGGTGTCAGTGTAGATGGTAGTAGATGAGGTCTAGCAAGCATCAAGATCTGCAAGTAGCTTATGGAGCTAGACACACTCCACAATAGCTATAAAGGCTGCCTTGCACTCAACCTCACAACTAGAAGTAGCTGCTTCTTATTGAACCAAGAAATGCATGAAGAGCCAAGACAATTGTCATGGTGAGATATCCCAATTGTTTTAACTACAACGAGAATTGCTCATGGAACCTGCAAATCATTGAAAAACACAACAAAAACTATACACAAGAATATGCATGATCTTTCAAAACTCACGAACGGAAAAGATAACAAGCGCGCTGGATGCAAACTCCTCCTATAGGAGTGGTACTCGCCTTCGACTTCCTATATATTTGATTGATTGAAGAATTTTGAGCAACAATTGTTACAAGCTCATGTACATCTCCTCCATGCACGAACTGGAGATAAGCCACACACACCTTTCCAAAATAGCTTGCCTTTTCTAGAAATAGAGTTTGCTTTTCCCACTTTAGATAAGATGCTTAGGCTAAGCCTCTAATGTTTCAAAAATTTAAATATGTACATGAGTATTTGTAATTTCAAAAACTAGGCTTTTAGAAGTAAGCCTTGTTTATTCCCTACATCACTAGTTGTGCCTTATGCACACAAAAATGCTTGCCGCCAATAGCAATCACCCGATTAGGTACTCTTCCCCTGAATTCACAACATCCATCAATAATGCAAATATTTCAATC
This sequence comes from Dipteris shenzhenensis, assembly GCF_047967505.1. Taxonomy (NCBI): domain Eukaryota; kingdom Viridiplantae; phylum Streptophyta; class Polypodiopsida; order Gleicheniales; family Dipteridaceae; genus Dipteris; species Dipteris shenzhenensis. Next base: position 31,536,464 of record NC_141606.1, on the reverse strand, counting down.
ATAAGAAACATTGGAATCAATCACCAATATTATTCAATCTTTCAAGCATTTAAGTGATGCAAAATCAACAAATCATAGATGGATGGTGCACACATGTGACACATACCATCACATGGTACACACACTGCTACACATGCATTAAATCATACGGATGGTGCACACAATGCTACACATACTGTCATTGCGTAAGTGGTGCACACATTGCTACACACTCATATGGCCATTGCCACATATATCCAGCCATGGGTACGGATGGTGCACACACTACTACACATACCATCGCTCATCGTGTAAGTGGTGCACACACTACTACACACTTATCACATAAGTGGTGACACACTACTACACACTCATACGAACAACGAGCACACGCTGCATCAATTGTGCGACAAATGCTAGATCCCACAACTAAATCTTGCGTCAAACAAAACATTACATTCTTTTCCGTGTAATGATGCAATCATGCTTAACAAAGAAGTACGAAAAAGAGATGCACTTTTACTTGAAGAGCAATTACATGAAGGAATGTAGTCGGTGTCCTCAGTTGCCTCCCCATCTTTGCCCTCCTACTTGAAAGATTCATCCTCGGATCCTTCACCAATATCATCGATGTAGACTTGTGCAGATTTGCGTTGGCCATTACCATTAGTACGGCCATTGGTGCATCCTCCATTGCCTCCACTATTGTTGTTAGTATTCTTTCCCTGAGTATCTGGCTTGCGTGTAGCAAGTGGGTTCTGTGGACATTCAAAAGAATAGTACCCCTTCTCCTTGCAACTATCACACTTGACAAGTATACCAGTTCTTTGATTTATATTGATTAAGTAGGCTTCCAATTAGACTTATCATCAACTTTTCCAGTTGGGCCCTCCTCCTTGAAAAATGGAGTATGTTAAAGCTTCTTACATGTTTCCTTTTTTATTCTAATGCCAAATCCATAGCATCAGAAGCTGTAGATGGTTGAAGCATGCGCACATCAACACGAATAGTAGGGTGCAAACCCTCAATAAAGGTACAACATTGCTCCTTCCGTGGTACTTTTTCAATGGTTTGTAATCCATGCTTTCATTGTCCAAGTGCCTCATTCTTCGCCATTGCCTACGAGTATCCTCTTCGAACTGTGTACGTAGGAAGTGCTTCTTAATTTTGTCTTTGAATGCTTTCCATGTCTTCAAAATGCATGTGCTTTTCACAAGTACACTCCACCATAATTGTGCATTGCTTGTCATGTGACTCGCAGCAAGTTTAACCTTATCCATCTCTTGGTATTGCTCCCCCAAAAAGTATTGGTTGAAGGAATGTTGTCATTGTTTCTCCCAAGTGCAAGTTCTGAGGGTGTTGGTCACCTATAGTCGTGTCGTTGCTCGTTGTAGCATATATTAGAGCTTAGGCTACCTTTCATTGGGTCTTTTGTGCGTGTGTGTGTGTGTACACATGCATGTACGTGTGCATGTGCGTGTACGCGTGTTTAGATTAAAAACTCCCATCAATAATTGAGCCATACAATTAATTCCATCACTTGGACAAAAAGTAAAAAAAAGGGAACATATAAGGAAAAAATGTTTGAGACATCTATGTTAAAAAATGCAACAACTAAAGTTTGCAAAAATTTCCACCAAAATTAAGAATTTTTAATAATATTGAGTTTGACAAACACAATATTGAAAAAATACTCGAATCCTTAGGCAGTCCAGCTTCCAAGGTCAAGGTCCACTTACTTGCCACCATCCAAACAAACTAGGTGTTAGAACATCATAGTTACGTTTGGGTAGATAGTTAATGCCTATTTTCCCTTGCTTGTTATCACTTTACCTAGGAATATAGACAACCATATGGATTCTTAGATAATTTAATTTTTAAAAAAGTCACAAGTGGAGTAAGGAGTGAATGATTGCATGGGTTGAGAAGGAAATAGAGGATGCATGGGAAGATTAGTGTGCTTGTGTGTGGGGCGGTTAAAAAGAGAGTGCAAAGGGAAGATTTCACGATACATAAAATAATAATTCATGTGTGTGTGTGTGTGTGTGACTATGTGTGAAGAAATAAGTGTCTCTATGTGTGAGATACATTTACTAATCAAAATTTTATGTGTGTGTGTGTGTGTGTGTTAAGAAATAAGTGTCTATGTGTTTGAGATACATTTACTAATCAAAATTATTTTGTGTGTGTGTGTGTGTGTGTCCCATCCCTTCTATGTTGATAAAATGCAGTATCGACATATGCAATAGGATTTTTGTAGAGCTTTGACATCCATCATATAAATGTGGTGTTCAAAAACACCTTTCCATCACAATAGAGCTCGTGAAACTCTCCATCACAATAAAGCTCGTGAAACTCAGAGACATGGTCTTGATAAAAACCTTTTTTTTAATTACTTTCTTGTGCTAAATATAATCAAAACCATTGACACAACCAATTTTGCAACTAAATTTTACACCACATCATTTAACACAATCATTAACAATTCCATACTAGTATTCATACTCACAAAGTAGCTCATCTCCGAAGGAGACATCCTTAATGGTTTGCACAATAATGTAGCCATGGGCACTCATATCTCCTTGTGACTTTTGAGCCCAAGGTGGTAACCTAAGGATGTATACAAATATAACATTTCTTCTTTCTTTATAATACATTGAGCTATTTATATATCCAGCAATGTTTCCATACAATACATCTCCCCAATACATTTCACATCTGTCAATGGCTCAATGAATGGATCTTCAAACATTCCATAAGTCTTCATCCTTAGGAAAAACTTGAGGAGAGGTCTCCAAGTATCATAATCATACTTTGGACCATTATATACCATCAAATCTTGTTTCTTCTTGATGCTCATATGTACAAAAAGACCATATCTTGCCCCAGGTATTGTTGATTTCTTCACTTCATAATGGATGCCATTCATTTCGAGCATGTGATCAATGTGTATGAGCAATTCATGTTTCCATAAACCATTGGATGCAGGATCAAAATTTGTAATAAGACAGCTCTTCAACTTTTCAAGACAATCTGTAACACCTACCATATGTTTAAAATCAAAGAATCATTCTTTTAGTGGAGGAATACAAACTCAGATCACAAAGCATAGAGCATTTTTTGCACAAGGTACTAACTCAATGTCTATTAATTCTTTCACAAAACCAATTGAAACATAATGTTTTGCAAAAATCGAATCTAACCAAATAGTGTCCAAATATAAATCGGAATGTAGGTACAAATGTGTTAGTTGAGCATTTGTGTTTGCAAGTCTAATTAACAAGATCACTCAGATTCACTAAGGGTTGTCTATGCAATGAAATCTAATCAAGTTTGCTAAGAATGCTTATGTAGCATCAGCAGTGATTCCCCTTCCCTTGCATCCAAGAACCATAGCAAAGCATTTCACCTCACTATCTTTCAACGGTCCCATTTTGGCAATTTTTCCTAGCATGCGTTCTTCCTCTTCATTCAATGTAACATGTTGAGCATGCACCATACTTCTTGTAGTAGGACAAGTCCCTCTCACTCTAGTTTTGGTTATAGGTGCAACAATACCTTTCTCTGTGTCTTTTTTTGAACTACGAGTAGACATATGAGATTCTACATGCATCCTTTCAAGCACTTCTTTGTTTTTTGCTTTGAATTCAAGGATCACTGGTTGAAAATAATAGAACATATCATGCCCTTCGACAATCGGAGCTTGACCATATCTGTTAGAAGAGATGGCACTGCGCACATCTATTGCATCATCTAGCATCTGTAGGTACAAAAATAATTCATCAAGCAAAATAGAATCACCACAATCTATATTAAATTTTGTAGGGAACATGTGATTTTCTACTGGATTAACACAACCCATGTAAGGCGAAATGTCAATGAACAGTGTTCTTGCTGGTTTGCATTCCTCTTTAAAACAACACCACACTCTCATTAATAGTTTAAACTCCGCTTCCACATTCATCCTATCACTCTTTGTATGCTTGTGGCATGCCATCGCACCCCAAACCATGAAGAAATGTAACTTTTTGTTAACATGATGCTCCAAAGTGTCCAACATGTGTTGCACCATTCCCTTTTCTCCTCCAATGGACCAAATGCCAACATGGCAGTGATCAAGCAACCATTGTAGAAACTCTAAACACCTAGGATGGAGAACAAGCCAATGCTTCCCACTGTGCAAGCTCATATGTTTTTTTGACTTGGAAAAACAACACTCGAGCAATAACCCTTTCAAATCTATTATCACTGCTAGTCTTATTTTGTTTATCACCTCTTTTGACATTATTTCTGAGGGTGACATTATGTCTTCTCCTTTAGCTTCTAAGATTTCTTCTTGCACCTTGACTTCATACAATGACATTGCATCTTCTCCTTTACCTTCTTATCTTACATCCACATTTGTCAATGGAACATTAACTCCAGACATTGCATCCTCAACATTTTCAATCAACCATGTTGAGCTTGAAACTTGCATGCCAATGTTCAAATTAGGCACATAACGAATCATTGGATCAGGTGTGACATGTACGGGCAATGCTTCTAGCGATGTGAAATTGAGATGGCCAAAATCTGTTGATAAACAAGGAAATGAAATTCATAAGTAGAAACAAACTGACAAGAGATTGACATGGAAAAACAAATTATCAAACTTTATATTGATGCAGGAATAAATTTTGATTGTGTGCTCTCAATGCAATTTGTTTGTGTGAAACCATTCATGTTTTTCTTTTTCAAAACAAAATTGGATTACTATAAAAAATGGAAGATTAAAAAAAAGAAAACATTCATGTTCATATGCTTAGTATACCCCCTAAAGTGGATAGGGTGGAGTCCAAGCATTATCTAGGATAGAAACTCCAATTTACACTCTTTCATTCATCACGATCAAGACTCAACACACTTTCTAACATTTATGAAGTCATAAATAAATTTGGATGTGTATCACTCTCCATACAATTACAACATGCAAACACATATTTTCATGAAATATAGAAAATTAAACATATTCAAGAATACATATGAATTCTTGAATTATGGTGGCAATGAGATAGAAGAAATTCCCAAGTAATATTAAAAGATCTTTGGAATGAAATTAATACATCATATGGAGAATATAGCAAGATAACAAATGGAAAACACGAACACCATATAAAAAGACAATTTCAACGACCTGTTGCTTCCTCTTTTGTTTCCCAAAACTTTGAAGTGTGTTTTTGTAAATGCTTACGCTTCTCTTCATTGAAGGATTAAAGCTCTTTTTGTCCTTGTATGGTATCAATTTCTTTATCCCCTCCACCTTCAGTTGTATCATCTTCTTTTGGTACCCCCTCTATTGCCAACATTGGTTCTTGCAAGCCAGCCCATTGTCGAATTTCATGATTACTGTAAGCATACGTGCAACATATACTTTCCACGTTTGCCTACTGCTCATAAGTCTCAACAACTGAAACAACACGCCTCTTACAAGAAAGAGACTCTATTGTAGCAAGCCCCTCAGAAAACAAGTCCAATACATACTCATCTTCTCGACAGAAACCCATGATGATGTCTTTCATGATACTGGAACGTTTTCTTTTCAAGGACAATTCAATGTCAAATTCATCATCATCATCCTCGTCACCATCATCCTCATCACTTGATTCTTCTACACCACTTAATTTTTCATATTTTTCATCTGCAACATATATTGATGGCTTACATTGTGCATTAGTATAGCACTCAATATCATTGAAATGCTTTTCCTTGCTTACCAGTACACAGGCAATTTTGAAACTGCAGATATATTTGCAGAAAGCTTCAATTCTCTATATACATAGCTTGGAGGAGCTTTTTGACATCTTGCAACTAGAATTGGAAATGTTGCGTGCAACCCGAATTGGTAGTATTTTTCATATTCCACCAAGCCTGATGGTTTCTTTTGCCCTTTTTTCCCTATGACCTTTCCACTTGGCTACAATTCACTACCACTGCTTCTTTCCACAATTGCTAGCACACCCTCTGGAGTTGTTCCTTCCTTTGGTACATCAATTATAGTTAACTTTCCTGTCTTTGCCCCTTCTCTGCTACCATCTGGTGCATGAACCATAGTTGACTTTTCTTTCTTTGTTCCTTCCCCACTACCTTCCTCACTCTTGCGCTTCTTTAATGTCGCTGAAACTTTGCGATATGATTCTATGATTGTTGTCAATGTGTTAATGTCATTTCCATCAACTGATTCGACACTTATCCAACCTCTTGTGTGCATGTTGTCATCTACATCAGACTTCATACGAGATGCTTCATAATCGCTAGGATCTAAAAGAAATTTCTTGTTTTGATTTATAATAATCAACAATCCAATATCTTCCTCCTTTCCAACCACATCTTTTGTGATTTGATGTACCGATCCAACACAAGTGTATGCACTTTTATTAGGTAACAAAACAAACAAGTGAACTCGTGTCAACTGTGCTCCCTCAATACTATATATGTCAAAGTACCAAGGTATGTTTTTTTCTCCAAATCCACTTATATTTAGACAAAACACATTAGTGATAAACATATCTCAAACAGAATCAACAATTGACACCAGACATAGTAGTATTTTTGAGAAAGCACCAGGGTCTAGGGAGATTTGGCCGTGTGGCCAAATCTTATGGGCTTCTTTTAAAGCACTATGGTCTAGGGAGATTTGGATGTGTGGCCAAATCTTATGGGTTTCTTTCATAGCACCAGAGTTTTGGGGAGATTTGGCTGTGATGCCAAATCTTTCTAGCTTCTTTCAAATCACCAGGGTTTGGGGAGATTTGGCTGTGATGCCAAATCTTTCTAGCTTCTTTCAAATCACCAGGGTTTAGGGAGATTTGGCTGTGTGGCCAAATCTTTTCAAAGCACTAGGGGTTGGGGAGATTGAGACTGTGATGCCAAATCTTTATAGCTTCTTTCAAATCACCAGGGTCTAGGGAGATTTGGCCCTTGCTAGCTTCTTTCCAATCACAAGGGTCTAGGGAGATTTGGCCGTCGATCAAATATTTTTAAAGCACTAGAGTTTAGGGAGATTTGGCTATGATGCCAAATCTTGCTAGCTTCTTTCTAATCACGATGGTCTAGGGAGATTTGGCCGTTCGGCCAAATCTTTTCAAAGCACTAGGGTTTGGGGAGATTTGGATGTGATGCCAAATCTTTCTAGCTTCTTTCAAATCACTAAGGTCTAGGGAGATTTGGCCGTGTGGCCAAATCTTTCTAGCTTTCTTCAAATCACTACATTTTGGGGAGATTTGGCCGTGTGGCCAAATCTTGTGGGTCTGGGTAGATTTCAAACCATCAAGATCCAGGTCTTGTGGGTTCCTCAAGGTCTAGGGAGATTTGGCCGTGCGGCCAAATCTCATATGTTTTGAAAGAAGCTAGGAAGATTTGGCCGCATGGCCAAATCTCCCCATTTAAAAATTCAAATCACAAGATTCAAATTTCAAATCTAAAAATTGAAAATTGAAAATCCAAATTTCAAAATCTTAGATTCAAAATTAAAATTCAAAATCTTAGATATGAAATTCAAATTTCAAGATTTGAAAGTCAAAACATATACTAAAGATCCTACTTTCTAATCACATTTTCAAGATTCATACTTTCAAATCACATAGTGCAGTGGCTTAGTTTCAATCACATTTCATACTTTGTAAGACTCTTGCTTTGAAATTGTGGTGTTTTGAAGATGGAAAGGATGGAGAACATGCAAGAATCGGGTACACTTTCGATTTCTTTTCTTTTCTTACTTGAATGATTGACTAGCCATCGTCGTTCGTGAGCTTGTGCTCTTTGGATTTCAAGTCGCCAAGCGAATCTATTCACTTGCTCAAAAAACCAGTTCTCTTATTGCATGAGATAGTTGACAAGGTGAAAACTTTGAAGCACTCAATGGCCGGGAAAGGGGTCGGCCAGGAGGTGCAGAGGCGTAGAAAACATAGGGAGAGGAGGCCCAGGCCAGCAGCAAGGAGGTACAGGGAGAGGATGGAAGGGGTAGACGTAGGTGAATTGAGAGGAGGGTAGACGGAGGTGCAGGGAGAGGAGGGTAGATTGCTGCTCTCGGAGGTAGTCTTGGTATCCTGTTGCAAGGGCAGGGAGAGGAGGGTAGGTTGCTTCTCTCAGGAGGTAGTCTTGGTATCCCGTCGCAAGGGGAGAGAACGATGGATGATGTAGACAAGCAGCTTTGTGAGGGAGGTAGTACCACCACACTACTGCCTTCTCTATTGCGATTCCAATCAGAGGAGGAGCCTTGTCCTGAAGCGAGCGGAGGCACAGGGGATTAGGGCAATTGAAGGAGTGGGAGACGAGTCGTAGCTATGCAGGGATAAGGGGCTGCAAGGGAAGGGGGCGCAGAAGAACAGGGGAGAGCAAAAGAATAGGGAAGGGAGCGTCAAGTAGTCGCAAGGTAGTGGAGAGATGGGTGGGAATCGCACACAGAGGGCAAGCAGAGGCAAAAGGAAAGCAACGGTAGGGCAGAGACGAAGGGAAAGTAGGGGAGAGGTAGGCGAAAGAGGAAGAAGGGAGCATTCTGGAACCGAGAGCTGAGACTTTCCCGAAAGAAGGACTGGAGATGGCATGGTGGGAAAAAGTGTTTGGAGGGGGAAGCATAAACCAAAGGTTTAGAGGGAAGAGGAATACCCCAAAAAGGCACATTGAAGAGCCAAAGAAAAAGAAAAAAAAAAGACCTCTTTCTAATCCAACTATTTAGTGTGGAACCTATGGAGTGTTTAATCGGTGAAGGAAGTTTAAAACCTACATAGTTAAGTGCACACTACTAGGACAAATCTAGGATGGGGAGCCTCTGGGGAGGTTGTTGCTCTTTGAGGAAACCTTCTTTGAGAGGTTACCTTTTGGAACCCATGACCATACAATAGCATCAACAGATTCCCAACGTGGAGGATCACCTTTATTGCACATCCAAATCTTGTTCCAACAATATGCATACACCTCCTCAATTTGTGCATTGCGTCTTTTGCATATAGGTTCCCAATATTGTATGGAAACTGGTCGAACCAAAAGAAAGTGTCCTTTTTGTACATCAACCATTGGGTCAAATGATTGTTTTGGCTTTTTCCTTTAAGGTCCACAATAGTGATCATTCAACTCTTCAATCCCTTGAAACTCATCATTTTCATTATCAACTACTTGCACACAATCGATATGTTGTGTCTTTGGCCAAAATATCCCGTACATGCCCTCTACACTATTGTTTGGTTTATCAAGCTCATCAATCATGTTCTTCCAGTACTTTACTCTTGGCTTGTAAAACTTTGTGAAAGATGCTTCTGGACCTTGCATGTGTGCCCATTTTCCCCAAAAGTGTACATACTCCTTGATACCAACTATCACATCTGAGTGATTCTTCACATACTCAAACATGGGTACACAATGTGGCTCTCCACTTGGCAGCATGGGATGACCATCCGGATGTCTCTTCCACAACTCAATGCCACCTTCACTTGGTTGCCAATCTAATGATCGTGGATGCACTTTATATTGCATGATAGGAACTTCATTTTGCATAAAGAACCAAAATTAGAGAGGCTTTGAGTGTCCTACTAATGCATCTTGCCCATCGCATAGGCATCCATCAACATAGCTCTTGAAATCAGGGACTTCCATTACCAAAAATGGCACTGGAGGAGACTCCTCACATTGTTCAAAAGTATCCATGAGATGTGCAAATGTCAATGTTTGGCTACTTCTTAACCTCTCTGAAAACCTGCTAAACATTGCAACAATATCCTCATGTGTATGCCCAACCATCAAGAATCCCAATTGGATTGACTGGAAAATCCCTTGAGCAACAAGTAATGATAGGTATGCAAACAAGTACCTGTTCTTGTTTTCAAAACCACAATTATCCAACTGCAACAATAGGTGTGGGTAGTTTCTTACAAGGATTTTCTTGATTGGAACTTCCAAGTCTAAGGTCTTTGAATGTTCCACCCACAGCTCCAAGATGTTGTTGCTTATCATTAGAGACATAGTGAAAATCCAATGCTTCTCTTGAGGTTAGTGCATTTAGCAGAGCATTGTCAGACCTTGGCATCCCATCATGTACCAAATCTCCAAGTGCATGGTTATCAAATCTTTCAAGATTTCTCAAACACAAAGCCAATGAACCAATTGTGAAGTTAGGATCAGACGGCCATAAGGATAAAGAAAAGTGACCATAACATCCTTGACATGTCCATGAATTCCATGTATTATCATGCCAGTCAAAGCCACTGGGAGCTGAAAGGATTTGTCTGTGTCCTTTGAATGATTGCGTAATCTAGGGATGGCTGTCTTCTTTTGGTCCATCTTATCATGGATAATGCACAAGTATGTATGAGGATACATTTCATAAAATCTGCGCCATGTGTAGTACACATTTCTATAACTTTTTTGTTGTAACACGTGCTTTCTATTCTCTTCCATCAACTTATTACATTCATTTTGGCATTTTGTCACTGCAAGTTGAGCCTTGATTGCACTACATAAACCACACTTAGAGAATTCACTTGTTTTTGACAAAGTTACATGCTTGAATTCAAAGTTCCATATGCGGTTGAACGTGGAAGTTGACATCTCCTTACAACCCAAACTGTGCTTTAACTGCATGTTAACCTCATAGAGAATATCAACCTGCTTGTATACATCTGGTATCACCAACTGTGTTTCCCTTGATCCATCCTGAAGTGTTCTACTTTTGTGTGGCACTCAAAATTGTTATTCACAAAATCTTGGATTATGGCTCTACCCAGTTCTGTGTTGTCCCAACCTCTCCGCACAATTTCTTTATTACCATGCATGCACCTTCGTATACTAATTTCAAATTGCTCCCTGTATCGATAAAATGTTGTTTTTTGAATACCATGCATTTCATACCATGCTCTATAACAAACTTGAATACCATTCAATGAAAAGACATATTTGAACTACCCATTGTCATCTTTTCGGCAAGCAACCCCGAGTGTCATATACATAATTGGTGCGAGCCTCCAAACCTTGGCCCCAATACTCTATGCGTAATTTGGATATCATTTGATGATAAGCAAATTGACAACACTTTTTTTTACAACAATCAATCGTAAATACTTTTGTGACTGCATCCCCTGTGAGTCTAGATGATGCTAATGGCATGGCATGTTTTTTAGCTTTCCTCTTTATCATGCAATAACAACTCTCTTTTGTGGATTTTTCATTTGGGTCCTCATCTTCAATGTGCTTTTGCCCGCAACCACTTGGAAAATTCATGGTGTTATCAATTCTTAATGAAGTTCCATCTAAAAAGTTTATTTGTGCAATGGGCCATTTTATTAAGTGGATGGTATCGATGCCTAATACATCACTATGATACTTTTCAATTCCCACACCCAAACTACCTTCACCAAGCATCTCAAAATTTATAGGTTTAAATGGGTAGACATACAACAAGACCCTTAGCAATGCTCTTGGTTTTTTGCTCATCCCATATTAAAACTTTCTTGTCCTTCCTCGAATGGAAAACTCATCATATTCACATAGAGTTTCAACCTCAATGGTATTTGATGTTATATCATTCTTTGGTACAATAGCTCCATTGACATTGTCCACACAACTCATTGATCATGCTTTCCAATGAACAACACTACCCAAAGCCTCATAGACTAAGAATGCATCCATTGTAGGAAATGGAAGAAGTGCACTTTCATCCATACAAATATTGATCGCCACCGATACATTGTTTTCTCCCAAGGGTACACCTTGGCACATGTCAACATGTGATGTAGAGAATATTGTCCAAATGGCAACAATCTTTCCACTGACAAGCAAGTTGACTTTAACCCCCACTTTCAATGTGGCACCTGCATACATAGCATTCGTTATAGTTCAATATTGATATCTGATGGTGTGACTTAGGATGATAATGCTTTACAAGGTCACCATAAAGATTTGGTTGCTAGGCTTCTGTGCAACATACAACTATGTGCCAAAGGGTGGTGAATTCCACATTTCGCCAAGTACTAGTGAAAGCAAGATTCAGAAACATGGCAAAATCTTATTGAACCACGATGCTATCACTTGGAAAGAGGTTTGTCTCGAAGATTTGGCCATATCTCCTTGTTTTGAAGAAAGTAAGGAGATCAAGATTTGGGCGCATGACCAAATCTCCCTAAACCTTGGTGCTTGAAAGAAGCCTATTGAGATTTGGCCGCACGGCCAAATATACCTAGACCTTGGTGCTTTGAAAGAAGACAACAAGATTTCATTGCACGACCAAATCTACCTAGACCTTGGTGCTTTGAATTTTAGCCAGCAAAATCCAGCTACATGGCTAAATCTTCACAGACCATGGTGCTTTGAAAGGGAGATAGCAAGATTTGTCCACACAACCAAATCTCCCGAGACGGTGGTGCTTTAAAGAAGCCATCAAGATTTGGCCACACAACCAAATCTACTTAGACCTTGGTGCTTTGAAAGAAGCCAAATCTCCCCATATCCTGGTGCTTTGAAAGAAGCCCACAAGATTTGGCCACACGGTCAAATCTCCCCAGACCCTGGTGCTTTGAAAGGAGCCAACAAGATTTGGCCACATGGCCAACTCTCCCCAGACACTTGTGCTTTGAAAGAAGCAAAAAGATTTGGCCACATGGCCAAATCTACTCAGACCTTGGTGCTTTCAAAGAAGCTAGCAAGATTTGGATGCACGGCCAAATCCTCCTAGGCCTTGGTGCTTTGACAGAACCTAGCAATCTTACCGACTTCTTTCAAAGCACCGAGAAGATTTGGTTGTGGCGTTCTTTCAAACTTGGGGAGATTTGGCCATGTGGCCAAATCTTGTAGGCTTCTTTCAAAGCACTAGGGTCTTGGGAGTTTTAGCCGCTTCTTTCAAATCACCAGGGTTTGGGAGATTTGGCCGTTTGGCCAAATCTTTTCAAAGCATCAGGGTTTGGGGAGATTTGGCCGTGCTGCCAAATCTTGCTAGCTTCTTTCAAACCACCAGGGTTTGGAAAGATTTTACCGTGCTGCTAAATGTTGCTAGCTTCTTTCAAATCACTAGAAAGATTTGGCCACATAGCCAAATCTCCAAACGATAAATTTAAAATCGAAATTCAAAAATTGAAAATCCAGATTTTAAAATTTTAATTTTAAAATTCAAAATTCAAATTTCAAGTTTCAAATTTTGAAAGTCAAATCTAGAGATCCTACTTTCAAAAAAATCCTACATTCTTTTCATGATTCACGCTATTACACTTTAAAATCATACAATTACTTTAAAGCAAGCCTGAAAATATAAAACTATTAAAAAACCAAAACCTTAAAAGGTAAAGCTAAACAAACCTTTTAAACCAAGCATAAAAAGTAAAACTATGAGAAGGAATTGAGTTCATCTTCATGGGGGATTAAGTGCTAGGCTCACCTTGTTCTCTCCCTTCCTAGATCTCAAATGTGTAACTAGGGTGGTTTGAGAGCCTTAGGACAATGTCTTAGATGGGGTAGTTCTTGGAAAACACAACTCCTCCCTTGGTTAGCTAATTGCAAGCAAAAAAGTTCAAAACTATGTCGAAATGGGGGACGAGCATTTTTTGAGCGAAATCTTCCGAGCGTCCGAGCGAAGGAAAAAAAAAGCTTCCAACTATGCATAAATATGGAATAAATCGATCAGAAGAAAACATAGTTTCACTTAGAAATATGCAAAGTATTATAGCAATGCCTATTTTATACAAAAATCTTTAGGTGAATCTGTAGGAATGGTGAGAGCATAATGGGATGGCTTTTGAAGAAACCCACATGTAGAGTAGACTTCTCTATGAAAATTCCCTTATGATCCTTCTTACAACTTTTACTTAATAGGAGGTGACATTAAAAACCCTCTCTCAACCTATCTTCATGAAAGAGTTTCTTCAAAGAAAACTCATTGAAGCAAGCCATCCAGGTAGTTTCGCCAGCGAAACCCCTTTGAAGCAAGTCTCCCAAGGTAGTTTCGCTGGCGAAACTACCTTGGACAGCACTTTTAAAAGTGACATAACTTTCATATCCAATGTCCAAATATAGTCATTCAACCACTCAAATTGATCGGAACACCCCATTTGAGCACATCTATGGAGTTATATTTTGGAAAATCTTTCATATATAGTATTAAATATTACATGTATTTTATGAGAGTGATATATAAGCCTAAGTTAATACTTATTTATAGTAATTTAAACTTCTTTAGAAACATGTCCATAAATATGCTATAAAAACACTAAAAAGATATTGCCATATGATATAAATGTGTTAATAAGTAATTATATATGCATAGTATTATTACATTGAGAGTGATTATGAGGAATGTTTCTTAAAGGAATCAACACTTTTTTAAGGTAATAACAGGGGTACAAAGGGATGTCTCTAAATAAGAAAATTATGTTGTGTAAAAATGAATGAGTGACTAGTCTGTATATTTTTATGATAAAGGGATCTAGTTCTAGTGAAAATAAAAGTGTAAAAACCATGTTTCCTAAAGAAAAACATTTTTAAAAATCTCTTGAAAAACACGCTCGGATAAACCTGCTCATAGGTTTTTGCTCGTAAAATTGACGCATCCTGTCGAAATGAGAGGTCCGATGTTGACTCCACAACGGAGTGAAGGTACTTGAAAATCATGACATTTTTTTTCTTGCACAACGATAATTTTAGTGAATACTAGCATATATTTTGGAAGGTATGGCATTGATCTTCTTTCTTTATATTTTTTTTGCAAACAATTGCTTTGTGGTTGTAAGTTCTGCACACTCAGCAAAATATCAAGGACTAGTGTTGCATTCTTACTTTTTCTGCAACTAAATTAAAATGGTGTTTCTAAACACCACCTTTTTTTTAGAAGAGGCAAAAAATGCTTGGTTGAACTCGAACATATGATGTTTTTTTCCCGGCTAATGCAGAACATGCACACTCCAAATTGTGAGTTTCACATACACGGCCAAATCTAGGGAGAAAGTCAATGGAGTGCACTCAATGCATTGTAATTGCAACCCCTCAAAAAATACCATGTATTGGTCAAAACCTCAATATTTCACATTTTATTTATGTCGATGCAAACCATGCATATTTGCGAGATTTGGATGGACTGCCAAATCTAGGGGAAAAATCAATGAAAAACATTGAATGTTACATAATTACAACCCCTCAAAAATTCCCAAATTATCAGGATTTTCCCAAATTCTCTAATATGGTGTTGTTGACAGAATTATTTTCGTCAGAGGCATGTCGACGTGAGCGAGGGAGCTAGCTTGTTGGAGATCGTGTGCAAGGATCGAGCTGGCTTATGAGGCTTTTTCTGTTGGAGATGAGCTAGAGGCCAGTGGTCAACTAGTCGTGGGCATTGTCAATGGTAGTGTAGAGGCGACCGTCCGTTGTGCAGTGTTGGAGCCGATTCTATTGCAAGGGCGTTGAGGCTGGAGCAGTTGGACAGTAAGGATGAAGCTTGTGGCGCCGATTACATTTGCAGAGCTCTTCAATGTTAAAATTTGTAGTTGGATCTGTTTGAAGCTGGAGCTCTATGGAGCATTGCGTAGAGGGGTTGCCGACACGACTCATGGACTTAGTTGCCTCATTGAAGGCGTTTCGATGCAGTCGCTTGGCCTAGCAGGAATTCAACAATGCTTCTCTAAAAATTGTCAGAGTTGCTTTTGGCCGCAGGCTACTTTCGAGCCCGCATATTTCCATTTCTCCCTTTGATTTGCTCACTAGAGGATTGGCTTGGTGCATCATGACCGTTTGTTAGTCACCGATGCAATTGATGGAGGAGTTACTGACAGTGTTGAAGTCATAGCTCGTCGTGACGGGTGAGATTAAGCTAAACGAGGAGGCCGCTTTGCGCAACTTGGAGTACAACTCCTCAAAGAAACCTGATACTTTCGGTGAGGGTGGTCAAGAGCAGACTGAGATGCTTGCTTCGACAAAATATGAAGAGGGGAGAGGAGAAGAGTGGAGATGAGGAGAGAGGGCACACCACAAATGACCAACTACACACTAGATTTAGTTAAAAATGTAGAACATATACAAACCCATTTAGTGTTAGGGTTAGGGCATCTAACTCAAGAAAAAGAAAGTACTAAATTGAGCATGTCTCCCTCCAGAGCTCAAAATGACGAGCTTTCTGAAGCGAACTGGAGAGAAGAAGAGGCTCTATAAGGAGAACTCTCAATGAACCAAAAAAAATACTCACAAACTCCTTCTCTCTCCCAACGAATAGATATGGATGGAAACCCTGCACTCAACAAAAGTAAACGAAATAAACTCAAGATCACTCAAGAACACTCTCGATCCCTCTCACAAGAAGGATGGCGCCTTAGCAAAAGGCAGAGCCATGAGCTCTGATAACATGAACAAATATGGAGAGGGAGAGGAGACATAGCTAGAGAGGACACCACAAATGTCGAACTATACGTTAGATTTAGTTGAAAATAATAAATATATACAAACTCCTTTAAGGATTGGGTTAGGGTTTTCAATACTTGTGCCTTTTTAGCACTCTTTTGTGTTAATGCTATGCACATGTGGTGATAATACATGATATTGGGATGAATCCTCAACAACCTTGATGCTTGGGTGATAAGGATTCCATCTCAATCTTTAGCCTTATGATCTTGCATCTTGTGTTGAGTTTGGCCCTTGAACTTCAATTCTTAGTGATCGGAGTGAGTATCATTGTAATGCACAAATTGTGGAGGAACCCAAGATGATTGGATGTATTGAAGTATTTACATGGCCTTCACACCTTTTGTGGTTGCATCTGTCTAAAACTAGAACATTTGCATATTATCTTCGCATCTTATAAGAAGTAAAAGATGTGGCGTACCTTGAGGTCAACAAGGCAACTTTGGCTATAGTCTCTTCATTTACAACTGCACAAAGGTTTGGACAATTTTTACGAATTTCTTAGGTTGGTTACACACCGATGCTCGCTTCTCATAAAAGACCCACTTAGAGAAATACTTCTCCATTAGGAGGTGCAATGTGCTTCCACACCAAGGTGCGAACATGTTCCAACTAGGGGATGCCTCCCCCACCCTCTTTTGCTCATGAACTTAGTGGGGAAGTTCCCCTTCCCAACTCTGACCACAAGGATCACAGTTGGCCAAGGCAAGCTAATAGCATGCAATGGTGGGGTAAGCAATCATCACTCCTCTCTTGCCCTCAATGGCGATGTGTAAGCTGGCACCCCATGCCCCCCACGCACTGCATCTCTCAAGCGACTCCCTGTGCCTATGTAGCAACAAGTGCGGGCCTTAGAGGCATGCCACACATATCTAGAAGTTGCATTTAGGCACCTAGAGGGCATAAAAATCTTGCCATTTGTGAGGCTTGATTTGGTGACCCTAGACAAGTCCAAATAGGTCCCAGGTTAAGCGCCTATAGGCACAATAAGATCCCCATACAATTAGGCAACGAGCAACTATGTCTAGCCACGTCATTATTTGTGGCGGTGACTTCAATCATAAATAGGGACTTATGTGATGCTATGAATCAATAGCTAAGGCCATCTCTTCAACTTTACAAAGCTACTACCCATTAGTATTTCTACAACTAGTCGCCAGAGATAAGGCTTTTACTGGTCCCCAAACAACTGAAGTTAGGGGCTATGAAAGCTTTCAAATTTGCAACTTGAGTGCGAGGGACATATATCTAAGCTCTTCTTACTTCAAAAGCAATCGATGATGTACTATTGTAATTTACTGATCAACAACCATGAAACTATTAGGCTAAGCTAAGCAATTACAAGTCTTGCTTGGAGGCAAATTGCGCTATTTATCTATTGGGAGCTAAAGACCTCTTGAAGCAACTCTTTTGTGATGAGTAACAAATTTCCCAATATATAGATAGTTTGAAGTCATAGCTTTGGAACAATTGTTCTACTTCTTTTCTATTGAAGAATGATGCCAACGATAGTTGGTAGACTCCTCCAAGCCCCTTTGTCACAATTGTTGTCAACTATCATCTGCCCACTAGATCTTATAAGGGACTAGATATGAGACGAACGGTGAGGATCCTTTCTCAACGTGATCTTCTACTTGGTTGGTTGTGAGGATTGAGCTTTGGATATTGGTTGGAGATTGGGTGCCATTGTGTGAGGAGACTAAATAGCTAGTTAAACTTGCAAGGGTAGACACGAGAGCAACAATTGCAAGAGTAGAATGGTGAGCAATCAATACAGTGGAGGGGTTGGCTTGCTCTCAAAACTACTTTCTAGAAGACAATCCAACATAAGACCATATGAGAATCCTCTTGAATAATCGGTCAAACAACTTGTTCCGGCTCAATATATAGAAGAATTTCCATACTACGGTAACTCATACAACGATGAACTCAAGATGACATACTTCTAAGTATAGTGTGTGAGAAATACATTCTTACAAACATTCTTACCAACATGTCATACATTCTTAGATTGCTACCAATTAAGGTCACTTTTTCCTAAGATGAAACAAGTAAAAGAAGAATATAATACAATGAACACATTAGAAGACCCAAAAACACATAATACTCCATGGAAGAATGTTAAAAAAGGGAAGCACTTAGTGGTACACCAAAATCAAAACCTTTATAAACCAACTTAGTTATTGGATATGCCTCAACGTGATATTTATGGGCTTGGGGTCATACATCATTCATACAAACAAGTGAAATATGGATTGGATGGCTAATATGTGGAAATAGAATGTCATAATCCCTCAACCAAAGACTAAAGCCTTGCACATACAATGGGTGCGATATAATTGTCTTTTGATCTTTATCATCTTAGTCTAGTGTAAAAAATAACACAAACTAATAGATGCTAACCAAGGGGGGCATGGATTATTGTTCCTAGACATCAAGGTTGAGGTAGTTGGTTTTCAAGCTCTAATTATTTCAAAGCTATGCACCTCATAGAGATGTAGGACAAAGGTGGTTTTGTATAGAACATTGGAGTTTATAAAATTATCATTGAATTTGTGTCCATTTAATGCTTAATAAATGTATATGCCAATCATGTGACTTAGTTTGGAAGGGTTTGATGGAAGGCTATATCAAGACTCTATTGGCCCACAAGTGTGTATGCCTTTGACGCTATGATTTTGATAGATAGAAAGGAATCAAATCAAGCAACACCACAAAGTTGAATATGTGCCTGGATGATAAAAAAACATATTGCACATGCTAACAGATTAGCAAACTTCACTTTGTTGTAGTCTACTTATATCGACAAACCATCTCAAATTGTTTTGAGCATCTCAAAACATAACTCCTACCCCCTTTACTAGAGAATATTGGGACACTAATGAGAAGCTTAACATTAAGACTCCTTAGTGTCATCAAGAAATCTATTACTATGATAGTATTGCCATCAATTTTTGAAATATATAAACTCATTCCTCCAACAATCAATGGGATATCAAAAAACACTTCACATCTTAAGATAATCAATTGGTAATCCAAAAATATTGCACAAATTTTAGGCAATCGAATGGGTATCTCAAGAAAATTGCAATCAAACTCCAAATACTTATCATACACACTTGAATTTGAGTAACCCAACATTTTTCCAACAAACATGGCTGCCTCAATCCTAAACACTTCAAGTTTTCGCAATACAAAGATTTTTCAACAAAAATCGTTGCTTACACCGTCAATACTTAGAATCCACATGCAAAGATCAAGGCATAAAAAGCTTAGAAACTGAACATTTACTTCAACCATCTTACATCATTTGGTCACAGTAATACTCACAATACACAACTATTCGGATCATCTACAACTATGACAATTAATGGTCATCTACTTAATTGGTACTTTTAGAGACATATAAACAACTAGGCAATTTTTAAAGAGAGTAAATTACTCACAAACTCATACACATAGCTAGAGGCTGCTCCAATGACAACGTACTTTGCAATCAATTGTTAGAATATAAAAAAAAGTAGAGTGAGGAGAAGAGACATGAAACTCCATTGCTAATGCCTCTAGAAGGAGGTGCAAAAAGTCATGTACATTGCATTATGGAGAATGAAAGTAGTGCATTTAGCGAACATTGATGAAGGAGAGAAGAATCATGCCAAGGACTCAACACTACAAAACCTCTCTAGAACTTGTGCCTTATGGGACCTGCATCCTTTAATTAACATCAAATTGCGTTCCTAACAAAGTGCGATGAACTATGTTTTACACTCGCCACATTGTCATCAATTATGCACATATATGTAGAATATGTACATATATGTGTGGGGGGGCATGTGACATGTGCATGCTTTTGAGGTGTTGATTATTAACAATCTATTGTTTTGACCGTCAATCTATGTGGCTGTGGCTATGGTTATGGTTGTGGGTGTGTTGAGATGAATGAGCTATGCAAATGATCTCAAAGGCTTTATATATATATTTAGGTCTTAGAGATTCACAGGCCACACAAACAATCCAAAGAGCAGCAATTCTGAGCCGACGGGTATTATGCAAAATCACTGAAATTAAAATAACATGAGATAACAAAAGTGAACATGTGATTTTTCCTTGGAAAAAATGCAATAGATCAGAGAAACCTATGATTCTGCAATCAAAACAATCAGACACTATTCAGGATGATCGCAAATCATCTGAACGGTGTCGAATCCATTTGTTGTCACCTCCTTGTACACAAAAAACAGTACCAGCAACAACGTTATTAGGCTATAGCAGCACCAGCGAAAAAACCATGACAAGCAGCACCTTCCAGAACATCAGCCAAAGCAATAATAAAACAATATCAACTGAAATGAAAAAAGCAATTATCGTTCGGTGCTTGCGAAATCCTTGGCAGATCCTCCCAGGGTTGCAGCCCTGACCTCCCAAGTCCCTAGGACTAGGGAACCATATGCCTTTCTATTAACCATAGCCACAGGGATCATGACACGTTAGCCCAAGTAAAATTAGGATACTAACATGCAACAGCAGCTATCTGTGCGTAGAATTGTGCAAGGGCATGGCTGGGGGTAGATCATTCAGGAATTGTTCATCTAAGGTGCAGCCCATCCACAAAATTGGTTATAGATTTCTGAAAAATCACAGAGACTTTATTGAGTAGAGTTGTGACTTGTCTGATTTGAGGATCCACCAACCTGGACACAAAAGGGAACATGAAGCTTTAAAGAAAAAATTTGCATAATAGAGGACAGTTTACATGACCTTGGGAAAACAAAGAAAATGAGAAGTAACCTCAGAAGGAACATGGCGCATGTGAGTATTGGGGCTGATTCGAGAAACGGCAGCGTGAGAGGATGAAAAAGGAGTTCATGCAAGCGTTTGAAAAGAGAGTCGAGCAATCAACTTTTATAAGGAGTCAAGCAACCAACCTTTCCTACCACTAAGCAAGAATTCTTTAATATAAAAGAAAGATACAGACTCATTTCTATTTTACACATGTAAAACTGAAAGTCATATTATTGTCTGATGAGTCTCTTGCTTTGTTATACCATTCATATATAATTTAACCCATGGTGAGAAGATCTCCAACTGGAATTGAAGCTGGGGTCATTTTTTAAATTGATCTTACAAGGAACTTTGAAGAACAATCCATAGCCACACGAACAGAAAAAGAGCCCAAGAGCATGGCCCGACAAAGAGACCAGGGCATGAGACATAGGAAAATGAGCTCAAGAAACACAGCTCTGCCCACAGTGCCAGCTAGGTGGACCTATTAGTCAACAACTTTCATGCATGAAGGTTTTAATCTATGCCCATGGGATGCGTCAATTTTACGAGCAAAAACCTATGAGCAGGTTCATCCGAGCGTGTTTTTCAAGAGATTTAAAAAATCGTATTTCTTTAGGAAACATGGTTTTTACACGTTTATTTTCACTAGAACTAGATTCCTTTATCATAAAATATACATACTAGTCACTCATTCATTTTTACATAACATAAATTTTCTTATTCATAGAGATCCCTTTGTACCCCTGTTATTACCTTAAAAAAGTGTTGAAAAATAATTCCTTTAAGAAACATCCCTCATAATCACTCTCAATGTAATAATATTATACATATGTAATTACTTATTAAACACATTTATATCATATGGCAATATCTTTCTAGTGTTTTTTTAGCATAAATAACAAGATATTTATGGACATGTTTTTAAAGAAGTTTAAATTACTATAAATAAGCATTAAATTGGGCTTATATATCACTCTCATAAAATGCACTTAATATTTAATACTATATATGCAAGATTTTCCAAAATATAACCCCTTAGATGTGCTCAAATGGGGTTTTCCAATCAATTTGAGTGGTTGAATGACTATATTTGGATATTGGATGTGAGTTATGTCACTTTTAAAAGTGTTGAAGCCTACTTCAAAGGGGTTTCGCTGGCGAAACTACCTTGATGGCTTGCTTCAATGAGTTTTCTTTGGAGAAACCCTTTCATGAAAATAGGTTGAGAGAGTTTTTCAATGTCACCCCCTATTAAGTTAAAGTTGTAAGAAGGATCATAAGGGCATTTTCATAGAGAAGTCTACTCTACATGTGGGTTTCTTCAAAAGCCGTCCCATTATGTTCTCACCATTCCCAAAGATTCACGTAAAGATTTTTGTATACAATAGGCATTGCTATAATACTTTGCATATTTCTAAGTGAAACTATGTTTTCTTCCAATCCATTTTTGCCATATTTTTGTATAGTTAGAAGTTTTTTTTTTTCTTTCGCTCGGATGCTTGGAAGATTTTGCTCGGAAAATGCTCATCCCCATGCCCATGCTGCCTATGTTGAGGTTTCCCTGACCACAAATTCTCCTATGTGATAAAGAGCAGTCTCTCTTGGCCCCGCTGATTTTCCTACTGTGAACTCCTTAGCTGAAGTTAACTTGCAAGAGACAAGTTAAACTAGTTCTACTACTCTTCCACTCTTCTTCAACACACACAGGCCAGTGAATTGGGGAGAAAAACAATAGAGATAGGCTCCTTTTTAAACGCCTGGTTTATCTTCTACATCTGTTAGCGACCGGAATCAATCCAAAGAGGTAGGCTTCAGCCATTGAGACCAGGTGTGTGCAAAACTATTTTCATTTCTTGTCTTCATTTTTTCATGCCCTAAATTGGTAGAGGTATGTGCACATTAATATGACTGCCCAATTAGGGTTTCAAAAAGGGTTGTACATGCCCACCAACTTTGTCTGGCTTCTACGTTGATGAGCTTCAGACTTTCATCGACACAATAGGAGGGGCAGGCTCATCCCTCGCTAACTCCTTGAGTCAGATGCTCCTCTATGCAGACAACATGGTCTTACTCTCCTCTTCAGCTAAGGGCCTTTAGTGATGCACTTCACACTTTTTGTGAGACACATGATCTAAAAGTCAATCTTGGCAAAACCAAGGTTATGACCTTCAACATATGTTGCATCCCATGCATGACTGGGAGTGCTTTTCTCCGGCTCAATCTTCATGATGGGACAAATGATGCAGCCCCTACTAAGGGGTGTGTATGCCGTGCTTGCCAGGCTTGAGCACTAGTGCTTTCATTCTCATTTCCAAGACCCCGACCAAGTCTCCTCTTTGATTCTTTGGTCTGCCCAACCTCTATGTATGCTAGCCCATGTTGGGGCCCTAATCTATCAGAAGTGTATTGGGCTCTGGCGGAGAGGCTCCAAGTTCTATTAATGGCATGGATGATCCACAGGAAGCAGTCAATATATACATATCTATATATATACATCTCTCTCTCTCTCTCTCTCTCTCTATATATATATATATATATATAAGTATTGCATGGCAGCCATGTCTTCTCCAAAGTACTGTCACCAAAGGAACAGAGGTGAGGTGGCATCAACTACATCAATTGTAGAGATTTGCAGCTGATGGAAGGGATAGCTTGTTCATATTTGTATTCTAGAGAGTGGGTTAAATTTTTAAACTTAAACATTATCCTCATAATGAGTGGAATTTGAAAGAAAAGGAAAAGAATTTGGGAATGATGAGGTGAAGAGCATGAGACTCTTGGCACTACGGAGGAAGAAAAAACTTCAAAACACAAATATATAAGAGTAGCCATGAGTGTGTAGAGATAGAGATGATTGTGTATGAAAGCACTAATCATTAGATTGGGACTATCTTTCTCACCTCTCTAGACCTTGTTCACCTGCTCTTGTAGGCACCATTCTCTCAACACCCCCCTTGGTGCCTTATCCTCTTGGCTACACAAAGGTGGTTGAGCTTTTACATCGATGTTGGTTGTGCTCTCTTCTGATTGGACCACTCTTCCTCTCTTCTCTTCATGTACAGACACATTCACATGGTTATGTGCCATATTGGTCACACTTACAATTTCTGTCATTCATGCTCTCTTCTACCTTGGCTACATCATCGGTGCCAGAGGGTAGTATTACATTTCACCATTTTTGCTTTGTGCTCCCTTGATGCTAGCTGGTCTTTTACATGGTCTATGTCAATCAACATCTAGAGTGCCCCCCCTTGATGTAACTTGGTTGGGCAACTGAGAGACTCCTTGGCTTGTCACTCTCAACCCAAAGGTTCTAAGGGTGTAGGTTAATTCCTTTGATGGTTCATTGCTCATAGCTCTTTCCTCGCATACGCATGTAGGTGCATGCTCATAACAGCCCTCATTGGTGCCATAGGTAGAGTCCAAAGGATACATAATAAGTGCAGCATGTGATTGGGCCCTTGTATATAGAGAAAATTTTCCCAGTCATTATTACATTTCTTTTACATCAAAACACAGAAAATCTAAAGGCCTGAATTAAACTTTATCTTTTCTACATGATGGTGCTAATTTGCTGCAGCGGTGGTCCCCTTACATTTGGCCGATCTTCATTGATTTCCGTTGGCATTTTGCAATCGAAATCCATCAAACAAACCCCCTTGCCATTGATTCCAGTTCCTTGTTGCCAACTCACAAGCTAATCTGAAAGGGCAGCAGATAAATTTTGTTAGCCGTGGTTGCATCTCTTTTGGCACAATCATTACATAGGCTTCGTGGCCTCTGCACTTTTTCTTTTCTGAAGCTATCCTACCACCAATAGAATAAATTCTCTGCCACTTTTGTGTGTAGCTCATGCCTTTTTGCGTGGATGCTCCAGCCAATAATGGATCACCGCCCGCATATCTACTATGCAGCTCTGATCACAGCTACTCATACAGCTTCTATTTGTCGGCTACTCTCTATCCTCTGAATGCTTGCTCGAGCCTTGAATTCGGTCACGGTTGGATGGACAAAACAGAAGAGGCACACAGTTATGAGGCACTGTACACTTACAAATGCACTACCAGTGAAGGCCAGCAGATGGCGGCGGAGCAACAAGGTGGTTGAGGAGAAAGGACTCCATCTGATGAAGGCCGGAAAGAAGAAAGAAAAGAAGAAAAGATGCGGCCTGATGGAAAGGCTCAAAACTCAGCCATGCTAGTGAAAAATAGGTCGCCTACAAAAAATGTGCCTTGCACAGGAGAATGCAAGTGGCAGGGAGCTGAATAGGTGATATGCTAGAGGGTAGAAGTATGAAAGTTGCAAGGAGAAGGGCTGAGGAAGGAAGGCTTTGATACCACATGTTGAGGCGAAGAGCATGAGAGTCTTGGCGCTATGGAGGAAGAAAACACACATACATCAGAGTAGCCATCATGAGTGTGGCCTCATGAGGGTAACACTCATGTCGATGAGGAGCAGCATTATTGGGATGCAAAAATTAGAATTGTATTTCCTTATCTGCAAGTGCATTGATGTGTGCCAAAAATGCCAGACACTTTTGAGAGGCAAGATCAATGGTATGACCGTTCATATGTTAGTGGAAATTAGGAGTACCCACAACTTCATCAACACAAAGGGCTTGCAAAAAGTTAAACTTGCAGCCACTATCCCAAGGACGTAAAAAGATCTTCACATAAGACATTTGATACTCACCCTTGATGTAACTCTAAAGACTCGTTCCAGCAGAGCTTTTTATTAAGCATTCCCAAACTTCACACCCTTGCAGCCACAATCTCTCTTGCAGCCACAATCTTTCTACTCCTCTCCTCTTCCGACCCCTATCCTTGGGTACCTTCTCTCCCATTCTCAGAGTCACACCTTACTCTCTTCTACGGTGCAGCACACCTCCTTTCTACAAGTTCTCCTCCTCTCCTCTTCAACCTCTTCTCAGCTAGCGTTAAAGAAGAAAGCTAATCAAATTGTCTACATTCTCTCCATCTAGGCTACAAGTAATGGTAAATGCTACGGTATTTTCATTTTAATCCCTCCCAATAAGCATATCTAAGCAAACAAACGTACTATTGTAGTGAACTACTAAAAATGGAAAAACTTATCACAATATAAACAGGCCGCAACTTGAACAAAAACATCGCAAGTTGAATTTCAATGTCCACTCCTATGGCAAAAGCATAACCTAATGACAATGCTCATAAGGTTGAAATCATAAATATAACAAACATAGAAAAGGCTAACTAGTATGACATCCCCACATCACCAGTGCCAAATGGCGGATGTAGACCATATTATAAACACATGTTCTCACACACAATAGTGAAGGGCAGACTCAAATATGCGGAATGTCAACACTAAGGAGAGCCAAATTCTCTTCATCCAAGCTACCTCTGCCTATGAGACTAAAGTGTTTCATTTTGGCCTCTCCACACCAGCATTTCTAAGCACAAAGGCTTTGAAATATCAGCGAGCTAAAATAAAAAACGTACTTCTTATCCAATCCAATAAATTTGTGAATTATTGAAAAATTATCAAGACTTGAGGGCTCCATCAAAACCCTAATTGAGATCTAGGCCACATAACAAGACCATCCCAATAATAATGTCAATATTACAATCAATCACATAGCCATGGCAATATTAATAAAACATACACAAATTTAGCACCATCAATGCCTCAACCATAATGACATCGGCAATCATAACAAAAGTTACAAAGAAACGTTACACTCGAGCATATCAGGTTTTGAGTCTCACACATAGTAGGATAGACGACATTGTTACCCTACAATTCCATATAATAGGGAAAAGATCTGATAGGACATACATGCGCCTTGAATGATAGATCCACAAAGAATAATAGGTAGTCTCCACAAGGACCATGAAGAGTTTGCATGCCACTAAGGTAGCAAAGAATGCACCTTGACTGAATTGTAACATATCTCTAATCTTGAAATTGCCCTGGTGTACCCCATTGCACCAACCTCAATAATTTAACAATGGATTACCATTAAGAAAGTGTTCTTTTAATAGACTTCAGATTGTTTGAAGCGGCTAGTATTCATATCCACTCCACGTGTATCATTCTTAAGTCCATTTATCTTGAATTTCAGCTCCACCCTTTTATAGCCAAGCGTTTTGCCCATGCGCCCCTTTCCAAATGAGAAGCTTTTGGTGCCTGGGCTGCTGCTCCTTGCTTCCCTCCTCCCTCAGCCCCTCCCTCTTCCT
The DNA here is from genome assembly GCF_047967505.1 of Dipteris shenzhenensis. Classification (NCBI taxonomy): domain Eukaryota; kingdom Viridiplantae; phylum Streptophyta; class Polypodiopsida; order Gleicheniales; family Dipteridaceae; genus Dipteris; species Dipteris shenzhenensis. The sequence goes on along the minus strand of NC_141606.1, from coordinate 31,509,084 downwards.
CAGCCTCTCCCTCTCCCTCAGCCCCTCCCCCTCCCTCCATCTCAGACCAGCCTCTACTTCTCCTCTCTCCTCTCAGCCCGCTGCAGCCCCCCTTGCAGCCAACTCTTCCTGCCCTGCTCCTCCCTCTCAGCTCTCTCTTTCCACCTCAGCCCCTCACCCTGCTCCTCCCTCTCACCTGCCCTCCTCCTCTCTTTCTTTCCCCATCAGCCCCCTTCCCTCGCACCCTCTCCTTCCCCTCAGCCTCCTTCCCTGCACCCTCTACGTCCCCGTCCCCGTCCCCTCCCCTTCCCCGTCACCCTCTCCTTCCCCGCCACCTTCTCCTTCCCACTACCCTTCCCCCTTCCAGCCCCTCCTATCTTCTCCTACCTCGCACCCTTCTATCCTCTCCCCTCCTATACCCCACCCCCCTCTCCTTCCCCGCCCTCATCGCCTACCCCACCTTCCTCTCCTTCCACGCCCTCCTCTCCTACCCCTCCCCCCTATCTCCTCTCCTATAGCTCCGTTATCCTCTTCTTGCCTCTCCCAGTCTCTCCTCAAGTTACTCAGAAAGGGTTGGACGGAGCGTATTGTGTTTGAATCGGCCTCACCACCCTGATTGACGAATGGATCCTCATTCAATCAATCAACGCCCGCTTCCACCGGCCAAAAAAATTGTTACTTTTTCAAAAGACGAGTTGCAGCAGCTCAAGAAAGACACTAAGATTCTTCGCAAAAAAAAAGAAAAAAGAAAGACACTGAGATTGAGTGTTCCACTTCCTTTTTCGCACGTATCCACGGGTCCCATCCTTTCAGATTACTAGCCAAGGACTAGATGCTTTCTGCGTTACCTGGAGATCTTGCAAGTCAATTGATAGATGTTCACTTGCTTGGACGAGGTTTCTTCTAGGTGATTTTCAGCTCTAGAGATTCAGCAACTATAGTGGTCAACGCCAATCTTTTGGCACTTAGTTCCCGAAGGATTTTCTTGATGCCCTGTTTCTTGGGCTTTGATCTTGTGGAGGAGGATAGCCGGGTTACTTCTCTTTTCATCAGATTCCCTAGCCTCCCACCGGCGTAGCATCGACTCCTTGCTTCTATTGGAGCTGTGTTCGAATTGTTCACAAAGATCCCCCCCGTTCTTGGCATGCCCTCTTCGGCAACAGATGCAGTCAGGTCACTCTTGGGTACCGGTGAGGGTTGTCGCTGCTACTTCACCACAGGTGCCAAGGACCATTCTTCCTTACGAGCCAAAGCTGACACTCACGCTGATATTCAATCCTCTGACCTTCCACCTGAGCATCCCCCTTCTTCTTCGCATCGTCATGTTACCTCCCTCGATAGAGGTAAAGAGGTTATCTCTTCCACACCATCGAGTGCATGGATCCTTCGCACTCCAGCTCCAAACATGATTCACAAAAACTCTTTTGTAGCTCTGGCAGAGTTTGATATGGACGAGTGTGTTTCCTCCACTTAAGGGAAGGTTGTTATCGGGATTCCTACAGACAACCTCCCACTCTGCAGATGTGGGAGTTCTTTCCTCCACTTAACAGGAGGGGTTTTTCGCAGGAGAGGGTTGTCTCCGCCACCAGGTTAGGTAGGATTTTTCACCCGACCTCCTCTTGTCGATGAGGATTGTCAGCTGAAACGTTCAGGGTCTAGGTGAAGTGCCACATCATCACCGTAGGCAGCTAATTCGTAACCAGCTTCATTCGGGTATCACTGGCCGTTCTATAGACATACTTTTTCTGCAGGAACACAAGTTGGATGCCATAGATTGTGCTAAGTCAGGCAAGTTGCTTAAGGGAGCTACTTGCATTTCTGTTTCTTCTTCTATGCTCGCCTTGGTGGTTGGACATGGGGTTATTGTTCCCTCTAGAGCTTAGTGGATTATTTTAGTGATTGATGGATGTAAGGTTGAATTGCTAAACCTGTACGCCTCCAACATTAGAGGGGATCGTATCCTTCTATGGAAGGAATCTTGGTCCTCCATTACAGAGTCTTGGATTATTGGAGGTAATTTCAACATGATTGAGATGCCTAGGCAGAGAGAAGGTGGCATTCACTCTTTGAAGAGCAGCTTGGGATGCCTTCTTGTTTCAGTTCAGTGGTAGAGATGTTTGGTATGATGATGCTGAATCATAGTCACTCTTGTTTTCTTAGTCAAACAGGAGGGTGCAGATGCCTATCCATGCACGGATTGATAGATTTTATGTGGATGATTGGGCTCTGGATAGAGGTGGGTCAGTATGCATTACCACTGGGGTGCCCACTTCACATCACTTTCCGGTTGTTTTAATGGTTTAAGAGCCTCGGCTGAGAGGCCACTCTGCCAATATCAGGGTTCTAGATGCCTTTGATGCAAAGGAGGGCCTCATGGAGGCTGTTTTGCAGATTTGAGATTCTCATGTACAAGGCGGACAGCCTCACCCGTCACATGTGGCTGCAGCCCTTACTGATATTAGCGACTGTGTGATATGGTATCACACGACAACCTTTCCAGTAACACTTGCATATGCAATCACTAGACACAACCAAGAGATGTGAGATTCTTAGGTGAGAGGTTGGTATTCATCAGCAGTTCGCAGCCCTTCAGAGGGAAGAGCAGAAACGGCCTACAGAGGCTTGGATTTAGGAGCGCCTTGCTGCAGCAAGAGCTCATCACCAAATATTGTTAGATCAGAGAGCATAGTATTCCTTTCATGCCAGAGAGTTATTGTGGACTCAGATCGGAGGTAGAGTCAATAAACATTTCTTCTCTACTCTTGACTGCATACATAGTAGAGAAAGTGTTTCTCAGCTTATTGACTCAAATGGCATTCTACAGATAGATCCTGACACTTTCATGCATATTGCTACAGATTTTTATAACAGTAGACCTGACACGGAGGCCACAGATGATGCTAGGATGCTATTTGGCAATGTATAAGTATGTTGGTGAAACCGAATAGGAGAGTCAGTCTTGATGTACATTTTAACTACATAGAATTCAAAACTGCTCTTACAAACTGCTCTTACTGCCCTCCACAAGGGCAAATGTCCAGGTTTAGATTGACTTGCTCCCTCTTTTTATATTGCTTTTTGGAATCAGATTGGGGATCACATTACCTCAGCCCTGCAGGGTTGGGACTCCGGTGAGATGCCTATCTCACTTACAAAGAGTCTCATTCATCTTATTCCGACTTTGAGAAAGCCTATGACATGGTAGATTGGGGCTTTCTAGAGGGAATCCTTCTTCGTTTCGGATTCACAAATGCTTGGATTAGAGGGGTCTCCACTCTCTATAGATCAGCCCACAGCTAGGTACTTATTGGAGAAGTCAAAGGAGACGGGTTCCAGATCTCTAGATCAGTCCGTCAAGGATGCCCTTTAGCCCCCTTTCTTTTTTTGTTTATGGCTGAAGCTATGAGTATCTACATTAGATCTCAAGCTGATATTGTTGGGCTGAGACTTCCATTGAGGCAAGAAGATGAGCTCTTGGACAATGAACTGGTAGATGACACGGCTGTTTTTTTGGATGCCACACCCATACGCTCACTTCTTTCAGGACAGCTTGTATTGCATGGCAGTAGGGGCACACATATAAACTAGCACAAATCCAATGGCTTTTGGATCAGCAATGAGGACACTCCAGATTGGGGAGATTAGATATTGGTTGCACTTGGATTCAAAGGGGTATCTCCGTCAGGTAATTGGGATGCAAGGTAGGTGTGGGCATCTCTTATGCACAATAGTTTTTCCTGTGTTGGAGAACATAAGGTAGAAACTCCTCTTCTGGAGTTCGGCCAAACTACCACTGCTTGGTTTGTTTGTTCATGCTGGTGCCGATCTAGGGATAGTATTAGTCAGCTCAAGAGACCTACAGGAAACTTTTTGTGGAGTAGACTAGATGGGATGGCGGATGCCATAGCCAGGGTGGCTTGGGAGACCCTGATCCTCCCCACTAGGCAAGGAGGTCTAAATATTATCGACCCAGACTTGCAGTGCAGGGCTTTGCTCTGTAAGATGGTCGTGAGAGGATTGGCGCATGGATTGGAGCCTTGGAAGGATTTTTTCATACACAGCATACAGTCCTGTATCGCCACCTCGGGAGGAGACTAGATGGACAGCACGAGATGGATTTTTATTTCAGCCCCGCTCAGATCTCCCTCCTCTCCTCTTATGGCTGCCATTCTGAAAGCTTGGGACAGCTTCAGAAGTACACTTCAGAGAGTTCCTCCCTCCTGTCGCAAAGAAATCGACACGCAGCCCATTATGTGGAATGTAAGCATACTTAATAAGCATGGCAAACCACTAGGCACTTCGCATTATATGTAGTGGTCCAGATGGGAGAGAGGCCCTGCATCCACAGTGGGATCTTGAAAAGCTTTTAGAAAGCTTCCAGAGGATCAACAAGTTTCATTAGTTGGTCATTTCAGAGGGATTGCAAGGAGGATTCAGCAGATTGATGCAGCACTTCCTATGGAGTGGATGGATACAGATGATATGCCCATTACGGATTCAGCAGATAGATGCAGGAAGTACATGGAGGACTCAGCACATTGATGCAGCCATTCCTATTGAGTGGATGGATACACATGATATGCCCATTACGGATTCTAACACGACCCCAGCACTCTTGAAACCTCTGATCGGCAAGCAAATGCAAGAACACACCAAACGTGAGGAAACTGAGCAAGCTGCTCACCACCCAACCATGACATCTATAGGATGTGATCCCGAATCAGGACATGTCCCCTCCGAGCTGAGCTACTGGCACGAGCTCCCAACCAGATCCTAACCAGCCTGGTGTCCCATACCACCAGGTGGCACTATGAAGCCTGTGATCTGCTGTTGGGCCTTGGGCTATGCTATGATGCAAGTGCGCGTCCGCGACTCAATCCAGGATCAGACCTAGCACCTAGGAATGAGACTTGCTCCCATCGGCTCCCTGAGAACTAAACCTTTGGGCCCCTTATATAGACTCAGGTCTAATGCGCCAAAAGTAGCCAAGACCTCTAACTGGTTCATACCCTTGCCACAACCTGAGAATCAAGCCTGCCTAGCCCTAAGCCTCCCCAGGCTACTTAATCTAGTCTCGTGTACCCACGTCAGATACCAATCCGTGCACATGACATACTTCCCCTCCTCTTAGAACTCACTCCTGAGTTCGCTAAAAAACCCGGGAATGTCCTTTGGAGGTTTTGTAATGTCTCCCATGTTGCATCCTCAACACGATCCTTTCACTTAATCTTGTATTCCGTGATAGTTCGATTCGGATCTGTCTTTCACGAAATTCAAGAATACTCTCAGGTTTGTGTGGAATAAAAGTCAAATCTGTAACTTCTATTATTCTTGAGGAGAAACAAGTGGATCATCCGCACGCAGTAACTCTTTCAATTTGCTGACATGAAAGATTGGATGTACTTTAACATCAAGAGGCAATTCTAGTTTATATGCAACTGGTCCAATTCTTTTAATAACCTTGAACGAACCACAGTATCTGGGATATAACTTTGGAACCAAACCAATACTTAGGCTCTCGGATACCTTGGGAATTCACAAATATACCATCGTTTCTTCAGAGAACTCTCTAGGTCAACGATGTCTATTAGCATAAAATATGTCCCGATCTTGGGCACTTCTAATAAACTCCTTGGCAAATTGCAACATTTCTTGCGTGTTTTGCAAGACTGTCTTTGCAGCATCATTTTGGATCTGCTGCTGGGCCTTGGGCTACGCTATGATGCAGGTGCGCGTCCGCGACTCAATCCAAGATCAGACCTAGCACCTGGAAACGAGACTTGCTCCCATCGGCCCCTTGAGAATTCAACCTTTGGACCGCTTATATAAACTCGGGCCCAATGCGCCAAAGATAGCGAAGATCTCTAACTAGTTCGTACCCTTGCCACTCAACCTAAGAATCAAGCATGCCTAGCCCTAAGCCTCCCCACGCTACCTGAGCTAGTCTTGTGTACCCAGTACACGTCAAATACCAATCCGTGTACATGACATACTTCCCCTCCTCTAAGAACTCACTCCTGAGTTCGCTAAAAAACCCGGGAATGTCCTCTAGAGGTTCTGTAATGTCTCCCATGTTGCATCCTCCTCAACACGATCCTTCCACTTGATCTTGTATTCCGTGATAGTTCGATTACGGATCTATCTTTCACGAAATTCAAGAATACTCTTAGGTTCGTGTGGAATAAAAGTCAAATATGTAACTTCTATTATTTCTTGAGGAGAAACAAGTTGATCATCCGCACCCAGTAACTCTTTCGGTCTGCTGACATGAAAGACTGGATGTACTTTAACATCAAGAGGCAATTCTAGTTTATATGCAACTGGTCCAATTCTTTTAATAACCTTGAACGAGCCACAGCATCTGGGGGATAACTTCGGAACCAAGCCAGTACATTGGTTGACCTTATCTGTATAGCCATTAGATTGTGCATGATCTGAGAAACTCATACTTAGAGTAGTTTCCAACTATTCAAAAACAAGTGTCCAAAAGTTACTTGTAAACTACGAGTCCCTGTCGCTGACTATGTCAGACAGCAAACCATACAGCTTAAACAAGTGGCTCACAAACTCGTGAACCAGCTGAAAAGCTACGATGGTTGTTCTAGTAGGTAAGAATCTAGCCATTTTTGTCAGACGGACCACTATGACCCAAATGGAGTCATGACCCTTGCGCATTCGAGGCAATCCGGTAATAAAATCCATGGAAATACTTTCCCATTTATTACTCGGGATTCGCAATGGCTGTAATAAACCCGCGCTTCTAAAATGTTCCGTCTTAGTAACCTGACAAACCCGACAACCTACCACATAGTTTTCAATAAATGCACGCATCTTAGGCCAATAAGAGGTATGCTTCACAAGAGACAGAGTCCGATGTATACCTGGATGTCCAGCACTAGGAGCATCATGACACTCCCAAAAAATCTTGGATCGAAGATCGGAAACATTTGGCACACATATCTTTCCATTCCGGAACAGCAAGCCGTTCCTAATCATCCACTGACCTCTCGTCGCCTATACCGTAGGTGGCACAATCCCTGAGTCCTGGTCAACCATGGAGCTCCCATCCTACACTTTCTACCAATAAGAACTGAAATGACTATTAGTTGCGCAAAGCCCTCTCAAGGATTGAAATATGTCTAAGGATATTTCCGTGAATGACATAGCATTTACAAACTTGACTCGACTTAAAGCATCCGCCACACTATTCATCGAACCCTTTCGATAACATATTTCAAAATCAAAATCTTGCATTAACTCTGCCCATCTTGCCTTTCTTCCTCTCAATTCAAACCCGTCACACACATACTTGATTGACTGATGATCGGTCAACACAAGAAACTTCCAACCATACAAGTAGTGTCTCCAAACCTTCAGAGCATACACAACTGCACAGAGTTCTTTTTCTAGTGTGGGCCAACGATATTGGGTGTTGTCTAGCTTCTTACTCTCAAAAGCTACAGGTCTGCCCTCTTGGAATAAAGCTGCCCCAATCGCAAAATTACTCGCATCGGCCTCTAAAACATAAGACCGGGTAGGATCGGGTAATGCAGGAACGGGTGCTTCTTTGATAGTTAACTTCAAGGTTTCAAAAGCCTTGTTCAATGCATCATTCCAAGAGATCCGCTGGGTAGACCTGCGTCCACAACCTTTCAATATGTTAGTCAAAGGTGCCATGATATTGGAATAATCACGCACATACTTCCGTAGAAAAACCGTGAATCCTAGAAAGAACGAAGTTGTTTCACAGTCTGAGGGATAGGCCATTCCAAAACCTTCTAGCTGTGATCTACATCAATGCTAATACCTTCAGAAGAAATCTTGTGTCCTAAGTAAATCATCTCCTTCATAAAAAAGTCACATTTACTCATCTTGGCATAGAGCTTATGCTCTTAGAATAACTAAGACAATCCGGAGGTGTCCAATGTGATCCTCTAGCGTTCGGCTATATACCAAGATGCCATCTAAGAACACAACAACTAATTTGCTCATAAAATCTCGGAACAAATCGTTCATCATTTGCTAGAAGGTAGCAGGAGCATTGGTCAAACCAAAAGATAATACGAGAAACTCGTAGTGGCCATACCTAGTTTGGAATGCGGTTCGATCTATGTGTTTAGCATAGATACGGATTTGGTGATAACCCGTACGCAAATCAATCTTAGTGAAATACTTCGCTCCGGCCAAATAGTCTATCAAATCCTCAGAACGAGGAAGAGGGTATCGATTCTTAATTGTCACTTTATTCAATCGTTTATAATCTATACACATTCTCCACGAACTATCTTTCTTCTTTCTTAAGAGGACAGATGCTCCCCAAGGTCATTTACTTAGGCGAATATAGCCCATATTCAGATAATCTTGTAGCTGTGAAGCTAACTCATCCTCCTCAAGCTGGCTCATCCTATATGGTGAAACACTAATAAGTTGAAGGTACTAAATCTATGTGATGGTCTACTACCCGTTCTGAAGGTAACCTTCTGACAGTTGAGCAGGGAATACATCTATGAAATCATCCAACAACGTTCTCAATTCACGGTGTTCAAACACGCTTAAATCATTTTTGTTATTAACAGAGACAACAAATGAAGAAAGCGGAATCAAAACACACTGATACACATCATAATGAGAAGTGTTTATTATATTTCGAAGCTGCATCGCAGATACAATAGGTCCCTGTGAAGAGGGAATATATATTATCACATTGAATACAAAATTGGGTGTCCTTATCCAAAAAAGAAAGAGTATGCTCTTTCCATCCAATTCAAATATCGTGAGTTTTAAACCACTCTATTCCGATTAACAAGTCCACATGTTCCAAGTGCATGACATAGCACGTAAGAGCAGCTATGTAGTCTTGAATCCGGATAGAAAGTGCTTTAATCTTGCGATCCCAAAACTACTTCCCAGTTGGAAGCTGCACCTCGTAGGTGTGATCGCTAGGTATTGTGGACAGCCCCATTCTCTGCACAAGTTTGTAATTAATAAAATTGTGAGAGCTGCCCGGGTCGGGTCAAAGAGAATGTGAACTCTTTGGTCCCTTACTTCTCCATAAACTCGAAAAATATTATGGGAACCAAATAACGAATTATTAAAAGTGCAATTACAAGAAAGTGGGCAGGTAATGACATTTACAGAAATACCTGTCATCGAAACTTGATTAGCTCCCTTAGCTTTGGCACCTTGACCCGCATGTAGCTTCGCTCCCGACGCTTGCATCTAGTTCTTGCGCTTAGGACAATCATTCCTAGTGTGCCCCCGCTCATCGCATATGAAACGACGTCCTTCTTTCTTTAACTTCAATGTGCGGAGGAAATGGGCACGACCATTCTTCGGCTGAGTCGAGTTCTTCTTGGAGGCGTTGTCTATAGACTTCGACTCCCCGCTACCAGTGGTAGATAGGAAGAACTTCTTATTATTCTTCCCACTCGTGTCGGCAATTGTGGTTCCCTTTGCTCTGGCCATGGTATCATCATAGATGCGCGCATAATTCATGACCTCTTGCAAAGTGGTACACTTGTTATTCTTAATCTGAAGCTTGTACGAGTCAGGCAAACCATCCACAAAGAAACCTAACAAGGTCACTAGATCCATCTTTGTAGCTCGTCTGTAAATCCGGAAACCTCTGAAGATAAACCTCAAAAGTCAGATTCACCTTGGACATATCAAGGACTTTGAGCTTGCCTACGATATCGTAATCTTCCTCCTCCTTCAGAAACTCTTTCCTGAAGACCTCTTTGAATTCTATCCATGTTACAGGCTTGGGTCGGAGTTCCTTCCACCACAATAAAGCCTTCCTTGACATATACCCTACTGCAAGCTGCATTTTCTTATCATCGGGGTAAGGGTGAAACTGGAAGTGTACTTGCCACTTGTGCAACCAAGTGTCAACCACCTCCTTGGTACGAGACTTCTGATCTCCGAGAAAAGGATCTAGAGTGATATTCGGACCTAACACTGAAGCCAAAGCATCCACATGCGTGAGCGCCTGAACAGTGCTAGTCAAAAGTGAGAGTGAAGTCTGAATCCCTTGGAGTTGCTATGTCAACCCCGTTTGATTCGTAAAACTTTTCATCGAGAGCAGTGGTGAATTCACTGAAGGTTGTCTTCGTAATCAAATCATCGAAGAGGCCCTGGTCATCATCTACATGGTAGTTCATATCCTGACCTCCCATCGCAAGCCCGGGGTCTACGGAATCAGCGATGACTGAAATCTGATCTGAAAAAAGAAGATAGGCTAGAGAAGAGAAACAATCAAGTGGCCTCGGAGCTAGGAGGTAGAGACGAAGTGAAAGCTAGCCAATGAGGAGATGACCAAAGAAGGGAAGGCTGGCCCATGAAGAAGGTAGGCTGGTCCGAGCTGACGATCAGCTCGAATTCCTGGACCCGGGACTCCCGCTCTTGGCTGTCCGTACGGATTTCTGCAGCAGGCCGTACAGTGTACTTGGCTCCCGAACGTGAGGACGTAGAGGGGCTTGGAGCATGCGCAGTCCACACACTAGGGGAGAAGGCAAAGTGGCCGAATTTAATAAACGGCTGAGCAAGCTTTTAGGAAAGCCTTGCTTTTCAAAAGCCCACCCTCCAAACTTGGAGGGATGGTGCTTTTTTAAGCCTCTAGGCCCCCTTGAAAAGCACCCGGCCTAGATCGCGATCTGGCCCTATCTTGCTGCGCACCTTCATGCGCTCCTCTTCTACCTGCCATCATGTCCCCAGAGCATCCAGCCGCATACGGGATCCCCCTTGGTTCGCCTCAGCTCTACGCTCTCTCACGACTCCCTTCTCACTCCTCTACCCGGACCTCACTACCTCCTCCTAACTCTCTCTCTCTCTCTCTCTCTCTCTCTCTCAGCCCATCACATCTTGCAACGAAATCACCCTTCTTACTCTCTCTCTCCTTCCTTCTATCCCAATCTAGTACCACTTCCCTTAAACGATGAACTAGCAGTCACTTGCAAGGCATGAACATGAATTTCGAAATTGAGGCAAGGGTGTTGCTAGGATCTTATGTACTTCACCCTTCTTCATGACTTGGGGCTCAGTTGCTTGGCTATCTCTTACGGGACCTCAGGTCTTCTTCGAGGGACATAGATGGGGCTTTGTTGATTTGTCGACACTTAGTAGAGTTATGTTCCCTCCAGAATGTTTCATTCGCTCCTTTCAGAGCTGCACATGCTTCTGTAGACACTTCATGGGAGATTCTGGCTAGTATTGCAGCATGGCATACAGAGGCATTGGATGGATCTCAGGTTCACCCCTCTCACACTGGCCAATATTTGCACTGATACTATACGTACCTTGATGACCATCTGGGCCAGCATGCAGGGATCATCGAGAGGAGCGGAGGAACACTTTTCTCAGAGTATGGAGGGGATCTCCTTTCTTCTCTGATTCTGTTTTAGGGTTGACATGGCATTTTCAGCCTCAACCCTGGTTATTTGCTAGCTCTTATTGAGCTTTGATTTGTCTAATGTATTTATTGACACGATATACTCCCGCATTAAGCTTGCTCCTGCAGTTTCCTTTCATACTTAATAGAAGTACTTTTTTGCAAAAGAAAAAAGAAAAAAGAGAAGCATTAGCAAAAGAGGCCTGACTTTGTGAGCATCCCTTTTCCCACAGCATTCTACCATCTCGGTCCTTTATGGCAAAACGCCAAACACACTCACATAAGGAGATGAATGGAAGTAAGGTCACCCCTATTTTGGAAAGAAAAAAGATGGACATAATTGAAAAAGATAATCATTAAATTTACACGATTATCCCATCCATGACCATGCCCAACACACAAATCGCACAAGTGCACATAAGCAGCCCATGCAAGCATGCCAAGCTATGGCTAGTTTGTCCATGCAGCAGAAATAGTAGATGGATAAGGTGTCTGCAACGGAAGAATTTTAGAGAGGAGAAGCGAATGCTGTACATCAAAACTTTGATTTTGGGTGTCCACAAGACAGAACTCACAGACACCAAACTCGAGATAGACAACAGTCAAGCAGTTCACAAAATGTCTCAGAATATATAGCACAAATCTTTTACGGAAAGCTCCACCAGAGATCCCAAAACCCGCAGCGTCTGCTGCCCTAGATGCTCTATGATGAGCACATTTTCTGCTCCAACTTCTGTCCTTGCACCCTTCTGGTTGTGTGCTCCACAACAAGCTTCAGTGACCTTTGTAGTGTGTGTTCCTTGGACAGAACCCTCCCGCAGACATGTGCTCTCCTACTGGCTGTAGGTAAGCAGCAAGAACTGCTCCAAAAAGTGAGGGATGATTCCAGTCTAAACTGTGGGTGAGAACCTCTGCTGCTGCACTCCTTTCACTCCTTTGCTCTCCAATGTACTGCTGGTATGCACATTGGAGTGGGCTGGGGTGCTGAGAGACTGAACTCCTGAATTCTTACAAATGCCCCCCACAATGGGGCTTTTCATAGAGGGTTTTAGGCCCTCCAGACTGGCCGACCCAGTCTGTAGGTCAACCAACCAGCCACAGACTGGGCCGACCCAGTCTGTTACTGATTAGACTACCCTAAGCCCATATAAGGCCCTGTCTTCAACTGCCGAGCTGCTCCTCCAGGGACTGTCCTGATCCCTTGTCTGTGCGCAGGCTGCTGGCTCCTGCTCCATCCCTGCTGCAGCATTTCTGGCCCTGCCAAACTGCCAACCAGGCTGCTGTAGCCTTCCTGGATCTGCAATAGTCCACCATTCTTTCCAGTTACAAAGCTTTTGGCAGCGCCTGTATCCGCACAGCAGCCACACGTGTTTGCTGCAGATCCACGACCCTATTGAATGCTTCCAGAAGACCTGCGACTGCCCCCGTACCCAATCCTATCTTGGTACCATGTCCTTGTGCTCTCCTCATGTGGGGGCTTACAAGTGGGACAATGGACCCTAAATTCCAACAAATATACACTCACATAAGAAGTAAAATTGGAAGGTCACCTCTATTTTCGGAACAAAAAAGATAATCATTGAATTCAGAGGACTATCCCACCCATGCCCATGCCCAACACACGAATTGAACTTGCGTGCACATAAGCAGTCCACGCATGCATGCACATACATGCACAAAAGAGCTGATGATCAAAGGCTTCACCATGAATTACTGAGGTGACCTGGAATTCAAGTGTTAAAGAATCCTAATGACGTCTAAATCCTGCTTCTGTTACCCACAGAAGCCTTCTGCAACAAATTAAACTTCTAGACGAAAATAAATAAACAGCTCCAAAAACAGCATACATATAAGCGCCAACATACAACTTAAGCACTGGGGAAAACCTTTCTTACATTTTCGGCAAATCAGACCCATTTATCCATCCAACATGCAGCAGAAAAAAGCATGATGGAAACTGCATTGGCCAAGAAAATCGAAACTTCCCAGGCCCTGAGATGTGGACTAATCTGCTCCCACAGCTTTCAACTTGGGTATTGATAGTACCTGCTGTGTTCTTGTTTTGCCAGACAACTGATCCAGTCCGCACTTATCACCAAAACAAAGTAAGGAGATGCCTGCCACCTTGTTCCTCGTGAGCACAAAGTGCTATGTCGTCACAAGGGGCTGCTACAGTAATGCGAACATGCATGCATATGTAACATCAGTAAATTGTGCAGCTCGCTTATTTATCATTAAACAAAACAAAATACTACCAAAGAGAAATCCCAGAGTCACACTGACTCAAAAGCACATCAGCATGGTTGCCAAAGTCCATAGGAAATCAAAATGAGCAAGTGCTTGCAATGTGACGTATTTCAGCTCACATGCAAATCACACAATGTTACGTTTTTCAGATCGATATTTTTTTCTCTTATGAATCATTGCACACTCTAAAAGGCTAATCAGAATGTGGGTGTGACCACAGAATTATCTTGTACAATGGAAGGTTCAAGATGTCAATTCACTAAGAATACGATCTCCATTGATTACATCATGCTTTTGCTACAACACTGTACATGGGTCCAGAAACGGACCGTGAAGTTGATGAAAAAGCACTCCAGCTCAGCTTGTAGCCAGCAAATCCCCTGTTGTCCAAATCCACTTTTTATGGATTAACCTCGGCAGATGTTACTTTAGCACTCCAAGCAAGTCCCAACCATGGCAAGCAGTGAGTAAAATCACTGGGCAGCCAATCACTGATCAGAAGCAACATTCAAGGTCATGTGAATCCATATGTTGGAGCTACCAGACATCCATATCTAATGCATTAGCAATTGAAATGTGAAACCACCAAAGTATGTCTAGCAGATTTCTTCAGGCATAAGGATGATGCCGACGTCGTTCCTTCTCTCGTACTTTCTTATAAGAGCTCTGATACTCCCTCTCTGCAGGAAGGTCACCAGTAAATTAATAATAGCCATCATTACAAAAATTTAGTATTGCCGTTCAAAATATATTTAAAAGTATCAACATACAAAATCATCAAATCACACCTCTAGAGGATATGTGATGCCTTGTATCTGAATAGCCTGCACAAATCAGCAAAGCAGGACGTTAAAGATAAAGGATGAAGACAGTGAAGAATCAAATATACCAAAAAAGGCTCAAGTTACATTCAAGTCCTAAACATCAAAATTTCAAGCTTAACATGTGGAATAAACACCAGTAAACAGCACAGATACGTTGAAAAGAGCCACAACTAGAACACATCAAAGATAATATATTGGATTCATTCTTTTCTTTTGAGCTGAAAAGTAGTAAGAGAAAGAAAATGTCCCAATTGGCCACAAAACAAGCACGTCTCCTCATGGACTGAGTTGGGATAGGTTTGATAAAAAGGGAAATTTCTGAACGAGAGAATTCTAAAGATCTACAAAATATTTTTCTTTTGAGCTTAAAAGTCGTCAGAGAGCTGGAGGTGTGGGAAAAAGAAAATGTCCCAAACGGCCACAAGACAAGGTCTCCCCATGGACTGGGTTGGGAAAGGTTTCATGATACAACATTTGTGAAAGAGACAATGTCTAAAAGTCACATCATCTTGCATTCCAAAAAAGATGAAAGTACAAGCTATGTAGCCTTTATATCAAGGTGGCTGAAAAATATGACATCCACAAATTTAAATAAGAACGAAATTTTGTTATCGTCTTGAACCCTATTCACACATGAACAAACGAGCCTATGGTAGCTGACCTTTTTAAAAACTATTATATCATGGGTTTCTCCAATTTTTGCCTCGTCATTGAGGTCTTTTTGCCTCATCATGGTTGGTTGCCTAATGAGCTCCCATAAGAGATTGGATGAAAGTATGTCAATCCATTATGATATTCATGTGCACAAGGTGCCAGTCCTTTTGTCATCGGTAGCTGTCATTTTGCTGTTGTAGGACTCTTAACCAAATAATCTTCTTCTGCACATTTAAAAATGTCCCCCATCCTAAAACAGGACAAATTCTGACTAAAGCTATTCCCAAGTAGTTTAGCCTGACTGGATAGCACTAGGCTAGCAGAATCGCTTGTTTCGCACATACATGAATAGCTTTGAACAGAAAATAGGCTAGATCCATTCACTTAGGAACAGCTATTGAATTGTTTAAGTGTGCAGGAAGTACAATGTGAAAGAAACAGGAAAAGTACCTTCATAGAATTGGAGAGAGAGAGAGAGAGAGAGAGAGAGAGAGAGAGAGAGAGAAGGACTCAAGGGCTGGACTTACAACAGATGCTAGTGAGGGGCTGCACAAGGACAGGTAAGAGTTAGATCCTTCTTAGAATTCAGCTTGGAGCTAGAAGCCCTGGCTGTAGAATTCCATTTTCCCATTATAACAATGTGTAAATACTAAATCATAAGCTGAGTATAATTGAGCAGCCATGCCTTTCATGAATTCTGGTAGTAGGAGGAAGCTCCAAGCGATAGGCCACTTCACCAACTTTCCTCATCACCTTGTAGGGTCCAGAATACCTATGGGCAAGCTTGACATTAGTATTTCCCTTCAGAGATTCATACCTTGACTTGTGGAGCCTTAGAAATACATAATCACCCTCCTCAACAATGGAGATCCCTTCTATGTTCATCAGCATACTCCTCCATTCTGGCTTGAGCTCTCATCATGCTGTCCTTGCACTGCTGCAACAGGGCAATCATGCTGGCTAGATCATCCTTAGCTTGCTGGTTGGTACGTGCCTTGTCAATAATGGTGGATGGTACATGGGCTTTGCAACCAAACAGAGCCTCAAAAGGACTCATGCCAATAGAAGTATGCTTAGTAGTATTGTAGCAAAACTCAGCTAAATGAAGCCACTCGTCCCATGTAGACTGGGTATCAAAACAAAAGTGCCTTGGATACTCTTCCAACCACCTATTAACTCTCTCAGTCTGCCTATCGGTCTGGGGATGATCTGTTGTACTAGGAGTAAGGAGTGTGCCCATAGATCTAAAAGGCTCCTGCCAAAATTGGCCCATAAACTTGGCACCACAGTCGCTCACAATTTCTTGAACAGCTTGAAACATTTTCCATGAATTGTTGGGCAACCTTAGAGGTTGTGTATTGAGTCTTTGTGGGAATAAAATGGGCAGCTTTAGTCAGCCTGTCAACCACCATAAAAATATGATGTTGCATCCTCTAGCAGTTACTGGCATACCTAAAATAAAATCTATAGAGATGTGTGTCCCCGCTTCCCTTCTGGGCAATGGTTGAAGAAGACCAGCCGTGCTTAGGTTCAAGTCCCTGTTTTGTTGACATGGCTTGCAGTTCTGCACATGTGTGTAGTAGACATCCCTCCCAAATCCCTTCCAATAAAAGATTTGCTTGACTTTTTCACAAGTCTTGAACAGCCCAAAGGGCGTAACTGCTATGTTAGATGAGTGCAATTCCTGCTGAACCAGCAGCTTATAAGTGGAATTTTCAACAAGAAATATTATGCCATTGTACCACAGTAAGCCATTGTGCAAACTGAAGTTGGGGTAGCCTTCGGAGTCAGGGTTTTGCAAAGCCTGGAATATAGCAGCAGCTTTACGATCTGAGAGGTACTCCTCTTGAATTCCATGGATCCACCCCTTGTACATCTCAGAAATAAAGTACAGGCCCACATCCTGGAAAGTGAGACTGCCACTATATTCTCTTTGCCACTTTATATTCAATGTCCAAATCAGAGTTTTGCACAATGGATAACCACCTTCTCTGCTTAGGATAGCTGGGTTTGAGATAGTAAGTATCTAAGAGTTTTGCGATCAGTTTTGACCTTAAAATGGCTGCCATAAATGTAGTGATGTCATTCTTAATTGCATGCAGCATCTCTCATCATAATTGTGATACTTTGACTCTTTATCATCCAACTTACATCTTTCATTAGGCTATGACCCCATAGCTTTGCTGAAGAACAGACCCAATGCCATCCACTAGCATCAGCCTCAATAGTGAAGGGCTAGGAAAAATCAGGGCATACCAGGATGGGTGTTGATGACAGGGGGGCATCCTTAAGTTACTGAAAGCTTTTCTCTGCGAGGGCTGTCCAAAAGAAGGCCTCTTTTATAAGCTAGTCAGTAAGAGGTGCAGCAATTTCTGCAAAATGTTCAATGAACCTCCTGGTGAAGGATACTAGTTCAAGGGATCCCACTAGCTGTGTAGTATTAGTGAGTGTGGGCCAATCCTTTACACACTTCACTTTGTTGGGATCTGCCCTTATTCCCTGGCTGCTTACCAAATGGCCCAGACACTCAACTTCATCTACCATGAAGGTACACTCGCTGGACTAAGCATATAATTGGTGTGCCCTCAACACTTCCAAACCCTGCCTTACATGCAGTAAATGCTCTCCCTCGGATTAATATATACCTTTGTAAGACTAGAATATATCCAATCGTACAAATTTATATCATCAAAAAACCAGAAAAGATTTAAAGAGAAAAGCTGTAGGATATTGTTCATAAGGGCTTGGAAAGTTGCAGGAGCATTGGTAAGGCCAAATCAATAGAGACCCCTTTCAGTCCTGGAAGCAGTTTTGGGCTCATCTTCCTCCTTCAATCTTATCTGATGATACCCTGATCTGAGATCAATCTCTGTGAAAAGATTTAACCCCTTCAGCTCATCCAAAAGGTCATCAATCCTGGAAGAGGGAATCGGTTCTTGATAGTGATTTTATTCACATCCCTATAGTTAATACACATTCTATAAAGGCCATCCTTCTTACCAACAGTACGGGGGAAGCAAAAGAAGATGGGCTATGGGAAATGAAATTTCCATCCAATAATTCCTTGACTTGCTTTGCCACTTCCTCCCTCTTTGCCCTTTAGAGCCTATAAGGTGCTTGTTCACAGGTTTGGACACTGGCTCCAGCACATACAGTGGTCAATGTCCCTCTTGGGTGGAAGAGGTTGGGGCAGATCAGCACATACATCTGAGAAGTAACTCTAGCTTGTCAGTATCCGCAAATTCCAGTGCATTACTTCTTGTGATTTGGCTAGATGTAAGCATAGATACCACAAACACTTTTGAGATCCTTAGCTAATCTTCTTGCAGATAGGAGAAGTGAAACTAGCCAATGTAATAGGCTTGCCATCATGAATGAACTTTATTAGCATCTTGTTCAGGTCCAAGGACAACTCCCCCAATAATTTCATCCACTCACAACCCAACACCACATCAATAGGGCCCATGTTGAGAACAAATACATCACCAACAATGTGTACTTCTCAGATAATTGAATCCTGGTGGCTGGGCAACATTACTTGCTGTAGGAGTGCTGACCATTAGCCACCTCCCCTTTAATTCCATGATCCATGATGGTACTCTTCAAGGGGATCTTTGTGGACCTATGGTCAAGATTTCCTCTCAGCTAACTAAATTATGTAGATGCAGCCTCACAGCTTGGATGGACTTGGAGTCAATGAAGTTATGAGTGCTACCACTGCAACTAATATGTGGACAGGCCTGTTTGGATGAATCCCTTCAAACGGAGAGTTTGAGCTCCTTTACAGCCCATAACAGCATCGGTGGATATGCTGAGCAGTTCAGCCTGTGCATCAGAATAGATCTCATCATCCTCTACACAAGGATATGCATCAGAAATTCTGTCATCAAGAGAGTAATCATAATACTCCATTGCTGACCAGCACGTGGACATTTGTCTTGGGAAATACCCTTTTTTTTAGTGCTCACTTGTTGAACAACCAGAGTCAAAGGAATACGAAGTACCCTTTTTGGAACCCTCAGCAACTTCATCAGCCTCATATTTGTTGTCATTTACACACTCGTCGTGAAATTCCATTTCTGTTGCAACTTCATCAGAGGCTGAGTCCTCATCAACCTCTATAATCATGTTGACTTTAGCTCCAAATTTAGCCTTGCATTTGCTCCTAACCATTTCTCTCCACAAATGTAGCATAGGTTCTTTTTCCTTTCCTCCATAAGAGCTTGAGAGAGATGTTTAACTAAATTTCTTTCTTGTCCCCCATATCTTCCTTGCTTGGTGGCTTAGGCAGGGCCTTGGCATCTTCAGCCCTATAGGCTTTAAAGTGTCCCATGGTACTACCATACATGACCTAAGAATAGAGGGGACTGACGAGGATACCACTGGTTTCTAGTCTAGGGGAGTACTAACCTTGCTTAGGAGCTTGTTGCCAAAATGCCCAATACCAATACCCTTTTACTTCCAGTTATACTTAGGCTCATAATGTCCAGCAAGTTGCATAGCCTCCTTCAAAGAGCTGGGTCTCTGAGCAGAAACATCAAAACCTAGGCTAGGGTGAAGGTCATCAATGAATATAAGCATCTTGCCCCTTTCATCATGAGTAAATAGAGATAGTTCTAGAACTGCTTGATGTAATCCTTCATACCACTGACATACATATTGGTCTCTAACAAGGGGTGAAACAAAAGTCCTGAACATCTTTGTTTCGAATCCATCCCATGTATCAATAATTATGCCTTCCCTCTGAAGATGCCTCCACCATGAGTGGGCAAAATCCTCAAGGTGCAAGATAGCAAATTTGATTTTGCTTTGACCGCCTTTTGGGTGTAATAGGAAATAATCATCCATCTTGCTGAGCCACTCCTCCAATTCAGTAGGGCGGTACATTGAACTTCGAGAGATTAATCTTAGCCTTTACACCTTTATCTCTAGGATCATTAGCATTTGAAGAATCCTTAACCATATGTAAGCTGCCAAACCGTTGAAATGATAGGCTTTCTTAGCAGAGGACATGAAACCCACTGGATCGGCTTTAATTGGATCATCATCAGAATCAAGGGTCAGATACAACCTCCATGGGTCTCTTTTCCTATTGATTTGGCTTCCCTTAAGTTGATCAAACCCCCTGTTCATAGTCGAAGAGAGATTCTACAACCTTTGATCCATTCTCTCTTGATTTCAGTAGTCAAGTTCTTCAATACTTGGGGCATTGGTTCCATGCAATTCTGAATCACTTGCTCTGGACAAACTTTAGACTGATCTCGATTGTTGGTTCCTGTAGGAAATGAATCATTGCCTTCAGGCTCCACCCTGCAAAGAGAAGTCTCAACCTGCTCCCACCAATCGGTCCTGATCCCCTCATTATAGTACACCAGTGGCCCTTAATGAATCTCCAATTTCATCCCAATCCTTTCTAGGGTCTAAGTCGCTAAGCACCTGCCTTCTAGAATTTCCTTGTTGGCATTGTAGAAGCAGAGAATCCCTGATCCGAACCAAATTTGAAAATTCTATCCAATTCAATTACATAAGCAAGATTG
This sequence comes from Dipteris shenzhenensis, assembly GCF_047967505.1. Classification (NCBI taxonomy): domain Eukaryota; kingdom Viridiplantae; phylum Streptophyta; class Polypodiopsida; order Gleicheniales; family Dipteridaceae; genus Dipteris; species Dipteris shenzhenensis. Next base: position 31,488,457 of record NC_141606.1, on the reverse strand, counting down.
AATTGATCATAGGCAGAGGACAGAATAGGAGATCCCCTTCCATCTTGGTGTGGCTTAGCCTGAAAAGACTGAGATCAACAGTTGCGCTAAATTGATCCAAAAATCAGGGCAAACCAGATCCAATTGCAATGCGACTTGGCATGCCCCTTGTAAATGATATTCCAATGCAAATTATCCAGTAAGGCTAGAATTTGGAGCATTACTCAAAGGAAGTGTGAGATCAGCAGTTGTGCTAGGCAGAAGGAACAATTGATCCAATTATGTTATGCTCTAGCTGGGATAGCATGACCTCGGATAGATCGGTGGGCATTTTCTCTTAGATGACCAACTTTTGTAATAGTTAATGTGCGTAATTAAATGGTCAAGAGAAGTAACTGCCAAGGTCCTAGGTGAGGGCGTAATGGCATTGACTAGGTAGTTCTAATAGGGCTAGGGCCTAGGTGCATCTAAATGTGCAAATTGCCAAGGGGCAATTGTTTTTGAATGAACTCCGAGAGAGGGGTAGAAAAGGATGCATCTAAGAAGGGGCCTAAAATGAAGACATGTGGCCAGGAACTATCTAGGGAAAATGTGGGTCTCAGGGATAAGGATAAAGGAAAACAACGATGGATGTAACGAAATATGACGTATCAGGTCCCTGAGAGTTGGCTGGGAGGAAAAAATAAAAGCCATCGCCCGTGATCATTACCAGCGTCATAACAAGAGAGTTATCTTGTGAGCAACGACGAGTAGTAAGAGACTTTTACATTTGGTATCAGAGCCTAGAGATCGACGAGAAGGGAAGCAGCGCACTTTGATATTTATTATTTACGTGAGGCGCTGATTAACGTGAGGTTTTGCGACTATTCTTCACCATGATCAAGCTTCCACACACAATTTCCCTTGGATGGAGCCGCAACGAGGTGCCAGAGAGCAAAATAGAAGTTGAAATGAGCATTTGGGCGCGACGCGATTCCCAAAAGAAATGATCGGAAGCAGGGAAAAAGAGTAATAGAGCCACCTCTGAGCGCGGAGGGAATCGTCAATGGATGATTTTGGATTCCGATCAACATCACTTGATGAGGCCACCCACGAAGAGGCTGAGGGGGTGTTGTAGAGGACTGTGAGGAGCTGGCATGAGGCAAGCATTGTTCAGTGTTGCAAGTAAAGATTCTAGTCAAATGGTGTCCAACTCAGTGGGTGAACATGCGGCATTCGAAGAACTTTTCCGTGGCGTTCGAGCTTACTTTGTGGAATCAGGGATGCAAGCTCGTCGCTTGAAGGCTTGACGCAGCGGCTGGGAGCGGGTTGATAATCTGCGCTACGTGAAGGAGTCACGTTGATTTCATCAGGTCTCGGAAGGCAGCGCACGAATTGGAGTCCTTGACGAGCAGCGTGAACGATGGACACAGGAAGAACACGTTGGGACTAAGAGTGCTGTCCAGATTCGCAGTCACGCACAAAAGCTCTTTTCAAAGGGGGCGAGTCCCGGGAGATCTTAGCTGAGAGCGGGATAGCGGAGCGGGAGGTGACGATGAAAGGTTTTCGATCAGAGCACACGTGACGGCAGACTTGAATCCAGGAAGCATTTTTTTTCTGAGTTGCAGTTAATTCGTTCTTACAGCAGGGATTGTCGTTTATCTTTTCTGTGTATAAGAAAAGGGGGAAATCCATTATATTTATTTATTTTTTTAAAAAAAAAACCCCATCTTCCACTGTGAACCTATGGAAGCAGAAGGACAGAATTCAAGAGTGAATCCTAGTGAGTCTAGAGTACAGTCTACACAACAGATGTCACATCAGGCAGCACCTACTTTGATTGGTAGGATTTCGATATTAGAGGATGCTTTGCAGCAGATTATGAACAAGCAACTTCAAGTGAATGCTGGTCAAAATGAGATCAGGGAGATGGTGCAAGCCTTGTCGGCTAGACCGTCTAGGATTGATAAGGGCAAAGCTCTAGCTGAGCCAGAGCCCAGTGTACATTCCTTAGAGCGCGCAAGGGTCAAAGTGCCTAATATCGCTAATTATAGACCGGAGAAGTACGCTGGTCGGATGACCGAGCGCAGCTCTGATGTGATCGAGGTTTGGTTGCACAAGTGGGAAGAAGCCTTCGCCATTTGTGAGATTAAATCCGATCTAAAGAAAATCCGCGAGGCCACACACCTGTTTATTGAGGCAGCGGACAGATGGTGGATAAAGCAACAGAAGGATCAAGTTGCTCCAACCACCTGGGAAGGGTTGAAAGCTGAATTTAAAAACACTTTCTCCCACCTGATGAAGAATCCCGAGCTTGGGATGCTTATAGAAATCTTCGTCAGAGGAGCTTGTCAGTGGCAGAGTACACTGACAAATTCAGGGAATGTGTCATGAAGATAACAGACCCTCTCCCTATGTCGGTTCAGTTAAAGGACTATATCTATGGACTGAACGACAAGATCAAAATGGAAGTTCGGGCTAAATATGTGACTACACTAGATGAATCTATAGCAGTAGCCCTGAACTATGAGGATGCCAGAGGCAGATCTGGTGGATTTGTGCAGGCAGGGACTCAGTATGAGCACCCGAGAAAAGGGGGATTTCAAAGGAAATGGGTTTCAAAGACAAGTGTCTCGCAGCCAAGTGGCCAAACCAAGCTGGTGAAGCCGGTTGAGGGACCAGTAAAGACAAGTACCACCGTTGGGGTGAAAAGGAAAATAACTCCAATGGCAGCCCGGGCTTGGTCAAAGTCCTCGTTGACCCCTGAACAAAAAGAGAAAGCTAGAAAAGAAGGATTGTGCTTCGGCTGCCTTCAGCGACATCAGTGGAAGGATTGTCCACTGAATAAAGATCGTCGCACGGCTAGTATGATAATATCTGAATGCGACGTGGAAATGCAGGAGAGTCCCAATGCGGAACATATGCAGATGCAACTGGCGGGACCTTCTCAGAGGTTAGTACCTTGTTTGTTATGTGTATCTGTTGCTAAGTTAGTGACGAGTGCACCTGATAACATCCTATCTAAGCCCGCAGCAACGGGGTATACGGCCTTCAATGATACGGAGTTAATCAAAATGAAAGGGCAAGTGGCCAGTCATGATGTCATTGTGTTGTTTGACTCAGCGTCAACTCACAATGTGATTAACTCCAAGCTCGTGAAGAGGCTGAAACTAAAGACAAGTCCATCTGACTATGCGTATACAGTCAGGATGGCAGATGGAAGTTCAACTGAAGTATGGGACCAAAGGGTTACCCAGTTGGAGCTTCGGATTCAAGACTATGCTGAGAAGCTTGATTTTGAAATGACCAAGCTTGCTCATGCAGATATAGCCCTGGGAATGGCGTGGCATTCTAGGAAGAATCCAACCATTGATTGGAAAAAGCACGTATATCAATTCAAGATGAATGATGTGCTTTATGTCTTACGAGATGAAAAAGATATACCTCAGGGACCGTTGGTTTCCGTGATGGAAATCAGAAAGGCTCAAGTAGAGTTTTTGTACCTTTGCACAGCATCGGTAGAGTCGGTGGATGAGTCTTCGGCTAGCACTGATGTTACGCAAAGTGGTGAGATGGCCAAGCTGGCTAATCTTATAACAGAGGAGTTCTCTGAATGTTTTAGAAATGAACTACCTTATGGGTTACCTCCAGAGCGGAAAGTTCAGCATAAGATTGAACTGATCCCGGGGGCAGAACCTGTAAATAGACCTCCCTATAGAATGAGTTTTGCTGAAGAGGCGAAGGTGCGTAGACAACTGGAAGAATACCTCAAGTTGGGGCAGATTCAACCAAGTTTCTCACCTTTTGCTTCGCCAGTGATATTAAAGAGGAAAAAAGGATGATACGTTTCGCCTCTGTATAGATTACAGAGCATTGAATAATATCACTGTTAAGCACAGGTATCCGATGGCTCGGATTGATGATTTGCTAGATGCATTACATGGAGCCGTGATTTTCAGCAAGATAGATCTTAAGTGCGGCTATCATTAGAGCCGAGGATGTGCATAAAACCGCTTTTAGAAGCAGGTTTGGTCATTATGAGTTTTTGGTAATGCCCTTCGGACTTACCAATGCTCCAGCGACCTTCGTCATGCTTATGAACGATTTACTACGTCCGTATATCGGAAAGTTCGTAGTACATTTTATTGACGATATCCTGATATTCAGTAAAAGTATTACTGAGCATCGTGAGCACTTAAGAGTAGTGTTCAGTACTTTGAGGAAAGCCAGTCTTTATGTGAATAAAAAGAAAACTATACTGTGTATGGTTAGGCTTGAGTATTTAGGGTTCATAATTACTCCACAGGGGGTAGAAATGGATTCGAAGAAAGTGGCTGCGATACTAACTTGGCCAATCCCTCAGAGTCTGACCGCGTTGCGATCATTCTTGGGATTTGTCCAGTTTTATAGAAGGCATATCAAAGGATATTCCGGAATAGTATCGCCATTGACTGATCTGACCTCAGATAAAGTACCTTTTATTTGGGGACAGAATCAACAGGAAAGTTTTAACACCATAAAACAAGCTGTGGTCTCAGGACCGGTGTTAAAAATAGTTGATCCCCATAAACCGTTGTTCCTAGAAACCGATGCAAGTGGCATTGCGGTAGGAGCAGTTCTCCTTCAAGAGGGAAGGCCAGTAGCCTTTGAAAGCAAGAAGCTTTCTCCCTCTCAAAGGAATTGGCCAACTCATGAATTGGAGTTGTATGCTGTTATCCATGCTTTAAAAACATGGAGGCATTATCTGTATGGTTCAGAGTTTTATGTGGATGTAGATCATGATACTCTGAAACATTTTTGTAAACAACCTGACTTGAGGGGCCGCCAAGCTAGGTGGGCAGAGCTCATGCAGGAGTTTAATCTGACGATTCGGTACCGAAGAGGAAAAGACAATAAGGTAGCTGATGCGTTGTCTCGCATTATGCACAACCTGAGTTTCACGGTATTAGAGAGTGCTCTAATGACCGAGATCAGAGAAACTCAAAAGGTGGACGAGTTTGTCCAGAGCTTATGGCCTAAGGCTCATGTGTTAAAACCCGGGGAAAATGAAAAGGATGACCTGGCATCCAGAAAAGGCCAAACTTATGCAAGATATGCCATAAGGGATGGTATGCTAGTTAGAAATGGCAAGGTTGTAGTACCTGGTCAGAATGATCTCAGGCAGAGGGTCATTCGACAGTGCCATGATAGCCCGTGTGCGGGACATCCAGGAGTCGAGAAGACATATGATCTCGTGAAGCGAGATTTCTTTTGGCCAAAGATGAAAAAGCATATTCATGAATATGTGACACGGTGTTTCTCGTGTCAGGTAAGTAAGGCCAAGCGGGTGAAGCCACCCGGACTTTTACAGCCCTTGGAAATACCACTAAGTAAGTGGGAGAGCATTTCCATGGACTTTATTGTAGGGCTACCTGCAACACAAGGAGGGTATAATTCTATCCTTGTGGTGGTTGATCGTCTAACCAAGATGGCTCACTTCATTCCGACTAGAGAGTCTGTTAGTGCCCCGCAAGTGGCGGATTTGTTTATTTGACATATATTTCGTCCGCATGGATTGCCTAGATCCATAGTGTCAGACAGAGATGTCAGATTTACCGGTCATTTTTTGGACAGCGGTATTTGAGACACTAAGGACTGAGTTGGGAATGAGTAGTGGGGATCATCCTGAGACGGATGGTCAGACGGAGAGAGTCAACCAGACTTTAGAGGATATGCTGAGGGCATATGTGTCATTGAGGCAACATACATGGGACAAGTGGTTGCCATTGTTGGAGTTTGCCTACAATGATAGGAAGCATTCATCTACCGGGTTCAGTCCGTTTGAACTGAACTATGGTTATAGACCAACCAATCCGACTATAGTTGGAGTACCTCAGAAAGTGCCTAGTGCCGCGAACTTTGTAGTTCAGATGCGGGAGATGCTAGCACTTGCGAGAGCTAATATCCGCCAGGCTATGGATAGAGCCAAGGTGTATGCGGATGAAAATCGGTCTATAAGAGTATTTGAAGAAGGAGAAAAAGTTTTTCTCAGAATTCCTTCGCACTCGAAGTCGTTGACTTCAGGAGAGTGTGCTAAGTTATCACCTCGATACTGTGGGCCGTGGTTAATTCTAAAGAGAATAGGCAGTGTAGCCTATAAATTAGAATTGCCACAGGGGTGTAAGGTGCACCCGGTTTTTCATGTTTCATGCTTAAAGAAATTTTTGCATACAGGTGACTCACTAATCGAAGGTGTGGTTTTGTTTCAGGAGATAGAGGATATTGCAAGGCGCAAACCAACAAGAATCCTGGACCGAGGAACTATGCAGATACGAAATCGGAAGATACCCACGGTGTTGGTTGCATGGCATGGTCAGCCTCTATCGGAAGCTACCTGGGAATCCGTATACCAGTTACGGAGAGCGTTCCCAGATTTCATCATCGAGGACGCTGATGCTTGAAGAGGGAAGGAATGTTATGCTCTAGCTGGGATAGCATGACCTCGGATAGATCGGTGGGCATTTTCTCTTAGATGACCAACTTTTGTAATAGTTAATGTGCGTAATTAAATGGTCAAGAGAAGTAACTGCCAAGGTCCTAGGTGAGGGCGTAATGGCATTGACTAGGTAGTTCTAATAGGGCTAGGGCCTAGGTGCATCTAAATGTGCAAATTGCCAAGGGGCAATTGTTTTTGAATGAACTCCGAGAGAGGGGTAGAAAAGGATGCATCTAAGAAGGGGCCTAAAATGAAGACATGTGGCCAGGAACTATCTAGGGAAAATGTGGGTCTCAGGGATAAGGATAAAGGAAAACAACGATGGATGTAACGGAATATGACGTATCAGGTCCCTGAGAGTTGGCTGGGAGGAAAAAATAAAAGCCATCGCCCGTGATCATTACCAGCGTCATAACAAGAGAGTTATCTTGTGAGCAACGACGAGTAGTAAGAGACTTTTACAAATTACCTATGCGAAGCATATCTGATTGCAAAAATACGTCGTACACACCTTATAGATGAGATTGCAATCCAGTATCTCCAACTAAATTGAGTCATGTGTGAGTGCCACGTGTCACCATGGGACTCATCCCATATGCACTTCGTGCAAGTATGTGTGTGTGTAGCCTATAAAAAGTTTGTACTTCACTAGTCTCATTGGATGATGATGATGAATGAATGAAAGCCTTCTATGGTTTCTACATTTGTGTATAATTTGTTCACTCCCTAGTCTATATCTCTCTCTCACTCTCACCATGTTTCTAACAGTTATCCCATAAGCAATGTTGTATAACAGCCTGCATTAATTTCTATAAAAGGTATGGTACTCAGCTTATGATTTATACACTGTTATAATGCCAAAAAGGAATTCTACAGCCATGGCTTCTAGCTCCAAGCTGAATTCTAAGAGTTGTGCAGTCCTTTATAAGCATCTGTTGTAAGTCCAGCCCCTGACTTACCTTCTGTCATGCTCTCTCCAAATCTATGAAGGTACTTTTCTTGTTTTTTTTACATTATACTTCGTGCACACTTCAACAATTCATTTCCTATTCCTAAGTGAATGGATCTAGCCTAATTTCTGTTCAAAGCTATTCATGTCTGTTCTAAACAATGTTTAGGCTAGCCTTGGGCTATCCAATTAGGCTAAACTTGTTGGGAATAGCTTTAGTTAGAAGCAGTCATGTAGCATTGGTATCAGAGCACTAAATCATGGGAAATTGTGGGAACTTTTCATCCTTTTTACTTGAAAATCGAAGCATGTGTTTCTGACCCTATGGCACACCTCTGAGCCAAATTCTGCCATGGGAAGTTTCTCTAATCAGTGAATGCTACATGTCAGCCAGCTGACAGGCCCAATTTTCGAAGTTGTAGAATTGAGTATTCTCACATCAATCTGATTGCCTTGCCACCCTGATTAAAAGCCCTAAGGTTTCTTCGTGAAAATTTTGGTTTGTTGGCCCTAAAAGGTGCTGCAGGCAGAAGTGATGATTTGCTGTGTTCTATGGGAGTATTTCTCCAAATTGACATCTAGCTGGATATTCTGCATCAGAATGTCTTCCTGATGCAAAGCCCTATGAAATCGTTTCATAATTTCTAGTCTGGAGCGAAAAATCAGGGCTGATTTCTGACACAGGCAATTCCCTTGAACTGCTGCGATGTGCTAGAGTAACGCTCCAATTCCAGACTCACATGAACTAGTACTAGATCTCCTAGTACAACACGTCGTCACACATCACATCTCACTCTCTCTTTGGCTATGATATCTCCATCCCCTTCAGAGCAAAGAGTGTGAGACCCAAAACGCAAAGAATAGACGGATTCCCCCTCCACCGCAATACTACAAAGAGCAAGTCCAACTATCCAACACCTCCTGTGTGATAGTGACTTCTCAGTCAGCTTGCGACCGGCAAGGGCAAACCATCACTCACCAACCCCCCTTACTCTGAATTGGGTGGTCAATACCATCACACCAAAGTTTTAAAAAAAATACAATCACTTTGGGGGGACAACCCAGGGCAGAGTACCTCTTATTATTGACTCAACTACATTCAGCTTAGAGGGACAACTCAAGGTTGAGAACATTTATTGACTCAACACAAAAACACATAGCATATAGGGCCTAGAAATTCCAATCCATATCATATGGGTCCTCAAGACAGAGGCCGTGAACCTCAACTGTGGCTACATGTATCTCCTCAAGGGGCTCTTCAAGTTCGGCATGTTATTAAGCAAGGAGATTGGCATGGTGCTTCTCTTGTTCTTGTTCCTTCTTTTTGAAGCAATGAGCCTCAATATGTCCTTTCCTCTTGCAAAACTTGCAAAGAATATTCTAATATTCTTGTTGGTCTTCCATTTGCTTGTGGAAGCAAATGCTTGATCACCAGGAGAGGCAAGAGTGGCTTCCTTATTACGACGGTCCTTCTCAATGAGTAGTGCCACCATATCATCAAACGTGGTAGTGGCAAGGCGTAGTACTTCAAGAGTTTGCTGCCATATTATCTTCATCATCAGGCGCACTTTTCAAACTTGAAAGTTGTTGAACAACTTGAAAGTTGTTGAGCAACTTGAAAGTTGTTGAACAAGAGATTGAAACCTCGCTAGATGATCACTCAACTCATCACTCTCTTCCATTTTCAAATCATAGAGCTTAAGCTTCAAAACGACTTTGGAGTTGGTAATTTTATTACCAAATAATGTCTCAAGGCGATCCCAAATCTCCTTAGCTGTTGACTTGAAGTCCACATGATGGATGAGAGAGTTGGCCAAGCAAAGACCAATGAGGGCAATGGCTTTTGCATTCTGCTGCTTCCAAAGCTTGCGTTGTTGCTGATCAAATAACTCAACTTTGTCATCCTCAACATCCCAAACTCCTTCATGTATAAGGAGCAGCTGCCTCTTGGTTTGCCATGTGGGAAAGCCTAACCCCTTGAACTTCTCCACGAGCAAGGAACTAGCGGACAAGGAAGTCATGGTAAAAAATGGCTTCGTGTAGACGGGCTACATGCTGAAATGAATACCAGCAAAGGAATGGGCTGGTCTTGGGCTTCGAACCACACCAGCCAACTCCTCGTATGCAAAAGGGCAGATATAGATGTCTAGTGGTGTTCCAAATGCCCCGAAATGGAGAACTGAGAGAAAAAGCAGCAAGTTGATGCCCCGAAATGCAGAAATAAACCAAGAGAGGAGCACTTGTGGGCGTGGACTGCAACGGGTCCAAAATCTTCAAAAATGGCTCACCAAGGCACTCTGAAGTGCAAAAGCAGATCTCTGAAGTGAAAGGCGGCTCCCTAGAACAGCTCTGAATGCTGTGCCGGTCTCTGATGAAGAAATAGCTGATGTAGATGTGCTGAAGGCCAGGAAACACCTCTATCGAAGGCGGTTATGCAGCAGCAGCCTCAGAACAGCTAGGAAATGCAACAGCAACCTCAGAACCCCTAGAATCCGCAACGAAGAGCTCCAAAACGGCCTACGTGGAAGCGCTCCTTGCAAAAACTGCCGACAAGCAGGTAATAGGGCCGCCTAAAGCTCCACAGGGACTTGAATGAAGGCGCCTAGCTGTGAAGAAAGAGGTGGCAATGGAGGCAGCAAAATATAGAGGAGGCGATGGAAGGTTGTGCAGAAACTCTAGCCAAATAGGAGCAGCTGAAAGGAGGAGGCAAAAATGAGGCGGCTGAGAAGAGGAGACTGCATAGGCAGATTAGGGTTAGGGCTGGAAATGATGATGATGTGGCAGGGCTGACCTGCTCTGATACCATGTTAGAAACATGGTGAGAGTGAGAGAGAGAGAGGTAGGCTAGGGAGTGAAGAAATGATACAAAAATGTAGAAACCGTAGAAGGCTTTCATTCATTCTCTTTGGCTATGATATCTCCAACAATAACTCCCTTAGGCTACCATGTAGCAGCATACTAGCAGGCCCTAAGTGCAAAGTACAAAGCCACTGTAAGACTGCTAACGAACTTCCTTTTCTACACATCCATGGGTGGAAGCTCAAAATAATCTTTGCCCCTTAAGATCGACATGTATTTGAAACAAGGAAACAATAAATGTTAGGACTCCGGAGTCAGGACTCATGAGCACAAGACTTGCAGCTCGGAAAATAGCATCTTATCAACAAAGAGACAAGTCAAAGTCATATCGCAATTCTCTGCAAGCTGCAGCAACAGGTGGGTGTACCTCGGAAAGTTTTCTAAAGAGTCGATTGATGACTCTACATTTTAAAATTAAAAAAGACTGCACGTGAACAACAGGATGCAGCTTAAGAAAATGACCAAGGAAAGCAGCCCATTGTCACAAGCACCAGTGCCAAGCACACAAGGCAACTGGCTCCACACTCGCCTTCTTGCAGCACCCCACTGCAGCATATTTGCAAGGTAGGAAGAGTGTAGGAAGAGGACTGGGGAGGCGCCTTTAATAGGCAGCCTCAACCCCCTTCAAGTCGGCCCATAGGGCTGCATCGGCAGGCCCTACCAGCCAGCCAACCAGTCGAGTCACTTATCAACCAAGTTGGCTGAGAAAATCAACTGATTTCAGCCCCTATATAAGGGGCCCCTTGGCCCCTCTTTTGGCATTCAGTCTCCAGCCTCAGTCTCCAGCCTCCAAGTAACTCTCCAGCCCCTTGTGCAGCCCTCAGCCAGATCCAGTCCACGCCGTACAGCAGCAAAGATCAGCCGTACCAAGGAGAGGGTGACCAGCCACACTTTCAGCCCTGGGCTAGCCAGCATATGGTTGAGGTTTTGTGTTGTGTTTCAGCAGAGTAGCTCCATCTCCCACAGTCGCAGTTAGGGGAGTTTTCTCAGCTCAGTTTTGCATGCCGATGTGGCACTCCTGTACAGCAGTAGTGGGGGCATTTAAGCCAATATTATAAATAGAGCAGTGTACTTTAGTTAGGAAGATATCTTGTGTCTCTCATGCTTGAGTTCCTTTCACATCTCGTCTATTTCCACACAGCAACTCCCCGATGTCAGAGCATCATGGTTCCTTATGATCTGGAGTAGGCTGGAGGGAGTCCTAGCAGCAAAGCTCAGTATGGGGACTTAGTCAGCAGAGGAGGGAGCACGTTTGGGATATTATGTATTTTTATATCTAGTGGTGGCACTATACTCCATTGGCCTCTCCCTCCCACCCTTTTATTGAGTATTGCGCTGGAAGGAGGATGCAACAACATTGGACCATTTCCAGCTTCTGCTGCAGCAGGAATGCCTTGAGGCAGCGTGCATCGGGCGAGACGTCAGGCCGACTTGGCAGCATTGGGAGGGAGGGGAGTTCAGCACAGGCGAGACCGAGAGCAAATGCATTAGCAGTTTCTCAGGGCCTGCTCACAGTTCCATCATCAGCAGCTCCCAATGTGAGTCCATCATCTGCTCAAGGGTCTTCCACCCTAGAGCACACTGTAGTGGACTATCCTCCCACAGTTTCTCTCCCAATCAGCAGTTCCCAGTGTGCGTCAATCATCTACTCAGCATAGAACACTGTGTAGTGGACTATCCTCCCACAGTACCCACAGACAGTTCATAGCAGTTCAGACATTGGCTTCTCTTGGGTCTACCAGTCCAGGGGACCATTCAATTTCCACAGCAGCTATGTGCAGTTCCTCAGGGTCTACCACCCATGAGGTTATTGCAGCCATTTCCAGAGCCAGTTCTCAGGGGTCTTCCATCCCTGGAGCTCAATCAGCACACGCAGATGATGAGCCTCTTGGGTCTACAACCCATGGGGATCGTCAACTTATTCTTGAGGTTCCCACCGCAGGGAATCATTCAGTCAGTACAATTAGTTTGGATGGGTTTTTCACTCGTCCAGCAGCTTTATCATCTCCAATTAGTTCCTATGGGTCTTCCACCCAGGGCGCTCAGTCAACTGGATCAGCTTTATCAGAGGAGCATACAGTTTTCACAATCATTTGTGATGGGTCTTCCATCCTTGGAGACATCTCAGAACCGTCAACCATTGTAGTAGATGAGCCTCTTGGGTCCACCACCCGAGGGGTTGTCTAGTTCCCACAGTAAGCTCTCCTGGGGCTTCCACCGAAGGTAGATCCAGCAGACAGGTGTGATGGTTCTTCCATCCATCAGGCCTTTTCAACTCAAGTCCTATAACCTTAGAGTTCCATTGGCCACATCAGCTTTAGTCAGGCTGACTAACATTTCTCAAGACTAGCAGAGTCAGTTTCCAGTCCCATTGGCCTGGTGTCTCAGAAGTCTACTGCCAAACTAGTTTCAGGCCTAGCAAGGGGGAGTACCCTCACAGTTGTAGTAGTAGGTGTAGCTATCAGCAGTATGGAGGTTGGCGATTCCTCGGCAGTCAGTGAGGACAGTCATGTAGCTCCCTCCACAATTACCCTTCTCAACTCTTTAGGGAGGCAGCAGGTGCAATACCAGTCAATAGAGAGGTTAACGATGCCTTCCCATTACTGTGTCCTTCACGCAAGGAGGTTAGTCATACAGTTCCCTCTTCATCAGATCCCAAGACACCAACAGTAGCAGTGACCAGTGTCCTCACCGTCAGTTCCCTAGGTGTGGGCAGCACTTGCGTCAATTCATCAAAGGTGTGCTCATCGTCAGGTCCCCCTCTCCTTCCTTCGAGAGGAGCATCTATTCCTTCCATCTCTCAGTTCTTTCAAGATGCAACTATTTCATTCAAGGTGTTTTCAGCAGTTTCATACATCTCACAATCCTTTCAGGCAGCATCCCAGTCAGTAGATTCAATAGAGGGCTGCTCAGCAGCTCCTCCATTCCTTCATGGCAGCATCCTCTTCAGTCCATTTATTAGAGGAATGCTTATCAGTCCCTTTGGGACACAGCCATAGTTTCAGCAAGTCCTCGGTAGCTACCATAGTTTCACTCTATTCCTTGGTAGCAACATTTAAGCACATGCATCCCTGCATTAGGGTGCATTGTGACACAGTCAGACCCAACACATTTTGTCGTATGCCGTGACCCCTTTGTGAGCCCCAGTCTAGGGAAATCAGGCATGAGCTACATGGGTCCATTCTTTTTTCCCTACGTCGCAGGCCATGGTGGAACAGTTCGGGTCGCCAGGTCAAAGCGTTGAAAGGTATCCACCTAGTAACAAATGCAGAAGAGGGGAATGTCACATGCACCAATGCCAGGCACGAGTGGCAGTGACAACTGGCTGCACACTCACCATCTCAGAGCACCCCAATGCAGCATATTTGCAAGGTTTTAAGGCAGCACCAAGGGTAGGAGTTGGGGGAGGCGCCTTTTATAGGCCCAGTTTGAATTTGATATTTTCACCATATAACTTTACACACACACACACACACACATGCATGCATGCACATATAAAATAACATTCGAGATGCAATAAATGAATTATGTCTCCTTTGACTGTTTGTTAAATTTGCCAGATCTTGGCATCACAAATGCTCGAAGGTATAGTGCAGTCATTAAAATATTATTGCAACCTTTTCTTTCTTCAAACGTGCTTTCCTTGCCTATTCACATTTCTTTTACTGAATTTTGATTCTCAATCGTGTGCTTTTCAAAAGCACGGATCTGAGCGTTGAGCTATGACATTGAAACTCTCTCTCTCTCTCTCTCTCTCTCTCTCTCTCTCTCTCTCTCTCTCTCATGCAGTATTAAGGCATGCTGATCATCCCCCCCCCTCCCCAAAAAAAACAAGTTTGCACTTGTTTGCTGAAAGCAACGTTCATATCAGACTTAATATATCACTCAGAACCACTTATCTGCCACAAAGTAAGATGAATAAGCCTTAACAATATCAAAAACAAAACTAGCCAACCTTGATCTTTACTCCTTTCCTTGCTGTGATAGTGTCTGTCCTTGACACGTTCCCGAGCTTTTTCTGTATCCTTCTCCCTAGCTGTGTCATGCTCTCCATCCCAAACCCTCTTGCTATCCCTATCCTTCTTTCGGTACCTTGACCTGTCTTTGTCTTTCTCTTTAACCATGTCAGTGATTCCACCTTCCCTGCTTCGGTCAACAATCTCCTCCCCGTGCTCCCTGGAGGTCCTGACTCTCTCCTCTGTGAGCTGTCCATTTGCAGTGGAGGCCCTGACCTCTTCCTCAGGTTCACGACTTTTGGATTTGTCTTTCAACGCACCATCAGCAATTAAATTGGGCATCTGACGCTGTGTTTTTCCCTTAGCAGAACTAGAATTTACCAAGTAATCCTGTGTAGAAGTAACACCATATGGTAAAGATCTGCTATGAACAATAAAATTGTGGAGATCTGAGTCGATTAAAAACTAACATGAGTACTGCAACTTGCCTGGACATTTCGAGGAGGATCCCAAGCTGTACTTGTCAACACAAATGATTTTGAAATTTTCCCAACTTCAATGTATTTTGCCTTGGCCTGCCTGTGAAGGTTTGCAAGAACTCTACAAACTTCATCAATTTCATCCTTTTCTGCGTTAAAGACCTTCCACCAAGGAGGATTCTCAGGCAAGCTGACCTTGAACCTCCGTGCAGCCGCATAAACAACACCACACGCAACCACTTCACTCTTGAAACGCACTGAAAGTGTAGTACGCAAGCTGACAGAAGACAGCGGTATTGCACATAAGGAAAAACCACAAAGATTGAGGTTCATAACCTCAGAAATCCGAAACCATCTTTACCAATTAAGCCTTAAGTTCGTACAACCAACCTTAAAACCCTTCATTGCTACAGGATACCTGTCATTAGCCAAATTCCAGGCCTCTTGCATCAATTCTGGTGGTGCTTGGAGCTGCGATAAATAATTCAGAATAAACTTGTGCGGATGTTCCACGTGGCAGATAAATCCCATCTCCTTCAACAAGTGACGCTCTGTTCTTATTAAGTCGAGCTTCAGCTCTTCATACTTCTGAGAAAATAAGAACGATGAAATAAGAAACGACGAGGCAAATGCTGTTCACACAAGGGCAATTGACGGCATCAGAAGGTGCAGCACTCGCCTTCGAAAATGGGTCCAGCAGTGCAAGAGGCTTGTTCTCCCGACGGCACTCTATCCTGTGGAATACATGCAAAAAATGCCCGATTCTCCTCGGACTTTCTTCTAGTTTCGCGGCGAGCCAGACGCAACTTGCGGCTACCCTCTGCAGATTGGAAATAAGCGAGGCAATCCGAGAGCAACACGACAAAACGAAAGAATACTAGAGCTGGAGTGCAAACCTTGGCATTGAATTTAGCGAAGGACTTCTTACAAAAGAAGCGGTGGAAGAGCACTTGCCCTGTCGCCATGACTGCCTGAGGTCTGCATCGCGAAAAGAAAAGCCAAAGGCAAATGTGCAGATCCTCAAAATCAAATACATCGATCAATGCAAAAGGCGCTAGTGCAAAGAAGAATCTAGCAGAGAGCGAGCGAGCGGAGGGAGGCATACAGTTTGAGGAGGATGCCGCTCTCCTGGATGAGCTCGCAACCGAAAAGGCGAAGGAGAGATTCGGTTTGGTCGTCGATGCCATCACGACGGGAGGGAGAATTGGAGAGCTGCTCCTGCGAGAGGTAGAAGGAGTCGAGGGCAGTGTAGATCATTAGCAAAGGCTGCAGAGATGGCGATGGAGGAGCTCAAAGCCTGCAGCGATGGCGATGGCGATGGCGATGGAGGAGCTCAAAGCAACAGAAACAGAAAAATGGAGACGATGAAGACGGAAAAAGATGAAAGGCTTTTATAGAATGCAAAATTCCAGCCTTTGGAGTTGATTGCCCGTGTCAACGCTCATCGTTGACCCTTCTTCCTCATGCTTTTAGAGGATTTTTACCATTTTGAACATTAGAGGATTTTCTTTCATGTGAATGGAAATTTTTGAAAATTAGTGGATTTTTAACATTTTGCATTTTTGTTCTACTTGTGCGGAAAACTTGTTACCCAAACTGTCTTCTCTCGAAAACTGTTATCCAGCCCGCTTGGAGAGCTCCTGACAGCACCGATGTTGTCATAAGATCTACAAGAGATCCTGGTGACAATCAATTAGCAGGTGATAAGCTAAATCCTCGCATTCATAAGTGGGCATACTCGTAAACCCTGGAACATGTTGTACGCTCTCAACTCAAATGACAAAGAGTGCACCTTCATTCACTTGAAGCTTTTTCAACAATCTTTTTTTATCACCTTAGAGAACATTTTTTTGGGTAGATCACCTTACAAAACAAGGTGAGTTGGTTTGGAGTAAGAGAACATAGTACACAACAACATGGCAAAGAGAAGTAGAAATATCACTAGCTAAATAGGCAAGAACTTACACAGCACGATAATGATCACATTGGTCTCTCAAAGTGATTGAGGTGAATGGTGGTCCTTGCTATATGTTCACTTTTTCACTCACTTGGACAATCAAAAGTATAGGCTAAATTGTTGTGAAAGTACCATGCCATACGTTTTCACTTACTCAGACAATCAAAAGTGTAGGCTCAATTCACATGTCTCCAAAGCACAATAACATACCCAACGGAGAAAGAGAGAAGAAGAGAGGAAATAGAGAGCAAGAGGAAAACCAAGCCCCACACAGGCTTAGGAAATAGAAAGGAAAACAACAACATCTCATGTGGGAATAAGGGTTAACACTCATATGCACAGTGCTCTTCCTAGTGTACTTGAATTAAAAAGAGGAATTGTCCTAGCAACATCCACATCTATTTATCATTGAGATATAACATGGGTACAACATTCTCTTATTACAAAAGAAACATTTCAAGAAATAATAAGCATACTAGTAATGATCCAAACAGTTCAAGACATCAAAGACTAGATTCCCCACATCTAGCTTTGATAATGATCCGAACATGTTAAATTGTCATTATTTTCTAGAGGTTACTCATGAGGTAGGGGAGAAGCATTGCAAGTGATTGCCTCCATATCATCTATTGTAATATTTTGCATCTCTTTCTAGGTGTCCTCATCTTCAAAGACATGTCGCTTCCTTGCATCAAAAATCACAATATCTATGGTCCAAACTATCAAATAAGAATATTAATACCAAAATATGTGTAGTTATCCACAACGACGAGGTAGCACAAATGTATCCGTAAGGTCATCCCAAAATATGGTTGAGTCAACGGTACAAAATAATTCGAATCTTTTCTCATAGCTATTTGAGCATCGCTACACACAAATTTGAACCATTTCACATCTAATATCAACATGCCGAATTGTCGAAAGCTCACTTTTCTGATGGCTTATATGATTCCAATATAATCCAACTCGCTTTCCACTGTTTGGGTATCCATAGAAAAGAGAAAGCTTTTCCATGCCATGAGGAGGTGTCGATGTGTTAGGATCATGCCATTCCACCAAACAATCCCCTGCCTTCATCGTTGAAGTTGCTTCCTTCATATCAAGCTCACCAAATGAAGCATGGATGCAGTAGGAATGATCCATAGGAAGATACTTTTGATGGTTTTCATACACCATGTTTCCAAGGTGCATGGAATGGCAACTCTCTGAACTATCTTTATAAAATGGACAAGAAGAATATTCTTGCACTCTTAGACTTGCACAATCATGTAATCCAGGAAAGTCATCCTTGGTCCAAAATAAAATCCCCTATAACATTAGGGTCCTTTACCGATGGGTCATGAAGTATTATATACTTGAGTGCCATGCCACAAAGCTTGAAGCTCATCCACTACTGGTGCAAGATACAGGTCCATGTCCCTCACCTTATGCTTGTTGGAATTATCAAGGCTAGCATGAGAAGTCCTTTCCTTATATTGATCCATGAAGGAGTATTATAGTTTACAAGTATCATTGGCCATGTAGACCAAGATTTGGACTGGCATCCAAAGGCATTAACATCACCCATAGCTAGTCCAAGACGTAAATAGCAAGGCTCATGTTTAAAAAATACCCTCTTGCTCTCTATGCGGTGCCATGCTTTCCCATCAGTTGGGATTCTTAACATGCCATCTGTTGAGTGATTTTGAGCATGCCAATCCATAAGCTGGGGAAATGAAGCACAACAACATGTGTTTTAGCCTAGGTATATAGGCATATGTTGCAACACCTTCTTTGGTATCTTATCCCCTTGTATTTTGCCTATATCGTGGGGGTCCACATTTAAGACAAATTGAGGTATGCTTGTATGCATCCCTGAAAAGGAAGCATGGTAGAGTTGTAGTCTATACTTAACACTGCAAGAACTTGCTTTGTCTCTTTCTTGGCCATTGCACCCTTAGGAAGCAATGTATAAAGCAACCTAGGCAAAAAATAAAATGTCAAATTGGTGTTATTGCAACTCCACAAGGCTCCTCACCTGAAAAGAAAGGTGACACTTATGTCAAACCATGCAGGGGAACCCTATAGATTCAATATGAGAATAATTGTTGTGAGATGAGATGTGTTGGATCCTAGGTGTAACATTGTATTTGCCTCCTAATCAAGTGAGCCGGAGTTCCCAGAATTACAGAATACGACCACAAAGACAAAACCACAGACTATGATACATGCCAAAACAACTCCAGGAAGTGAGGATACTACGACAAGGGCCCAAGAGATGCAACAAGACACAAGCATGCAAAATGAAGACAACACACTCTTTTTCCAAGAGTTAATGGACTCCAAGGTACAAATTACTCTTGATCAACTACTAAACTTAGTTCTAGCTTTCAAACAACAAATTTGTAAGAGATTGCATCCAAAAGAGTCACATCCAACAAAAGCTCAAGAACCAAGTAATGATGAGGAGGAAACTCTAGATATTTACACATCAACAATTGGAGATGTGGACTACCAAGTACCACTCATTGATGTAGACTACAAAAGGCAAAGGATTCCATAACAAATGCCCAAAGTCTTGAATTTGCTTATTACCTATGCAAACTTGTCTAGTTGGCAACCTTACATCATGCACATTCATATAATATCTTCTCATGTATGCGATCAATATGACTTTGGTGTTGCTCTCAAACATTGACGTACTCAACTAAGCATCAAAATAACTTAATAGAAAATGCTAACTGATGATATAGGGAAGCATTAAAAAAAAGGTCTTTGTAACCGTCATCAAATGCATCGATAAAATGGCCTACAACTTTAAAGTATCAATTGCTTAATACAATGCTTTCAAGCGTAAGACCCCTTTCAAGGGTCCATGACTTCACTTGCACCTAAATTTTTATGTTAGACCATGTAGGCATGCTCGTTGTGGAATCTAAAGCACATAAACATTTTAATCTCACTTACAACCTGAAATGAAGGCAACATAAAATTTCACATGAAATATGAAAAGAGCAAGAAGTGGCCAACATTTTACGAACCAATTATGACTTTGTTCTCACATATTGATAACAGACACCTCAATGGAGTTTTTTGATGTCAACATCTTTAGTTGGAGGTAGCAACAATGACCTCCTCTAGGGAGTGGCTTTGGGTAGAGCAGGAAGTTTCTTGGGAGGTCCTCTCTTGCTTTTGGTTGTGTCTTTGGACCAGCCTTAGACCATGGGAAATTTATTATCTTTTGGATGGTTGCACATGGAGGCTTACCCATTGGCCCCTAGCTAGAGCCGATGTGGCTGATGCCCTATTTCAGTAATGCCAATCATATTCATCCACATTAACTTTAGCAAGACCAATCATTCATTGATGTAAATTCTTCAACAATACAAGCTTTTTCCTTTGAAGTCTTTAGTTGTTCATCATGTTGCTTCTTGTAGCAAAATTTTTTATATGGCCTTCCTTTCCACAATAGTGACAAACTCATTTGTCTTTGCTACACCTTTCCTTTTCTCCTTTACTATGTATGCCAGGTGAAAGTGCTTTTGACCTTCTCTCCTCACTCAAAAGCAATGCAGCTAGACCTTGAATTTCACACTTGAAAGCAAAATTGCTTTACCGTCATCTTCTTCAACATTTGATCCTAGAGCATTGATCGCTTAACAATGCTTGCATTCAATTTAGATGAGTTCCTAAACTCTCTGTCTCACCCGTGTGGAAATTGAATAACCCTTGCTATAACAATTCCTTCAAAGTTTTCATTTTTAATAGAGCTGGGAGTGGCACTTGTGGAGCAAGGAGTGGTGGATTCTAGACCGGCCTGGGGTGCAAGTAGGATTGGTGGAGCCAATTGACATGGGGCCAGTACCAAGCTTTGTCTCATCATGGTGGGGTAGGTGGGAATGTGTAGACTCATTTATGTTTACATTCCCAGCAACACTTCTTGCCCTTACTAAGGTAAGGGGTGTAGCTAGGGGTGGTGGAGAAGTAACCAGTCCACATCTACGGCGGGGCTGCACCTCCACCCCAACAACTACCCTTATTACTCTTCCTAGAGGCAGGTTGTCTCTCCCCAAGCAATGATGCCTGACTAAATGTGATAGGCGACGCTTGTCGGGTAGGCAATGCTAATGCTCCAGCACTAGGGGGACTCGATGTGCTAGGAGAGACAGGAGATGAGGTGATCTGAGACTAGATAAGATGATGGCATCTCTCGAGGATGACTGGGCTCATCTGCGCTAAGAAGTCCTCGACACTCATGAGTCCATAGCCTCCCCTAGAATAGTTGGACTGCTCTAAAGCATAAGAGTGCGATGTGAATCCATGTTGAATAAATAAAGCACAAACCCATACAAAAAAAGAAAGTTGAATAAATAAAAACTACAAAAATGGGAAAAGGCTAATTAATGCAAAAATAAGAAAAGGAAAAGGAAGAAGAGCCAGGAGATGAAGAGAAAAGAGGAGAGGAGAAGAAAGAATGCAGAAAAGAGTAGTGAAGAGAAGAACGGAGAAAGAGAGAAAAAGAATGCGAAAATGAGAAACAAATGCCCAAAGTCTTGAATTTGCTTATTACCTATGCAAACTTGTCTAGTTGGCAACCTTACATCATGCACATTCATATAATATCTTCTCATGTATGCGATCAATATGACTTTGGTGTTGCTCTCAAACATTGACGTACTCAACTAAGCATCAAAATAACTTAATAGAAAATGCTAACTGATGATATAGGGCAAGCATTAAAAAAAAGGTCGTTGTAACCGTCATCAAATGCATCGATAAAATGGCCTACAACTTTAAAATATCGATTTCTTAATACAATGCTTTCAAGCGTAAGACCCCTTTCAAGGGTCCATGACTTCACTTGCACCTAAATTTTTATGTTAGACCATGTAGGCATGCTCGTTGTGGAATCTAAAGCACATAAAATATTTTAATCTCACTTACAACCTGAAATGAAGGCAACATAAAATATCACATGAAATATGAAAAGAGCAAGAAGTGGCCAACATTTTACGAACCAATTATGACTTTGTTCTCACATATTGATAGCAGACACCTCAATGGAGTTTTTTGATGTCAACATCTTTAGTTGGAGGTAGCAACAATGACCTCCTCAAGGGAGTGGCTTTGGGTAGAGCAAGAAGTTTTTTGGGAGGTCCTCTCTTGCTTTTGGTTGTGTCTTTGGACCAGCCTTAGACCATGGGAAATTTATTATCTTTTGGATGGTTGCACATGGAGGCTTACCCATTGGCTAGAGCCGATGTGGGTGATGCTCTATTTCAAAAATGCCAATCATATTCATCCACGTTAACTTTAGCAAGACCAATCATTCATTGATGTAAATTCTTCAACAATACAAGCTTTTTCCTTTGAAGTCTTTAGTTGTTCATCACGTTGCTTCTTGTAGCAAAAATTTTTATATGGCCTTCCTTTCCACAATAGTGACAAACTCATTTGTCTTTGCTACACCTTTCCTTTTCTCCTTTACTATGTATGCTAGGTGAAAGTTCTTTTGACCTTCTCTCCTCACTCAAAAGCAATGCAGCTAGACCTTGAATTTCACACTTGAAAGCAAAATTGCTTTACCGTCATCTTCTTCAACATTTGATCCTAGAGCATTGATCGCTTACCAATGCTTGCATTCAATTTAGATGAGTTCCTAGACTCTCTGTCTCACCGATGTGGAAATTGAATAACCCTTGCTATAACAATTCCTTCAAAATTTTCATTTTTAATAGAGCTGGGAGTGGCACTTGTGGAGCAAGGAGTGGTGGATTCTGGACCGACCTGAGGTGCAAGTAGGATTAGTGGAGCCAATTGACATGGGGCTAGTACCAAGCTTTGTCTCATCATGGTGGGTGGGAATGTGTAGACTCATTTATGTTTACATTCCCAGCAAGCCTTCCTACCCTTACTAGGGTAAGGGGTGTAGCTAGGGGTGGTGGAGAAGTAACCAATCCACATCTGCGGTGGGGCTGCACCTCCACCCCAACAACTACCCTTATTACTCTTCCTAGAGGCAGGTTGTCACTCCCCAAGCAATGATGCCCGACTAAATGTGATAGGCGATGCTTGTCGGGTAGGCAATGCTAATGCTCCAGCACTAGGGGGACTCGATGTGCTAGGAGAGACAGGAGATGAGGTGATCCGAGACTAGATAAGATGATGGCATCTCTCTAGGATGACTGGGCTCATTTGCGCTAAGAAGTCCTTGAGGCTCATGAGTCCATGGCCTCCCCTAGAATAGCTGGACTGCTCTAAAGCATAAGAGTGCGATGTGAATCCATGTTGAATAAATAAAGCACAAACCCATACAAAAAAAGAAAGCTGAATAAATAAAAACTACAAAAATGGGAAAAGGCTAATTAATGCGAAAATAAGAAAAGGAAAAGGAAGAAGAGCCAGGAGATGAAGAGAAAAGAGGAGAGGAGAAGAAAGAATGCAGAAAAGAGCAGTGAAGAGAAGAACGGAGAAAGAGAGAAAAAGAATGCGAAAATGAGAAAAAGAATGCAGAAATGCGAAAATATGGAAATATGGAAAAGAGTGCAAAAATGTAAAAAGAACGCGGAAGTATGGAAAACAATGTGGAAATGCAGAAAAGAATACGAAAATGCAAAAATATGAAAAAGCGTGTGGAAATGTGAAAAGAATGCGAAAATACGAAAAACAATGTGAAAATGCAAAAAGAGTGCGGAAATATGGAGAAAAATGCAAAAAATGCGAAAAGAATGTGGAAAGAAAGAGAGGAAGGAAGGAAGAAAGAAGAAAGGAAAAAATAAGAAATTACATGTAGGAAATTAAGCGATCATGTCACTTGTAATCCACAATTGTTCGTAGTTTTTCAACATTTGAGACATTTGATCAACGCATTCAATCACTTGGTACAGGTTCGGGAGAGAGGAAGAGAGGAAGAGAGAAAGAGAGAGAGAGAGAGAGAAGGAGGAAGAGAGAAAAGAGAGAAAAAGGAAGAGAGAAAAGAGAGAAGCAGAAAGAGAGTTAAGGAGAAAAGAGGAAAAGAGAAAAGAGAGAGGAAAAATCTCTCAAAATGTAAATGATCAGTATAGCTTGATCCCTAAAGAGCACTTGAGTCGTGTTACATGGATTTACAAGTGAGTCTAACAAGAAAGACTACATACCCAAATCTTCAAAGTGGGCATGGAAGCATTTCCTCTCAAGCATTTATAGGGCTATATAACCTTTCCCCATCCATGCTTGGCATAACCATGACGATGATCGTATCGTTGCCAAGGTCCCCCAAGGAAAAGGGATTGAAAGAAAGATGAGCAAAGAACAAAGGGAGAAATTCAGCAAGTTTTGTATCCTCTATAGCAAGGAGATGCAAAAGTGGATTGAGAGATATGAAGCACGCAAAGTCAAAATAGTAAATGACAGGGCATGATATAGAGTCATGCATAGGCAAGCGCTACCATATCCATAGGATCTTGCTCTTCTCCAAGTGAGAGCGAGATAGTATCCAAGTGAAAGAGAGAGTTTCCACGCGTATGTATGGTACATGTAAGCTTCTTACCTTTTGACTCGATTAATTAATTCATGGTCACATTCACTTTAATAGAATGCATCCTAATTGTTTTAATGATGTCCTTTTGTAGTACAAAGAGTACAATTCATAATGGTCATATGGATGACATTTTTGTGTGGAATGCATCGATTCAAAGAGAGTCACATATGATTGTGGAGTCATGGCCAACTTCACACAAGATAGCAAGCAAGTGCTTCTGATACCAATCGGACTATACACGAAATCTATGAACTTGATTTTAGACGATTTAGTATTTTCATTCTTGATGAGAAATGGTTTAGAACTATCTATGGTAGTCCCAATGCTACAGTTACAAAAAATAGTAGTGGTTTCTTTGCGATAGACTCCACCAAACTGTGGACTGATGAAAGTGATACTTTTGTTGTTCCCAAGCATTATGAGTAGGTATGTACTAATGAATTAATTGTCATTTTTAAAGAATTGGTACATGTTCATATATAATTAAGCATCCATTAATACAATTGATGGCATTTAATTTGCACCTTGAAAATAGGTGGTATTCCATCCAAATCGTTCTGTTCCACGATGGCGGTATGTCATCCAAGTTTCTCCTCAAAGTAAACATCATTTTAAAGATAGGGATGTGGATAAGAGATGCCGCCAATGGATCCAATTGATCCAGATGGATCTAGGGAAGAATATGAAAATCACAATTTGGGCCAAGAAGAAAGTGTGTATAATGACATCGTAATGGAGGAAGGTGGAGATCATGTATCACCCGAGATTATTGAAGAAGATGAATTAGAGGATCGAGTCTTAGGTAGACGTACAATACATGATATAGGTTATCAATTGACTATACAGTTAGAGATAGAATTATTTGGCATGTTGGACTTGGCAGTTGTTGATGTAAATCCTAGAGATTGATTTTTGCCATCAACAAGGCTTTTTATATCTGCCCCTTTCACTTTTATAGTGGCATTATATACATTTGTATATTGAATTCACCATGAATACATGAGTATTTTGATCTCAAACTTGGTGTACATACTCTTATATTTTTTATCGTTCAAATGATAAAACTTGTAGCAAAAAATTATTTTGGGTCTTATTGCAAACTACATTATGTGATTTCTTTGGTATGGAAAATTTTTATGAGTAACATTGGTAAAATGACTTCTATAGTGTTAGTATATACCAATACTATTTAGTGTCGATAGATATAGACACTATTACAACACGTGACTTTAAGATTATCGTATGGTGAAACATGATTGATTGCTCGAACTAAATCAAATAGATCATTACATTGTCCTCATAGAGGGAAAAAGCAAGCAATAGATTGGCCCAAAAAAGGGATCCATGTTCATCAATAAAACATTTTCCTACACCAATCACAAATGTGATCCCTGGTCAATATTCACTCAGAGTCATACTCATCATCTATAAAGATGTTTCTCCTCAGTTGACACTTTGGCTGAGTCTCCTTGCAACGTGGATCATTAACCATAGCCCTTGCACTCGCCTCTACATAAACTGACAACAAACTTTACCAAGACAACATACAAAAAACATCCACACTCAGATATAAAATTAGACTAACAAATGGTATATTTAAAAGAGTCATGCATGTTCTATGTTTCACGCACTCAATCACATTTTAGAAGAGCACAAAATGGTCAAGTTCCAATATGAAATGAAGCCTCAAAGCAGCACCAAAAAACAATGTCCATGAATAAATGAAACACCTTCTAGTGTGATAGAAGGTGCTCACTAGTCATCAAAAGGGTTAAGACTAGCCTTGGTGTCCACCTCATCATCACCCTCTGTGATGTCCTCCCTACCCTGCCTGCTAGCGCTAAGTAAAGGAAGAATGTACAAGCGCATCAGTCTATCATCCACATCTAGGGATGCAAGCACGTCTTGTGCTAAGGCATGCCTTTAGCAATGGGGCTGTGCCACATCCCAGCTCAACACGGATACCCTCTGGAACACAAAGCATCTCCAAAAAGCACGAGAGGAAGGCATGGCTGAGTCTACATAAGTTGCTATTTGGAGAATTTGTGTACTCATTTCTATAGACTCCTATTGTCAATGTGCTCAATTCCCCACTCAAAACTTTTAGCACATCAATCTCGAGTAGGGTCACCGAAGCAAAGCTTAATGGACTTTTGTTTTCACCCCGAGTTTGACTAAAGCCTGTGCCTAACTCGGTGTGTGTGTGTGCATAACTTAATATAATATTCTCTCTTTTGCAATCCCATGGTCTCCATATGCCTCCCCTCAAAGGCATCCTTGTCGTGATGGTCCCCAGAGCATCGTTGGGGATGTAGTGGTACATCACATCATCTGTCGCCTACATGCCGAGGGCCTCAAAGAATGGGGAAGTGCGATCAACAAAAGTCCGAGGGTGCATTCAGTGATGCAATAGAAATATGTGCAATGTACAAGCCTACAAACATCAAAACCAATTTAGTTACTTGTGCAATCCAATGTAACGAGAAGGATGGAAATAGAGTTTGAAACAAGCATCACCCCAATGTTGGATCCATTCGACTCATAGGATCCAAATGAGGTGTGATGCACAACTACAATGCATCATGCAATATGAAGCTCTAAGACTTGGCAGTAGTGCTCCACCCAACTAATACTCTCCCCTGAAAGCCAAGGTATTGAGACTATTTACAAACCATAAAATAAACATAAAATGCTTGTTGCAAAAATAGACTAACAATCATATAAACTACCTCCACTACCTGCCATGACAACCAACCACCCTTCATCTGACAGGGTGAATGCTGACAATAATAGCCTATAGCACACATGGTCCTCCAGCAAAGTATCCCAAAGTGGATGCGAGGGGGGCATCACATGGTCCCCACCAAAGGGCAGATCCAAGAAAATCAAATCAGTAGCCCAAGTTACGGATCTTCCCTTCTGCACATAAGACCGTCCTCTTGGTTTACGTGAAGACATATATGCATGTTGCAAAAATAGACTAACAATCATATAAACTACCTCCACTACCTGCCATGACAACCAACCACCCTTCATCTGACAGGGTGAATGCTGACAATAATAGCCTATAGCACACATGGTCCTCCAGCAAAGTATCCCAAAGTGGATGCGAGGGGGGCATCACAAGGTCCCCACCAAAGGGCAGATCCAAGAAAATCAAATCAGCAGCCCAAGTTACGGATCTTCCCTTCTGCACATAAGACCGTCCTCTTGGTTTACGTGAAGACATATATGCATGTATGTCCGCAAAGGATGGGCTTCGCAAATCAGTGGCAAAATCATGGCCAATGGGTAATTTGCCACCACCGCTATGCGCATCGATGGTCCCCAATAGGGGGTGCACCATGACATGCATGGTCAGCCAAGTAAACAAATCTAAGTTGTTTTTTCAAAACAACTCTGGCTCTGACTACTACACGATTTGCATACAAATTTGAGAAGCATACTCATATTTTAAACACGCACCCCTCAATTATCACAAGCATAAACTTCAACAGAACACAAACTATAAGATGCAATCTAAAAACCTCACTTGAACTTTTTTCAACTTAGTAAAATGTAACTTTATACTTTTCCACTTAAATCATGTGAACATATATCCAATCATAAAAACGCAAACTGAAATGTTATTCACCTCTCCTAGAAGCAGACTCTCCCACTACTCGCTCGATAGAAGTGGAATCCTCTATCTCATCCTGCATTCTAGCTCCTGCGAGTAGTCAATGCTTTTGAAAAGAACAACCACTAAATGGAACACAAATAAAGAAGTAAAATAGATGGTTCTATACCTGCATCTGGGGGTACTATCATAGACGGAGAAGCAAGGCTCTCCTCTCAAGTCCTTCTCTCAGTCGGGGTCTTCGTAGCTTCTTCTACCTTGAAGACCACATGCAGCCCCTCCTCCCTCTCCATGACAAAAGAGTCCTCCATATCTATCTACCAAGGACATGTATCCACTCCCATTTGGTGAGGTGATGCATGGGAGGTGGATATATGCAATTGTCCTCTTTGTTCAATGCCAACCACTGGCGAGCGAGAAGTGGTATACTTGATAGATGGCCCTTTTCTCTCATCAACGAAAAGAACCTTGACAAAAAAAGATTTTCAAAAACACAAATCATTGCTATGTCCATACATAAGTTGGGCAAATCCATTCCAAATTAAGGAGGTTCAACTCAATAAACAAGCTTCAAACTTTCCAACATTAAACTTTAACTTAAAATCATTCCAAATGAAAGAGGTTGTAGGTAGCCAAGTACTTGAACACAAGCCGTTGTGTAGCCATGTGTACCCAATCAAGTTTTTTTAGCAACAGAGCATCCTCACTCTTGTCGTTTCTATCAACCCTACACTCTAGATCAAACATGTGCTTCCTAGCATCAAGTTTTACCTCCTCATAAAACTCATGCAATGTACAATCAGCAGGAAGAGCTGCAACGTCTGAAATGTCATCAAAGTCCTGTAGAATACGAAGGCCTCTCTGGTATATCTTTTTGAGAGTGCCTTCACATTTCAACCATCTAAACCGACACAATTGATAATTACCTAGATGGTTTGATAAAAAATAGAATCACAAACTCAAGTAAACAAGCAAAGTACTCACACTCTGTATAAATTGTCTCTGCGAAGTAGACCATACAAAGACTTCATGGCTTTGCTAGCTTCCAATAAAGACAACCAAAATATTTTTGTCTAGATTGGAGCCTCATGAAGTGCAATAAGGTTCAGCTTCTCAATGGTGGCAAAACTTTATGTGTCCCATCTCAACGACATTAATTTTGCCATCCACTCATCCCCAATCTCGGATCAATTATATTGAGAATCTAAGACATACAAACAATTTAAAGTTTTTAAACAATCGATGAAAATGTGAATATTAAAGAGCCAATGAAATATTAACTTTGTAACCATCTTAATCTTAAAGTCTAACATGTAAACGAATACAAAAATGTAAGAATTGTAAAGCTTGCACTAGTGCAACAAAAACATAATCATTTATTTTTAAAGTAATTGAGATGATGCACCTTCCTTATACGTTCACCGTATCGAGTGGCAAGCTCTTCCAGCTCCTTCTCCTCCACTCTCCTAAGCTCCTCCTTTGACATAGAATGTTTGGCTTTCTTCAAATTCTTTCCAAGCGCTTGAGAGATTTGAACCTTCAAGTAGCATGAAGCACAACTCTTCAAATGTTAGCCTGCAAACAAAAGCAATTAATTGCTAAATAATAAAAGAGACTAACATACATTATAAACCAACTTGCCAAGGTATCTCCTCATAAGAGGATACCAGGGCTCACTCCCCTTCGTGTATTTGCGCCTATCCTCCTATCTCTATCTGGAAAATTCTTCAAGTACTCTTCATGATTGGTTGAACAAATGTTTTTGCAATTCACCAGCTCATCTCTCAAAGAGGCAGCAACCAATGCATGTGTATTTGCTGTGAATGTTCAAAGAAGAGGTAAACAATAAAAGCAATCAACCATCAAATATTCTTTCCAGTAAAAGGAAGAGTTTTGACTTAATTTAGTAAAGCAAATAATGTTTCTAAGAAAAGGAAAATAAATTCTTACAAGTTCATCCTTTGCAAGGTGGATAACAGAGCAATCTCACTGACACATGTAGGATCAATGACTTGTGCAGAGGACTCTTTAATGCTTTTCATGCATCTGTGAAAAACGCTCTTTGATTGCTGCTTGCCATGCAACGGTCTTATGGTTGCCCTCCCAAATGTAGAACATTTTGTAAGACATAACCTAATATGTAGGTTGCCTAGCAAGCTCTGCCTCAAACTTTGCATTAATGGAAACCCATATAGGGTCCCATTCTTGCATGATAGCCTCATCAACATCACAGTCATCTCTCCCAGAAGTTCAAAGAGAAACAATAAAAGCTCCCTTCTCCTACACATAACCCTCTCTACTGAAGGTGGCTTTCAATCTAGAGACATCATCCCTTAGCCCTCTCACCTTGGCATTGGGGATAAGCCTACACAAAGGAATAGGAGGACACTGAAAACAAGAAAATATTCTTGTCTTTTGGAGAATGTCCTCCCCCCTATCTAGATAAAGTGAATTCTCAGACAAAGAATCCCCTCCTCTAGGAGGGATGATCTCCAACTGAACTATGTATGGCACAATCTGTAAGGAGGACTCCTCAAAAGCAGGTGCATGGTTAGGATCATGCTGTGCTCCAGAGCCCTCTCCAAGCCCCTAGCTCATGTCTCCCATATCCTTTGCTCCCATAGAATGAACATCAGTAATGGGGGCAATGCCCTCAAGGGGCTCTTCATTTCCTCTCCCCTTTCCTCTACCTCCTCGCCTCGCACGCTTGCTAGGACCAACATTTGATCGGTCAACATTTCTACAGAATGTATAACAAACAAAATACAAACAATAGCTTGAAACATAAATGTAGACTGAAATAGTAATGCAGAAAATGTCCAATATTTAAAATCAAAATGAAGCATGAAGCATCATTGAACTTGAAGATGAACTTGAAGCAAACAAAGATTCATGAACTTCAACTTACAGCCCCTGGGTGAGCTGATGCCTGAGGCTAAAATGCCTCAGGAAGAGGAAAAAAAAATGCCCCCAGAGATGGCGCATCGATGCGCCCTCTCTAGAGCATGGTTTTGCTCCAGACATGGGGCATTTCAGCCCCTTGCTGAGCTCTAGGAAGGCTCCGTTGCACCATATCATTAGCTATGGAAAGGATGAAGCGATAAATGCGAACCAAGAAATAAAAGAGAGCTTAGGAAAGAAACCAAAAATGCCCCATGTCTGGAGCAAAACCATGCTTCAGATTGATGTGCCCTCTCTGGAGCATGGTTTTGCTTCAGACATGGGGCATTTCAGCCCCTTGCTAAGCTCTAGGAAGGCTCCGTTGTGCTATATCATTAGCTATGGAAAGGATGAAGCGACAAACGTGAACCAGGAAATAAAAGAGAGCTCAGGAAAGAAACCAAAGAAGGGATGAAGCCTACCTCTGTGTCGCTCTGGTATAAATCTTGGGTGTGGAAGAACTCAAGGGCATGGAAGAAGACATCTTCGTAGTAACAGATTGGAAGCAGCAAGCAACAATAGAGAGGAAACTTGTGGAGGAGGTTGTGGAAAAGGGCAAATGAGAAATGATGAAGAATAAGTAGTGGAGAGATTAGGGTTTCTAGGGTTAGGGCCCCTCAACCTATGCATGTGCTATTTGGGGAGTCTCACTATGCTGCCGGCTTTGAAATTCTATTCACAATATAGCCATCAAAGAATCAACATTTGAGGGAAATCTTTGCGATGGCACATTTCCAAAATTTATTGTTTGATTTGACATCCGATTTCGAAATTATAAAGTTATTTTTTATAAAGTTCATATTAATAAATTTTATAGCTTTTAGACCTATTTGTCATGTTAAACTTATTGAACTTATTCATCTCATTTTACTAATTAGCAAGTATCTTATTTAACTAGTAAATTTATTTAATATGTTTTATTATTAACACATTTATTATCATTTATTGAAGTTATAAATTAACATATTTATTATCATTTAT
The DNA here is from genome assembly GCF_047967505.1 of Dipteris shenzhenensis. Classification (NCBI taxonomy): domain Eukaryota; kingdom Viridiplantae; phylum Streptophyta; class Polypodiopsida; order Gleicheniales; family Dipteridaceae; genus Dipteris; species Dipteris shenzhenensis. Next base: position 31,456,786 of record NC_141606.1, on the reverse strand, counting down.
TGAAGTTATTATTAACTTATTAGCTTTTATCTTGGCTTTTAGCTTATTTTTGAATTAGTTACTTATTAGCTTTTAAATTATTAACTTAGTAGCTTTTAACTTATTGACTTATGAGCTTTTAAATTATTAACTAATTAGTTATTAAGATATTGACTCATTATTTTATTAGTCTCTTTATCTCATTGGTTAATAACTTATAAGATCTTTGTTTTTTAACTTATAACATGTAGGTTGGAATATACCTCCCTTTGGAGATGTGGTTGTCAGGCCAGTTTTTTGGAATGGTGGGCTGAGTAACTATTCGTGCCCATTATCCTCATTAACATCATTCTATGGAGTTGGTGAGCTATGGGCACTTGTGTGTCATGAGAGCTACCTTTGGCTAGTCGCTTTTCATGAGAGCTATTTATGGCTAGCTTCACTTCCTTCTACTAGCTTCTTCTTGCAACACATTGCGCTCCTGTCCCACTTCTATTGTTCTCGTGTCCCACTTCTACTACATTCTCTACTCCTCTAGCTCCTTCTTGCAATGATCACTTTAGCTGCTCCTCCACTTATATTGCATTCTCTGCTCCTCCAGCTCTAGCTACTTCTGCTATGATCATTTTAGCTGACGAGTAGGAAGATTACCATTTTTGGCCCTCTAAAGTTCAACAAAAGATGATCTTGGTTTTCAAGGAGGACACGACAGAGATTTCTGACACCTTGCATGAATCATTTGACTTGCAAGATTTTCCTGTGACTCTAAAGCCATTGGGACTGGATGTTGAAGTATAAAGCTTGAACCAGTTCTATTGCACAATGGAGAGAATGGCTACTATCTGGATCCCAAATTCAGTAAGAGCTACCAAGTTTTAAAAGACGAATCTGCCTCTAGAGTGCATATAGATGTAGATGAGGATGACAATAAGAACAGTAAGTCTTACACTAGTGTTCTTGAGTTGATTCGTGGGCTTCCTTTGAGCACTAGTTTACATACTACTTTGCATAATGTTGCAAATATCATGCAAGTTGAAGAGTAGCCAAAGATTTATGATGGATATGTTGATTTTGAGCTACCTCCCTGTGGAAAGAAGAGTTCCATGCATGGGATGGAATGAAAGCATGATTGCAATCCATGGATTGACTATGTGACGTGCAGTAGTGATTGTTTTGATGGGACAGTGCATTTCAGTAGATGTGCAGGGCACCTTCGATGCATCAATCTTGAATGTTCGTACTTCTCTAGAATGCATCTTCAAAATGAGAGCCAATGGAAAGGGAGAATGAAACATATTTGTAATGTGGGATTGATTAGATAAGAGGATGGAAATCAGACTTGTCGCCATTGTGCTCAAGCTCCAGAATACATTTCCACTTGTCCCGTAGTTATTTACTTTTACTGCATTCCAAAAGATCACAAGAACACCACTAGATGTGCAATACATTTAGGAAATCACCCTCATCCTTACGAAGAGGGCACCAGCAGGGCAGATGTTGATAGCATCGAGGAAATGTTGATATCAAGAGCGAAGATGAATCCTTTTACAACACCAAAGCAGTTGAAGACAAGTGTGGGTAGGGACATGATTTTGGATATGCTTATGGGTGATTTAGCCGAAGAGAATATAGAGATTGGGGAGGATGAGTTCGTCAAGTTGCTAGAGTATGCAACTCTGTTGTCCAGTAATAAGCGGATTGAGAAGTGCGTAGAACATGCTAAAAAGGCACAATGTTTAACTTCTAAAGGACTTGAGGCCCCATCTTGGAACTCAAGAGGAAGTGCAGATATCCTTTCATACATAGTGTTTTGTTTCCAGGTCAATTGGGTGCACAACACCAAACCCATGTGTTTAAAATGTCCACCAAGGGTCCAGGAAGTGGTGTTGACCTCGTCAACAGAATGAAACTGGGGGGGAACTTGGAGAAAATGTGGGTGCATTTTGATCATGTTCACAAAGTTCCAGGTTGGCTAACAATGTCAGCTTATGTGTATGATCCTTTTGTGTGCGAGCTCTTGCCCATTGCAACATGTGAGTCCAGGGTTGAGGATAGATTTGCCCAGGCTGAATTTTCGAAAATGCTAAATGATGTTGTTGAAAACAAGGGGTTTGCAAAACCTGAGTTCAGAGGCTTTATGGTAGATGAGGCAAATGCAAATTGGCTTACAGTACGAAATGTGAAGTTTGATGGACCAAAGAAAAAGGATCCAAATAGGGAGAGAAGTTGTGTTTTCCACTGAGAACAGAGCATGGTGCGTCACACATGTAAGTGCATAAAACCATCCTCTCAAGAGGAGCACAAATCGCTTTGCAGGAAATGGAGGAATGCACCATTTGCCAATGCTACTGATGTGTGTAAGAATGAGCTTAGGAAATTTTGGCGTGCAGGTCATGCTGTTCAGGGTGAGATTCCTGCATTGGAGACGTGGTTGGCTTGGTGGGACACTAGAGCATTTCACTGGGGCTCAGTGGTTTGTTTCACAAGATGATTCAGGTATCTTTGTTCCTACCGCAAACCTCTTTGAGTCCAAGCATGCAAGCATGAGGGTGAGTGTGGGGTGCAAAGAACATATCTCTTTGTTTGAGGCCAATGGTGCATATTTATTCATATCTAAAGGGGGTCAGATCTGGCTGTGGTCCTGATATGGCTGAGCCCTTTTATAGAGGTGTTGGTTCATCATCTGGAAAGCGATTGGTTGATATGGCAAATGCTTCTATGCATGAGATGGGTGTGGCTGAAGATAATATGCAGAAAATGAGTGACTATTATCGTAGTGTCCAGAAAAAAAGGCCAGTGACTGCAAATCCTGACGAACTACTAGTCATAGACCAGAATATGTCACAGTTACAACAAGTAGGCAATGCAATCAATCTAGCCACAATGAAGGGCCCAATGAGGTGGTGGGCAGAGGAGAGAAAGGTGCCAAAAGCAATGTGGCTGATTTGAAGAACTGAATCTAATAGAAAGATGACTTGCTTTGGTAGGTTGCATGGACAAGGTGGCCGGTGTGGACGGTACATCTATGAAGGGGAGGGTAAGAGTGCTTTGGGACTACCTGGACCATGCTTTTGGGGGTGATGTAGATATCCTAGAGGCACAACGGATAGATTTATTTGGTTTTGCAATATTTCTAATACTCACTCCTGGAATGTTGATGAAAAGACAACTGTGGGAGTGCCAGGTCCTGCACCTGGAGTTTGGCCCATTGATGAGGGGACATGCTTGGCAACAAGAAGAGGTGCGGATGCTACAAGCAAGTGGTTTTGTTATGACGGTGGGCATTGGGGGCTCGTTGACATCAGCCAACATGCAGTAAGCCACACCTAGGCTTCAAAGTGGTGTTCGACCTAGGTTCAAAGATGGCAAGGCCGTGAAATGGAGATCGAAGCTAACTAAGGATTTTCATGAGAGCATAGAGAGGGCCTATTCCCTGGAAGCTACAATTCTTCGAGAGGCCATAGTTCTGTGCAATGAATCACATGTGTTCTATGTTAGCACTGATGGATCTTAGGAACTTGGGCTGAATTATTCTGTTTCCATTTCAAAAATGCCTCGATGCAGTTGTGAAGGCTTTCAAAAGAGAGAAGCCCAAAAAATGCTGTATTTGCCTTGCAAGCACATGTACTATGTATGTCTTCTTGAGTGTGTTGGGGCTGGACCCACATGTTCATGAGTTCATGCACCAAGCAATGCTAATGAAGGTGGAGTTGTTCAGACCCTTGGGGGAAGGAGATGTAATGTGCCAACATAGAGGGAATGCTGTGGGCTTCTTGACATTGACAACCTTAGTGGGCTTTTTGACATTGACAGCTTCAGTGGGCTTTTTTGACATTCTAAGATGTGTGTGACTTCAATGGGCTTTTTGACATTCTAAGATGCTTGTGACTTCAATGGGACATTGATAGCCTCAGTGGGCTTTTTGACATCTAGAATTTCTGTGGTTCTTTGCATGGTGTTTACTGCCAATGCTAATTTGGTTCGAATGTTTTTTGGTGAAGGGTCTGGTTAGCCATTCTTTGTGGTGCAATTTTTGAAGTTTATATGTTTTTTGGTTACAAGGTAATGCATTTGCAAATTTGGTTGCAAAAGTGTGAGGTTTTAACGTGAAAGATTATTGCAGATGTGAAGGTTTTTTTGTGAAAGGTATTTGCGGTGTTCTTTGTTCCGCAAGAGTCAATGTTGTGTACAGTTATTGGTTGGAACATAGTATTGTATTTGCAAGTTGGAATTCATTTTTGCTTTTCATTTTCTCCTAAACTTTGCATCGTGCATTGGATTTCGAATGTTTAAGCACATTGACGTTTTGTTGTTGTGGTTATTTGCAATGTAGTTTGTGGTGCTGAAGGGGTGTATTATTAAATAGTTCATTGTATTACCCAATATGTGTGATGTGTTGTTGCAGGTTGGGATGCCTTTTAAAAGTCAAGATGTTTCTTACTGAAATCAAGCCATATTTTGTTTTTGGTTATGGTTCCTTGTAGTGCACATGGATGTGATCACTGAATTTTACTTGTGAGAGTTGTATTCTTGAACAATTGCTTGAATGGCCCAATTTGTGTGTGGCGTGATGTTTTAGGTTGCTTTCGTAGACTATGAAAAACGATATTAGTTGGCTGCAAATCTTGAGAGTGGTGGGGCTGCAAGGTGGAAGAATATTCTTTGAAACTATTTTTGTCATATGACTCAAAATTGGATGGATTCACTTAGATTCCTCCTGCGCTAGAAAAGTCTCGAAGTATGGGGAGACTCATCTGTGTGCAGGCACACATTTGGACTAGAAGGCACTGCCTTCTACCCAAAATGCATGCCCATGTACACATAGGGTCTAAATGGAACTTTTTGTTTATTGTTTATTTGGCAAAGGCTAATAAGGACCATACACAAATTGTTTCCCCAAAAAAATTGAGGAAAAAGGGCCATCTGCTCCCTATATGTGCATGGGCATGCATTTGGGCCAGACAATGCGACCATTAAGCCCAAATGCATGCCCACGTGCACATAGGGGCTAGATGGCCATTGGTCCCTAATAAAGTTAAAAAAAGGGCCTTCTAGCCCCTATGTGTGCACGGGTGTGCATTTGGGCTACACGTTGGCACTGGCCGAAATACGCGCCCAAATGCAACGATGGGCTAGATGCCCCTTTTTTAAAGATTTTTTTGGGAAACAAGCTTGCGAGCAACATGAAAAAATAAAAATAAAAAAAGGGCCATCAAGTGTACATGTACGTAGGAGTGCATTTTGGTTAGACACGACATGAAAAGGTGGTATGCAAAAAAAGAAGAAGAAAAGGACCATCTGGCCCCCATGTCCATTCAAGCACACATTTGGGCCCAAACGGCGATGTCCTTTGGCCAAAATGTGCTCCCCCATGCTTGCAAGGGCTTAATGGCTCTTTATCTTATTTTTTGGCAGTAATGGCTTTCTCTTGTTGTTTAGAAGATATTTACACCATTATACACATGGACATGCACTGTAGTCTTTGAGAGAACACTTGTGCTAGGGCTTTTGACATTTTCCAATTAATAGTGGTGAATTTTGATGTTTTGAATGGTTTTGTTTCATGTCAATCTCAAGTCTTGCCCAAAAAATTTATAATTCTTTTTATTATTTATATTTAGAACATTTGGGTATATATAGGTTATAAAGTTACTTTAGTTTCAAAGTTTCACTATCATAGCCATAGTTCTCCTAGCTACCAAACTACCATCGATTCTGCTAGGTCTGCCTTCCACGATTTCATCTCTCGTACTCCATTAATTGATAGAGAGGAGAAGCTATTTCCAGCCTTTGATAAGAGCATAGATGTCCTAGGCACCTACTTGGGAGCCTGAGACAATTTTGAAGACCTCATCAAGTACATGCAAGACCACGTCGTGAGTTTTGCATATCAACTTGATGAGTCTACAAAAAGATGGGTCCCAATTGATTATTTGAAGTACTTGTTCAATCAAGAACCCAAGTAAGTGAAGTGATTAGATCGCTTTCGAGCCCGGCTCACACCCCTAGGGTTTAGGGAGGTGGACTTTGATGACCTCCTAGCATGCGGAGTCGTCGAAAACATAGGAAATAGGTTCCTATCCTCGGAAATGACCTTTATTTTCCTTCTCCAAGAGGGACAAATGGAAGAGGAGGCCTTGACCTCAAGCCCTAACCTTGCCCCTGCCCTTTCCAATCCTCTTATTTCTGTAGATGAGCCCAACATCTACAATGAAAAGCCCATAAATGAAGAAGCTGAGGAACGGGAAGCTGCATTGGCCTTGGAAGTGCTCCAGCGACCTCCTGGACCCCATTCTACTTCTCAAATTCCAGCCAGCTCGGGCACCACCTCTGTTGACCCCGCAATAGTGATATGGTTTCTTCTTGTCGATGGAGAACAATACCTCTTTCTCCATGACATAGACGCTATGTTTGGTCTCCAGGAGGATGAAGTTCTTTGTGTCCTGTGTGGATATGAGGTGGACATGACTATGCAAGAACTTGGATTTTTGGGAGCAGATGATTCAATAGAAGAGGTTCTTGCTTTAACACTGGCCCAAATCATTGAGGCTCGGGAGTTGATGTGGATGAGCTGGCTGCTCATTGCTTGGCGGAGGTGGAGGCACTTGTGCTTTCTTTTTAAGAAGTCGCTTTGGTTGGATTGGAATGTTAGGGTCCTTGGTGGCCTCTTTCTGTTGGCATGTAATTACATTTACAATTTGTGATATTACACTTGCCGGTAGACCCAGAATTTGATGGTCCCCCCCAATGATGCTGATTGGGACGTTAGGCTTATCCTTTGTTTGTTGTGGGACCTTATTTTTCATGGGATAATCCATATAGGCATGTCCTATGTCGCAATCTCTGCAAAATGGTTGGAAAGTAGTGGGGCTACCATGATGAGGTCACTCTGCGATTTGATGATTTTCGCCACAATCGTAGCACTTGATTGGTGCTCGATATGTGTTGGGACGTACTTGATTTGCATAAACTGGTATTAGGCCCTCTGCACCTTCTACATAGTACACTGGGTACTTTGTTTCATACTCAAATTGCGAGTCTACTTCCTTGGCTTGTAATTGATGTATTGGAACTGCCTGAGGAGCTGGATTTGGTGCTCTAGGATATGGTCGTGGATTCGGATTCTTGAGTAGTTGTGGGACATGTGTCCGAACAAGAACAGGATTTAGCCTCGGAGCTAGGGTGCTTGTGCAGGTGCCAATTGCCTGTATACTGGCATGGGTGCCGCTTGGTATTGTTGAGGTCGAGGCGGGTTGTTGTGCATGTTGAAGATGCAACTCTTCTCATCATGGCAGCCGACGATGCAGATATGGCACCACAACCTTGGCAGTGGATTTGCTTATGTAGTGATCCTGGCTCTTAGGACCGGGCACTCATTTGCTGTATGATTGGCCATACAGTGTGGACACTAGACATTTTCTCGCCGTGGATATGTCTGAGTTGGCGATTGAGACAAGTGAAGTTTTTGTTCCATGGCCTGCATTATGTCTTCTTTCAGCTTCATGGTCATAGCCTCTAGGCGATCTTCATTTGATGTTTCGGAAGTGGACTTTGATTTGCCCTTTTTCGAGTGCTTATCTCATGTACTAGATTTGCCGTCATCACTGCTAGTGTCTGAGTTGGTCATGCCATCCTCGATGTCAATGGCTACCGCATGAGCAGCGCTGAACGTTTCATAGCTGCTTATCTTTTTCTATCCTTTCGGATTTTCTTTCTGTCCTGCAATGAACCATGCCGTGAGGTACTTTGCATCTGGGTGTGGGTCACATTTGGCGATTAATCTTTTCATCTTACCTAGGTACATGCATACATCTTCTCGCCGGCCTTGTTCAATCTTGCTTAGATGGAGAGCGGGATCATCTTGTAGCCTCTCCATTTGAAAGCATCTTTCAAATTCCGTTTGAAGTAGGTCCCATGTGGCATGCTCTTCCACAAGAAGGTCTAGGTACCATTAAGACGCTTTCAGTTAAGGCCATGGGAAACCAAACCACCTTGGTTTCATGGGATTGATCTCCACCTGCTTGGCATGCGGCATCAAAATGCTGGAGGAATCGGGCTACATTTCCCCTACCATTATATTTGGAAAGTTCTAATTTTCCCAAGGGGCATCTGCCTTGATTGTTATTATTTCTTCGATCAAAGAAATTGTCAGCCTCTACATCGAGGTCGATATTCCCATCATTGTCGCGATGCCATGTTGGGGCATGGAGGAGTTAAAAGGAGTGATTGAATGTCAGGGGGGGATTTGGGGTAGAGGATTGGCGGGGGCGGTGGTTGCAGCAGAGTTGTATGCGGATATGGCGAGCGGTGGAGTCGGGGGCATTGGCCAAAACATAACTACATGCAGATTGGGCGAGATTTGCCAAGGGTGTCTCTGCCACAAGTGTAGGTGTGGATGAAGTTTTGTTGGGAGGGTTAGAGTGGTGTTAGTTTGTGTAGGGACCATCGTGTTAATAATGTGCCTAAGATTCTCCTACGTGTGTAGGGAATTGTGCATGTGCAGACTGATTGTCAATTGGAGGTCACGGTGTGAAGATATGAGCGAATTTGTGTGAAATGAGGCCCACACGGGTGTGCGAATGAGCGAGTGCTATGTAAGAAAACAATACAATGTCTATGCTGAACAGATAACAGGATCTCCTATGCAAGAGAGAAAATAGATAGTATGGAGAATAAAAAATTTGATTACTGTAAAACTGATACAATAGATGGCACTGCCTCCCAGCCGTGCGCTCTTGTGAAAGAAGCTTCGATGGCAAGCTGGAAACAGCAGAAGACGGAGGCTGGATGCTAAGGAATCAGGGTTGCTGTAGCTAGTGATGAAATGGGCTTCACGGGCTTGCTCTTATATAGCCACCACAAGTAGTCGGTTAGAGTCAATTGGGTGACCGACCCAGTCCGCCCAAAACGGCCGACTAGGGGTCGGTCCCAAAATAGGCCACCGACCACGCGATAGAACCGGTGCGCAAAGTAGAGCAACTAACCTACAGCCTCCGTTCGGCCCTCCGGGATCATCTGAGGCTCCAAACGGGCCTCGCAACCCAATAGTGGGCTACCCCAGGAAATGCTCCATCTACCCTCAGTGCGGTCAGTCATGGGATGCCTTCCCGCACTTGCATGTAGCCTAGTTGGCGGTGTGCCAACTCTATCTGAAACCGTTCATCCATTAGGCCACACATAGCCCCCATCTGGTGTCCAAACTAGGACCTACCGGATAACCGAGCTACTCAAATGCCTTCTCCTCATATGGGGGGCTTACAAGTAGAGTTAGCTGGTTCCCGCGTAGTTACACAAGAGTGGAGCATTGATATCTAACACCCCCCCTCAATGTCCACCCGCAAGTGAACTTACTTTTTCGGCCCAATGCCAAGTCGATGAAGATGCCTCTCTAGCAAGTCTCTTCCAAGAGCCTTCGTGAAGATGTCCGCAACATTCTCTGTAGTCGAACAGTACACCAAGTTGACCTCTCCATCCATGATGAGCTCGCGTACAAAGTAATATTGAATCTCAATGTGTTTTGTGCGAGCGTGGAATACAGGGTTCTTTGCAATTGCCATGCAACTCTGATTGTCACATGATAACTGCGTAGGCTTGTTCTGCACTGCACCCATGTCCCCCTAAAATCCTCCTCAACCAAACTGCATCGCAAGAAGCAAAGCATGCTGATTTGTACTCAGCCTCAGTAGAAGAAAGAGCAACTGTGGGTTGCTTCTTGTTGACCCATGACACAGCTCTAGATCCAAGTGAGAAACAGTAACCTGTCACTGATCTCTTGCTGTCCACGTCTCCTACCCAATCTGAGTACAGAATCCGGTCAAGATGTTGCCCTTGGTATAGGTGATGCCATAATCAAGTGTGCCTTTCATGTATTTCAGCACCTGCATCCCTGCCCTCCAATTGTTCTCCCGGGGCTTATTGGAAAACTTGCTTAGTATACCGGTGGCAAAGCTAATGTCCGACCACATGTTGCACAAGTAAATCAAGCTGCCCACAAGCCTTCTGTACTTCGCTTCGTCCACCAGTGGTGATGAATCCTCGTTTGAGAGCTTCACGTCAACCTCCATAGGGGTACCAACTGTCTTACACTCAGCCATGCCAAATGCCTTTAGTATCTCTCTAGCATACTTCAACTGTGAAATGAAGATCTATTTTGGCTCTTACCAAACTTCAATCCCAAAACAGAAATGCATTAGTCCGAGGTCTGTCATTTCAAACTCTCTTCCTAGCAAATGCTTTGTCTGCGAGATCTTCTCTTCATGGTTCACTGTTATGACAAGGTCATCCACATAAAGGACCACGATCATACACCTGACTCCTTCTCTGAAGTAATTATTCTTTATTGATAATGTAGCTCACATTGGAGTCTCGTAGTCGTGGACATCTTTGTGAAGAAGTGCTTCTTTGTGATTGCTCTACCGCCTCCACCTTAACCTAGGGGATCTTTGCGCCATTAGATACCAAAAATGAGCACTGAAGACTCCCGTCATGATGATAAGGACGTAGTCAAAAGCCATTAACTGGATGTGGGAGAACACGCCCTTGAAAATCTACAAGATAGAATGAAGTAGACCCACACTCATGAAATATCCAGAAAGGTCCCGACCACTGCAACTTCAACTGCCCTGGCATCCACCCTAAATGGCTGTTGAACAGCCATACCAATTGTCCATGTTTGAGCAGTTTTTTTTTCGAAGCCAAATCCACACTCCGCTTCCACCTTGCTTGAACCTCCAGGGTAAGATAATAGCTTTCCATCCATATATCATCCAACTGATCTAGCACATCTAGACAAAACACCATAGACTCCTGCAGAAGAAGCCTATCTTCCACCACAATCCACAAGCTTGAAACTACGTGCTCGATCGGTGTGATCACCTCCATCCTGAGCGCCAGCTTGAAGGGAGTCAACCAGTAGCCACTTGAAGGATGTGCAGTAAACCCATAATGCGTCCAACAATTTTTTGTCCCAATCTATGCAGTCTCATTAACTAGCAGCGAGACGATCCGCTTGAATGTATGATTTTTTGATTCAACCAATCATTGGCCTATGGATAATAGGGAGAGGACTTCTTGTGAATCACCATGTAAAAGAAATTCATCCACTGAATGACCTTGTTGATGAAGTGAGTACCCTTGTCACTGACCAGCTTGATTGAACAACCAAACTACATGAACACATCTCGATAGAGGCATTTTGTGACAAAATTTGTGGTGTTATCTCGTAGTGCCCATGCCTCCACCCACTTAGTATAGTAATTAGTTGCCACAAGCGTGTAACAATTCTGCATGTGGGCCACATCTGGCTGGAATGGACCCATGAAGTCTAAGCCCCATTTCTGAAATGGTGGCTCAAGTGGAAAAATGGGGTTCAGTGGCATCCGATCGTGATCTGTGGGTTGACCCAACCGTTGACATAGATTGCAATTCTTTGCAGACCATTGGGCATCTTTCTGCATAGTTGGCCACCATAGGCCTGCTTGTAGAATCTTCTTTGTAGTTATCGGTCCCGCAAAGTGCCCACCCGAAACACCACAATGTGCCTCCATCAAAATCACCTGTTGCGCATGAGTTTGAACACAATGCAGTAAGGCCTCCATCAAATGCCTTCGATACAATTCGCCTAGCACTGCTTCAAAAGATCGGCTTTGCAATGCTAATCGCTTCATTTGATCTTGATTCAGGTACTTAGGCATCACCCCAGTGGTTAGGAATGATAGCATCTCATCATACCAAGACCGCCGGCTTTTTGGAACCACCTTGGACTCAATGCTGATTGGATCCACCTAGAAGATAGCTGCTAGCTTAGCATCGAGAAACTCATCTTCCACTCCAGTCGGCATCTCCCTAGACTCCAATCGGGACAAGTAATTGGCCACCGCGGGATCTTGGCCGATGTGGATGACTTCAAAATGATAATCCTACAACAACAACACCCAATGTGCTAGTCGACCCATAAGATTTTGCTATTTCACTAGGTATAGCAATGCGGAATGGTCAACATGAAACATAAAGGGTCGTCCCAACAAGTAATGTTGAATTTTTTTGATGGAATAGATCATTCCTAGTCCTTCTCGTTTAGTGATGAAATAGTTCTTCTTAGCTATCGAAATTTGTCGGCTCGCATAATAGACCGAGCGGTACCATCTGTCAGCATTCTCCTGCATCAACACACTGCCAATGGCTCTATTCGAAGCATCGAAAAACACATGGAAACTATTCTCCCAATCGAGAGAAATCAACACTGATGTGTGCGAGAGCTGAATTTTGAGTCGCCTGTATGCCCTGTCGCACTCCTCTTTCCACAGAAACGCCTTTGACTAACATGAGCAAGTGCATTAAGGGGAATGGCCATGTGAGCCACAAACCGCAAATGCCGACCATGCTAGTGGATCTCACCCAGGAACATTTCATGGGATTCAAACTTGAAGACAATTCCCGGCAACGCTGGAAACACTTTCGTAGATGCTCAATGCTTGTCCCAAACACACTGAGGTTGTCCAAAAAAATCCGCATGAACTCCGTCAAATATGGGCCAAAAATTTCCTACATCTCTCGCTGAAAAGTGGAGGGAGCGTTCCAAAGTCCGAACCACATCACTGTGCACACATATACTCCCCACGATTTTATGAATGCTGTCTTTTGCTGATCTTCTAGAGCCATCTGGATTTGGTTATACCCATTGTACCCGTCCAAAAATGAGCACACCTCATGACCCGCCACTTCATCAAGCATTGAGTCCATGTAAGGCAGAGGAAAGGGATCCGGTACAGTTGTGCATTCAGCTTGCGGTAGTCCACACAAATCCGCAGATTTTTATTCTTCTTAGGCACAATGACAATTGGTGAGATCCACTCTAGGTTCTCAATTGGTGCTATGAATTTCACCCTCTCAATAGGCACTCCAACTCCTCTCGCACTTGTTTAGCCACATACGGATTCATTCGATACCTCTGTGTCTACACATCTCGCTTCAAGTTCACCCAATGTTGATAGAACTTCGGATCCAGGCCCTTCATATTGACCTAGTCCCAGGCGAAGACATCGGAGAAGTCAGTCAGTAGCGCCACCAGTGCGGTTCGAATTCTACTACTAGAAGAGTGCTAATTTTCACTAGTTTTGATGTGCCATCTTTTCCCAAAAAAACTGTGTCCAGCGCATCTTCTTGCACCCTTGTGATTTGACTCATCCGTTCCTCAAATTCTCGCTCTCGATGTGTAGAAGATCCTACAGATCCATGTCGGCTGCCGCTTGTTGCTGTTTGGCTAGCTCATCTTGAACTGCGTTGATGGAGCTCGCAAAAAGATTATGGTGAAGATAATGCTCCATAATTCCTTCCACATCAACCACACAGGCCATCCGCCAGATTCACCATTTCTACCCGTATTGGTCGCATTGCATCTGCCAGCCGCTATGGCCATTGCAGCATGCACCTTCTTCTTACCTCTCCGCATAGAGATGACATTGTGCTTCCAATTCTGGTTGACCTTCGCTTGGCACAGCCGGGGCCTACCCAAGAGCACACTGTATTATGGTGTTGGAGCCTCCATATTCAGCACCACAAAGGAGACGACGAATGAAATGCTGGCCACCTTCAAGACTATACCGCTCGTAAAATTCCTAGTGGCATGTCTTCAGGGTGATGATGTTGACTCCAGAACCTGCGTCCACCACAACTTGCTCGAAAGTCCAACCTTGTGCTTTTGCCATAATCATAGGAATCCACATATCCGTGAGAGGGACTGTCGACACGCCGGATAAGAATCAACTTGCCATACACCAACCTCTTCTGGGTCAGACTCCTTGTTGAGGGATTGCAGCAATTGTTGATGGAACCCGAGTACCAAGTTGAGCAGCCTACCAAGCAAAATTTGTATAGGTGCCTCCAGAATGGATTCCATTTCTGGCTCCCATTGTGGGGAAATTGCCTGCCTCCTGGCTTGATTAGCCACCAAAAGTGGAGCTGCTTTGACTACATTCGGACCATTGCACAGTAGATGAAGCTTGAACTTTTATTGGGAAATGTCCAGCTATGATTGGGTAACCGGATCTGCAAATTGCACTTTTCATGGCACCTCAATTGTCGCCATTTATTGCTCAATTGACTTCATCAAAGGGGGCTCTTTTGCCACCAATTCTCGAACCTGATGTCGCACTTGCTCTTATACCGGCCAATCTAGCATTGTGCCACCTTTCTTTGTAGCCGCACCCTAGAGTTTTGTGCCAGCACGTGTGATGATACTGATTTTCGGGCACACTGCCGGATCATCCTCCACAATGTGGATCATTGAGGTACTAGGCATATTCCCCATCGCCTTTTGCCGCTTCACTCATTGGCGATCCCACTCTTGAGCATCCGAGCATTCATTCCAGCAATGTCCTTCCCCCAAACAAGATAGACAATTTTTCAACCGATTCAGCCCATGACCTCCACCACCGCGTCCGTGGCCACCGCCACCACCTCATCTTAGCACAGTCGATTGTGGATGCTCCTCTTGCACATAGGATGCTCCCGGATCCAATTCGCTAGAAAGTGGCCACTGTGGTTGACCCCTCGCGCGTTGCCCGTGCCCGTTATAGTGGCAGCCTCCTGTGTTGTGGGTGTTGGTCATGCATATCGCACACCATTTCTCATTGAGTACGCACTCCATTGCTAAATGCGTTGGATTATGGCAATGCATGCACCACAGACCTTTCAATGCTTTGCCAATTGAGCCATCACCGAAAGTCCCTGGAGTGACCTTTCCTCCTTTAGAGGATTTTTGGGTCTTCTTCTCCACTTCTAAGTCGGACTCCTCAGTGCCGGTTTCTTTAGGAATCTCTTCGAAGCTTTCATCCTCCGAATCTTGATCACTATCATTTGATGTCTTGGCTTTCGCCAATTTCTTCTTGGCTTTGGCTTTGGAGGACTTGCGATTTTTGGCCACTTTGCCGTGCAGAGCCTCTCCCACTTGTACCGCTTGCTCCATAACTGCTAGGAGCCTCGTGGTGACTCGATCCGCTGTAGCCAATGCCGCACGCCAATCATGGGACAACCCCATCTGATGTCTTAGCTTTTGCCAATTTCTTCTTGGCTTTGGCTTTTGAGGACTTGCGATTCTTGGCCACTCTGCAGTGCAGAGCCTCTCCCACTTGTACTGCTTGCTCCACAACTGCTATGAGCCTCATGGTGACTCGATCTGCTATAGCCAATGCAGCACACAAACCGTGGACAACCCCGAAATGAAGTAGTCATTCACATCACTTCCTAGGCAGGCCAATCCGCCATAGGAACACGTTGTAGAAGCATATGAAATTGGGCCGCATAATCCTTTACATCTTGATCTCCCTAATCCAACCGCAAGTGTAGCCAAGACCACCGAATGAGGTTGGTCACGATAATCTCCATGCTCGCCTCAGTGTAAGTAGGCTGTTGAAGTTCTGTATGCATTCGATGGAGCTCATATTGAAATTCCCAAATGTGACATCTTACTGCTGCAATCTCCCCCTCAACCTTTGCATGAGTGCATGGCGATGCCTGCAATCGACCATGTGACGTTCCTCCACAAGTGCAGCAGGGAGAGGACGACATGGAACTGTGAACACCCTACTGAAGATGGGCCATTCACCAGATCATGATTTTCCTTGTGTGCGTAGTAAGAATGCACATCGTGATTGCCAATGTGTAGCTTCACTATACCGTGCAGACACTACAAGGTATACAAGATGAACACACAATGCATCATCTACAAATAACATAGAGAACAAGGAAGAAGAAGATCGCCATAACACTGCGTAAGGTGTATATATCTCAAAAAAAGAACTCATATATCCAAAAAGAACATAGACAAAATGCTAGTAATAACATGCGTACAAGAACAAGATATCGGTTAGGAACTGTTTGAGAACTGAACCATCAGCTGTTGCAACTAACCTACCCATGCACACCCCTCATAGTCACTACTGCTAACCCGTATGGTTATGCAATAACATTCATAGCCCCCCCCCACGGCCCCCTTTTTATTTCTTATAACTATATATCTTTCTAATGATTTAAATTTCAGTGCATTATGACTTTGGGAGGTCTTGTAAAATGTTTTCAGTAAATTTTTTTGGATTGCTAGAGTCACAATAGTATTCAGTATACTCATTGATCTAAACACCTAAATATATGATAGTATACATGTCTATATAAAATGCCAACCACCACCTAGTATTCGATGTAAAATGGCATTGGACATCGGCATAAATACTGATACAAATACCAATGGGAAAATCCATCTATACTTTTTTGGTGGTTTGCTATGTTTTTTTGCACTTCATCATTTGGACCATAAAAAAATTCTAAGTATGGGCAAACCATAGCAAGAAAGTGATAGAAATAGGCCCATGGGTAGTAGTGTTTTTTTGTTTAGCGAGAAATTGAGGGCTTATATTATGTCAATAAAAAATAAATTCTGAAGGTTTAATGGACTTTCCTTAGATTCTTTTTGTTCTTGACACAGCTGTGCAAGTTACATGCATCCACAATCTGTTTAACAAGAATCTTAGCTAGTCAGATCTTAATGTTGCTTGCTTGATTTGTAGAGATATTAATAGTTGTAGTGATATCTTCATCCATAAAGCCTACCATTGGAGTATCCACCGATGTCACCTCATGGTCCATAGATTCATCTTCTGTAGCTTGCATTGGTCCCTTTATATTGGGGTGCATGCTCTCAAATTCCCCTAGTTTTGCTCGTGGCTATGCTACATCATGAGTAGCAAGCTTTTCTGCAAATGATTTGTCCTTCTCCAATGGAGTATCATCTGGCAAGCTAGTCTCGTTTTGCTTGCTTGATTTGTAGAGATATTAATAGTTGTAGTGATATCTTCATCCATAAAGCCTACCATTGGAGTATCCACCGATGTCACCTCATGGTCCATAGATTCATCTTCTGTAGCTTGCATTGGTCCCTTCAGATTGGGGTGCATGCTCTCGAATTCCCCTAGTTTTGCTCGTGGCTATGCCACATCATGAGTAGCAAGCTTTTCTACAAATGATTTAATGTCCTTCTCTGGAGGAGTATCATCTGGCAAGCTAGTCCCATCTGCTATGCCATGGTTCTCTTCATCAACCTGTTGTAGGCTAAAAATATTGACATTTGCTGATGTACGTTGCTCTAAAAAACACCTTCCCCTTAGCTCCATTTTTTCCCTCTCTATCCTATCTCTAGGAAAGGAAATGCCTTAGCTTTAGATTTGACAACCCTCTGCTCAAAGAGGAAGAAATTGGCTTACTAAAACGAGGATATGGGTATTAGTTTGATAAATGTACTCTTTTTTAATAGAATCAAACTTATACAAGGTGTTTTAAAATTGAATTCAAAACATAGTTTAAAAGTTTATGAAGCATATGTGTTAAAATGTTACGTATAGTAAATGGACTTTTGAACAAAGGTGCTACCTAGGGTTTTAGTGATCCCCTAGGGCAGGAGCTACATAGAGAAAAGCAAGAGATGGAATATGTAAGTAGAGCAACTAAAACCAAACCTAAATGAAGCCTTTGATTATCTTTACAAAAGACTTTAAGGAAGAGACTTTCTAGCATATGCTACACATTGGTTCAAGAAATGGAGCACCATCCTTAAAATCCAAGATGATAGATTTCATCACCCTAATCATATACTATTGTTGGTACCTTTCTTACAATTGCTACTATTGCTTAAATTGGAAACATGATAAATCCCAATTAGAATCTCAACTAGAGAAGCTATGGCAATGGGTAACAAGATTTCCTTTTAATTTAGTGCTAATGAAAACACTTTTTAAGGCAAAGATTGTAAGAAAACATTATTTTTTTGTTGGAAAGTTGATATTGATTGATTTGGCTATGGAAGGGCTAGATTCACTTTTGTTTTCCCCTTTGAGAAAACCCTACTTGAACAAATAGTTGAACTGCAAGGTTAATACCTCACCTTAGCTGATGTTGCAAACTAAAGGTAGTATTAAGGCTAATTATTGCAGTATAAAATGGCAATTTTTTTTGTCATAACGGATTTTGTTACAAAAGGCATCGTGTTTCAATTCTATTCAAGCCTTCATTTTATATTTCATATATAAATGTAAGCTTTATGAAGCCATCGTGTTGAACCTATCTTTTAATTGCTCGTCATTGATTTGCAACTAACTTATTTGTAATTTCTTGGTGTTTGTTTCTGGAGTTCATAGAAGAAAGGGAAGATGAAGCCTATAAGATTCACATGTAATTCTATACCAACCAACGACATTTACAGAATGAATTCTTTCATAAAATCATCGGGATATATGACACAAGGGGTGTTATTTCAAGTTCAAGTGGTATAATATTCTAAAGGATCACCTTGTAGAACCCTCAGTTTTTAAACAAGTCCAACCACACAATGACAAGGGTCCCTATACTACAAGTGAATCCCTGCAAAGCGGAGAACAAGAGAGGGATGAAAATATGTAATGTAGGCCATAGTACAATGATGATGAGTTGGATAAAATGAACAACGATTAAAATCGATAGAGACTTCAGTAGAAGTTTTTAATAACACAATGTCAAGCCTTAAATTTTAAAATAACTTGAAAATCTTCAAACGGATCAATGAAGTTAGTTAGAAAGAAGTTTTATATGTGCATCAAAGAGAAAAGACAATGTAAATTAAACTTTGGAAGTGAGGATTATAATGGCATGTGGGATCCACACATGTAAGGATGGGGTGGCACATGGGTGCCTTATTAGTTTGTAGTGCTTTGCAAGTTCCTCTTGCTTAAGAGTGCCCTAGCCACTTGAGAGCACTTTCATAGTGCAAGAGCTAACCTCCTAGTAATATACTAATTGGAAATGAATCTTGAACACGAAGAGGAAAGAGAAACTTTAAAGAATAGGCTTGTCCACTCACTTGCATGCTTAATCAAACACGATATAGAACCCACAAATCATGTGCATCCAATAGCATGCAATAGTTTAAATTTGTAGGGTAACATGAAAACATAGGTGCTTGTAATGCCACGCAAAGGAGTGATTTGACGTCCGTATGCAAAGACCAAGGTTCCCACATTCTCAAGCATTAAAATATGTGGTAATGTAAAATATTCAAGGTCATATACTTCTTTCTCGTTACAATGTGTGGGGACTGTGGACAACCGGACATATACACTTTCTGTCTAAAAGTACAATGGATTTGTGCGAGAAACAGCTGTAACAGTCAACTTCGCATCGTTGATAACTTGATCTTTGATGCAATTCAAATCGGGTAGTTCATCTCTCTTTTCCAGTGCTTTGCCCTAGCTATCCATCCTCATTAAAGAAACCTCCTTGTGCGCGTATGAATGAATGTAAGAATCAGGATTCAGAAGTAAAACAAGCTGTACGTATTTACTCTCGTCGGAAGTTTTGCGGCTTCAACTTTTGCCTAATGTATACCTGCAAGCATAGTAGCTTCCATTAGTTGCAGAGAAGCTACAGTAAGTACTGTAATTCTTAACTTACTTGTTTGTATGCCCGCTTTCCATTCTGTAACAGTGAATAATCTTTTCAAGAATTTGACGTTCGCGCAAACAGTGGAAATCCGAAGTATTCAAATTTCAAGCGAAGCATTACCTGACTAGAAGGTGTCAGTTGTAACAGGTAACACGAGCCTTTTCAGTTGAACGCCCCACATTGTGACAGTCCACCCCTGCAAGCATGGTATTCTGATCAATATATATATATATACATGCTTCCTGGATTCTCGTCCGTGGTTTAAATACATGGGCGTTAACATTGATCGTCGTCTCAAGCAAGGAAGCAATGTCTCCATCAACGGGTTAAGCAGGAATTAGCTCACCTCTTCAAACAGGTCCAGACACTCTCTGGATATCTCCGAAGAGAGCGTCGGGAGCAGCTGCAATGAGTCTCTCTGATATTGCAGGATGCTGTTGTGGGTGCCGAGTTCACGCTTGACGTCTTCCCAATCGTGCTCCCACATCACGAGTGCAAACGCGCGGCTTACTTTGGTAGACACGGCACTCTCCACATCAGTGACATTCGCCGAGCGAGCAGCGGCTGCATCTTCTGGGCCTATCTGCCACTCGAAAGTCAGCTCTGCCTCTATCCTCACGTTGTCTCTTGAAGTGGCCGTCACTGAAGACACCCTGCTGTATCGTCTCAGCAATGACTCAAACCCGGCGAACACTTCGACTTTTGAAATGCTTAAGCAATGCCTGTTTAAAATTCAGAATTTGCATCCTGTAAGACTAGCATCGCAAAAGGCCCGTTTTATTCACACACTGATTCAATTGCATCTAATTCCCAATTGAGCTCTGATGCGACTCTACGACATCAATCAAGTGACTCTGCCCATAATTGGACTCACAAGACGAAGGCAATCTCGAGTATGCTGCAAATTATGCACTTCATGAGTAGGAATCACCTGCCAGAGTAAAGAACTTCCGGCTTTCGATTGCAGAATTTGATCCCTACTTCCCCATCTTGTACCGTGACGATGCGAAAAGGGCCCAGAACAAACTCTTTTTCGGTCACATTTTGGTCATCCGTTGTAGTATGTAAGAAATTGGAGCAAGAATAGACAGAAATTCCAGGCTCTAGCAGATGTGCTCGGCCGTCCACCCAAGCAACTCCCAAGTGACCTTCCCGTATCCGGATTCTGTGCAGAGACCCGTGCTGGATTAAAGCGGTCTTGTCGCTCAACAGCTGCTCGAGGCGGAAGGATTCAGATGGATAAGAATAACTACCGGAATTGAGCAGAAGAGGTTCGGAACCGAGCCAGGCCAATCCGACCATCCCTACCGGTATATCGACCGAAATCTTGTTGGATGCAAGGGTGGAATTTGAAAAAGGGGAGCCGCCGTATGTTGCAAACAGACCCTTGGGAAAGGTCTTACCTCGGGAAGAAGGGGCTTCCTGTTCGGTTTTCTTTGCATCAGAGGTGTTCTTCTGCGGCGAGTTGGCTTGGAGCATCGAAAGTGCTTCTTCAGGGACGACAGGCGAACGAAACAAGTCGGCCAGGGTCCGCCTTTCCCTTCCTGTGTGCAGATCCCATCCTTTCCCGCTCTTCGAAGAGATCGACTCCGCGGCTCCCGCGTTTGGTTCAGAATTGCTGCGCTCATTTTCTACGGGATGGGTGTCTGATTTACTGGAGATTTGCCTCCCAAGAAAGGCCGCAAGCTCTGTGCGCTGGCACATTCGGATGTGTGCGACGGGCTCGTCCATCTGAGTATCATGGTTGGCCTCAGGATGACTAGAAGGCCAGATATGCTGTGCAAGTTTCACCATCCGGTTGTGGGTCGCGAGGACTGTTGAGCAGGTTACTGCTTCTCACCAACGGGGGCTTGAATAACTGTGAGAGAACGTAGAAGCTATGCAGAGCGAGCCTGAGGAGGGCTAGAAGGGCAAATATGCTGTGCCAGTTTCAACATGCGGTTGTGGGTCGCGAGGAATATAAGCCTCTCGCGAACGAGGGCTTGAATAACTGTGAGAGAACGTAGAAAATGACTGTTTCTCAGAGAAGGACGTGGAAGCTATGGACAGCGAGGGAAGTTTTAGAAGCTATGGACATGGAGGGATAAGGCAGCAAGCTCTACCTTGCTTCTCGGAAGCTATGGAGTGAGCTTGAATAAGTTTGAGAAGCTATGGAATTATGGAAGCAGGACAAATCAGCTCTATCTGGTGCGGCAAAACCGACGGCACATCGTCACGGGATGGTTATCTGGATTGTCGCTTGTGGAAGCAGATATATCATAGCGAACGCCGCTGGTCTGCCACTCCGAGGCACCGTATGCAACGGCGTGAAGGCAGAGAGAGATGAAGGGAGTCGTTGCCACCTGCGGGGGGCAGCCTTGCCAAGTTGCCAGGCCGAGTCAGCCACGTAAAAAGCTAAATAAACACCAGACGAACCGCAAAGATTGCATGATGCATGATCCTCCTCCATGGTCGGGCATCAACGATCGAGAAGAAGCAAAGTTGTGACCAGTTCGTGCAGGCTTTTTCCAAGTCAGTGCAGACTTTCGGGTGCCGGGAAGCTTTCAGAAAATTGCAGATGATCTTGATGAATGAAAGCTAGGTTGGGAAGAAGAAAAGCTGCATGCTGTGGCATGGCTGCTGCTGCTTCGTGGAAGCTGCGAGCTCTCATGTGTGTGCTCCCATCAAGATCGCCGTCGCACTGGCAGGCACTTCTCGTGCAGGGTGGGGCATCATCCGCACTGAAAAACGTCAATCGAGGGCGTTGGAAAGTGCGGACCAAATTTGCTTGTTGGGAAGAAGCTGCGGAGGTCCTCGTTGGCTGCTGCTGCTGTTGTCGATATGACGATAATCGATTATCGTGACGAAGAAAGAAAGCTTGGCAATTGGATATGGCGATTACTCAGACTCCGTCTTCAACACACGGGTAACAGCCGGTGGTTTCGCGTAGAACGGTGATAGCAAGGGTGGATTTCAATTGGAGAGTGAGACGAAGGAGCAGCAGAGATGCGTGGCCGCCGGCGATAGCCGTTGAGCACTTCAAAGCTTTCCGCCATAGCCGACCTCGACGTATAGGAAGATACGTTTTCTCGTCCGTCGATGTCGCTCCCATGCTCGCATCTCGTCCGTTGATCTCCACGTCCATCTCCTTCCACGTCATAGCAAACCCCCCCTTCCCACGCACCTCCCCTAGCTTGCGTGTCTTCTTCACACACCTAGGTGGATAGCTTCAGTGACCGAATGAGAAAATCTGTGTACATTATCTCTTTGTACATTTCTCACTCTCCACATGGTGCGCGGCGCCTTACCCTCAAACAAGATTTTGTTGGTGGACACCTCGCGGTTTTCCTGATGACGTTTGAGATTCTACCATGTGAGCAGGGCAATTGACCTTCCTCCGCAGATGTCTGAACCCTACCTAAGTATTGGCAATTTGGCTGGCACTAATTGGGATGGACTAACGATCGTCTTATCAACCTCCCGTTCCTAATTGGGATGGACCGATGATCCTCTTACTAACCTCCCCTTCCAGCTCTCTAATGGCATTGCTAGCATGGAGCTGCAATGCTAGCGTTAATGGCTCTCGAGAGCCTTGACGACACATGGGCGCAAAGTCATTGCTGCTATTGGCATTGAAAAGTGCTACTAGAGGCACGAGGAAGCTCTTTAACGTAGCTCTGCTAGGGCACCCATTTTGGGCCAACCCACTTGCAACAACATAATCACAAACCATCAAATATTCGCTCCTCACCCAAGATGTTCATTTTACCACACTAGCAATGCAAGTATATTTTTTTGTATAGCACCTAGATTGCACTCTCATTTCCCACTTGTTTTACTTTACATTTCCCTCAAATCTTGAGCTTCTTAACCTATCTCTCCAATATTTCCATACTTCACTCATGTCAATTCTTGCTAGCAATTTGGAAGGTGAGGCCAATTCATTTCCAGAGAATCAATCGTGTAATGGCATGCTCGACTTGCTAATATTGCTGGTTTGCTTGTCACAATTACTTTGCCATTGCACCAAGTATTTCATGATTATAGGTCTTTATGTACATGGCAACAAGGGTGGCTCACTCAAAATTCTTTTGTCTTTTATACAAGGGGTTTAAGTGGTTGGGTATTGGCAATTGGTCATCATTTTCATTGGGCTACTACATGGGCTTAAGTTATTGCCTCATCATCAATATGGAATATGCAATTCAATATCAACTTCTAGCTCTTTCTTGGCTTGGATAGCTTTTCCCCAGTCTCCTATCTTCTCGGGGGGTCCATCTGGGAAATGTAAGTATACTATGAGAGTTCAAAATGAGGGGTATTTTAATTCTCAAGACTTACAGAAATATATTTATAGTAGGGGTAATTTTATACACCGTTTTTAAATTAACAGGTAGGGTGTGTTTGTTCTTAGATCCAAATTAAAAGTTATTTTTTAAATATTCTCTCATTTAGGATGATGTGTAAGAGCAGTCATAATTTGTTCATGGGTAGCTCAAAGTTTTAATGTGTTGACTAGCCCTCGCAGTCATGATAATAAGATATTGGTGTTGGATTTAGGGAGACACACACACACACACACACACACATAGAGAGAGAGAGGACTCAAATTGTATCTTTTAAGCTATGCTTTGAGATAGTGGCAATTTAGTAACCTAATGTCGCCTCATATTGGAGCCTTAGCACCTCCTAGATGAGTGATGAGCAAATAAATCCACATGGAAGCATCCAAATGATCACAATCGTCAGTAGAATGGCTTACATCACTTACATCACTGAAGGGCCTAGCTTGTCCCATGCATCCTCTATGAAGGCATTGGTAGGTTGCAATGTAGTTGGAATTACCTAGTAGAGCTTGGGTAACCCCATCCAAGTTTCATGGAGATCTAGAGAGGACCTTACAACCCATGTTTAGAGAGGACCTTATGACCCATGTTCTCTAGAACATGGGCAAGTTGCTACTGCATCCATTCCTTATGACGCTCAGCTCTTCCTTTCCTCACGCCTGCCTTTGGCCTGCTCGGTTTCATGAGGGAATTCTCATTGTGCCTATTGAGGCTGTCTGGTCCCTTCGTCTCCCTTCGTTGCCTTTGGCTCGTTGATTATGCTGCAAAGAAGAAGAAAGAGATAAGGGATCGAGAGAGAGAGAAGATGAGAAGCTGATGGGCATGGTACAGAAGCAGAAAGGAAGGGGGGACGATTCAGGAGCTTGTGGCTCAATATAAGACTACCCAGTCATTTTATTGCAGCCAAGACGCTTTCGTAATCTAGAGCAGGAACTCTAGGCCATGGAGAACAATTCCCTGAATCGTAGCAAGCGGAGCTACCCTCATGCCCTAAATGCCTTGCCCATCCTAGCTTGGTGCGCGATCTCCATGATCTGATGAATTTGGGTAGCTACCACATTTCTGACCAGGAAGTGTCTCAGCAGCAGATATGTAATCTTAGCAACTTCCATGGCAGAGGATCCTCTTAAAGTTTCTAGCTGTGGTAGCTCAGTGTTGTTACCAACCAACTTGGGCATTTTTTATTAGTAGAACTATTTTGCGGTGAAGGAATTTCCCGAGTTTCCAAGGACCAAGGATAGATAGCATCATGGAGCTTAGGTTCTACTCATCTGTTGGGGCACTTTATGGTCATACATACAATTTGTTTTTTTGAGGTTGTGGTGGTTTGGGTTATCATGTTTTTGAGGAATGATGAATCACAAGCTGCGTTTAAGACCAAAAAATATGCATATACACTACTGGCAGTCATCTATGGGAAGAAAAAGTTTTTTGACGACTTCAAAGGTTTTTGATGTCATCCTCCCTCTAGTGTGGAGAAGGCTACTACTTTGTTTGACAATGTAGACGTACCAGGAAGTGTTCTGGCAGGAAGCAGCATGGGAACCTGACCTGTTTCATGGCTTTCTCGATCTTGTGACAGCGAGCCAAAATGAGGTGGAAACATTCTAAAAAACTCTAGAATCTGCTCTTCAGTGCAAGCTTCAGGAGAATTAAAAGGAACATTGCCTTATTGCAAGCATGCTTTTATGATGGTGACTGAATCATAAGCTGGTGAATGACTGCAGGTCCATATCTTGGAGTATTCCCAGGAAGATTGAAAGAGTTGGATAGTTTTTTTTTCCAAGGTGAAGCAATATTTGGCATTGATGATGTAGGCTTGCCAATTTCCAAATATCTTCTTTGGAGGGCATCGCAACCCTCTTTAGTGACAAATTACCAGAAGACGTGGCTCTTATTCTCCTAACTTTGGGGCTAAAATTCACAACTTTCTTAAGCTAGCTATGCACTACGTTGGAAATAGGCTTGGTCTTGTATTTCATGTGCTTTGCAAGGTTTATATCCTAAGATTTTCGTTTTTTATGCCATAGCCTTCCCCTCATGTCCTATTTGAAACTAGTAGGGGTCAACTATGTTTCTGACTTTCAAGGTGGCCATGTATGATGGGACTACATTGTTGATGCAATCCTTGGCAGACAAGATATATTTCCTCAAGGATTATATGAAGGTAAACGTGATTCTTTTGTCACAACTCTCTTGTACTTTGCAACCTTGAATGTTTTACATAATTTCAAGCCACCTCATAGGTTTCAAAGTCATCCTAATCATGCTATCTACGGATGAATTTTGAAGTCATCTCAAAGTGAGGGCTATCACTCTGCATTTCTTCTTGATTGTTGATTAATCGTACTTGTGGCTGAACTTGAAGGGCTTATAGAGTTGGCAATGGGCAAGCTGATTGCAATTAAAGGTTTTGCATTACATGGCAATCTTCACCAGTAGAGGTTGATGGTGAGTGTATTCTCAAATTTCTTCCAATAGACTATGTACATGTGGTTGGGTAGGGTTAGTTATAGGATAAATGATGTCTTGTATAGATATAATTTGGTGTCTTTATCTAGGTCGTATCATGTATATCTAGGTATCTTGGATGGCAAGGCATTGATGAAAATGTAAGCCAATTTTGTGTCAAATTTGGTGGATATCCATATTAAATTATGTAGCAGCATCTGAGTAGTGACTAAGGCTTCATAAATATATGCTCAGATTGTTAGAGAGGGTTAATGGAATATGTTCAAAAAATTGATCTTAAAATCACTCACAATTGGTTGGACCAGGTTAGATCAATTCCTTGTCTTGCTTGCTGATCTTCCCTGAGGCAGCCAACACATCAATTTGTTTTGGCTCCGTGCCTTGCATCACCCTCCAAATGTCCCTAGCCACCATGTGGATCCACAGGTCGAGGTATCCATTTGCAAGTTTGAAGCTCTTCAATGCCAATTCAGTGTAGATTCATAGGGTCCTCTAGGGCCAACTCATGCACAGCAAGACTAGGGCCCATCGGGGCAGCAAGAGGGCATAGAAAAGCCAGTAGCAACCAATCCAATCAACCTTGGTTGGCTGACTAAGTTGGCAACATTAGCTAGCTAGATCTAGTCGGATGGATAGACCAAAAAGTTGGCTAGACATGGTAGCTCTAGACACTCTTTGCAGGTTGCATTCTAGGTAGGTAGCACATACAATCCAACCTTTCAGGTCGCAGCTCCTAGTAGATTATCCACCCTTACTAGCATAACATTTGAGGATAGCATGTCGCAGTTTTTGTGGCACCATCTGATGAGCAGTAGCAGGGCCATCATCTGGGTCTGTAGAGATGCATATGGGACTCGTAGTAGCAGTCCATGTGCTCAACACATGGGCCTAATTATAGTCCATGCCTAGCCACAAGGTTAGCCAAGTGGGCCAACAAATAGGCCAACTTGAGGGTCGATTTTGGGCACCATAGGGTTGGGTATGTAGGCAGGGAGCCGATCCCCTGCTGGTGGGTCTTTGTGCCCTGCACAAGGCCTATATCATGTGGTGATAGTACCTCTAGGCATGAACTAGAGTGCATTCATACCTTCCTTACAAAGTGCATGCTCTGCATATTTTACCATTACTACATCTCTTGAGACCTCATTATGAACTGGCACCTTGTCAAACACTTTTTGTGCTTCGCAAGTGACATGTCTGATAGCTCTAAAGTGCACTTGACTCTTGCATCATTTACTGCTGTCTTTTGCACAGGCATCTCCTCTGTTTGTAGACTCTTTCCAACCTGGTCTGACTTGTAAAACACCTCCAACCTGTCCCTAGAATAGCCATCTTTTTGCCACGTATCAGCACTCCAGGGAACAGATTAGAGCAGCAGAGCAGTACTCCAAGGAACATATTGTTCAGAGTGTAAGAAGTTGAGGTTTGAGTGTTTTGTTTTAGCAGCTCTTTTGCAGTTTATTCATAGATCTCTCAGCTTACCTTTAAGCTCTCATCTCTCAGTTTTCATGCTCCTTTCTCAGTTTCTCAGGTCCATATCTCAGCTCTCTCCATCATAGTTACCAAGGAATAGGAACGTTCCAGAATTTTGGGTGTCAGAATAGGAACGTTGTGGGAAGGGGGAATGGGAACTGGAACGCCACGTTATACACGACACATCATCATGTGACATAAAACTATGCTAGAAAATGAAAGAAACTGACATTTTACAGATTTAAACTCTCTAGATAAGCTCTAAAAGACCCATTTGAAATTTTCAAAGAGCCTTTTCTTTTTAGACGTTCCGGGGCTGTTCTGGTTTTGGCTTGCTTCTCGGAATGGCATTCCAGACATTTCAGATGTTGGAACGCCATTCCATGGTAACTATGCTCTCCATCCTCATATTCACCTCAGTTCATCTCTCTCGCTCATGTAGTCACTGTGCATGCCCATGGACAGCACTAGCCTCATAGCCTCACACAGTGGCCCTTAACATTGGGGTGGCAGCATTGAGGTGGCTGGAGCTGCTGGTCAGCTCTACTTGTTCACATTGCTCTCTTCAGAGTTGCATTTTGTGTGCTTTAGAGGAGTGTCCTTTGTATTTCAAGTTCTCCAAGTTTAAAGCAAATTCTCCCCTATATTGGGGGAGGGGGCACTCAGTGGGTATACGGACCCAATCGGTTGTTGATCTATCCTCTAACTTTTATCTCTCTCTCTCTCCCCTCTCTTTGATGCATACACAAAGAAGTCTCACACAAAGACGTCTCGCATGAAGGTTTAAGGGCTCGCTGCGAATTACACAATTATTAACCGTTGCATGTTACAACCAGCGCACATGGACCTGCAATACTAGTCGACCTGTCTTCTATCTTCTGCTAACTTGTATTGTTGCGTAGCAGCCTTCTCTAGGCTCTGCCAACCAGTACTTGTCTCTTTGATCAGCACTATATCTTCTGTACCTGCTGTACCACATGATGTTGCACATGCTAGAGCCATGTGTCTGCTCCGACATATATATCTACTCCTGACTAGGTATAGCCTCTGAAATTGCCCTGTACTTCCTGTCTTGTAGCTATATAGGTTCTGTACAACTTGCTATCCTATGCACAACCTACTGCAGCTCTGCCTACACTTTTTGATCTGCACATGTGGTAGTGCTCAGATCTACCCACATGGCTTCCCACAGATCCCAACCACGCTGTTGTACACCTCCCGTAGTCCTCCTTATTTGGGGGCTCACAGGTGGGGAGGTGACCTCAATAATCTTGACAACCCCTCTCAATGACCCATAGCCACTCATTGATGCAAATGCTCCATGAGCTCCCACAAAGAAGCTCAGTGTTAGAAATGAAGCAAACAGAGGGTATCCCACAATGGAAGACATAGAGCATCCCAAGAATTCATACGGAAGTGTTTAGGTATGGAATTCAAAACTTCTTTACTTGTGTGTACTCAACAAACATGCGTATGTGCAAGCCAACAAGTAGACAATGCTTCACAAGAGAGATAGAACCAACCAAAGTATATATCCCTCCACTTGGACACAATACAAAAGAAGTACAGAGTCCCACCAAAATATGTGGTCCTCCATCCTTACCCCAAAAGGTGTCCTCCTACTACCTCCAAAGCACTTCTAGATCCCTAATCCTGTGTGCTCCTCGATGAGCTTATGTAGACCTTAATCTTCATGCTATGATCCCCCTCCTTGCTGTCCTAGAAGCCATGGTTATAGCCCCTTCTATAGCTAGGTCTGCAGCTCTTCAGCCTCACAAGAACCCCTAGATGGTGGCTCAGATGCTGTTGCTCTTCTGCTCCAATCTGTTCCAATTTGCTCCAGTCTGGTCCCGGATGCTGTGCAGACATGCAACACTATTTGCTGCCTTTAACCTGGCTCCCATTTTGCCTTCTTTCCCATCTCTCCCATTACTCTTTCATTCCCATCCCATCCCTCCCATTGCCTTTCTATTCATTGCTTGCAGAATCTCTTTTTCTCACTGGGAGTGTCTTTGTCTTAGAAGCACAAGTCTCCAAATTTGATGATAGTGAAGGCCAGAAGAACAGATTCTTGCTGATGTTGCAGGGTGGCACACTCTGCAGAGGCAGCAAACTGAACTGAGGTTGCTTGTGTGTGCTCCAAAAAATGGAGAGGTGTACCATTGGAGGAGGTTGCAAGGTTTAAGGATGTTGCCTCCATGACTAGGTGAGTGATGTCATGCTCAAAAGTTGCAAGCTTGCTATCCAACAATCTAAGGAGGGGTCTCAAACAGGATGTCATATTGGGATTTAAGAAAAATACTCATAGCGCCACAAATAAGTATGAAAAAGGAGTGAGTGAACACTCTTGCTGGAGTGATCTAAAAATTTGAAATCTGTCCCATCTAAAGTCCCTGATAAGAACTTGACTATGGGCTGATCTATAAAGTGAGGATACCCGTTTGATCCAAGGATCACAATTAAAAATTCCATGAATGCACCTTCCAAGAAACCCCAGTCTACTCTATGATAAGCTTTCTCAAAATCTAGGAATGGATAGCGATGTCCTAAGCGCTATGTCTAGCCCACACGAAAGCCTCACAGAATGGAAAGGTATATTATGCAAACTATTGCAGCCCTTCACAAAGCTAGTTAGTGTAATTGAATGTTAACAATGTCATCAAATTAGGAAGAAGGGTGATTGCCTTCACTAAAATTTGCCGATAGTGTAATTGGCTCTTAACTGCGTGATTAAATTTTGGCCCTTAACTGTGTGAGTATTCTGGGCAATTTTATATGAGCATTTGTAGTCAGTTTTGATAATAAAATAGTGAGCATAATAGTGTGCTTGCTCTTACAACACCTGGTAAAGAATCACCCTTTTTAGTGTTGAATCATCTTACCTTTTCTCTTCTCGATATAAATGTAACCTTGTTTTATTGATTAATATGTTGAAATTATTGATGGGCACGTGCTTATGCAGGTGATTGCTGAAGTCATGAAAAAATTGAGTTTGACAATTCCTCCATTTGTGCGCGTTGACAGAGTTGTGATCAGCTGGTATTTCTCCTCAAAATCTAGTATGTGTACCCTACCTTTCCTATACTACACGATTCTCGCTACATATAACCTGTATCTGAAATTGTGCTTTGGCTAGAGAGCATCGTAATTTTTCATTTTCTTTTTCCTACTATCATTTTTATCATTCCATTTGATTTAACTACTAACTTTGGAGGAGGAAGTTTATATCAATTTCTTGGGATCTTGTTTCCATTTCTCTGCTTCATATCTTGTTAGATGTGTAATCTGGTAAGATTCAGCAAACTAAGTAAGATTAAGCAAACTAAAAATTTATGTTGCAGACACTAGAGCCTTTTATTGGCTGTTATTCATCGGATTGGAAATGTCTTGAAATGTCTGCTGGTTCTGCAGCAAAAGATGGATTGTAAAACTCTAAAGGACTACTAAAGGAACAATAGACTATATCCAAGAAACTATGCATCCAATGTACAGGTGGTGTATCGCTTTCTTTAAAGATCCATGCATTCCAATTATATATGTCAAAATAGCTCATTATTATTTTTACATATGGTCTCAAAATTGTGAGGGGAAGCATGGGTCCTTCAAAAGTTTGAATTGAAATATAGTAGAAATGGAATAAAGGGTGCTTTCCAAACTGAAAAATTATCAGATGCATTAATAATTAAGATCCGAATTCAATAAAGAAGCTATAATATTTCATCGTTTTAAAATTGTAAGGGGAAGCATGGATCCTTCAAAAGTTCGAATTGAAATATAGTAGAAATGGAATAAAGGGTGCTTTTTAAACTAAAAATTTGTCAGATGCATTAATAATTAAGATCCAAATTCAATTAAGAAGCTATAATATTTCATCATTCTATAAATTTTCCTTTTATATCATATGCATCTAGCATATGGTTTGAAAGTTAGGATATTCAAAATTTTTTTAAAAAGTGATGCAAATACATAAATATGAAAGCATGTAAATTAAAGAAAAGTAAAGCGAGATAAATTGAGAAAAAGGTATGGATTGAGTGACAATAAGCTTAATAACTTTATGCACTTAACATGATTAAGTTGGATGCCTTAATGATGAGATGATACACACTATCTTTTCCTAATATAGAAAGTGGCATATAGGCAACATGATGCTAGTGCATGCATCATATTGAATATTAACACTTACACTAAATCAACATAATGCTACTACATGCATCATATTTAATATAAAAACTCCCATTAGATCAACATAAGCTTAAAGTTTGGGTCATCTTATAAGTTTGTGCCATTTTATTCATAGTTCAATTCACGTTACTTCATGCAAATCTCTAGTAGCTAGTGATAGTTTGGGAGCGTGCAAGGGAAACAAAATTGGATAAGTTGGAGTAAATATATGAGATTTTGGGAATTGAAAAGATCAAAAGTTGAAAATACGTTCTATTAGGTACAGTATGGGTGTAAAGTATGCATCTCCATGACATACAAATTAAAGGGTTTTATTCAATTATACAATACAATTTCTCATAAGTAGCGTCTGTTTCAACTTACACTGAAACGTACAAGAGAAGGGTAAAAAATATAAGCTTCTCAAATTTTAAATTTATTGAAGGGATATAATTATTGATCCAAAAATTCATAGTAGGGGTATATAAAATAGATAAAATGTGGTTATAGAGGGGTTTTTCAAATACCTTTTGAATGCACGTTGTATAGCTAGCTTATGTAAGGTGGACCCCCCTAGCCTATCTTATCTTTATTTCTAACTATACATATGAAGCCTTGTGTTTTGTATACATGGATTATTTGTATCCACACTCATTAATTGCATTTGACGTTGCATTAATCCACTATTATGGACACCCCTAAAGTGATCAAGATCCTTGCATCCACACAACAAAAGAACCTATTCATAGTTTGAGAATCACTATAGGGGTAGGACAAGGCACTACTAGAGCTCAAGTGCTTGGTGCATCACTCCACCACTTGTTGTGCATGTCAAAACTACTCGATGTAATGGCACAACTGGTGACACCACAAAGCATACTTCACGCATGCACCTGCATCATCATGCTCTCCCTTACCATGGCCACTTTTAAAATAACTTCGAGTGATCGAGATACTTGTGTTTATGTGCCATCTAGGAAACCAAAAATGAGCTTTGGACTACTGCCATGCTACCCATCAATGATATGGAATGGTACTCCCTAATAATAATCATGAGAACCATCATCAATGTTGTGGAAATGGTTGTGTAGTTCTTGGTGGAGACCAAGGATGTTTTTATTGAAGCTATGCTTATACATTAATATAAAATCTTGGCAAAAGTTTTCAAGCTCATTTTTTAAATTTCACAATATTGGTAGAATGTAGTACTTTTGTATATATTTTCTTTTGAATTTTGAAGGAAAAAGTGTAAATCCTAGCGAAACTCTAAATTTTTTGCATAAAGTTTCAAATCGTGGCGAATGTTTCAAACATTTATCTTTATTAAGGCATACAAACTTTCGACGCCAATATAAAAGTTTAGCTTCTTAACGAAACATTAGGGGAGAATTGGGGTCTCCAAAGGGCCCCCAATTAGTGTTTCCTAATTTCAAGGGATTAGTGAGGTATTTGAGGTGTACCAATGGGAGTGCTTCTTTTTGTGGGGCAATGCCATGTTGAGGTGGAGGGTGGGCAGACCTGCAAACAGCCCCTATTGGCTACCCCTCTTACATCGGGACCACTCAAACCATCCCCCCCCCCTCAACCCATGCTTGATCCTTCTCCCGTATGCACCTCCCCCAAATAAACCTACAAGTCATTCAAGAGGTAGTGGGCCCTTCTGGGTGAATTTTCCCCCCCTCTCAGCTTGTTACAGGCCTGCCCCCTCCTCTTCTTTGGTCCAGCTCCATTCTCCCTCCATTTTTCAAATGTGGGAACTCATTTGGCATCTTCTCTACCCCCTCCTGCTCTGGTCCACTGTGTTTCTCCCTCTCAAGCACCTCTTGTAGCAGCTGCTCATTCTCTCTCCATTCCTAGCTACAGCACCTCCTATAGCAGCAGTTGCTCATCCCCCTCTGCTCTTTCTTCCTCCATTCCTAGCTACAGTACCTCCTGTAGTGGCTGCTCATCCCCCTCTGCTCTTTCTCCCTTCATTCCTAGCTACAACACCTCCTGAAGCAACTACTCATCCCCCTCTACTCTTTCTCCCTCCATTCCTAGCTACAGCACCTCTTGGAGCTTCTCTCAACCTTCAGTTGCACCCTCTATACCTTCTCCCTCTCTCTCCCTCTATTGGAGCTACTCTCTCCCTCCAAGCTGCACTTTCTAGTCCACTATTGCTGTTGTGACCTCCGTACAAGCATGGTGAGGAGACCATACATGTACTCTGTGTCCCACAGGAGCAAAAATGCACTGGGTGAATGGGTGCCTTGCACCTACAGCTTGAATGATTGGATAGTCATGAGAGGATCTGCCAAGGGTCCACATAACCTTCCCAAGAGCAAAAGAGGTGATCTTTTGCATGAATGGAAGGACCTCATCATGAAGTTGAAGCTTAGGAAGAAAGGATTACTTGCAAAGGTGCAACACATCTACATGGGGAAGGACATGCACCTTCCTCCATTAAGCAATCAATCGACAATACCATCGATTGTAAGTCTGCATTTTGTGTAAGATTTTGAAGTGTAATCAGTCAGCTTGAAATTGTATTTTGAAATAGAACCAGTGTAATGAGTCAGTTTGAAATTGTATTTTGAAATAGCACTTGTGCATAGTAGATGTATTTCCTTCAGACTTTGAGGAGTGGGAACCAGTCGAGTGCTTCTTAGGTAAGTTTACTGCCATGCATGAGGATTTAGGAAGGCAAATGCATGCTGGAGAGAAGTCCTCTGCTTTGAAACAGAGAAATATCTATTGGTATAATGCCAAGTACATTACTCCAAGGACGGCATCAGGCTATGGCCATCTTCAATGCATTGCAACACCACAAGTTGAAGACATGGATTGCAGCATGGTGGACACAAGAACAATGCAATCATACAAGGAAAGATTGCAAAGGATGTGGGCATGGCCATGAAGTTTACATTTGGCTCTAAATGGGTAAGGTTGTCTTGGTTTATGCCTCTGCACATTTTTGCTTCTTGTTTTTAGAATATCCAGATGCATAGAACAAAAACCATGTGGTCATGCAAGTGCCTACATGAGAATGCCCTTGAGGAATTGCTTGGGGTGAATTAGGGCAGCAGGTCAGGTGAACAAAAGGGTGATCTGTTTCAATGCCATGTATGTAAGGACAATGTGGTTGTCAAGTACCACATCTTCCACCAAATGTTATATTTTGCTTTCCAATATAGGCGCTAGAAGAAAACAGGTGGCAATTGGCTCCCCCTTGACTCTAACAACGATGATAATACAGGGGTAAGTTTATGTATTGGTTGTCATTTAGGAGATGTCAAGAATGTGACTGTCACGTCACAGTGGACTCTCAGGGACGTGCAGGAACACCTATTGGTCATGGAGGATGGCATGTCTGAGTCCTTTCACTTTACCTTAAATGGTGAAAAGGTAGGATTTAAGTGTGCAGAGAAGCTCGTGCATAGTGCCACTTTTGTCCCTCCTGCAATATTGAAGATTGTAAACAATGTGGGGTGGAACAATTGTGGATTTTGGCATTTTCCAATTAATAGTGGTGCAATTAATTTTGATGTTTTGAATGGTTTTGTTTCATGTCAATGTCAATTTTTTCCCAAAAAATTTATAATTCTTTTTATTTTTTATAGTTAGAACATTTGGGTATATATAGGTTATAAAGTTACTTTAGTTTCAAAGTTTCACTATCATAGCCATAGTTCTCCTAGCTACCAAACTACCATAGATTCTGCTAGGTCTGCCTTCCACGATTTCATCTCCCATACTCCATTAATTGATAGAGAGGAGGAGTTATTTCTAGTATTTGATAAGAGCATAGATGTCCTAGGCACCTACTTGGGAGCTCGAGACGATTTTGAAGACCTCATCAAGTACATGCAAGACTACATCACAAGTTTTGCATATCAACTTGATGAGTCTACAAAAAGATGGGTCCCAATTGATTATTTGCAGTACTTGTTCAATGAAGAACCCAGGTTTGTGAAGCGTTTAGATCGCTTTCGAGCCTAGCTCACACCCCTAGGGTTTAGGGAGGTGGACACTGATGACCTCCTAGCATGTGGAGTCATCGGAAACACAGGAAATAGGTTCCTATCCTGGGAAATGACCTTTATTTTCCTTCTCCAGGAGGGACAAATGGAAGAGGAGGCCTCGACCTCAAGCCCTGCCTTCCCCTGCCCTTTTCGATCCTCTTATTTCTGTAGATGAGCCCAACATCTACAATGAAGAGCCCATAGATGAAGAAGCTGAGGAGCGGGAAGCTACATTGGCCCTGGAAGTGCTCCAGCGACCTCCTGAACCTCATTCTACTTCTCAAATTCCATCCACCCCGGGCACCACCTCTGTTGACCCCGCAACAAATGATATGGTTTCTTGCTCCCCTTCTTGTCGATGGAGAACAATACCTCTTTCTCCATGACGTAGAGGTTATGTTTGGTGTCCAGGAGGATGAAGCTTTAGGTGTCCTGTGTGGATACGAGGTGGACACGACTATGCAAGAACCTGGGTTTTTGGGAGCGGATGATTCAATAGAAGAGGTTCTTGCTTTAACACTGGCCCAACAAATCAAAGATGCAGAGACATCAATCTACTCCAACATACCTGATGTTCTAGAAGAAGCCTCCACATCTCGCTCCAGACAGTAGGAGGCTTCGGGATCCATCCTCATTGACAAGAGGAAGGGATTGAGCATGATGACTCCATAGTGGTAAGAAACTATGAGCTTTGAATTTCTTCTCTCTTGATATACTTTTGCTTTAATGGAATTCTAATGTAATGTTGGACTATTGCAGGAGGCATTTGAGGTCGACCTATTCTCATCTCGGCAAGGCCTTGTTCGCAGTAGCTTTGGTCGAGATCACTCACTGGCACATTACCTTGGCCAAGCAAAAGGGCGCTTTGTGGTTATCCACAAAAAGTTTTCTCCACATGGCACTAATGACCTCCTAAAGTGCAAGGCCTTGTCAAGAGTGATTGGTCATGCTGACATCAATCGCAATGATGACAAGGTCATTTTAGTGAACCGCATGGCTGCCCTCAATGCCTTTGGAACCAATTTTCAAGGTATGGCATGGACGGCAGCAGCCATGTCCCTGGCTAGCAATGACAATAGAGTTGACTCTCTATCAACGAGGTTTAGAGCTAGGAGTGTATTTGGGAATTCAAAGCTCGATGTTCTCAATGTTTTAGAGAAGAGAGAAAGGCTCTAAAGCCTTATTGTATAGAAAATTTATTTTATATGAATACGGATATATTTTTTATACAATGCCCCATTTTGTGTTCTTTATACAATGCCCCATTTTGTGTTCTTTTACAAAATTTATTTTATACTATCATTGTATTTTGTAACTTCAATTGTTGTTGGCATTAATATTTTCATTCACTATTCTGCTCAAAAGCATGCTATCAGATAAATATTTGTGCTATAATGGTCATTTCTGAGCAATCTAGTAAGAATCTCACCGCACGGCAGAAGGCAAATGTGTTCAACATCGTGCGGGGAGCCCAAAAATGCTATTGGTCAAACAGGCCCCATACGCGCCATAGTAGATTTTAGCATTTTTGGGCTCCCCGTGCGATGTTGAACACATTTGCCTTCTGCACCACGGTGAAAAAACATCATTTGACCACTCAAATTCACATTGAACTTGCATAAACTGATGGAAAGCATCACGTAACATGTATAATAACATGGGAACAGTAATAGAACATAAAAATATCTTTTATTCATTGGCCTCAAAGGGTAGAGATTTACAAAGTGATTCAAGTTACACCAAATGAACCTAAACAACATCTAGGGCCTAGGGAGGGATCGGAGCGTATGCGCTTGGCGAGTGCAAGGTCCTTGTCCATCACTGTTACTCTTTTGGCATGGATAGCACATGAGTTTGCACATTCAAAAAGACCTACTTTCATCTACTCCATTGCCTCCTGAATTGCTCCCATAGCGCTTGAAGTGAAACGCACATCACTCTAGGAATGAGATTGTCCACAGTGGTTTGGAACTTGCGGATCTCCTGAAGTGCCTTCACGCCTAATTTTTTGTGCCTCTTAATCTTTGGGGGACCCTACACTGGCCTTTGGACATGGCTCCATGGCCACTTGTCCGCTTTGAACTTCTTTCGCCTCTCCTCCCTTGCAACCACCTCTTCAGACTCCTCTTCCTATGTCTGGTGGGTCCTTTGAGGTGGCTTGTCGTGCCTAGGGGTCTGCTTTGTCCTTGGTCTCTTTTCCTTTTCATGAGGCTGTGAGACAGCAGGCTGAGGCTCTTGCTCAGCTCATACTAGAGGCTCCTCATATCTAATAATATGGAGGCATAGAGGGTTGATGGTGCTCTTCTTTGCGGTCTGCTTGGTTGGAGGATTGGGGCCAAGGTTCATTATATCTGCGAGCCCGCCAAATACTTCCTCTTGTTGTGGCCCCTGTAATCTCTCCATCTCCTCTCTTTGCCTTTCTTGCTCCCCTTGTTGGTCTAGATGCTCCTCGCCAGGACCCCACGGAGGAGGGAGGGGCAGTTTATCAAGATTGTCTGGACTATTTTGCCCCTCTTGGGAGACCTCTCTACTTCCATGGTTAGCTGTGTGGAAGGACTGAGAGGACCCCTGATCGCGCTTGGATCCCTCATCGTGCTGGGATTCATCATGGTGCTGAGATCCCTGGGATCCCCCATGACAGTTGGATGGTGGGGACTCGCGTTGCTTGGACTCCTGATGATGAGAACCGCCTTCAGATCCATGCTGATGAAAGAGAAATTCAGTAAGGATATAGAAATCAGAAGAAATAAAGTTGAATGTGAAGAGGGAATTTCTCTTACCTTCTTCTCTGATCCCATAGAATTTGACCATGGCTCTGCAAATTCTCTACATCCACGTAAACATTATTGAAAGCATTCATCTCAAACATTTGGATGCCAGATTTGTTTTTACTCTTCCAAGTCATTGTGCCACTTACACAATGGTATCCCCCAAGCTTTTCTCTAGCACATTGGTTTGTTTCTTGACGTTCAAGCCTTATAGACCACGGTGTTGGCAATGGCATTGTAGATATCTTATACTTTTCCTCCATAGTAGACTTGAAAATTTTAAAAATAGAGTTTTAAGCTTCACGACTTACACCAGCAACATCACAAGCTCCAAGCACCTCCTTTGCTTGGACAAGGCCCTTGAAATCCTTCATTACCTCTCTAGCAACTTGTTTACGTAGCCCTTTTTGTCTAGGGTCCTTCAACACTTCCATGACATCACTTGGCTTTATTAAACTTCTTAGAACATATGAAGGATCACTACCATCCATTTCCATTGTTCCCATCACATCCTCCATGAAATTCCTAAAGTAGAGTACAAATGAGTCTTAGTGGAAAGAATGCAACACCACAAATATTTTGGAGTAAGAAATTTCATTGAAAATTTGGGGAACTAACCTTGCAGCCCATATTCTCCTCTTTCGGGCACCATTATTGGTTGACAATGCATCCATAGATTGCAATTGTCTTTTCCTCTCCTTCAATCCCAAAGGTGTTCCCTTCAACTTTTGTACTCGTTCTATCGACTTCTCTCGTTCCTTCTCCACAGCACGTTGAATTTGGCCATAGATAGACCTTTCTAAATCTTATTTACTTTCAGCAAGCTTTTGGATTGATTCTTCCAATTCATGTTGCTCCAAGTCTAGTGCATGTGCTTTCTCATTGAGTTCTTTGTTTTGCAATTGGAGATCCTGCATATGATTATGCATTGCCACAATACTAATATTTCCCAAATGTGCAAGTTCTTCTGCTTGGGCTCTCTGCACCTTGCTTGCTTGCATAGCCAATGTCTGAGAATGGTTCAATCGATTGCAATAACCAAGCAATCCAGCATGTCCCTTGCCAACAAACCGAACAACATCATGCACTGTATGAAAAGGAGAACTCTTTTGGGTGGCCGAGTCTAAAGGATACAAGTTTCCATCCACCCAAAGGTCGAGATGCTTCTTCCCTTGCAATCGAAGACTATGGAGCACACTTTGAGGAGTTCCAATATATCCCAAAGAGCGTGTGCTTGCATATTCTACCTCTAGTTGTAGGTTCACATGGTACTTGGTGGATATGTCCTCGAATGGTGCCATGAGTACTCAAAGAGAGGTGTCAGTGATGCAGGCTAAAATGTAGGGGAGAGCTGGCAAAGATGGAGCAGTGAGAGGGAGAGAGTAGCAAGGAAGAGGGAGGAGGAGAAGTAGATGAGGGCAAGAGGAAGAGGAGGAGGAGAGTAGGGCGACATGTGTAGAAGGGAGGGAAGGAGCTGCTGTAGAAGGGAGGAGTAGGGGAGAGATGCTACAGGAGGGAGGAGGAGGGGAGAGATTCTGCAGGAGGGAGGAGTAGAGGAGAGGGATCTTGGGCGACTGGAGAAGGAGGGGAGATGAAGGAGGGAGGAGGAGCCAGAAGGAGGAGGAGGAGGGGAGGAGGGAGGAGGAGGAGCAAGACAGAGAGGAAAGAGGAGGAGGAGGAGCAAAACGGAGGAGGGGAGAGGAGGAGGGAGGGGGAGGGAGGGAGAGGGAGAGGGAGTAGGAGGAGGGAGGGAGGGAGGGAGGAGGGAGGGAGAGAGATGGAGGGAGGGAGAGAGAGAGAGAGAGAGAGGGAGGGAGGGAGATTTGAAATTTGAAATTCGAATTTCAAAAAGTGGCCCCCCCCCTCATTGATGGGTGGAGAGGTGGGCTAAAATGTGGGCTTAATCCACCTAGGTTGGGCTGGTTAGGCCTCTTTGGGACCCTCCAAGCCCCTTGCATTAGCCCACTAAGCATTCCCTAATCCATTCCTTATGAGGCCCTTTTGAGACCCCAATTATCCCCTAATGATAACTTGAAAAAATCATCCATGGTGGTGACTCACGTGTTACTGGGAATCTTATTGGAATGCCGATGGAATGCTCAGCTCCAAGCCACCCTTGCTGAGAGCAATGCAAGCAAGAGTTGCCCACAAGTGTCAATCATGTGGCTCTCAGGTTGTTGCCAACAAGGAAGAGGAGAGGGAAGGGAAGGGAAATGGAGAGAATGAAAAGAAGGAGGGGAAAAGAAGATTGAAGGGAGAGGATGCAAGCATGGCAACCACAAAAGGCATGAAAGGGAAGCAAAAATCGACACCATGCAAAAGCAAGAGAGCTTGAGCTTGTATTTCCAATAGAAGCATACAACAAACGACGACCAAAATCACAGGTCTTCCCTTAAATACACTCCACCTTTTGAAGGGAGGGCCAACCCTATGCTCTCTCTATCACTCTCTTGCCTTATGCTTTATAATCCTCTTGGGCCCAACTGGCTCCAAGGCATAATTTGAGACCAACTCCACTACTCAAAACTATCAAAACGGTAAAATTGGCCTCGCTAACCAATGTGGTTAACATGACCCCCTTCCTGATGTTGATCCATCCTTGGATAAGGATTGTGAAGAATGCTTGAAGATTGGGCAACCTAGACAACTTGGTATCAGTAGAGAAGTCTTTGGGAAATTCATTATCTAATGTGATGTTGTGGCCTAAAACGTGTGTCATGCATGTCCTTGAGTTTCTATGCATGTAGATTACGAACTTAGAGGTACATGTGGGTCATTGTCTTGAGTATCCATCCTTTGTCACGATCAAACACTAGCTCTGATATTTGTAAGTTTAGGTGCCACTCTCTTTGATTGTGGAGGTATATCCTGTAGCAAAATGATGAGTAGCCACAAAAAGTGGACAGAGGCTACCATGGCAGGATCCGAGACATTGGCATAGGTGCCTGTGACATGATCACTTAGGTAGACTTGTGAGGTCTTACTATCGTACACAAGTGACCATGGTTATCTCAAGTTGACATAGTGTCACCATGGTTGTCATGGACATGGTTGTCACCTTATCAGCTCACCGACATAGTTGTCACATGGTAGTTATGGCGACATAGTTGTCACCTTGTCACCTAGACTTACTTACCACATGGTTGTTACCTTGTCACCTAGCCGACTTACTTACCACATGGTCAGTATGGCTTGAACTTGAATTTTTGCAATAGTTCCCCTGCCACTATCATTCACTGTCCTGACAAATGGGTGAATTGGAACACAAGGCTAGTGGGACACTGAACTTTGCCGTGGCAACACATTCTTTTCTTTTTTTTTTGCTGCGAACACTCGCATTGCCGCAACAGTGAAATGAGGGTGGGGAGGCATGGGAGAAGAGTAGAAAAGGGTAGGGAAGCAAGGGAGGGAGGAAGGAGAGGAGAAGGGAAGAGAGAGGAAGAGAAGGGAGGAGAAAGGAGAGGAAGAGGGAGAGGGGGAACGGAGCACAACATGAGGGAGAGGGACAGGGAGAGGTAGGGCAACATGAGGGAGAGGGGGAGGGGACCACGATGGGGGCGAGAGTAGAAGGAAGAGGGAGAGAGGAAGGGAGAGGGAGAGAGGAAGGGAAGAGTAGAGGAGGGAGAGGGAGAGGGAGAGAGGAAGGGAAGAGTAGAGGAGGGAGAGGGAGAGGGAGAGAGGCACTAGCACCTAGAATGACATCGGTCAACCAAGTAAGAGTATGCTCATGGCCATACAATTCATGAAAGTGGCCCAAGTTGATGAGAACAACATTGCACTATATACACTGGTGTCACCTACGATCTTGATTCTTTCGAGAAAGTGTCTGAAACATCAATCACATATAGCAACAGTACTGTAGTGGTCAAGGGGGGAGAGGCCATAGAGGTGGTAGGGAGAGGAGAAGTGGAATGGAGAGGAGAGGAGAGGAGACGTGGGGGATGTTGTAGGGGAGGGATCTCGGGGGTTCACCTCACAAAATTTCACTGTACCATGTGCACTCAAAAGGAGGGTTATTTTAATTGTGTTTTTGGGAAAAATTTAACAGGATTACAATCATAGGAGGGGTTTATTAATTAAACTTTAGAAAATAAACCATTAGTTTACAAGTAACTAGGGGAAATTTTATTGGGGGACACATTTTAGTTGAGGGGTTTTTTTAATACCCCTTGAACGCACATGATACCTAGGGTTTCTTAGTAGTGTACCCCGAGATGGAGAATAGGGGCTATAGGAGGGGCGGTAGGAGATGCTACAGAGGGGGGATGGAGAGTAGGGAAGTAATATGGAAGAGTCAGAGAAGTTGGAGAGGTGGAATGGAGAGAAAGAGAGGAAGGATTGGGAGCATGTGTCAGAAAAGTAGGGGTCATAAGTGAAGGAAGAAGATGTGTCAGAGAAGAAGTGCAAGCTACACTCCACTACTAATGTAA
Source organism: Dipteris shenzhenensis (assembly GCF_047967505.1). Lineage (NCBI taxonomy): Eukaryota > Viridiplantae > Streptophyta > Polypodiopsida > Gleicheniales > Dipteridaceae > Dipteris > Dipteris shenzhenensis. The sequence goes on along the minus strand of NC_141606.1, from coordinate 31,413,710 downwards.
AAAATAAGTGAGATGAGAGCCACATGTGCATGTATGTGTACCTCAGTTTCACGTATTGTACTACAAAAAGTGGAGCAAAAGAAAGCATCAAAGTCATACGGCTAGGTGGTGATAAGGGCATTGAGGGCCGGTTGGATACCCTTAGTACAATTGTGAGAAGAAATAACGAGTGAGGATGGCCTCTCTCCTGTGATACTCATGTCCCCGTTGCCCCCTGAGATTTGCACTAAGTGAGGAAGCAGAGAAGCAACTGTTGACATATCGAGCTCCACTCGTGATATGCCAAGGTGACCGTTGTGCATTTATGTCACTGACTTGTTAGCTGCAGATGCGGTTGGTACACCGCCCATGAATAATAGCTGGATGACAACTATCCTTATGTACTCTAGTTCGTGGCTTAGCTAGTATGCCACCTTAGTTAGCTGAGTTTGGTTTGAGACCCACATATAGGGTTCTTCTATTTCTTTGTACTAGAGTTCTTTTGGCTTTCACAACTAAGAAGAGGAAAATTGTTTTCAGCCTCCACCTTTGTGTGTATTCCCCCATTATGTATGTGAGAAAGCCACAAGTGTGACTTTATTTTTCTGATTCGAGGACATTTCGAGGCCCGTTTTGAAGGCGGAATTCTTCGCAAGCACTCAGAAAAAGGCCATGTTTTTGCTGTGCGACCACTGCTCTGCAGGTCGGTGAAAAGTTGCCATAGAATTGCATCATATGCCTATGCGCAAAGATACTGGGAGTTAGAGAATCATCCCTATTGCCTGTTGATGCAAAATCATCACTAGGAAGTGACTGTGTGGTCAAATACCATTTTCGTCAGTTTTGCAGATTTGCTGGTTGTGAGGCAGAAGCTGTGTTTTTTTGCAGTGACAGAATATTTTGCAGTGTTCTGTAGTGGCGTCTGATTCTCTTTCACAGATTGTCACTGAAAAGCTTGACAAGAACAACTTCCAAGCATGGAAGTTTAGAATGATGAATTTCCTTATGGGAAAAGGCTATTGGGAGTTCATTACAGGAAATGAAGAAGAACCAGTTCTTCCTAATGTTCCCAATGAACAGGAAATGCAGGCATTTAAAGGATGGCATGAGAGAGCCAGAAAAGCTATGTACTGGCTGTCTATCAGTATTTTAGATTCTATGATTGTGCATATTCAAGATGCAAGTACGCCAAAGGAGGCATGGGATACTTTGGCAAAAATGTACAGCACAAATACGCAAGCCAGGAAAATGCAGCTCAAGCAGGAGTTGCACAATGTGCAGAGAGAAAATATGAGCATTAATGACTACCACATCAAGGTGAAGAAAATTGCAGATGCACTTGCTTCCATTGGGTCGCCAGTGGAAGATGATGATTTGGTTTCTGTGACCTTGAATGGTCTAGGAAAGGATTATGCACAGTTCCGGACATCCATTGCCGTCCGTGAAAAATTTCCTGATTTTGAGGAGTTGTTTGCTCTTCTAATTTCTGAAGAGCAGAGAAATGGTGGTGCATCTTCTTTAGGAGGAACTTCAAAAGAAACTGTCTTCTACTCAAATGCTGGAAGAGGTAGAGGCAGAGGTAGAGGAGGCCGATCTGGAGGCCATGGTAGAAATTAGAATATGCAGCAAACTCAAGAAAACCAGTCCTTTGGAGGAGGACATGCTAACTCTAGAGGCAGGGGGAGCCAAAGAGGTCGTGGTGGATGGCAGAGAGGTCAAAATGCAAACAACAATGTTGAATGCTACTACTGTGGTAAAATGGGTCATATGGCTAAAGACTGCTACAAAAAGCAGAATGACATTATGAATGGAAAATTGCAGCAAGGCAATTATGCATCTTCTAGTAGACAGGGTGATGACAGAAATGAGCATCTATTTATGGTACAGCACATGACCAATTCTGTGACAAGTGCAGAAGAAAGAAATGATGTGTGGTATGTTGACTCATGTGCATCAAACCACATGACAGGTCATGCATAATGGATGCAGGATGCAAGGAAAATGGAAAGACCAGGATTTGTGGAGACTGGTGATGATACTGCACATCCTATTGCGCAGATTGGTAAAATTCCTTTGTCTATACAGGATGGGAAAAAGAAATATCTGTTTGATGTATTTCATGTCCCGAATATCACCAAGAACCTGGTTTCTGTTGGTCAAATGGTTGAGCAGGGCTTGCAGGTCAGATTTAATCCTCATGGATGCTTTGTTAAGGATATGAAAAATAACAGTCGCTTGATAGCAAAAGGAAAGAAGAAGGGTAGGATGTTTACGTTGGATGCGGACATGCTTGAATTGAGTGCAGCAATGTTTGCACATGGGACTGATGTAGTTGCAGATATTGATATCTGGCATAAACGCATTGGTCATGTTAATGTACGATGACTTAAATCAATGTAGTCCCAAAATATTGTTGTAGGATTGCCTAAATTCAAGGTTGTAGAAATGCATAAGGTATGTGAAGCCTATCAATTTTGAAAACAGGCAAGGAAACCATTTCTTAGACATGTTCAAGAGAGTAAGAAGCCATTGGAATTAATCCACTCTGATGTGTGGACTACTAAAGCTGCATCTATTGGAGGCTGTCATTATTTTGTCACTTTTATTGATGACTACAGCAGAAAAGTTTGGGTGTATTTTATGAAAAAAAGAAAAGTGAAGTATTTGGGCACTTCAAAGCTTTTAAAGCTATGGTTGAAAAAGAAACAGGCCTACAAATAAAATGCCTAAGGTCAGATGGAGGGGGAGAGTACCTCTCAAATGAGTTTGCAAGGTTCTTGTAGGAGCATGGCATAAAGCAGCAATATTCATGCAGTCATACCCCACAGCAAAATGGACTTGCAGAAAGGAAAAACTGGCATATTGGAGAGGTATCTCGGGCCATGCTAAATGAAAAAGACCTACCAGATTATAATTGGGCTGAAGCAGTTGCTACAGCAGTTTACATAATGAACAGGACTCCCACTGTAGTGATACATGGCATGACGCCAGAGGAGATGTATATTGGTAGGAAACCAGATATTTCTCATTTGAAAATTTTTAGTTGCATTGCCTATGTTCATGTGCCAGATGAGTTGAGGTCCAAGTTGGATCCAAAAGCTGAGAAGTGCATTTTTATTGGTTATTCTCTGCAGCAGAAAGGGTATAGATGCTATAACCCTTCTACTCGTAAGTTTATAGTGAGAAGAGATGTTGTTTTTTATGAGATGAGCAGCTGGTATAAACCAGTAAATGTGATGATTGATGTAGATGCACAAAATGGTAAATCTGCATAGAATTCACAGCAGCAATCACAAAATATTAGTGGACCTGTAGTGTCCTCTAGCAGTGGTTCACATACTTCGCCATGGAGAGGCAGATTGAGATCAAGAGAATCTCCTCAAAGCAATGCAGATAGTGGTATGCAGGTATCACGAAAAGGAAAAGAGAAGGTAGATCAGCCCATGTTTGATGTGAATGTAGGTCACTCTTATGTGGATGGTGAATCCAGTGGCTCAGAATAGAGCATTGATGATGAGTTGGGTATTCCTTCTGTTGTTACACCTGGAGTAAGGAAGACCAGGGATGTTTTGAGAGCACCTGGAAGTGAGCCTATTTTGCGCAGGTCTACTAGAGCTAGATATCCTGTGGATAGGCTGAAATATGATGGATTTACAGCCATTCACTATGCCTATATGGTCAAAGTGATACAGGAACTAGAACCCACTTCTTTTGAGCAAGCCATGGGAAAAGAAAAATGGGAGAAAGCCATGGATGAAGAAATGGATGCCTTGGAAGCAAATGCTACATGGGAATTGGTGCCTTTGCCTAAAGACAAGAATGCAATTGGCTGTAAGTGGGTTTATAAGGTTAAGCACAATGCAGATGGTTCTGTGAACAGATACAAGGCAAGATTAGTTGTCAAGAGGTATGCACAGACATATGGCATTGATTATGAAGAAACATTCAGTCCGGTTGCAAGATGGCAACCGTAAGAGCAGCAATGGCTGCAACAAAGGGATGGTCTTTACATCAGATGGATGTAAAGAATGCCTTCTTGCATGGTGATTTGCAAGAAGAGGTCTTTATGGAGCAGCCACTAGGTTATGTTCATGCTATTCATCCTGAGTTTGTTTGCAGGTTGAAGAAAGCCTTGTATGGCTTGAAGCAAGCATTTAGAGCATGGTCTGACAAGATAGGACAATATATTGTCACTATTGTCTTTCGGATTTCCAAGGCAGATTTCTCACTTTATTTGAGAAAAACAGAGAAAGGTATTATGCTGCTTGTCATTTATGTTGATGATTTGATCATCACAGGTGATAGTGATGAAGATATCCTTCATGTGAAAATGCTATTGAAGCAGAAGTTTTAGATGAAGGATTTGGGAGAGCTGTGTTATTTCTTGGGCATTGAGGTGATTAGATCACCAAGTGGGATACAGCTCTTGCAGAGGCAGTATGGATTGGACATGTTGTCCAAATATGGGATGACAGGCTGTAAGCCTATTTCAGTTCCTTTGGAGCAGAATGTGAAGCTGAGCGCAGATGCAGGTGAGCTTCTGGAAGACCCTACTATGTACAGATGCATAGTAGGAAGTTTGATTTATATGAGTATTACCAGGCCAGATTTGAGCTATGCTGTTGGATTGGTAAGTTAGTTTATGCAGGCTCCAAGGAAACCGCATTTGGATGCGGCTAGACGCATACTCAGGTATGTGAAGTCCACATTGCAGTATGGACTATTTTATGAGGCTGGGGTTTAGATACAGTTGCATGGATACACTGATTGGGCTGGTAGTATTTCTGATAGATGATCTACCAGTGGATATGTGTTCTCTTTTGGGAGTGCTGCAGTCACTTGGAGCAGCAAGAAACAGCCTACAGTTGCCTTGTTCAGTATAGAGGCTGAGTACAGGGGTGCAACAATGGCTGCATGTGAGGTAGCTTGGTTGCATAAGCTACTTTATGATATGCATCAGTCTACAGATGGGCCACGTCATTTATTGTGACAACATGAGTAGTATACACTTGGCAAATAACCCAGTCTATCATGCTAGAACAAAGCACATTGTGGTGCATTATCACTATGTGCGGGAGAAGGTTTTACTAGGTCTTATTGATCTAGTTTATGTTAGCACAGAGGATCAGGTAGTTGACATATTCACGAAGGCATTGGGCGCAGAGAAGCTGCGCAAGTTCAGAGACCTGCTTGGTGTGCAGGAATTGGGATTTAGCTCGAGGGGGAGTGTTGACATATCGAGCTCCACTCGTGATATGCCAGGGTGACCGTTGTGCATTTATGTCACGACTTGTTAGCTGCAGATGCGGTTGGTACACCGCCCATGAATAATAGCTGGATGACAGCTATCCTTATGTACTCTAGTTCATGGCTCAGTTAGTATGCCACCTTAGTTAGCTGAGTTAGGTTTGAGACCCACATATAGGGTTCTTCTATTTCTTTGTACTAGAGTTCTTTTGGCTTTCACAACTAAGAAGAGGAAAACTGTTTTCAGCCTCCACCTTTGTGTGTATTCCCCCATTGTGTATGTGAGAAAGCCGCAAGTGAGACTCCTTCCTTCTCTCCCACTATCTTCACAGCAACTGAGACTCTCCAAAAGTGGGATGGATTTGCAAGGTGGGAAGGTGGAGGTAAGCTGGCACAAGAGCAGGTATAAGAGTGTGGCATAAACCCAGAAACTCAAGTGTCACTATCCATGTTATATGATTAAATGAAGGACTTGCATAGCTTTCCATCCAGGGAGGGAAAAACCACCTTGTCGAATTGTAAAAGGGACAGTGCCTCAATCTCCGATGATCCTAAGAGTTCAAACAGGAGTTTGAAGGCCATCTTGATCCTAGAATAAGTTGACGTGGGGGATGTGTTATCGGGGCCATGGGATCCCACTGGAGGAGTATAGTCAAAGCCACCATGATCAAAACTCGAGGCTAGTGCACTCCGAGATGAGGTGAGTGAAGCCCCCTAGGGTGTGGGGTGTGGACTAGATGTAATCCTTGTCAAAAATGACTATTAGATCTGGCCCAACGTCCACTCTATGTCATTTAGGATGGGAAGTTGCTTTGTGGGAGTGTCTAGAACTGGTGCCTTGGGAAGGCTATGTAGGGAGGGGAGAGGAGCCTCGAAGGGAATGAGGATGCCAAGTGGGACTATTGGAACTCATGGTGTAGAGGTCTTCTTCGGTAGACAAGGTTTGAACTTTGGACGAGATTGTGGCATGAAAATTTCCTGCAAGAGAGACAGGGGACACACTACCAGGAGAGGCAAGGGGGAGAGTCGATGGGGAGGGTGCTGGAGAGGAAAGGGGGAAGGCCACACCACATGAAAGGAAAGGGGAGAGGGGAAGAGGCGATGGAGAGGAGGGGAGGGGGTGGCCGTGTACGGGAGAGGTGAGGGGGAGAATAAGGGAGGCGAGGGGGGGGTTGTGTGGAGGAAGGGGGCACATAGAGGGGGGTGAGGAGTACGAGAGGCAAGGGGGGGTGGGAAGGAGGAAGGGAGCACACAAGGGAGGTGAGGGGGCAGGGTCACACAAGGGACGCGATGGGGACAGGAGAGGTGAGGGGGGAGGAGCATAGAGGGAGGTGAGGGGGGGCAGGAGAGGTGAGGGAGGGAGGTGCAACGAGTGGGTGCGGGGAAAGAAGGAGAGGTAAGGGGAAGGGCTACAAGAGGGAGGCAAGGGGGACAAGAGGAGGGCTACAAGAGGGAGGAGAGGGGAAGGCTGGAGAGGCGGGGGGTGCACAAAGTGGGCAAGGGGAGGGAGGGAGGGGGGGGCAGGAGAGGGAGGGGGCTATAGCAAGAGAGGCAAGGGGGGTGCAAGAAGGGAGAGGGTGGCCCAAGGGGGAGGGAGGTAGAAGACAAGAGGGATGGGGAGATGGCTTCAAAAGGGGGCTAAGATGGCTGCAAGGAGGCACTTGGGCTGCAAAATGATTCAAGGGAGAATAAGAAGAGCAAGTGGTGGCTGAAATAGAGGGGGTATTTTGAAAATAGTAAAGTGGTTGAAAATAGCATAAGGGTGGATACCAATAGTTAGGTTGATGGATATTTATTTTTGCCTAAAATTGATACTAGTTTATTGGTAGACACATCCTCACTATCACCTCTAGCTAAAAGGTTTTTGATTTTGAGACTTTCCTATATACGATAGGATCAACTCTTTGGATAAACATGTAGATTGTACCAATACTGAGGTCATTTTGAGAGTCTTTACCTTGCTAGTCCTAATAGAATGAAGTTGCATGTGATAGTTCATGGCCATTGGTGCATATACTTCAATTGTGTAGCTACCCTATTTCAAATCTAGTGTAGTTTGTATTGCTTTTGCACTAACATATGCTAATAAATACTATTCCAAAACTCTATGATTAATCTTTGGAATGGATTTCTTAAAATGAGGATATTGAGATTCTTCCTTGCCTTCGTGTTGCATGATCATTCTAGCATAAGCATCAATATTAGGACCTGGCTACATCTAATCAACAAGAACCTAGTCAGGCACCCTGTATGCTTCCTGGTTGAAAACATTCATTAATAGTATGTTTTTCTCAATTCCTAAGACACTGCTAGAAATAAACCTTACAAAAGGCACATGGAGTCATGCCAATGAATTTCCATCATAGTGTCATTGTAGAGATGAGCCATCTCTCTCCCTGATGTCCACCATCAGCTAGAATGGGAGATACTTGTATTTCAAAGGCATGTCAATATTTCATCCCTATAGATAAATAGCTCTTTGGAGATAACCCGTGCCATGATAATCATGGATTTGATGAAAGGGTAATGGACAACAAAAAGGGCTAGAAAAGTATGCAAAGTATGCAACCTACATGGGCTTCTTTTCTTAAACCCATTCTAAATTGGATGTAAATCCTCATGATCAAAGCATAGATAGATAGTCATGCCACTGCCTCTTAAGTCACTCATTGATTAACAAAGTATTAATTCATGTCTCATAAATATAGCATACATGGTCATAACACCACCTCTTAACTCACCCCTTTGTTAACAAAGTATTACTTCACCTCCTATAGTTTCCAAGCAATTAAGAAAGACCTTATAGTAGTAGAGTAATATCTTGACATTGTGATTTTTTGATATAATATAAAATCCTTCATGTGCTAATTTTTGGTGTAGTAGAAGGGGGGTAATAAAACACCAATCCACAAAAGCTATGGAGATTGTTGAGCTATAAGGGTTCACCCCAAACTTTTTGGTTGAAAAATCTTAGAAACATGGGGGAGAGCCATAGAATATCTCAAAATAACCCACTTAGAATGCTTCTAATATTATCATACTAAAGCAGTACCGGATCCACCATATCATAGCTAATATATTGCATTCCCAGAGGTCCTTTCATGCCACAACTATGGTCCCTCTGTACTCAACATTTGTAGAAGACAATGAAACAATCTAATTCTTTTTTGAAGACCATGATATTGTAGGAGCTACAACCCTGTGACATTGAACACATATCCTGATATGGACCTACTATCATTTGAATTTTGCACTACCTACTCAATCATCACTTGTGTATGCATCAAGCTTAGGCTCTACATCATCCATATAGTGCAACCCAAAATCAAGTGTATGCTTCACATATCTCATGATTTGCCTTACATAATCCAAGTGTGACTTCTTGGTGTGTGCATAAATTGATTGACTATCTTAGTGCATAGATAACATCTAGTCTAGTGATAGTGAGATGGGTAAGAGACCCCACCATTAGCTTATACATGTAAGTTTTCTCAATCCCATCACCCTCATATGTTATCATCTTTACATTTAGATCCAAGGGCATAAACATAAGTTTACATCTAGTCATGCCATACTTTTCCAACATGTAGACTAGGTGCATACCAGCCTTGCAACATCCACATGTCCTCACCCTCCCTAATGATTTGTATGCCAAGAAAACAAATCATCTCTCCAAGATCCTTCATCTCAAACTCAACCTACAATTGTGCTTTCAAAGTAATCCTTTCTAGAGGTTGTTTTTAGCTGTTCTTTGGACCCAAGGGTGTTTATACCCACCCTATGAAGGGGAGGTGCAGGGGGCTCAATGCCCCTACTACTATTATCACCGGGGGGTTCCAAGGGGGGCTAGCAACATCTATTTAGGCACCCCTTGGCGAGGTCTTGAGGGAGCACACCCAAAGCCAAAAATACATGAAAATTAGCGCATGAATTATGCGGTCAAAATTTGTAAAAAGGCATGTGGCTCACATAGCAGGAGAGAAGTGGATATACTGCTTGTATCTTGTAGCTTCTCGCTAGCTAGATAAGAAAAATATAGGATTGGCTGTTTCTCCATGGATGTAGCCCACACTAGGTGAACCATGTATATCAATGTTTCTTTCTCTTCCATTCTGTGTGCTTTCTATATTGTATATTTTATGCATTCCACTTCTCGCATTGTTGCTCCATTGTCGTGTTGCTCCCAACATGCATAATATACTAACTACAATAAATACAAAGTTATCTGGGTAATGCCATGTTTATGGTGTTTGTCTACATACTCTATGCATATATCTCTTTGGGCGGTTGTTGCATTTAAACTGTCTTCATTAGCTTACCATTCAAGAATGCATTGTCAACATCCATTTTATGCAAATTTTTATCATCATACATAGCTAATGCAACCACCATTTGAATTTTCACCATCATGCCCACTAGCTTGAAGGTCTCTCCATAATTAATGCCATACAATTGAACGTACCATTTAGATATGCATCACATGGGCCTTGTACCTACTCACACTTCTATCTACAATATGCTTCACCATGTAGAACCATTTGCAACCTATAACATGCTCTACCTAGAGATAAGTTAACAGGAGATCATCCTCTTGTTTTTCTAATGCATTTCATAGCATGTATCCATTGTGCATTCTCAACCACATCCTCAAACCTTTCTAGCTCTTTTTTTTGCAATGTATATGTCATATAAGCATGATGTATATATAAACACATCATATATGAGCCTATCTTCACCCAAGTAAGCCTATGTGACATGACACTTTGTAGTGTGCTTTTCGAGCTTTCATCTAACCCCATTTTTTTCTCAAAACAACAGTGCCAAATGTTGCATTTGGGTTACAATATACATCCATATGTAGTTGAACATTGGTGCTTTAAATTTGATGCAACTATGATCTCATTGAAGCCAATGTTATGCCACCAAAATCACTAATTTAAGGATACTTACAATAGTAAGATCTTAGGGGGGGGTAATTTATACATAAGATCAAATGAAGGGGCTTACTAATTCAAATTCTATATTTACAACATGGCATTTATAGAAGTGGCTTTTTAAATTGATTATGAAAGAAACCTGCAAGTTTATATACAAAAAGGGGTCATTTGGTTCATGGAAATTTTATGGGAAAGTCGATTTTGAAATACCCCTTGAATGTAAATTATACATAGAACTTTTTATTAATAGTTCACCCAAGAAGAGTAATATCAGCCAGACTTTGTGCATGACACATTGCTCTAATCCCAAGATTGTATTTTTGACCTTTTTTTCCACTACTCTATTTGGGTTTGTATTTTTGACTTTTTTAATTTGGCAATGAAAGGAACTTATATTAATGCTTTGAAAAGACAACCACACAGATCAACAAAACCAAAAGGTGCTGACCATGGGGAAAATATGAAAGAAGCTTGGTTGTCTCATAAGAGAAACCAACCTGTTTCTAGAGAACACAGCACTACCTAGGGAATCTGTGGAACAAGAGCTAGCAACCAAGGTGGCATTGGACTATACAACTCCAAAATACCTCTCCTAGTGAGAATATAGAAAATTCCTATACACTACAAGGCATAGGCCCTTTTCCGACATAAATACCGACCTTTTTTACACTAAAAAGTTTTTTTTTGACGTGCGCAAAGGTCAGTATTTACGTCGCTATAAGCGTAAGAAAAGAATGGTCGCTATATAAGCGTTGCTATATAGCGACACTAGTAAACATCGTTATATAGCGACACTGGTTAAACATCGCTATATAGCGACGATTAACAAAAGCTAAAAAAAACATTAGTGGGGCTAAACAGGGCCACCAACAAGCTCTGTTTTTTCCCACTAATGTTTTTTATTTAGTAATTACAAAATAATGTTTTTGTTACAAAATTTCCCTTGTGGAAAGGGTGATACAAAATCGCTCAAATGAATCGAGCGAGAGAAGCATATACTTGTTGAAGATATACAACATTGTTTGTTACAAAATTACCCTTTCGAAAAGGGTGATACAAAATTGCTCATATGAGCCGATATACAAAAACATATACATGGCGAAGTATATGCAAACTACTACTACTATTACTGCTCATTCGAATCGTCATCCTCGTCCTCGTCCTTGTCCTCGTGGCACTAGCCTGATCCTTGGCCCTCATGAGTTGCACTTGATCCCTGACCCTCGTGAGCAACACTTGATCCTTGGCCCTCGTCGAAGCTGTGTAAGCCTAATCCCTCATCATCACCGCTCACCTCCACTAATGGGACGTTCGAGCTTTGATTCTAAGAGTGAAACCATATCAATTGGAAATTAGATTGGAACTTAAAGAATAAAATAGTTTAAAAAGTGAGATTACAATTAGGAGTAGACTTATACCGTATGAGCAGCCACCGCAGCCCAATCAACCGTCGCTCCCAATGCCTCCTGCTTCAATAAACCACGGCTTTGTTCCTATGTGAAACGCGCGTCTCGTCTTTATGTCTGTAGGAAGGCGACCCATTGCAGCTTGCTATGGGCCCAATTTACGAGAGTTAGATAAAGTGCATGCAATATGTAGTAAAACAAATAGAACAATACATTAAATGAGAAGAAGTAGACTTACCACGGTTGCCTCGAATGCCAACCGTCTACCTGCACTAAAGTGCGAAGTACCCACGGAGTCCAGCTATCTGCTTGCAGCCCTCCTCTGACCCTCTAATAGTTTGGGATGGTCCCTATACTGCTTCTTGAAAAACTTCCTATCAGCTTTGTCTGCCTAGCTGGGTTTAGCCTTTCCCTTTGCGATGGAAGTATGCAAGGTTGACCTACGATGCTTCAAGAGGACCCCCATGCGCTCTTTCATGTAATCCAAATTAAACTCCCAATTTGGAGGGCTAGGATATTGTCTTTTCAATTCATCGATGACTGCCTGCTTCTTTCACTCATCTTGGTACCGCCAGTCAGTAGCTATGCCGCTCTTGAAGTGGTGGCTCATTAACTGCCTCATGGTGGCCATCACTACTGAGCCCTTTTTATTTTCTATTATCTCTCCAGCAGCTGTGATTTCATAGGACAGGTCCTCGACCGGGTAAGGAGGACTCATGGTAGTGGTAGAGTTAGAGCGAGTGGTGTTTGTGCAAGCGCTTACGGAGGGAGGAGTAGCAGTGGGAGTAGGAGAGGGCAAGGGACCTGACTAGTACTGGGTCTCGGGACCAAGTGGAGACCTGTAGGGATGTGAGTGTGCTGACTCGTCTACATCTGTCGAGTCAGCACAACATAAGCAACCCCTCCTACTCTTCCTTCCCTTACGATGGGCACGCCCAAGTGATGACCCCTCAGTCGAAGGGGCTAGAGGGGACGGCTGGACAGTAGGTCTAGCCATTGGTATAGGAGAGGGATTTGCTGAGGTCCTCTGGGATAGCAGAGAGAAGAATCTCACTGTCTCCGCATCGGTCATCTGTGCGACAAACTCGTCGGGACTCCCAACAAAGCCATGGGCTACTAGCAAAGGAGTTCCCTGAGGGGTAGTCACAGTGCTACGTCCAAGAGGAGTCACACCGGGGGTAGTAGTCACAAGGGTAGGCCCTTAAGGTGTAGCCTAAGTAGTATCAAAGTCCTCTGGAGAATAGAGATCATGATGTCTCCTCCTACGAGGGTTTTTGTACTCGTCAGGCGTGCAATGTGATCCCATGTCTAATTTGGGGGGATTGGATAAAGATAGACATAAACATGAAAACCAAAAACAAAAAACAAGAGCAGGTAAGAAGCGGAAAGCATATGAGGGAAAGCATATGCATAAGAGAAGGAGAGGGAAAAAGAAGAGAAAGAAAAGGGGAAAAGAGATTGAAAGAGGGAAAAAGAACCAAATATGCATAAGAGAAAAAAGGGAGAAAGCATATGCATAAGAGAAAAAGAGAGAAAGCATATGCTTATGCTTATGCATAAGCATATGAGCATATGCTCATGCATAAGCATAAGCATAAGCATAGGCATAGGCATAGGCATAGGCATAAGCATAGGTATATGCTTATGAAAAAATGAGAGGGAAAAAGAAGAGAAGGAAAGGAGAAGGAGAAGGAGACATATGTTCATGCATAAGCATAAGCATAAGCATAAGAGAATAAAAAACATATGCATAAGAGAAAAAGAGAGACAGCATATGTTTGAAAGAGGGGAAAAAGAAGAGAGGAAAAGAAGAGAAGGAAGAGGGGAAAAGAGATTGAGAGAGGGAAAAAAGAAGAGGGGAAAAGAGCATAAGCAAAGAGAAGGAAGAGGGGGAAAGAGATTGAAAGAGGGGAAAAGAGATTGAAAGAGGGGAAAAAAGAAGAGGGGAAAAGAGCATAAGCATAAGAGAAGGAAGAGGAAAAAAGAGATTGAAAGAGGGGAAAAAGAAGAGAAGGAAGAGGGAAAAAGAGATGAAAGAGGGAAAAAAGAAGAGAGGAAAAGAGCATAAGCATAAGAGAAAAAGAAAGAAAGCATATGCTTATGCTTATGCATGAGCATACAAGCATAAGCTTGTGCTTATGCACTTCTCTTATTTTCCACTCTCTTTTTTCCTCTCTTTTTCTTCATAAGAGGAGAAAAAGAGAGGATCTTTTTCTCCTCTTTTCATAAGAGGAGAAAAAGAGAGGAAAAAAGAGAGTGGAAAATAAGAGAAGGAAGAGGGGAAAAGAGATTGAAAGAAGGGAAAAAGAAGAGGGGAAAAGAGCATAAGAATAAGAGAAGAGGGAAATAGGGAGGAAAAGAGGGGAAGAAGAGGGAATAAGAGAAGAGAGTGTTCCTACGCCCATCATTGCAGCAGCTAGCGCTTAAGGTGTTAGCTGCAAGCCAATGCAAATAACGGAAATAACAAAAGGCAAAGAGAGAAAGCACTTTCTTACTTGGAAAAGTCCCGAACCGTGTTTCGTGGACTGGCCCAAAAAAAAAGAGAACATACCATTTTTTCAGATAACTAGTTAGAGGAAGGAGGAGTTTGGAGAAGCCTATAAACAAGGAGAAAGCATAAGCCTACAAACAAGGAGAAAGAGGAGGAAGAGAAATACCAAAAAGAGAAGAGGTGAGTCTTATTTCTTTCACCAAATCTCGTTTTTTCTCTTTAACCTCTGAAAATCAAGCATGAAAATTAGCACATAGCCTTAGCAATATAAGGAGAAACATGCTTCAACACTCACAAAATGAAATCTCACAAAAAATGAATCTACATTGCTTAAAGAGACCCACCTTCTTGAAAAACCTTCTTGAAAAACTTTCTTTCACACAAGTAGAGAGGGAAAAGGGTGGAGAGGAAGCACAAGTGTTGGGAGAGGGGCTGGGTAGGGGTGAGGAGTGGGGAATAGAGAGGAGGAAAGCGAGGTCGTCGAATATAAGGTGGGACAAGAGATTTTTGCTTTTCCCACAATAGAGATGTGAAAGACGGCATCGCACGAGTTTTTGGGTTTAAGCCCCTAGCGACGCTATAGATGTTGGTCAGTTGCTATATAGCGACGTTTATATCCAATAGAGATGTGAAAGACGGCATCGCACGAGTTTTTGGGTTTAAGCCCCTAGCGACGCTATAGATGTTGGTCAGTTGCTATATAGCGACGTTTATATCCAAAAAGCATCTCTATATAGCGATAGAACAGGAACTGTCGCTATATATCGACAGAACAGGGCAAAGCATCGCTATATAGCGACAATTCAGGGCACTTATTGTTGGAAGGGAAAAAAGGAGCTCATGGGTGGCTATTTTTTGGATCTTAATAGATTTCTTTGCAGCTCATGTTGTGATTTTGATAGCGTGCAGATGGACGGGACGAGTGGAAGCTCGTCAGATGATGCGCCAATGCCCGGGAGCGCAGAGTGGCTTACGGAGAGGTTGTATTATCATTCCACTCATTGCAAGCGAGAAGTACGACATTGTCGTATTATCATGTGCCACTTGCGGATGTATGGGGAGGAGCCCGAACCAGTACCCACCGTTGGTGTTGCATGTGGTGATGGATCATTGGTAAGTCAATGATATTTGAGTTCGTGATTAATATTGGATACCATTATGACACGAAACCTTGAGACAAGATCTTATATTTACACGAAATTTGGAGACAGGATGAGGAGGGTGGGGAGGGTGCGCATATACCTTCACACATTGAGCAAGACTATAGTCTCTCGGATGTGCCAGATAATGACGAGGGTATGGTGGACATGATGGATTCTATTTTTAGGGGCAGTACATGTGATGTCAGAGTTTGAGGTCAATATGCGAGAGTTGCAATCAACACAGTTCTTCAAGGGTGCTAGGATGTCTAAACTACGGGCTTGTCTCTCAATCTTGAATCTGCAAGCAAAGTATGGGTGGTGAGATACAAGTGTCTCGGCCTTAATGAGGTTAGCTCCCGCATTAATTTGACTCATTATTTGGATATTGTTTGTTTTGAGAATCATCATGTATGTTTGAGAATCATCGTTATTCGAAGCCTATGTATGTTTGAATTGTGACTCTCTTTTTATCCTTCCCTCTTTTATCCTCTCTTTTTGTCTCTTTACGTCTCTTTCTTCTCTCTTTTTCTCTCTTATCTCCTCTCTTTTTCTCTTTTTTTTCTCCTCTCTTTTCCTCTATTTTCCTCTCTTTTCTCCTCTCTTTCCTTCTCTTTTTCTCTCTCTTTTATCCCCACTTTTTTTGTTTTCACTTTCTCTCTTTTTCTCTCTTATCTCCTCTCTTTTTTTGTCTTTTTTCTCCTCTCTTTTCTCCTTTTTCTCCTCTCTTTTTCTCTCTTTTTTATCCTCTCTTTTCCTCTCTTTTCTTCTCTCTTTCTTTCTCTCTTTTTCCCCCCATGAAGCTTCAATAGCCTACCATTGAGCAAACAGATACAGACTTCTGTCACTCTAATTCAGAGAATGCAGGAGTCTATAAATGCTTGCTCAATGTCAGGCTGTAGGATTCTAAGCTTGCTCAATGTCTTACAGGTATTCTAAGCTGTAGGATTAGTGACATGACTTCTTTGTTGCGAGAAAGAAAAGGGAAAAAGAGAAAGAAAAAGGGAAAAGAGAGGTAAGAATCATCATGTATGTTTGAGAATCATCATTATTCGAAGCCTATGTATGTTTGAATTGTGATAAGTTGCTCCTGAAGATGTTGCCTGCACCAAATACCATGCCCGCATCAAGAGATGAAGCGAAGAAGATGCTAACAATGGTGTGTATGGATTATGATACCATCCATGCTTGCCGTAATGACTGTATTCTCTTTCGTCGTGAGCATGGAGATTTGGCTAGTTGTCCGAAGTGTGGGGAACAACGATATAGAGATGACTTGCAGGGTGAGCAGATACCGGTAAAGGTCTTGAGACACTTTCCCATCATTGCAAGAATATAGCACATGTTTTGATGCAAATCCATAGCAGAGTTGATGACTTGGCATGCATCTCATCGGTCCACTGATGACACATTGAGGATTCCTGCAGATTGTGCAGCTTGGAAGCACATAGACAATCAGTGGCCGAACTTTGCGAGGGAGCCACGCAACTTACATCTTGGGTTCGCCATGGATGGCGTGAATCCTTTCGGCTTACGCTCGACATCTTGGTTGACATGCCCTATAGCCTTGGTGAATTACAATATCCCACCATGGCTAATAATAAAGAAAGGACACCTCATGCTTGCACTACTTGTGACAAGGAAGTACAAGGCAAAAAATATGGACGTGTACATGGCACCTTTGATAGAGGAGTTACAGATCTTATGGAGAGGAGTGCGGGACCTCTTTGATATTTCCAGAGCTCCTAGACATACCAATGATATTTTGGTCAGGGGTATCTTGATGTGGACCATGCATGACTACCCAAGATATGGAGAGTGCATAAGTACGTGGTTGTGTCTTTACATGTATAATATAGGATTATGCTTTTATGACTCTCTTTTGCACGCATGTCTTATACTAACACATTCATGCACGCGTGCAAGACTTGTTACAAGTAGGTGCCATGCTTGTCCTGTTTGTGGACCGGGTTTGAAATCGCTTGCACGATACTCCAAACATATGAGGAAAAATGTTTATGAAGGTCATGCTCGATACCTTCCACTGGACCATCTCGCGCGTGGAGGTCAGCTTGATCCACCACCATCATATTTGTTGAAGGCAAGTGAATGGATTCGGGCTTGGAGGGTGAATGGAGAGGAGCCTCCTCGTGGTATGAAGAGGCTATCGATCTTTCACGATCTTCCTTATTGGCGTCAGTTACAAATCAATCATCTCTTGGATCCCATGCATATCTTTAAGAATGTGGGGTCTACTATTTGGGCACACTTGGTTGGTTCCAAAGACTCGAAAGGAGTGCGAGAAGACTTGCGTGCTATGAATAGGATGTCTCGTTTGTGGCCCCAAGTGTGTGCTTTGGGAAAAGTTGTCCTCCCGAAAGCAACATGGATCCTCTCCACGAGAGAGGAGGTAGCGGTCAAGGCAGACATTGCCTCTTTTCAAACACCCACAGGGTACATGTGTTGCTTGAAAGGAGCATTTTCAAAGTTCAGTGGGCTCAAGTGCCATGATTAGCACAAGGTCTTACAGGTATTCTAAGTTGTAGGATTAGTGTACCGATAATCGTGATGCGTTAGTGTAATTATGATTATGTTATATTATTGACATGACTTCTTTGTTGCTTTGATAGTTCATCCTCCCAATTACAATAAAAGAGTGCTTACAAGAAGATGTTAGAAATGCTATATTCAAGATCAGTGGTATTGTGAGGTATGCTTACTATCAAATCACATTGATTGCATTTTCTTCAATTTAACATGAATAATCTGTAGATTGATTATGAATATATCTTACATGGGCATGTGAAATAGGTGGATATCTCAAAAAGAGATCTCCATATCGAGCATCGAGAAGGCTAGGGTGGAAGCCATTGAAGCCGTATGCTTGCTTGAGAAGCACTTTCCCTCGAGCATTATGACAACTCAAGTGCACTTGCTTGTGCACATAGTTGATGAGGTGGCCATTGCAGGTACCGTTCATAGTCGGTGGATTGAGAACCGTAAAGAAGAGGAGGTGTCGTGTGGGAAGAGGTTTCCTGAGTGTGAGGAAAAGGTCCTTATGGCTTACAAAGTGATACCCCAAAGTCCATTGTTCATACGAGCCATGGGCACGCCACTACCGAAGAAGTCCTTCAAGGAGAACCGTAAAGAAGAGGAGGTGTCGTGTGGGAAGAGGTTTCGTGAGTGTGAGGAAAAGGTCCTTATGGCTTACAAAGTGATACCCCAAAGTCCATTGTTCATACGAGCCATGGGCACGCCACTACCGACAGCCCCCACAGCTGCTCTTGCTTCTCCCCCTCGCTGGGATCACTCCCCCGGAGATAAACCCCCTCCCCTCCTCCCTTCTCATCCTCCTCCTCCCCCCCTCCGCCGCCGCTTCAAATCCTTGGCCCTCGCCTCCATCGCCTCCCTCCGCCTCCTCTCCCTCTTGCACCTCAAACTCCGCCTCTTGACTGGCTCCCCTCTCACTCGCTTCCGCTCTTGCGTCTACGTTATCATCGCTTTCACCCGACTCCGCTCTACCTTGCCCCGCCTTCGAGCAAGACGGCTGTACGTTCTCCATCTCCTCAAGCAAGACCCTGAGTGGGTGCAGCTGCACAGCCCTAGTACCCGACACGTTTTCAGATCCCGCGTTCTTTCCGTCATCTTTGTGGCCACGCTTTCTGCAAGAGTACATCGGAATCATTCTCAATTTTTCCCCTTCAGATTGGCGCTCGACATGATCTCGGATGCTAGAAAAGTGAAACTCGACCATGCTTTGAATGCAGGAAAATGTTCCGTGCTATTAGAGCTCTTCTCTTCTGTGCAGAGTTACTTGAATATCATAAAATTTGTGCTCGACAACCTTCCTGAGATCAAGGAGATTAAGGTAGAGGGCCATTCTGGATGCTACTATATGGTGAAAGATTTGTGCAGGTTGCTGATGCAGTGTAAGCAATATATTGTAGATTGTACCGGTTATCTTCCTGCCCGCAAGGTTTTCGCCAAGCTCGAAAGCGTCAACACCATCAATTGCCTTATTTTGGATTTGAATAAATGTTTCCGACTCATCGTGCTCAGATTTGAAAACCTTCTAAACGAGATCCGCTCACATCCCGTACTACAGGAATTTCGTTGGGAATGCACTCCTCCAAACCTACCAGGACTGCATCTTGGATACTACTTGCAGCTTCAAGCGGAAAAGGATCTGTCTCATGTGCTCTCCGAACTGAAGCGGTCCCGTGCCAAATCATACAACTGGCCAAGCAGCTTCCTAAACTGGCAAAACAAGCTGAGCGCTGTAGAGGAGTCTGCTCTAACGCAACAGTTGATTCTAAGGCTTAGTTACGATAAGAGAGAAGGCAACGAGGTTGAATTCTTGACACAAGGTCTCTTCGTCGACAAAAGATACATCAAAGTCGTTAGGTTTTTAGGGGCAGGAACCTACGGAAAGGTAGAAGAAGTCCTGTGTTTCGGTGAGAGATACGCCATGAAGACAATCAATGGCATATGCGACTTCCAAACTTCTAATGAAGCAATTATACACGCCCAACTGCAGCATCCAAATATCGTCAAGCTAGTCTGGTATACTTCTAACTTTGAAAAGGGAAATACTCTGTCACTGTTGATGGAATTGATGGGGATGGACTTAGAAACTTTCATCGAGCAGCAATATCGTAGCACAAAGGGTCCATTGCTGAATTATCCACTGGTCTCTCTTCACATAATGCTGCAAATTGCAAAAGCAATGAAATATTTGCACGGCCAAGATATAATGCACAGGGACCTGAAGGCTGCCAACGTTATGGTAGATTTCAGCTGGAGCCCAGATGCGTTCAAGGAAGGGTACATCCATGTAAAGGTAGCTGATTTTGGGCTTTCCAAAGTGAAGCACGCTGGTAGCATGAATACTCGGAATGTGGGAACCAAATACTGGAGAGCGCCGGAAGTGTTCAAGCAAGATTCTGCAGCACCGGAAGATAGCAATGAATTAAGCTCTGATCTCACAAGGTATACAATCTCTGCCGATGTGTATAGCTTCGCCATGACCTGCTACGAGATTCAGACGGGGAGGAAACCCTTTGCTGATCAATATCGTATGGGCAATTTGAAGGAGAGGATAGCGATATTGAATGAAAGGCCGGTTTTACCAGAGGGCCTGCATCCAAGGTTGAGGGATCTGATCACGAGGTGCTGGGATGGACGGCCGGAAGCGCGTCCCTCCTTCGATCGAATTTGCCAGGAGCTGGAAGCCTTGAGGGAGCACCTCATCTTCGGTTCCACACATTGCACGACATCGCAAGAATAACCAAAACCCCAATTGTATATTGCATTTGAGACGAATTTTAGCTGGTACAAATTAAATGAAGTATTTGTTCATCTTGGCTTTCACTCTAAGGCTCTACTTGGAATTTCTTGCGCGGTTTGCTGACCTCATTTGCACGTTTGCACGTAGAGTGGTTCTTCTTTGGCCTACCCCCCCTTAACCCCCTAAGTATTGTTTCTTGCTTGTTGCTTTTGAGGAGAGAGTAACTAGATCCCACTATTCAAAAACCAAGCTCTCTTTGTATTTTCACAACACACACTACGCTTGCCTATTAAATGAGGCTTAACACTTGCCTATCAAATGAGGCAAGTGTTAAGCCCATGGAGGAGGTTACTATGTCTCATTGCCAAAGGAGGAGGTATTGCTATCCTCTCATGTTGGAGCAGTTATCGCATCTAGAGAAGCATAAATCGTGTTTGTAAAAGCCCAAATGGCTCAATGTGCAAACTAAGCAAGAGTGGAAGCCTTGCATTGGCCATTGTGTTGATGGAGAAAATGGCATGACTTTCTAAATGATGTCACACACAAAACAAGTGACTTCAAAGAGTGAAAATCAACTTAACCACAAAGTACTCTTTCTAACATACTTGTAAATCCCATTTTTTGCATGCCTAAGATACAAAGGCATTACCCTTGTAATGTAGAAAAGCATGATTTATGTAGCTAGAGTAACTCTCGTCAAGTGTTACATTCAAGGAGGGTGTTGCAAGAGTCAATGGTTTGTAGAACACTCCCCAAGGGAAAGTGACTTGTTAGTGTTCACATGGTTCTCGTGAGAAGAGTAACATGAATCAAACATAAATAATTTCATATGGAGCTTCAATGTACTATGTGGTGAAGGATACAAACACGTGTGTTAATATGGATGCACACAAGTGTGTCATCATTCATGTACGACCCAAATAGGTGGAGCTCTTGGCCCTATTTGAAGGGGACTGAGAGAAACTTTTGAATCATGGACTAAAATACAATTTGATTGAACCTTTTGTATATACATCAATGTCTCATCACATGTGGCCAGTATCCTCTCTCTTATATCTTCATGCAAGCTATCTTCCTCGATGCCACGCAATAGTCGAGTCAGTTCAACATTGCCTTTGGGAATGCAGACAGGCGAGGATGATCTAGAAGGGTGTTGCCACGATTCTTTGCATTTTTCATAGAGCACCCTTCTTCATGACTTGGGGATCAGTGGCACAGTTATCTCTTACTGGATCTCATGTGTGCTCCATAAAATACCAAACATGTTCAAGATATTTGAAAGACACCTTGGAACCAAAACTCGAAGCCATAGTTTTCTGCAAAGTAATAAAAAAAAAAAGAGAATTATAATGATTTTCAAACTCAAATTTTGCTATTAAAAATTAAAAATTAATTAAAATTTCAAAAGTTAAAAAATATTTTTAAAAATATATTTTATTGAAATTTCTAAAGTTTAAATATATTTTTATATTTCTAAATACTATTTTTTAATCTAATATTTTTTTAAAATAATAATTTAATTCAAAATATTTTATAAACATAAATAAGAAAATTTAATTTAAATTTTCTAAAATTTTATTTGATTTTTTTAAAATTTAATTTTATTTATTTAAATTGATTTATATAATATATATTTATATATTAAAAATTAAATTAAATTTTTTATTTTTTATTTAAATTTAATAAAATATAATTTATTTTATTTTATTTTTTTAATTAATTAAATTAATTTTTTAAATTAATTTTTTATTTTTTATTTAAATTTAATTTAACTTAATTTATTTTTAAAATTTATTAAATTTATCTTATTTTATTTATTTAAATTATTTTATTTTTCTATCTTAAAAAAAAAAGGGACCCAAAGGCTCCCCGAGTAAGGCCCCAAGGCCCTTAATTTTTTCTTGACTTTTTTTTTTTTTTTGGGTGGAGGCCCAAAGGGCCCCCTTAAGGGAGGGTTAATCCCCTCCCCTAAGGCCCCAAGGGCCCCTGTTGCGTGGGTCAACCTGTTGCGCGCGGAGTGCGCGCGCAACAAGAGGCCCTTGGGACTTAAGGGACGGGATTAACCCCCCCAACCTGTTGCGCGCGCAACAGGTTAGGGGGGCTTAATCCCCCCCCTCCCTCCTCTCTTCCCCGCCTCTCCCCTCCTGCCTCCGCCCCCCCTCCCCGCCTTCGCCTCTCGCCTCCCCCCTCTCGCCTCCTCGCCTCTCGCCTTCCCCCTCTCGCTTCTTGCCTCCCACCTCCGTCCTCTCCTCCGCCTCCCCGCCTTTATCTCTCCCACCTTCATCCCCTCCTCCTGCCTCCCACCTCTGTCCTCTCCTCCGCCTCCCCGCCTTCACCTCCCTTCCTCGTCCCCGTCTTTCCACTCCCCAGAAAAAAGAAAGCTCCTCCGCCTCTTCACTCCTCGCCCTCGCCACTCCCCAAAAAAAAGACAAAAAAAAAGAACCAAATGGTAAGGGGAGGGAGGGAGAGGATTCGCAATTGAAGGGGGCAAGCAGGAGAAGAAGAGGGGAGGGGGAAGCAGAAGGAGAGGGGAAGGGAGGGGAGGGAGGAAGGGAGGAGAGGGGAAGGGAGGGAGAGGGGAGGGGAAGGGAGGGGAAGGGGGAAGTGAGAGGATGGAGGGGAGGGGGAAGCGGGAGGAGAGGGAAAGGAAGAGGAGCGGGAGGAGAGGGGATAGGAGAGGAGTGGGAGGAGAGGGGATGGGAAGCGGGAGGAGAGGGAAAGGGAGGGGAGGGAGGAGAGGGGAAGGGAGGGAGGGAGGGAGTACCTGGGTGGGGAGGTGGTGGAGGAGCTCGAGGAAAGTTGTGAGAGAGAATGAGGAGAAGTAAAGTTTTATAGGAAATGGGTAGCTTTTAGGTCAAGTCAGCTTTTTTTAGTTTTTTAGGTTTTTAAAGTTCTTTTAGGTTCACTATAAGTAGAACATTCTTCATTCTCTCTTTCATTCAAAGTTCATTCTTTCACACTCCACGTTTCTCTCCTCTCATCAACATGTTGCAGGATTTTGAAAATTTTCAAAATGTTGCAAGAGGTGAGTTCATTTCCAACCTATTGCGTACACAAGAACTTCTAAGAATCAAGTTTTTGTAAATTTGAATTTTTTTTTCAAAGCTGATTCTTTTCTTAAAAAGTTGTTGCATATGCAACAACTTCAGAAAACCATCTTTTGCATTAAATCTTTCTTCCCATAAATTTCCTTCTTTACCTCAAACTCTCACAACCTATTGTCACAAATTTCTCTCAAACTCAAACTTTCCCAGCCTATTGGACATGCAATAATTTTTCAAAAAAAATAAATTAGAAAACAAACTATTACAAATTTCTCTCTCAACCTCAAAACCACTCAAACCTCCCTACCTATTGCATATGCAACAACTTCAAAACAAAATTTAACCATAAATCTCTCCAAAAACTCTTCTCATGACACTATTAATGTACTCAACAACTTCAAAAAACCATCTTTTGCATTAAATCTTTTTTCCCACAAATTTTCCTCTTTACCTCAAACTCTCACAACCTATTGTCACAAATTTCTCTCAAACTCAAACTCTCCCAGCATGAAGTCAGGAAGCTGACCGATTTGTGTTTCTAGTTGCTTGGCTTTGCTTTGGTGAATCAGTTGTTGGCGAAAAGCAATTGATTGCTCTGTCGCTCAGTTTGTTGTTTGTCACAATTAACATTTAAGGTATTTCAAAGGTCGTGGTGACCTCAGAGAATTGTTTTCTTCAGTTCTTGAAGGCTTGAGGCCGCTTGATAAGGATATTGGGTGGCCAATCATAGAGTTCTTGGTTCGAGTCTGTTGTTGAAGGTTGAGAGACCTTTACAGCTAGAAGGGCTCTTTGACGTTGTTCACAGTAGTCCATTTGGTATCTGCAGTTGGTCATGGAAGCTTCCCGGTTGCATAGTGGAGTTCGTGGGTGGCAAACAAAGTTGCAAGCGGCTTGCTGTTGCAAGGTGAAGAGGCGGCTCACCAGCAAATTGGTCGTGTGATGAGTCGTGGCTTACTGTGTATATATGGTTTGCACTAATAGAAGTTGGGCTGCTTGTGTAGTCTCTTGGATGTTCCAAAGGAGTAACCCTATGAAAACGGTTTGGTTGTAGCTCAAGTGGATACAGCTGGTTAGCTCCGTGTGTAGTTCTTTTGAAGGTCGGATGGAATAAGTTGATCATGGATACTTTTGCTACAACTATATGCCTTCACGGAAGTCTGTAACATCGATTAGATACTGAAGTTCTATGAAGTGTTCACGTTTCATTTAAAGGCTGGTTCCTAAAGACGTTTTGGCTCATGAACTAGTTGGAAGCACTGTAGGTGGCATGATAAGTTGGCTCAACAGTAGTACATCATCATTGTGGAAGAAGCCGGGTTGGCCGATCACCTCGACTAGTAGCAAGAAGCTCTTGTGGAGCTAGAGAGAACCCGCGTGCAGATTTTGGGCAGACAATAGATTGAGAGCTGAGGGGTATTACCCATCTACAACAGCGCAACTTCACGAAGGATGATGTGGGTTGGTTGAAGCTTTACGTTATATTGATCAGCGAGGTCATGGGTGCAAGAATGTGAGCCGAGTTGTTTGCATACGTTTCTTATTTTGGGTTGTGCTAGATCTACTAAAGTTTTTGGTTTGGAGGATTAGTCTTTGTTATGCACATCGGGTCCATTTACATCTCTCTACAGGTTCTAGGAGATCTCCATAGTGAAGATGTAGAAGGACAGCAGAAGCTTCACCAACAGTGAGAATAGTCGCCTATCATCATGGAGAGTCTAAAAGTTCGTTGTTGATCACGTAATTATTCTTGGTCTTCATGACAAAACCAAGAGCTGGGAAGAGGCCGAGTTGAGTTCAGCAAGCTGTTGTTCATCTCAGTAGAGGTCACGGACCTTCAATAGATCACCATAGACAGAGGAGAAGTTTCATTTGGAAAGAAGGATTGCAGCTCTCTTGATGGGCTTGTGCAAGATGCACGGCAACTCTGATCGTGGCCTGTAGAAGAATACGGGCAGGTGGATCAATTTCTTTTCTATTGTGGAGTTGAGTTAATGGGGATAACTCTGGTTAGAGAGCTTGAATAGCCAGTTGCTCACAAATCAATATTCGAGGCAAGGCCCAAGGTCCCATCAGAGTTCTAGGGCATCCAGTTGGTCATTTTGACAAGCAAGGTTCTATTCGATCCTATAGGGGGTTCTATCTATGAGTTCATGGTTGCTTGGAGGTTGTATACATTTCAGTGATCTTTGCATTTCTTACAAATATTTGTGGCTCAGCACTAAAGGCTACATGCAGAATTGGTTGGCTTGCTTCACTCATTTGTGTCTTCGCAATACGCTGATGATTGAGAAGTGAGTGCTCATTGGCATCCCCATGTTCATTTGCTTTGTTCTTTGTCTCTGCATTATCAGTAGGTTGGGTCATCAAAGAGTCCAACTTCACATTTTTCTCCCTTAGCTAGTTGGTCGAATGTTGGTATGTTGGCACCTGAGGGCATGATCACACACTAGAGCCATCTACATGTCCCTCTTTGTCATATATTGGGCTATTTTCAATGAGGATGCAATCGTGATATCTATGGTGGTAGTGGAAGTGGATTGGAATCCTTTAGTGAATGTAGGACATTCATAGGTGAGGAGAACATCGATCATTGATGGGAGTGGGTAAATGAGGTTGCCTCCAGGTACTCCACAGAGGCTTTGGTCCTTGTAAGAAATTTTCTCAATGTATACAGAGGGGGCTTGGGTGTAGAAGAGGACTTCAGAATACACCCCTCTTCATCTATGTATTGCTTAGTGAGCCCAAGATCAAGCCTTCAAGTTGCTCACCAAAATCCACTAGCTTGATCTAAGGAGTGAGTCCTTCTACCTAAAGTATTCACCTCTTGTAAAAGCAGTATGTGCCAGATCATGCATAGATGTGGCCCAAGCTTGCATTGTGCCTATACACTCTCACAAATGACTTGAAGTTGTGCATCAAATGTTTTCTTAAAAATACCAAGCTAGTTGATGGTGACTTGGTCTTCATATGAAGAGACGGTCTTTGCAACATAGCTCTAAGGGATATATCATATGCTCTTCTTCAACCAGATGTATTCCAATAGAAATTTGAAGAAGGGCTACATATCATTGCATATGGCTTTGCTGATAAGGCACCCCTATGGATGAGAGTTACTTTGGATTGAAACAAATATCACAATAGGCATTTCTTGGCACTTGTGTCATTTTAGATGTACCCATTGGTATAAGAAGAATTCTAAATGATTCAACATAAAGCCATTTATTGAGACTAACTTACTTATTGTTGATGGTGAGGTTATGTGTATCTGCATCATATGCCTCAAGAAATTCTTTTGTGACCTTAGCCTCCTAGCCTTCTTGCCATGCAAATATGCACATTTTCGCACATATAGCTTGCACTAGATTGTTACACGCACTCATTGGCATATGTACATTTTTGCACATATAGGTAGAACTAATTGATTTCAATCTACGGCTCATAAGTGATGATTGAGTCTTAGTTGCCCTATGAAGCCCTAGAAATAAGCATATAGTTAGTCCCTACCTAGTCGATCGATCATGTGCACTCACACAATTTCACATAGGCACGTAGTAGATTACATCAATAACCTGTCCATGGTGAAGTATGTGAACCATTGCTAGAGGACACTACAAGTCCACTAATATTTTGTGATTGCTGCTGTGAATTCTGTACAGCATTACCATTTTGTGCATCTACATCAATCATCACATTTACTGGTTTATACCAGCTGCTCATCTCATCAAAAACAACATCTCTGCTCACTGTAAACTTACGAGGAGAAGGGTTATAGCATCTATACCCTTTCTGTTACAGAGAATAACTAATACAGATGCACTTCTCAGCTTTTGGATCCAACTTGGACCTCAACTCATCTAGCACATAAACATAGGCAGTGCAACCAAAAATTTTCAAATGAGAAATAATTGGTTTCCTACCAGTATACATCTCCTCTAGCGTCATGCCATGTATTGCTGCAGTGGGAGTCCTGTTCATTATGTAAACTACTGTAGCAACTGCTTCAGCCCAATAATAATCTGGTAGATCTTTTTCATTTAGCATGGCCCGAGATACCTCTCCAATATGCCTGTTTTTCCTTTCTGCAAGTCCATTTTGTTGTGGGGTATGACTGCATGAATATTGCTGCTTTATGCCATCTCCTACAGGAACCTTGCAAACTCATTTGAGAGGTACTCTCCCCCTCCATCTGACCTTAGGCATTTTATTTGCAGGCATGTTTCTTTTTCAACCATAGCTTTAAAAGCTTTGAAGTGCCCAAACACTTCACTTTTCTTTTTCATAAAATAGACCCAAACTTTTCTGCTATAGTCATCAATAAAAGTGACAAAATAATGACAGCCTCTAATAGATGCAGCCTTAGTAGTCCATACATCAGAGTGGATTAATTCCAATGGCTTCTTACTCTCTTGAACATGTCTAGGAAATGGTTTCCTTGCCTGTTTTCCAAATTGACAGGCTTCACATACCTTTTGCATTTCTGCAACCTTGAATTTAGGCAATCCTGCAACAATAATATTTTGGGCCTGCATTGATTTAAGTTGCTATACATTAACATGATCAATGCGTTTATGCCAGATATCAATATCTACAACTACACCAGTCCCATGTGCAAACACTGCTACACTCAATTCAGGCATGTCTGCATCCAACGTAAACATCTTGCCCTTCTTCTTTCCTTTTGCTATCAAGCGACCGTTATTTTTCATATCCTCAACAAAGCATCCATGAGGATTAAATCTGACCTACAAGCCTTGCTCAACCATTTGACCAACAGAAACCAGGTTCTTGGTGATATTCGGGACATGAAATACATCAGTCATGTATTTCTTTTTCCCATCAGGACTGCATAGACAAAGGAATTTTACCAATCTGCACAATAGGATGTGCAGTATCATCACCAGTCTCCACAAATCCTGGTCTTTCCATTTTCCTTGCATCCTGCATCCATTCTGCATGACGTGTCATGTGGTTTGACGCACCTGAGTCAACATACCACACATCATTACTTTCTTCTGCACTTGTCACAGAATTGGTCATGTGCTACACCATAAACAATTGCTCATTTTTGTCATCACCTTGTCTACTAGAGGATGCATAATTGCCTTGCTGCAATTTTTGATTCATAATGTCATTCTGCTTTTTGTAGCAGTCTTTAGCCATATGACCCATTTTACCACAATAGTAGCATTCAACATTGCTGTTTGCATTTTGGCCTCTCTACCATCCACCACGACCTCTTTGGCTCCCCCTGCCTCTAGAGTTACCACGTCCTCCTCCAAAGGACTGGTTTTCTTGAGTTTGCTACATATTCTAATTTCTACCACGGCCTCCAGATCGGCCTCCTCTACCTTTGCCTCTACCTCTTCCAGCATTTGAGTAGAAGACAGTTTCTTTTGAAGTTCCTCCTGAAGAAGATGCACCACCATTTCTCTGTTCTTCAGAAATTAGAAGAGCAAACAACTCCTCAAAATCAGGAAATTTTTCACGGACGGCAACGGATGTCCGAAACTGTGCATAATCCTTTCCTAGACCATTCAAGGTCATAGAAACTAGATCATCATCTTCCACTGGTGACCCAATGGAAGCAAGTGCATCTGCAATTTTCTTCACCTTCATGTGGTAGTCATTGATGCGCATATTTTCTCTCTGCACATTGTGCAACTCCTGCTTGAGCTGCATTTTCCTGGCTTGCATATTTGTGCTGTACATTTTTGCCAAAGTATCCCATGCCTCCTTTGGCATACTTGCATCCTGAATATGCACAATCATAGAATCTGAAATACTGATAGACAGCCAGTACATAACTTTTCTGGCTCTCTCATGCCATCCTTTAAATGCCTGCATTTCCTGTTGATTGCGAACATTAGGAAGAACTGGTTCTTCTTCATTTCCTGTAATGAACTCCCAATAGCCTTTTCCCATAAGGAAATTCGTCATTCTAAACTTCCATGCTTGGAAGTTATTCTTGTCAAGCTTTTCAGTGACAATCTGTGAAAGAGAATCAGACACCATTACAGAACACTGCAAAATATTCTATCACTGCAAAAAACACAGCTTCTGCCTCACAAGGGCAAATTTGCAAAACTGACAAAAGTGGTGTTATACGACACAGTCACTTCCTAGTGATGATTTTGCATCAACAGGAAATAATGATGATTCTGTAACTCCCAATATCTTTGTGCATAGGCATACGATGCAATTTCTGCGGCAACTTTTCACCGACATGCAGAGAAGTGGTCGCACAACAAAAACAGGGCCTTTTTCTCAGTGCTTGCGGAAATCGTCTGCCACCAAATCTCCTGTAGCATATATTGCCCTCTCGCCACACCGCGAAGGGCGTCTCAATCTGAGACAATGCACTCTTGCACTTTTCGACTGTGCTACCTGCAGAGATTTGCTCCCAAACTCGAAAAAGGAAAGCAACACTAGTCCTCTTACCAGGACACCGCGAACTTGGTTTGCTTTCTTGAGCTCCTTACCACGAACCAGGCTCTGATACCATGTGAAGATAGTGGGAGGTAGGAAACCAGATATTTCTCATTTGAAAATTTTTGGTTGCATTGCCTATGTCCATGTGCCAGATGAGTTGAGGTCCAAGTTGGATCCAAAGGCTGAGAAGTGCATCTTTATTGGTTATTCTCTGCAACAGAAAGGGTATAGATGCTATAACCCTTCTACACGTAAGTTCACAGTGAGCAGAGATGTTGTTTTTGATGAGATGAGCAGCTGGTATAAACCAGTAAATGTGATGATTGATGTAGATGCACAAAATGGTAATGCTACACAGAATTCACAGCAGCAATCACAAAACATCAGTGGACCTGGAGTGTCCTCTAGCAGTGGTTCACATACTTCGCCATGGACAGGCAGATTGAGATCAGGAGAATCTCCTCAAAGCAATGCAGAGAGTGGTATGCAGGTATCACGAAAAGGAAAAGAGAAGGTAGATCAGCCCATGTTTAATGTGAATGCAGGTCACTCTTATGTGGATGGTGAATCCAGTGGCTCAGAACAGAGCATTGATGATGAGTTGGGTATTCCTTCTGTTGTTACACCTGGAGTAAGGAAGACCAGGGATGTTTTGAGAGAACCTGGAAGTGAGCCTATTTTGCGCAGGTCTACCAGGGTTAGGTATCCTATGGATAGGCTGAAATATGATGGATTTACAGCCATTCACTATGCCTATATGGTCAAGGTGATACAGGAACCAGAACCCACTTCTTTTGAGCAAGCCATGGGAAATGAAAAATGGGAGAAAGCCATGGATGAAGAAATGGATGCCTTGGATGCAAATGCTACATGGGACTTGGTGCCTTTGCCTAAAGACAAGAATGCAATTGGCTGTAAGTGGGTTTATAAGATCAAGCACAATGCAGATGGTTCTGTGAATAGATACAAGGCAAGATTAGTTGTCAAGGGGTATGCATAGACATATGGCATTGATTATGAAGAAACTTTCAGCCCGGTTGCAAGGATGGCAACCGTAAGAGCAGCCATTGCTATGGCCGCATCAAAGGGATGGTCTTTACATCAGATGGATGTAAAGAATGCCTTCTTGCATGGTGATTTGCAAGAAGAGGTCTTTATGGAGCAGCCAGCAGGTTATGTTCATGCTGTTCATCCTGAGTTTGTTTGCAGGTCGAAGAAAGCCTTGTATGGCTTGAAGCAAGCACCTAGAGCATGGTCTGACAAGATAGGACAGTATCTTGTCACTATTGGCTTTCAAATTTCCAAGGCAGATTTCTCACTCTATGTGAGAAAAACAGAGAAAGGGATTATGCTGCTTGTCATTTATGTTGATGATTTGATCATCACAGGTGATAGTGATGAAGATATCCTTCATGTGAAAATGCTATTGAGGCAGAAGTTTGAGATGAAGGATTTGGGAGAGCTGCGTTATTTCTTGGGCATTGAGGTGATTAGATCACCAAGTGGGATACAGCTCTTGCAGAGGCAGTATGGACTGGACATGCTGTCCAAATATGGGATGACAGGCTGTAAGCCTATTTCAGTTCCTTTGGAGCAGAATGTGAAGCTGAGCGCAGATGCAGGTGAGCTTCTGGAAGACCCTACTATGTACAGACGCATAGTAGGAAGTTTGATTTACATGACTATTAATAGGCCAGATTTGAGCTATGCTGTTGGGTTGGTAAGTCAGTTTATGCAGGCTCCAAGGAAACCGCATTTGGATGCGGCTAGACGCATACTCAGGTATGTGAAGTTCACATTGCAGTATGGACTATTTTATGAGGCTGGGGTTCAGATACAGTTGCATGGATACACTGATGCTGATTGGGCTGGTAGTATTTCTGATAGACGATCTACCAGTGGATATGTGTTCTGGATATGTGTTCTCTTTTGGGAGTGCTGCAGTCACTTGGAGCAGCAAGAAACAGCCTACAGTTGCCTTGTCGAGCACAGAGGCTGAGTACAGGGGTGCAGCAATGGCTGCATGTGAGGTAGCTTGGTTGCATAAGCTACTCTATGATATGCATCAGTCTACAGTCGGGAGGGAGGAGGCAGGTGGAGAGGCAGGAGGGAGGAGGAGAGGAGGCAAGTGGGGAGGCAGGAGGGAGGAGGGAGAGGAGGTAGGCAAGGAGGCGAGAGGGCGGGGAGGGCACAGACGGGAGGGGAGGCAAAGAAAGAGGAAGGGAGAGGTGGGATGGGGAGAGGCAGGAGGAGAGGAGGGGGTTACCCCCAACCTATTGCGCACGCAACAGGTTGGGGGTTAATCCCTCCCCTACCTTAAGTCCCCAAAGGGCTTTAAATTTTTATTTTATTTTTAAAGGAAAAAATTAAATTAATTTAATTTCAAAAAGGAAAAAAAAGACGAAAAAAATTAATTAACTGCAGTTTATTAAAAAAAATAAAAAAAGTTAAAATAAATAAAACTTAATTTTAAAAAAAAAAATTAAATTAATTTTTAAATTAAAAAATAAATAAATTAGTTAAAATAAAATAATTAAAAAAAAGATGAAAAAAAATAAATTAATTTAATTTATTTAAAAATTAAAAATAAATAAAACTTAAAATAATATTTAATTAGAAATTTATTTAATATTTTGAGTTTGAAAATCATTGTAATTCTCATTTTTTATTTTTGATTGTTTTTCAGAAAACTATGGCTTCCAGATTTGGTTCCAAGGTGTCTTTCAAATATTTGAACATGCTTGGTATTTTATGGAGCGCAAATCAAAGTATTTTTTGGTGATCACTGCAGAGAATGTATCAAGCGTGAAATATTCTCCAGAGGTAGTAAGAAATGGTGGCATGGTCTCAAACATCACCATTAAAGAAAACAATCTGATAGAAGTTGTGTGCAAAGGAAAGAATAACGAGGTGGTTTACAAGTTACGAGTTACGCACAAGCACTTCTTGAAGCCCTTACCAGATTCAATTGAGGGATCCCAAGAATTACTTAGTGCCTTAGAAGCATTGAAGAAAATGTGGGATGCATTTCCATGTGGTGGTGTTGTACCTTCAGCAGCAGTAAGTGCAGCAATAAGTACGCCATCTATAACATGTAACCCTCAAATACCGCCAATATCTGTGGCGATAACTATGGTAACTCCGACAAGAGTAACTACAATATCTGCGGTAGTAACTACAGTACTTCCAACTGTACCTACACCATCGACTACTGCAATTATAGGAACAAGGAGTGATCGTGGAGCAGATTCAAGTTCTACAGCTATTCCCAAAAAGAGAGCAAAAATAACTCCTACTCCACATGCAGATCGTTCAAGTGTAGGTTATTTAAAACTAGGCAAAAAATTGGATAGCGATGAATAGGAGGATCCGCAAGAAGAAGATACAAGTCTCGAAGACTTTTCTATAAGTGTGGCAGACTTACATTCTCCAGAGGATGAGGGGTATATTTGGGGATTTTCACAATTTAGCGTGGCCACAATGCTTATTGATCGAGCTTTGTTGTTCACAAATCAAAGAAAGCTAGATAAGACATTTGCACGCAAATTGTATGAAGGTACGAGGAAAACAAGAACTCCAGTTGCCACTAATATCACTCTTCGTCCTATGGCGTTTAAGAGACTTCAAGAAGATGATCCTACATTGCCTCATGTCACATTTCAAAAGCGCGTGGACTTTCTTGACGCTTTTGAGAACTTTAGAAGGAGTGACTTTGTTCGTGGAGAGGCTTTGTACCAAAGCTGATATGGGACTGACATCGAGAAGAGATACATGTTGGCAAAGAATAGATTCTTGGAAAGATGTAGGTTTGAGCCCATTGATGGGCAACACTTTTGTGAAGCTTGCACGATCACCCTTGATGAGGGAAGAAAAGGAAACTTGCCACAGATTGAGTGGATGGAAAAGTTTCAACGGGTCATTTGTCATATATGCATATTTAATGATGACTCAAAGTACATTCTAGAATCAGAAAGGCTGAAATTCGCTCCATTTAGGTTGAAAAAAAGCTCTTCTCTTTCTGAGATCTTGACAAAGGCAAGGGAGTTATGGATGGGCTGTGGAAAGCCACAAACGGTGAAGGGTAGGAGACCTACATCTGAGTACATGGGAAAGAGGACTCGGTTCTATAGATGCTTGAAAGGTGTTGTAAGCAATATGCAAGGCATACCAAGTAATAAGGTTGAGGCAAAGGGTTTGAACACCGCCGTTGCAAGATATAGGAATGTTACTTGCATTGTCTTCCGCGAGGACTCAGTGTTTCAGAGCATGGTGGATGTTTGCTAAGCATATGAAACAGGGAAGATATCCTTTGAGGCACCAGAGCACACTGCAACTTAGAGGAAAGAAATAAAGAAACCGATGTCTATTGTTTGGTGGAGAGCATTAAGGTTTGTTCCAGATGCAATAGCAGAAGAAGTATGCAAGAAGATCCTAAGTGGTGTGACTGCTTCTTTGGAAAGAAGAGCAAGCATAGCAACTTGGATAAAGTGGTCACCTGAATGATTCAAAGTGAGGCTGCTCTCTCGGCACTAGTATTTTTATTGAAGTCTGATGATGAGTTAGCTGGCAAGTCAATCGATGTAAATAAGAAGAAAGCACTTAGCCTAGGTCAACTCCTTGATAAGACATGGGCTAGAAAGTGGTTGGCTTTAATGGATGTAGATGCCACACCAACAAAGGATCTAAGAGCTAAAATGCCAAAGGTTGTTGAGACAGAATATATGGACATTAAGAAAAAGGCCTTGCAGTCCACTGCCCAAGGTAGAGCAATTGGTGGTTTAGATGATGGTTCTCCATTCAGCTTCTCCTATGATATCCTGCTATCAGAGAATGATACAAAATTTGCACACATCAATGGCATTGATACAGAGCATTTCATAACAATGAGTGGTCATGCTTGGGAGAAGCCATGCGTATTTTTCATATATGAATTGCAAGACCTTGCAGTGTCACGGATAGTTGAACTTATGCGGTTTATTGTAGAAGGTCCTATGGTAGATAAGATTAGATCAATGTTGGTCCTGTTCATGACAGAATCACAAAGGGATGTCTTGAATGTGAGTTTGACATCTGCATTTGGGTATTTACTTTCAAAAGTATACCATGGTATAGTCCTATGTAATCATATGACTATCTTGGAAGGCACTGCCATTCAAGTCTTGCAGCCTTTCTTGATGTGCTTCTTATCTTGGGGTGGTGGCAATCTAATCAAAATTCCTTTAAGGACTCTCGAGCTTCATTACTTTGAGGACAATAAGGTTAAGCTTGATGCATCAATGGTGGATTACAGAAAGCCGATAGATCTTGATGTGATACTAGAGATGACAAAGAATTTACTAAATGATGGGTGGGAAGTAGCATTGTATCGAATGGGTTTTGCTGCTGAGAAATTGCTATGCCAAGGTAGAAATGTAAATGTCATTGATACCCCCCATCAAATTCTGTTCTTTGACACATATTACAGTTGCACTACCTTCTTTGAAGAGGAAAATGTCAAAGAAGAGGGTAGTGAGAAAAATGTTGAAGACGAGGGTAGTGAGTCTAAGGGTGATGATTCTAGCTTAGGTGATGATGAGGATGAAAGCTCTGCATCTGATGACTTACACCGAGAAGAAATCCGCACAAAGAATAAGGGTGATCAACTGTCAACTAGAGTCAAGGAGGTTCCACTCATCATATGGGAACGCTCGCGGTAGTAAGAAGTAGTAGTACAGCACGTCACAGGAAAAGGTAAGGCTAAAGAGGTGGAAGCACTTCCCTTGAAATTAAAAGTGAGGAAGGCACCCTTGATCTTGGGTGAAGGACATGCAAGTGGATCAAGCAAGGAAGCCTTACTCAAAGAAGGTATGGACAAGGCAAAGCATGACCAGGAGGAGTTACCAGGAGGCATAGATGGTTCTTCAACCATGACCTTATAGACTCCAGAGCAACCTACTAGTCAGGAACCTAGTAGCTAGGTCCCTACTCACCAAGAACTTGGTCATGAGACTTTAGAGTAGCCTACTAGTTAGGTGCTTGGAACTGAAAAGCAAAATATTGAGGACCTTGCTACTGAGACTCCAGTCTTAGAGCAACCTATTAGTCAAGACCCTGGTAGTCAAGGGCCTGGCATTAAGGACATTGGTACTGAGTAACATGATGGCTGATGTCTTTATAATCACAAGTTTTGAACTTCTATGTAAAGCGAATATCTAATAAAAAGTTTACTACTTTTTTGATTTCTTTACTCTCATTATTGTGTATGAGGTTCATTTTATACTTAATGGTTTATACTTAAAAAGTTTATGAGGTCCATTTTATACTTAATGGTGTATTTTAAACTTTATGTCAAATGTATTTTTATAGTTAAGGGTGTTTTTTAATACCAAGTGAGGTGTATATGTACACCACTTACACATAAAAGGATTTATCTACACTACCTTTCTAAGGGGTTTATGTACACCACCTTTATAAAAGAAATGGTCATAAAGGTGTGTGCACACCACTTATACATAAAGGTGTTTATTTACACCACCTTTCTAAGAGAATTGGTCATCTATTATTGGTCATCTATTGATGTTCTTAGGTGATAGTAGCTCAATTCACAAGAAGTTATGAAGATGTTTATGTAGACCACCTTTGTAAGAGATTTTTGTGAAGTTATGAAGATGTTTATGTAGATCACCTTTGTAAGAGATTTGGTTATGCATTGATGTTCTTAGTACTTAATCATCAAATCTTTTGTTTTGAGTTGTCAAATCTAGTTCAAACAACAACATTACTAGTATATTCAAAATTTTTGGACTGTTTTTTAGTCCATTTCTCAAGTTGGACTTTACACAAGTCCAAAAATTTTGAATAGTGTGTTTCATGCAGATGGATGTCAAGACAGCTTTCTTGCATGGGGATCTGCATGAGAAAATTTACATGGTGCAGCCG
Organism: Dipteris shenzhenensis; assembly: GCF_047967505.1. Lineage (NCBI taxonomy): Eukaryota > Viridiplantae > Streptophyta > Polypodiopsida > Gleicheniales > Dipteridaceae > Dipteris > Dipteris shenzhenensis. The sequence continues at coordinate 31,376,833 of NC_141606.1, read as the reverse complement.
GAAGGCTTTGAAGAAAAGGGCAAAGAGCATTTAGTTTGCAAGCTGAAGAAGAGTCTCTATAGTCTTAAGCAAGTGGCTAGAGAATGGTATCAGAAGTTTGATGCTTTCATTCAGTCCCAGGGTTTCAGAAGGAGTGAAACTGACCACTGCCTCTACACTAAAAGGGCTAAGGATAATAGTCTGATAATCCTGGCACTATATGTGGATGATATGCTATTGGCTAGCAAGAATACTTATGAGCTAGATGCATTAAAGGCCAAGTTGCATGAGGCCTTTGATATAAAGGATTTGGGACTTGCAGGTCATATTCTTGGTATGCGCATCAGACGTGATCGGAGTAGGAAACTCCTTCGCCTTTCACAGAAGGAGTATGTTACAAAAGTATTGCAGCATTTCAATATGGAGGGGGGGAAGGCAGTGAGTACTCCATTGCCTCCATATGTGAAATTGAGTCATATAGCTAGTCCCAAATTAGATGAGGAGAGGGCCATGATGGCCAAGGTTCCTTATGCATCAGCAGTTGGGAGTCTTATGTATGCTATGATAGCTACTAGACCAGACATAAATCCAAGAAAGAGGCATTGGGAGGCAGTTAAGTGCATCATGAGGTACATGAAGGGCACCAAGGAGATGTGCATCTGCTTTGGTAGAGGAGACATGCGTGTACTTGGATACACAGATTCAGACTATGCAAGGCATGTGGATAGTAGGAGATCCACTTCTGGTTATGTGTTCACCTTTGCAGGTGGTGCAGCGTTGTGGATGTCTCGCACACAGAAGTGCATTGCTTTGTCTACCACAGAGGTTGAGTATGTTGTAGCCACAAAGGGTTGCAAGGAGGCTATATGGCTTGATTGGCTAGTGGGAGATTTGGGGATTCATATAGGTGTACCAACATTGCATAGTGATTCCATGAGTGCTATTCAGCTAGCACGGAATCTAGTCTTTCATGCAAAGACCAAACACATTGAGGTTAGGTACCATTTAATTAGGAAGGTCCTTGAGGACAAGCACATAGAGCTTGTCAAAGTTCATATAGATGATAACCCTGCAGATATGCTGACGAAGAGTCTACCTAGTCAGCGGTTTGAGTATTATCATAGATTGATGGGCATTGGATAGCATGCTCACTGGTTGTTCTCCCTTAAAGGCACATTGTCCTTTAAGTGGGAGGCTGTGGGGGTTAAAGGTCAAGGTGCCTTTACCCCGGTTATGTACAATACTCAAACACATATATAAATGAATGAAAAAGAAGATTAGGGTGTTCTGCACCCACCAAAACTTGTGTGGCTCTCTGTTTCTCTTTCTCCCTCTTCCATTCTTGCTTCCGTTGAGAGCACTCTCACTACTATTATCCCTCTCCTCCAAACTTGCAAATCCTCCTCTCCCTCTCCTCCTCCCTCCTCTCTCCTTCAACCCCCATGCTCTTACATCTTCTTCCTCTCCCACTCCCATGCTTCCCCTCTTAGGTTAGCTCCTCAACCCTTGACCTCCATGATCTACAAGGGAGACGAGTTCTCCACCATTTACTCTACTCTTATCCTTCGATTCTCCTTCTAACCATGAAACCCCTTTTGAACCTTGGAACTCTCCTGGACCTTGGAACCCATTCTGAACCCTAGAACCCCTTCTAAAACTTGAACCTCCTTCTAACCCTTAAATTCTTTCTAAACCTTTCAACCCCATATGGAGGAAAAAGCCTTCATTACCCTGACCATGTTGATGAACATTCCTTTCACAAAAGCATGTGGAATGTTTTCTTCCCACAGTGAAGACTATTCCTCTCATTGGAATATGACCCAAGGTCCTAAGCTACACTTATACTACAAATGATGACATCGATATATCTATAGGTGACAAAAATCCTCAAAATCCTACATATTTAGAATACCCTAATCTTCTTATTGAAGCCGTGGAAAAGAGCCAACATGTATGGCTAGGGAGATAGACAAACCATAAATTGCTACGAACTTCTTATCTTAGCTCATAGTAGACATTGTGGCTTGTCGATCTAATGCAAAGACCTTATGATTATTCTTAGCCCTCATGGTAGTCCAATGCATCAACTTAATAGCATCAAACTATTGGGAAAGTTTCGGGTCTACATTGCACACTTCAATGAAGCAGGTCTCTACATCTCCTATGAAGCTATTAATCCATAGCATTGCATCACTCTCCCAGTCCCCTCCCACTGCACGAGATTGACAAGGTCCTCATGACCTTCTTCTCACAAGATATTCTTTGCATCCTTGAGAATCCTCCTTTTTATGCTACTAATTGTCTCCATGTGAGATACAGTTTATCACATCTCACTCTTATTTATATTGCGTACTCTAAGAAATAATGCATCTTAAATGTTTCTAATTACTAATTTGTGTTGGGTCCTACTCAATTGTTTCCTTGTTTTTTTCTTGGTCCTTGCCACATTGAAGCCATACTCACTAGGAAGTCTTACTACATGTGTGTAGAAAGCTTGAGCAGTGGACTCTTCACTTTGTATAATATAAAGAGATGCATTTGCCATAAGAGCATGCACACTATTGACAGGGTTTTGCACCATCCCTAAATTGACTGGTTAGATTGTTTAATCAAGATTTTGTATCATAGGATCGTAATGAATATGCTTGCTCTTGTAATCTATGGGTTGCTATGTAGCATTGAAGCTTGTCATAGAAGGAGTACACACCATGCATGCAAACCATATGAAGACATGCAACATATTGCTCAAGTGAAAAGACAAGACTCAAATATAGAAACTCAATATTAATTGTATTATGGAGGAGAACGCTATTTACAATAGCTCGTGGCTACTCAGTCACCTTGTTCCACTTGGTAGGCTCACCTAAACTTACCCTATCTATGCCTTAAGTAGCTCAGAGGCTCTATGAATCCCCTATGCAAGAGTCTATCTTCCACACCAACTACCCATTACCACAACAAAAATAGCTCCTACCACTCTATTACAAAATGAATCCTATATCTAAGAGCTCTAGCTAACTTCCTAAGGCAAGTTTATCACCTCCCAAAACTACTCTAGCCACCATGGTGGATTGCATTCTTCCATCTGATGTCTCTGTTAGATTCTTGCCTTGGTACTAAATTTCTAGATCTTGGTTCTTTTAGCACCTCTTTGCCACTTCACAATCACCAGCCAAATTATCTCCACCATCCAAGTTCTTCATTGTGGATCATCTAACTCGAGTCGGCCATTAACTAGAGGTTAACACTCACCATGACTACTCTTTGAGCTATGTCCTCACTGCTTGTGTTTGTCTACCCATTCCAGCCTTTGCTCAAAGGATAGAATACTGCTAATCATAGTTTTCAGTTGGATGAGTGATTCCATCACTTGCATGAACAAGCTCGGTATTTTATTTATGGATTGGGTGAGGGCATTCTTCTTATTTGGGTGGGGAGGATAGCTCATTGTTGTGGAGGTGACTTTGGTGCATCAATTTGGTAGTAGATGCCAAGATGGCTTGTCCTTTTTCTTGCTTCTTGGATGGGTCCCTTGGAGGTGACTGCCAGGGTGGACTTCGCCATCTGGAGATGTTAGGGATGGTACGTTGGAGATGCCACAAGTAGATCCTTGTTATGTCTACTAGAGAGATTGTTGGGGTCCATGTAGAGAAGTTATCCAAGTTTAGGGTGCATTCAATATCTTCTTATGAATATATTATTGTACTAATAATACACCCTGCTAGACGGAGCCACTTCTCATAGAATACTAGCACAACTACTTAATAAATGAAATATGTTTTAACTTTTGTATGCGCATTGCTGAGTAGTTGTTCCACAAGATCCAAAACCTGGGCAAAGTATGAAGGCAACTGAGACATGCTTGGGGGTGGATTATTGATGAGGTGGTGGGTGATTTCTCCCCTATGAGCTACAAAAAGATCCCTAATGGCCCACTCATAATGTGAGACCTCCTTAATTGCATCATAGTTTGGATTCAAAATGTCGATTGGAACCAAATATTATGGGCTAGCATATCTACCCACTCCTTCTCTTTGAAGAATAGAGGTTGGGGATGAGTGATCTATATTAAAGCTCAAATCTATTCAAAGAGCACACGAGTGTACTCTTCATAGAGTTTAGTCTCATCAAAATTGTTCTCCTCCCTCAAATCAAAAGTTAGAGCCGGCACTATTTCTTATTCCATGAATCGAGGAGGGGACATCCAGCTACCAACATCCACTAAATTTGAGGCAGCATCTCTGACCTATGGATTGGGATTGAGCAGCAAAAGAATCAGGGCTATGGATTTATCTTCAAAAGCAAGGTAAACCTCTCTAAAGTGTGGCATCCATTTCACTGAGCTTGTTGTAGTTTTCGCAAGCTTAGTGGTCCCATGATGTCTTCAGGCCATCACTTTCTCACTATTTAGGAGTGCTACCACAACTATGGTATTTGAATTAGGCTAATATATCCTAGTAGGCTTTCCTTCCACTTCTATGGTTTCCTCTTATGCAATATGTTGGACATCTCTAGCAGTCTCCTATGAAGTGGTAGGATCAATTGTGCTGGCTGATGCAACTTTGAACTCGGGGTTAGCCCTAGTATTTGTTGAGGATTCATATCAACATCATGTATGATCATATGTGCATAGCACTAACACAAAAGAGTGCTAAAAATGAAAGGGTTGGACACCTTAACCCTAACCCTAACCCTAAAGGGGTTGGTATATATTCTTTATTTTCAACTAAATGTATGGTACAATTAGTCATTATTGGTGTGTTTTGTAGTTGTTCCCTCTCTCTTCATCTCCATTCTTCTTCTGTCCTCTCTCTATATTTGTCATGGTATCAAAGCACATGGTTATGCCTTCCACTGAGGCACCATTCCTTGTGAGAGTGTGAGAGATCGCGAGATTGAGAGTGCTCCATCTTTCATTCTATTGATGAAAGATTTCCATTCATTGTGGTGAGATAAATTTTTGTTCAATTCATTTCTTCTTGTGAGAGATTCTTCTACTCTACTTTTTGTCAGAGATTTGAGAAAGGTTTATTGTTTGTGAGAGGAAGAAATAGGATTCCAGTTGATGGAGAGAGAGATTTCTTTGGAGTTTCCTTGTGTTCATTTCTTCTTATGGGTTCTCCTTAGATTTCAACTTCCAAGAGAGTTTTTTGAAAAGATCAAATACTATTCTAGACTAGGCTTAGTAAGAATCCAAGACTCCTTCTACTACTCAATTGACCCACAAGCTATGCCAATACAAGCAAACAAAGGAAATTTGATCCACTTCTAGCACTACAAGGCAGAGAAGGGCGACACATTGTTGGGATATGTGTGGTCAAGGGCTTGCTCTAGTAACAATCATATGATCATGTGTGCATGTGTGTGTGTAGTGAAGCACACCTAGTGCTATGAGGTGTCTGGACCATGACATAGGTGGTGCTGATGTAGGTGCCTATGATGTAGGCATCCCTATTATGTAGGGGTTATCTCCTTTGATGTAGGATAGGTGCCTATGATCTAGGCCACCCTCTCTCTTAGTCTATAAAAGAGAGGCTTCCCTCTCAGATCAATGGAACACACACTCTTTGGTTCATTTGTGTTCTCACTCCCTCTTTCCATGATGCATATTTCCTCTCCCACTCCCCAACATGTGGTATCAGAGCCACCTTGAGACTCTAGCCCATTCTAGCTCCAAAATTCCATCTCGTCATCTTCTTCTCCACCCTCCACCTTCTTCCCCATTTTGCACCCTTTCTCTCCAAAACTTGCAGAGCTCAGTTCTCCTTCTCTATTGTGCCATTTTTTGAGCCCTCTATGCTGAAGCATCCTCATCCTAGGGCGACCCTCTGGCCCAATGGAAGTAAAGATATTGCCTCTACAACTCATGTTAACACTATCTCAATCTGGAAAACTTTCAATAAATTCTTATTGCTAGAGTATAATTCTTCCAATTGCTTCTAGCCATAGTAGGTTGATGCTACAAGGAGTTTGCTATCTGATTTGGAGCTCAAATGGTGCAGTGAGCATGCAAAACTTTGCAAAAGACCAATCGGAAATGACACACTTCTCCAAGATGTACTAGCGCACAATTTTTCCAATTCTCTCTGTTGGCTCTTCTTTGGTATACAAGTTTACTTTTGCATAGAAATACCCTTCAATAGCTTTTCCATTTTTATGAATTCTACCCTCTAAGTTGATCTGGTATTCTGCAAGTCACTTTGGCAATTTTTTGACATTTGATGATAAAACTTAGTTCATGTGGGTGTTGAGGATGATTTACTGTTAGTAACACTTTCAGTTAGTCAAGCATTTTCAAAATTCCTAGCTCTTATTCCTCTTCCAATGCTTCATATGTAAAAGCAAAGAAGAAGAAACAAGCACCTAGATATGTCAATAGAAAGGTGACAAATCTTGTGAAGAAAAAGTCATATAAACAATATTATTATTTTGATGCAAAAAGATTAGGATTCTTTGATTTTATGGCTTGCCATATGCACTTGTATAGTTGAGATTCATAGCCATTTGTAAGAGGGCAGACACTACCTAGACATAAACGTAAGACAGACACTACTTTTCATGGCCACCTTTATGCTAGACAGATTCAATGACCAAGGCTTCCATACTTGGCAAATGGAAATCAGATTTGTGCTTATGAAGGAGAATTTGTTGGATGTGGGATCAATCTAGGAACTTATTGTGGCAAAAACAATCACTTTCAGAAGTTTTGGAATGAGAAGAAAAAATTCAAGGAAAATATGGTTGAAGAAAGAACTCCATCAACAAATGAAGTCACAAATTTTGTGGTAGAATTAGCAAATGAAGAGGAAGATAAAGATTGGACCTTCTAGAGTCACAACATCTTTGAACTTTTGTCATCACTTGGTCATGTAGTCAATTTTGAGGTTCTCCACCTGGAGTAGTACTCCAAAAAGATGTTATGGTTATGTGTTTTAGTCCTTATAGTCTTTGTAAATCACCTTTAGTCACCATATAATGTAGGCCATGTGATATGTCTTTGCCTCCACAATACAGTCTTGCAGACATGAGAAACTAGGTCCATAAAAAGGCCTAAGATGTTAAAAATTGTACATGCAAGTGAGATAACCATTTGGGGGGATCCTATCCCATTTTGTAAACCTTGACCCTGGGGCACCTTTTCCAGCATGAGATCCTAGACATAGATTTATCCTTGACCACCATGAGATGGCAATGTGAAACTATGTGACTAGATGTATCCTTGACATAGCCCTTGAGGGGCGGTATGTGTGATCAAGGGCTTGCTCTAGAAGCAGGCATATGATCATGTGTGTTTGTGTGTGTGTATGTGTGTGTGTGTGTGTGTGTGTGTGTGTGTGTGTGTGTGTGTTTGTGTCTAGCACTTAGTGCTATGAGGTGTTTAGACCATGACACAAGTGATGATTTAGTACAAGGCCCCCAATTGGGGAGGTGCCTATGATGTAGGAGTCCCTATGATGTAGGCATTATCTCCTTTGATGTAGAAGAGGTGCCTATGATTTAGGCCATCCTATCTCTCATTATATAAAAGAGAGGCTTCCCTATCAAATCAATGGAACTCACACTCTTTGGTTCATTTGTGTTCTCACACTCTCTTGCCATGATGCATCTTTCCTCTCCTACTCCCCAACACATACAACAAGGCAAAGCTCGAGTCTGCAGCAAGCCCAATTCCTATAGCATAGGCATGGTGACATCCACCTAGCTTCTACAACCTCTCCAATAGCTACACATTCATCCATAGGCCTAGCCAACAAAGTGGCTCATTCAACCAAGCTCAATGAAACAATTAACTCTATAGCATATTTGCAAACAATGAATGAGCAGCATGGCTCCACCACCTGCAATGAACTAGAAGATCCAAACAATGACCTTCATCAACTAAGTGACCTACAATGCTCTCAACCAAGGCACCACCAAAGACTCTTATGACTCTCATAGGTGGCCAATAGCATGCAAGGTGACCAAGGCAATAACTCACTCAAGCGAGTAACACAACAACTTAGTGCAGCCCTAACAAATTGTTGGAGTAGCATGGAGACAAGATGGAGATACCAAGATGATGGAAAAGGAGAGTTTATTCATGAGAGATATTCCCAATATATAGGCACAAGTTACATCCAAGCATATGTGAGCTCAAGAGAGCATCTAGATCCACAAATTTCTCCCAGTATCTCTCAATCAGGTCCATCATTCTCTCAATCACACCTACTAGAACCTTCTACTATAACACACCTACTCTCACACACTCCTAGCATAGGACTCCTAGCCCTTAGGCACACACCCATACATCAGTTTGTCCTTCATCCCCCCCCACAAATTGATGACCTCATCCCTTAGCAGTAGTACATGGGATGCTCCATGGCTTGCCCACCATCATGTGGCAACACACATGGCCCCAACCTTTGACTCACTCCTAGGACTCTTGGTTTACAGCTGGAGGATAGACAATCACTATGCATGGAAATACCCTATGGGTTCAACAAGGTAAAACATAAGACTAACAATCATTTAAGGATGAACTATCCATGGCAGAGAACCATTATTGACCTCACACACAAACAACTAAGCTGAAGATGTGGGAAATTACCCCCTTTGATGGAATATCTTGTCCTTTCCCTCCTTCTCTTCCAAGCTACCATAGTATGAGGTAGATTGTCATTGGAGAGACTCTTAGTGTAGCTCTTTTTGTAACTCCTTTGCCCTTTGATCTTTCTTGCATCCTTCTTCTTCATGCCTTCTCTCTTAATGAGGTATGCTACCAAATGAGTAGCTTCAGGTAAGTTGACTTCAAGTATATGATCACATGCATCCCATATGCCTTCACATAAATCAAATATGAAGAGGGTCTTACCACTTGTTAGTAAAACAAGGGCAATGTCTACTCTTGTACATAGAAGCTCATGAATGTATGGCCTAATGCAATCATCCAAATGTAAATACATCTGATACATCATTGATAAGCATAATTTCCAAAGTGTTAGTGACACTTGGAGACTTGAAATCTGAATGAATCTCAGTCAACATATAGATTTGAGAGTCCAGCAAACTGAAATAGATAATAAGCATCATAGTTGACTAGTCAATTGATTTGAATAGTCAAACTTTGACTAAAATTCTCCAAGTTTTCCCAATTTGAAAGCAGAGAGTTCTAAGCTGAGAGTTCTGAGAAGCAGGTCAACAAAGAGAATAGCAATAGATTTGGCAAAGAATTCATCAAATGCACCTTAAATACTGAAGCATATGAGCTTAGATTTGAACTAGAGGTTCCTCATATTGTTTCCTAGCCACAGTCAAGAGGAATTTGGAATGATGCCCTATAGTAGGAGAATGAACAACAAGTTCGTTAGACTGTCAGAGTGGTGGCACGGGCAGCGTAGGTCAAATTTCATAAAATGCTTCTAGGTGGAAGTGCACCCTAGGGAGGTGGTTCTACATTTCAAAGGGCTAGGGAAATAGTCGCATGTAGAGGGAGAAAAAGCTTAAGGAAAAACGGGCATAAGAGGGAAGAAGAAGATGATGAAGAAGGTGAGTTTGAAGAAGATGAAGGAGGTGATGACACCTGGCACACGTGGGTAGAATCTCAAGGAGGATCATATAGCTCTAATACCACATGTTAGAGTAGCATGGAGACAAGATGGAGATACCAAGATGATGGAAAAGCAGAGTTTATTCATGAGAGATATGCCCAATATATAGGCACAAGTTACATCCAAGAGTGACATCATATGTGAGCTCAAGAGAGCATCTAGATCCACAAATTTCTCCTAGTATCTCTCAATCAAGTCCATGATTCTCTCAATCACACCTACTAGAACCTTCTACTCTAGCACACCTACTCTCACATACAACTAGCATAGGAATCCTAGCCCTTAGGCACACACCCATACATCAATTTGTCCTTCACAAATGACCTCTATGACTCCATCAACAAGGCAATGGCAGCTACAAGGTGCAAACAAAAAATAGAAGAGTTGACTCCAAAAGTACCTCCATGCTGCAAAGTAGACTCTTGGCTACTACAAAGACCCTACAAAGACCTACAAATGACAGTGGCTCCTGACATAGCCAAGGCGCTGCAACCATAAAAATGAGCTCCACCGTCAATGCACCCCCAAGACAAATGAAGCAAACATGACACATGCAAAATGTGTTCATGAATGCACCTTTAACAGAATGGACAACTCAAAGCACCGAGATGCACTTCCAATGGCTAACCTAAGCCCACAGTGGCTCCAATGACACTCAGTAATATGAGGAGCCAACAAATCAAGCCCACAACTCATAGCTCCATCAACTATCGACCAAGACACATATACCTCCAAGATGACTTCTAATACCATGCTAGGTCAAGTGCCTAAATGACTAAAAACCATCTGCAACATGACCTTGTTGATGGTCGTGACGGAATCCTTGATGGAATCCGCATGAATTCTAAAGCATCATGGCATATTCCACCAAAATCTAAAAGATTTAAGGGACCTTATCATGACAAGGTTGTGACTCCATGGCAACACAAAAAAGAGACATGGCATATAGGCCACCAACCTCATCCTCAAATACACCATGTGCAATATAGCCTAGACTACATGCCTCTAGCGTTGCCCATAAGCACCTGATAGAAGAGATTTTATAGCAACAAAAATCTCTCCATCCATGGAATCTGGAGATTCTAACATCGTATTCCATCCAACTTGATCTCCACTTTTTGGACCTTTAAGTAACACGTGGCTCCACAAGATTTTGCCACCATCTATTCATGTCATATGGTTTATTCACAAGGTCACCACACAACTTACAAGAGGGTAAGGTCACATATCTACCATGTGGAGGGTATCTACCACATCATTTATTTCTTGCCACGTAGGCATATTTGTCATGTCAACAACTCACCCTATCCTACCATGTCACCAGTCCACATCATTATGCCACATTACCTTATCACATAAGCTACCACGTCTCACTGTCCATGTTAGTAGCCACCTCATCAATGCCATGTCACCCCAACTACCACATCGCCTTGCCACCATAGTTATCAAGTCATCATTGCCATGTGGCACATTTGCCAAGCACTATTACCTCTCACAAGCACACTTTTCCCACTACATGTGCACACAGGTACCATATCACACTATTATCCACAAGCACACCCTTTGCGAGGAACAAATTTTCCATGTGAACATAGTTTCCGCATCATCATTTCTCTTTTCTTGCCTCTTCACCTAGATCAAGTAGTATCTTGATCTAGGAATAATTTGAGGTGCTCTAAAAGTAAAAGCGCTTCAATTTTTGTGCTCTACATGCTTGGTACATCATCCTCACATTTTGGTGCTTGTATCACACACTTCTTAGACTCATCGTCAAATCCACTTCTTGCACATGTTTAATACTCTTCATTAATGCATTTGACCTTACACCTAAAAGGAACAAAAGGAAAAGAAACCATTTGCTTCTTTTCATTGCTTGATAGTTGGTCTAGCTCTAGATCAAAGTAGATTAGTTCATCCATAGAAGAGAGAACTCCAAATCATCCAATCAAAGACATCCCAAGAATTCCCAACTAGTTCCTACTCGAAGTGAGTCCCTACACTCCCATGCAGTTTCACATTATCACATGTCCTGAAACTTGACTGTCTACGCATCATGAGAAGATTTTAGAATGCTCAAAGATATTGGCATATTGTTCAGTGGGCACATTGCATATCATTTCATTTTACACTCATTATAAAGCCTATAGGCTATTTTTCTGGCATTCGTGCACATTATTTTGAGACTTGTAAAGCCTCTTGTCTATTCCTGATATCATTTGTGACATAACACGTAATAGATTGGAATGTATTGTAGTTCTATTTTCACTAGTAGAGTTCAGATTGCACTTGATACAGAAGTATTATGCAATTTAGACAACATTTTTACATGCACTTTGAGTACATTTCTTGCATCATGTCTACCACTAGCAATCTCAATTTAGAGGCATATGCTAAGTTAGACAACTCCAATTATGACACATGGAAATACCGAATGGAGACCATTCTTGTACTTCAAGGAAAATGGGAGTATGTCAATGGGTCTACACCTCGACTATCTAGTGCACTAGCAAAAACACCCACCATTGTCACAACACAAGTAGAAGGGTCTATGCCTGCACCAACGGTGTCCACACCTGTGGTAGATCCTACCATTGCTAGCGCATAGGGATAATGGGAAAAGAAAGACAAATATGCATATCATTCAATCAAGAAAAATGTGCAATATGTCATGCTTTGACATCTCAACATAGTGAAGACATCCAAAGAAGCGTGGGATATGCTTGTAGCTCTTTATGAGTCTAACAACACATCCAAGATTCTCACATCAAGAAACTAGTTTCTGCAATGGTAATGAAATTGGTCATGCTTAAGAACAAGGATTACAACAATCAACTCATAGCAATAGGAGAGAATATGAATTCCCAAGAGTTGGTTCAAGTCATCCTGAATGGACAAGGAGAGGGATACAACAATCTAGTTCAGAGTATTGCCATTTAGAGGCAAATTCCAATAGTGGAGGAGTTAGAGTCAGTGTTACTTGGTAAAGAAATCAGGTTAAAAGCAATTAGAGCATACAAAGATCCTTCTAATGATCAAGAATTCATAGCCTCAGATAGAAGTAGAGGTAGAGGCATAAAATTTTAGAGAAGTGGTCATTAGCATCAATATCATCATGATCAAAATCAACATTAGCATCAGCATCCACAGTAGTATCATCATCATCATCCAAGAGTAAATCATTCCAACAAAGGAAGATGTTAAGGAAGAGGGAATGCACCTACCAACATGTCAAACATGTGAAGACAGTGGGAGAGAGTGAAGGAGTCTCACTTGCGGCTTTCTCACATACACAATGGGGGAATACACACAAAGGTGGAGGCTAAAAACAGTTTTCCTCTTCTTAGTTGTGAAAGCCAAAAGAACTCTAGTACAAAGAAAAATAGAAGAACCCTATATGTGGGTCTCAAACCAAACTCAGCTAACTAAGGTGGCATACTAATTGAGCCACGAACTAGAGTAGATAAGGATAGCTGTCATCCAACAATTATTCATGGGCGGTGTACCAACCGCATTTGCAGCTAACAAGTCGGTGACATAAATGCACAACGGTCACCCTGGCATATCACGAGTGGAGATCGATATCTCAACACTCCCCCTCGAGCTCAATCCTAATTCCTGCACACCAAGCAGGTCTCTGAACTTACGCAGCTTCTCTGTGCCCAATGCCTTCGTGAATATGTCAGCTACCTGATCCTCTATGCTGACATAAACTAGATTAATAAGACCTAGTAAAACCTTCTCCCGCACATAGTGATAATGCACCTCAATGTGCTTTGTTCTAGCATGATAGAGTGGGTTATTTGCCAAGTGTATACTGCTCATGTTGTCACAATAAATGACAACTGGCCCAGTGATGCATATCATAGAGTAGCTTATGCAACCAAGCTACCTCACATGCAGCCATTGTAGGCTGTTTCTTGCTACTCCAAGTGACTGGAGCACTCCCAAAAGAGAACACATATCCACTAGTAGATCATCTATCAGAAATACTACCAGCCCAATCAGCATCAGTGTATCCATGCAACTGTATCTGAACCCTAGCCTCATAAAATAATCCATACTGCAATGTGGACTTCACATACCTGAGTATGCATCTAGCCACATCCAAATGCGGTTTCCTTGGAGCCTACATAAACTGACTTACCAATCCAACAGCATAGCTCAAATCTGGCCTAGTAATAGTCATATAAATCAAACTTCCTACTATGCATCTGTACATAGTAGGGTCTTCTAGAAGCTCACTTGCATCTGTGCTCAGCTTCACATTCTGCTCCAAAGGAACTGAAATAGGCTTACAGCCTGTCATCCCATATTTAGACAGAATGTCCAATCCATACTGCCTCTGCAAGACCTGTATCCCACTTGGTGATCTAATCACCTCAATGCCCAAGAAATAATGCAGCTCTCCCAAATCCTTCATCTCAAACTTCTGCTTCAATAGCATTTTCACATGAAGGATATCTTCATCACTATCACTTGTGATGATCAAATCATCAACATAAATGACAAGCAGCATAATACCTTTCTCTGTTTTTCTCACATAAAGTGAGAACTCTGCCTTGGAAATCTGAAAGCCAATAGTGACAAGATACTGTCCTATCTTGTCAGACCATGCTCTAGGTGCTTGCTTCAAGCCATACAAGGCTTTCTTCAACCTACAAACAAACTCAGGATGAACAGCATGAACATAACCTGGTGGCTACTCCATAAACACCTCTTCTTGCAAATCACCATGCAAGAAGGCATTCTTTACATCCATCTGATGTAAAGACCATCCCTTTGATGTAGCCATAGCAATGACTGCTCTTACAGTTGCCATCCTTGCAATCAGACTGAATGTTTCTCCATAATCAATGCCATATGTCTGTGCATACCCCTCGACTACTAATCTTGCCTTGGATTTGTTCACAGAACCATCTGCATTGTGCTTCACCTTATAAACCCACTTATAGCCAATTGCATTCTTGTCTTTAGGTAAAGGCACCAATTCCCATGTAGCATTTGCTTCCAAGGCATCCATTTCTTCATCCATGGCTTTCTCCCATTTTTCTTTTCCCATGGCTTGCTCAAAAGAAGTGGGTTTTGGTTCTCAAAAGAAGTGGGTTTTGGTTCTTGTGTCACTTTGACCATATATGCATAGTGAATGGCTATAAATCCATCATGTTTCAGCCTATCCATAGGATACTTGACCCTGGTAGACCTGTACAAAATAGGCTCACTTCCAAGTGCTTTCAAAACATCCCTGGTCTTCCTTACTCCAGGTGTAACAACAAAAGGAATACCCAACTCATCATCAATGCTCTGTTCTGAGCCACTGGATACACCATCCACATAAGAGTGACCTGCATTCACATTAAACATGGGCTAATCTACCTTCTCTTTTCCTTTTTGTGATACCTGCAAACCACTATCTGCATTGCTTTGAGGAGATTCTTCTGATCTCAATCTGCCTGTCCATGGCGAAGTATGTGAACCACTGCTAGAGGAAACTACAGGTCCACTAATATTTTGTGATTGCTGCTGTGAATTTTGTGCAGCATTACCATTTTGTGCATCTACATCAATCATCACATTTACTGGTTTATAACAGCTGCTCATCTCATAAAAAACATCTCTGCTCACTGTAAACTTACGAGTAGAAGGGTTATAGCATCTATACCCTTTCTGCTACAGAGAATAACCAATACAGATGCACTTCTCAGCTTTTGGATCCAACTTGGACCTCAACTCATCTAGCACATAAACATAGGCAATGCAACCAAAAATTTTCAAATGAGAAATATCTAGTTTCCTACCAGTATACATCTCCTCTGGCGTCATGCCATGTATTGCTGCAGTGGGAGTCCTGTTCATTATGTAAACTGCTGTAGCAACTGCTTCAGCCCAATAATAATCTGGTAGATCTTTTTCATTTAGCATGGCCTGAGATACCTCTCCAATATGCCTGTTTTTCCTTTCTGCAAGTCCATTTTGTTGTGGGGTATGACTGCATGAATATTGCTGCTTTATGCCATGCTCCTGCAGGAACCTTGCAAACTCATTTGAGAGGTACTCTCCCCCTCCATCTGACCTTAGGCATTTTATTTGCAGGCATGTTTCTTTTTCAATCCACTTCACTTTTCTTTTTCATAAAATACACCCAAACTTTTCTGCTGTAGTCATCAATAAAAGTGATAAAATAATGATAGCCTCCAATAGATGCAGCTTTAGTAGTCCACATATCAGAATGGATTAATTCCAATGGCTTCTTACTCTCTTGAACATGCCTAAGAAATGGTTTCCTTGCATGTTTTCCAAATTGACAGGCTTCACATACCTTATGCATTTCTGCAACCTTGAATTTAGGCAATCCTGTAACAATATTTTGGGCGTGCATTGATTTAAGTCACTGTACATTAACTTTGATCGGCTAGATTCATCTTGACATCGACCTTCCCAACCAGATGTGTGATCACACAATTGCTAATCTAGGTCATCTTGGTTCTGTGATTGCTATTATATGTTTTCCTATTTCATCTTCTATAGCCTATCCTCCTTCAATAGGGTCTCTTGGACCAATTATGGCCTACCTACATTTTGCATGCTTTAATTCAACCTTGATTGCTTGTATGATCCACACTATTTCTTGTAGGGTCCCCGCTATAAATATCTATTAGGAGTTTCATGTTTGTGGGTATACATAGATTTCAATATGTTTTAAAGAAATTGTGTTGCACGTGTTCAGTGTGTTTGTGTATACACTTTGATTTTCGCTATCATCGTAACATAGCAATGATTGTTGTGTTGATTACATAATTTCTTTCACTTTTGTATTTGTAATGATTTTCAAGTGTTAACATAATGCATTATGATTGGTGTGTAAATTAGTTAATTGCATCCACTTTGGTTTTCATATGGCCGAGTGCTTATGTGATGATTGTGGTGTGGATTAGATTTATACTTCTTTTCTTATGGCAGCCACCTGGATGGTAGTATGATACTCGAAGCAAGGTGATGGCCCATTTCGGCCAGCTGGATTCACCTTACTTTGGTAAAGTACAATATATATATATATATTGTATATAGGTGTCAATAGAGCTAGTTATTGTTTAGATGATGGCTCGCTTCGGTCGACTAGATTCATCTTGACAACAACCTTCTCAACTAGATGTGTGATCACACAATCGTTGATCTAGGTCATCTTGGTTCTATGATTGCTATTATATGTTTTCTTGTTCCATCTTCAATAGCCTATCCTCCTTTGATAGGTTCTCTTGGACCAATTACGGCCTACCTACATTTTGCATGCTTTAATTCAACCTCTATTTCTTGTACAATTTGTGCTATTACTTGTAGGGTCTGTTAGATATCAATGCTCCACTCTCGTGTAGCTACGCAGGGGCTATGCGGGAATTAGCTAACTCTACTTGTAAGCCCCCCATATGAGGAGAAGGCATTTGAGTAGCTCGGTTATCTGGTAGGTCTTGGTTTGGAAACTAGATGGGGGCCATGTGTGGCCTGATGGCTTGACAGCTTCAGATAGAGTTGGCACACTGCCAACTAGGATACATGCAAGTGCAAGAAGGCATCCCATGACTGACCGCACTGAGGGCAGATGGAGCATTTCCCAGGGCAGCCCACCACATTCGGGCTATGAGGCATGTTTGGAGCCCCAGATGATCCCGGATGGCTCTGGGCCGGAACGGAAACCATAATGAGTTGCTCTATCCTGTGCCATGGTTGTAACGTGTGGTCGATGGCCTATTTTAGGACTGACCTCCAATCGGATGTTTTGGGCCGATTGGGTCGGGCTCCCAATTGGGTCTAACTGACTATGACTGGTGGCTATATAAGAGCAAGCCCGTGAAGCCCATCATCATCACTGGCTATAGCAACCCTGATTCCTTAGCATCCAGCCTCCGTCCTCTACTATTTCCAGAGCGCACGGTTGGGAGGCAGCACCATTTATTGTATTAGTTTTATAGTAATCAAAATTTTGATTCTCCATACTATCTGCATTTCTCTCTTGCATACGAGATCATCCTGTTATCTGTTGAGCACAGAGGTTGTATTGTTTTCTTACATGGTATCAGAGCTTGGGCTCTAGCAAGAAGATTTGGTAGTGTGTTTTTGTTTGCAAGCAGATTGTGAGAGATGGCCCAGCCCGCAAGGCTACGAATCCCACCATTCAGCGAAAGCGAAAAGTTGGACGGCACTAACTATCCACTCTGGAAGTTCAAGATAAAGACCATCCTAAGCGCATACGAGCTTTGGGATACTACTATTGGGGTGGACGTGAAGCCGACCAGATCCAACAAAAGCAAGACAACAGATAGTCCCAACTACGGATCAGATTCTCGCATGGACAAGAAGAAATGCAGATGTGATGTGTTCTATTATCTGTAGTGTAAGTGATTATGTCATGGCATTAATTCAACATGCCACCACAGTGGAGGAGGCATGGACGGTCTTGAAAAATCAGTACAAGACCACGAATCAAACGTAGATCTGGAGACTCAACTCATGAACGAGAAATTATCTGAGTCTAAAATGGCAGAGAAGTTCATCACTAGGGTGAAGAATCTACGTGATCAGATGACTGCGAATGGCATCACCATCACCAGTGAGAATCTAGCATGAAGGTGCATACAGATTCTCCCACCAAAGTACGATGGTCTTGTTACGGTGCTGAATACGCAGAATAGAAATCCACCCCTCAACTTTGAGGATTTCAGGCGATGCTTCTGGAGGAGGAGATGTGTTAAAAGATGAGGATTGGAGAAGATTTGGCTTTCTCGGCTGGATCAAAGAAAGGTAAGGGTAAGGACTCTGGTAACCCATCTTCTTCTGATGATAAAAAGAGAAAGAAGAAGATCATCATGCTTCTATTGCAAAAAGGTAGGGCACAAGCAGAATGAGTGCCGGAAGAAGATTGTAGATGAGAAGAACGGAGTAAAGAAAGAGTCCAGCAATAGCACGCAGGCAGTACCAGGAGAGCTGTTTGTAGCAATTGAGGAGATTTGCACGAAGGTAGTTCATGTACCTGCAGATGAACCTTGGATTATTGATAGTGGTGCATCACGCCACATGACTAGTTGGAAGGATTGGTATACCTCTCTACATCCGATAGGGAATGATATCCTGATAGCAGTTGGCAATGATGCAAAATGTCTAGCAAAAAGAAAAGGTACGATTGCTCTCAAGTCAGATGGAGTTATAAAACAGTTGTCCGATGTTCTTTATATGCCAGATATCAAGAGGAACTTGTTGTCCATTTCTGCAATCACGGATCGGGATCTCAAAGTTCACTTTGATAAGAATGGCACACAGATTTTGGATCTTCAAGGGAAGGTCATTGGTAAAGGTACACGGCACAACAACATCCCTTCCTAAAGAGGCTAGTAGGGAAAATGCTCCTCTAGAGCTCGTTCACATGGACCTCTACGGAAAGATGGAGATGAAAGCTTTGGGTGGTTCCTACTACTTCATGACGCTGATCGATGACCATAGTAGAAGGATATGGATATACTTCCTGAAGACTAAAGATGAGGCTTTTAGTAAATTCAAAGAATGGCATGTAATGGTCGAAAAATGGGGAGGAAGGTGAAGAAGTTGAGATCAGGCAGAGGTGGTGAGTTCACATCAAGTGAATTTGAAAGTTACTGCAAAAGTCACGAGATCAAGAGGCAGAAACCCCCGCCACATACATTACAACAAAATGGAGTAGCAGAGCGCAATATGCGTGTCATCTACAAAATGGGCAGGAGTATGATGAAAGGGAAAGATTTGCCAAAGACTTTCTGGGCTGAAGCATGTAACACACAGTTTACATTCTGAATCGTAGCTACACGAAGGCTTTGAATGCGATGACTCCACTGCAGGCCTTTTCTTGTAAGAAACCTTCAACTGCATATTTCAGAGTTTTTGGATGTGACTATTTTGTGCATGTCCCTAATGCCAACAGGACCAAATGGGAACCGAAGAGCCAAAAGTGTATTTTCTTGGGCTACAGTGAAGAGGTGAAGGGTTACTGTCTCTATAATCCTATTACCAAGAAGGTAATAGTAAGTCATGATGTGGTCTTCTCAGAACAGCCACATCAATCGAAGGAGGATGCTTCCTTCCCAGACAACCAGGACTAGGATATCCATCCAGTACACCCACCAACAGTAGACCGAACTCCCCCAATGGTGCTTGGGAGGATTCAAGATAAAGAAGAGGAAGAAGAGCCTGCAGAACCACAATGGCAACGGCCACTCCCAAAGTGGGTAAAGCAGCTTTTGGATGGTAGAGAACCTCCAGCCATTGAGGAGGAATCATCCGAACACTGCCGGTCCAAGAGATTAGAGGAGCAAAGAAGGGTGTAGGAACACTTGGTCAACTACGCTTTGATGACAGAGGTGATCCGTGCTGAAGAACCCAAGTGTCTTGAAGAGGCACAGGGTGATGATAGGTGGATGGAGGCTATGCAGTTGGAGTATGGCTCCATAATGAAGAACAACACTTGGGACCTTGTGGATTGACCACCAAAACACAAGGTAATCAGCACCAATTGGGTGTACAAGACCAAGTACAAGTCTGATGGCACGTTGGATAAGTAAAGGCTCGGCTCATGGCAAAAGTATTTGCATAGGTACATGGTTTTGATAATCAGGATACTTTTGCTCCCACAGCTCGACTAACCACAATTTGCAGTGTTTTGGCTTTAGCAGCACAGGAAAGTTGGCTCGTGTTTTAGATGGATGTAAAATCTTCCTTTCTGAATGGAGATCTCAAGGAGGAGGTATACGTGGAACAACCACCAGGTTTTGTGATCCCTGGTTCAGAAGGTAAAGTCTGTAAACTAAAGAAGGCACTTTATGGGCTGAAACAGGCCCCACGAGCATGGTTCCAATGGATTGATGCATACTTTCTACAAGACGGGTTTAGGAGGAGCCCATCTGATGCAAATTTGTATACCTACAGAGGAGGAGACAGGTGTATGATCATGGTGCTTTATGTGGATGACCTTATCATAAGAGGGAATCATGAAGAGAAGATCTCACAGACAAAGCAGTTGCTAAAACGAGAGTTTGAAATGATAGACCTCGGACTAATGTTTTTCTATTTGGGGATTGAAGTAAATAGATCTTCATTTCACAGTTGAAGTATGCTAGAGAGATACTGAAGGCATTTGGCATGGCTGAGTGCAAGACAGTTGGCACCCCTATGGAGGTTGACATGAAGCTCTCAAACGAGGATTCATCACCACTGGTGGACGAAATGAAGTCTAGAAGGCTTGCAGGCAGTTTGATTTACTTGTGCAACACGCAGCCGGACATCAGTTTTGCGACTAGTATACTAAGCAAGATTTCGAATAAGCCCCGAGAGAACCATTGGAGGGCAGAGATGCAAGTGCTGAAATACATCAAAGGCACACTTGATTATGGCATCACCTATACCAAGGGCAACATCTTGACTAGATTCTGTGACTCAGATTGGGCAGGAGACGTGGACAGCAGGAGATTAGTGACAGGTTACTATTTCTCACTTGGATTTGGAGCTGTGTCATGGGTCAGCAAGAAGCAACCCATAGTTGCTCTTTCTTCTACTGAGGCTGAGTACAAATCAGCATGTTTTGCCTCTTGTGAGGCAATGTCATTGAGGAGGATTTTAGGAGACATGGGTGCAGTGCAGAACAAGCCTATGCAATTGTCATGTGACAATCAGAGTTGCATGGCAACTGCAAAGAACCCTGTGTTCCACGCTTGCACAAAACACATTGAGATTCAATATCACTTTGTACGCAAGCTCATCATGGATGGAGAGGTCGACTTGGTGTACTGTCTGACTACAGAGAATGCTGTGGACATCTTCATGAAGGCTCTTGGAAGAGACTTGCGAGAGAGGCATCTTCATCGACTTGGCATTGGGCTGAAAAAGTAAGTTCACTTGCAGGTGGACATTGAGGGGGGGTGTTAGATATCAATACTCCACTCTCGTGTAACTATGTGGGAACCAACTAACTCTACTTGTAAGCCCCCCATATGAGGAGAAGGCATTTGAGTAGCTCAGTTATCCAGTAGGTCTTGGTTTGGACACTAGATGGGGGCCATGTGTGGCCTGATGGATGGACGGCTTCAAATAGAGTTGGCACACTGCCAACTAGGCTACATGCAAGTGCGGGAAGGCATCCCATGATTGATCGCACTGAGGGTAGATAGAGCATTTTCCACCACTCTCGAGCTGCGGGGCCTGTTTGGAGCCCCAGATGATCCTGGATGGCTTTGGGCCAAACGGACACCATAGGTGAGTTGCTCTATCTTGCGCCACAATTCTAACATGTGGTCGATGGCCTATTTCGAGACCGACCTCCAGTTGGCTGTTTTGGGCAGACTGGGTCGGGCTCCCAATTGGGTCGACTATGACTGGTGGCTATATCAGAGCAAGCCCGTGAAGCCCATCATCATCACTGGCTACAGCAACCTTGATTCCTTAGCATCCAGCCTCTATACTCTACTGTTTCTAGCACTCCATCAAAGCTTCTCACATAGGAGTGCACGGCTTGGAGGCAGCGCCATCTATTGTATCAGTTTTACAAAAATAAAAATTTTGATTCTCCATACTATCTGCTTTTCTCTCTTGCATACGAGATCCTATTATCTATTGAGCACAGGCATTGTATTGTTTTCTTACAGGGTCCACGCTATAATTATCTATCAGGAGTTTCATGTTTGCATGTGTGGGTAGATTTCAATATGTTTTTAAAGAAGTTGTGTTGTGCATATTCTGTGTGTTTGTACGTACACTTTCATCATTGTCATTGTAACATAGCAATGATTGTTGTGTTGATTACATAATTCTTTCGCTTTTGTTTTTGTAATGAATGTTGAGTGCTAATATAATGCATTATGATTGGTGTGTGAATTAGTTAATTGCATCCGATTTGTTTTTTGTATGTACACGTCGTCGTTGTAGCACAACTGGCTGAGTGCTTACGTAATGATTGTTGTGTGGAAGAACTCAAACATACAATACAACACAACAGAGTGTTACTCTATCAGCATCACTATACGACAACAAACAAAGCGATACCCTTTGTACTTTTGCTTTCCTCATGGTAGCCACCCCATTAAAGAGAGATAAAGAGAGACACTTGGAGAATAGAGTTGCAATACCTTGTCCGTAGGGTTTGCGTCCCACACATTATTAGACTGAGGAGAAAATTAGAGAGATGCCTCATACCAAGTCTATGGTGGTTGAAATGCAAGAGCACTTATTTGCTCAATTTAAATGCAACTGAATGAGGCATGGAGAGGTGGAGTGGGCAAGTGAAAGAGATTGTATTGAACTTCCTACCTAGTGTGTTGGGTGATATAGTTGTGCAATGGCAAGTGGTAAAGCAGTAAGAGCCCCTGACAGATGAAGCAAGGACTGCACTACCATTCATAGAAAAAACAAAAAGGAGAAAGGGGTAGTAGGTAGACTATCAAATGTCACCATCCAATATTATACCCAGATAGCCAGTGGTTCCTTTGAAAGGATTGACTAGAGAAGCCAAGACGATAAGGCACACATAGATCTATGCACGAAGTTTGCCGACTTGTGCTCTACCATGATACACTTCCCAGAGCTAGTTGCATTGAGAATTAGATAGAAGAATTGTCGAGGGAGTGGAAGGAAGAGTGTATCGGGTTAAGATAGAGGGTGTGTTAGGTTTCAAGCCAACCCTATCTTATGCTAGCAAGAAGTTGAGGCATGATACTACACAAGCACATAAATTTTGTTGAATATAGAGATGGCAATGAACGTAATGCATAGGGCCATGTGTCAAGCCATTGGTTACACGCATGTTAGCGACCTTTCATTAATAGGTCCATACTTCAATGGAGGTAGTATTCATGACATGCTCATGAATCTACCTTCCATGCATCATGATTATCTGAACTGAGCAAGGCGAGGAAAACCCCATGAGCAACATCGAAATGGGTCCAGCATGATATGCGGAGTTAGATGCAATCACACTTGTTCTCTAAAAATGCTCTGGCAATTTGTGTTGCTATTGCCAATGAAATGAAAGCAATGCATGAGCAGGGGTTTAGACATGTTGACTTGAATGTCAGCAACTACGTGGTGGATTTTACGCCAAATGTAAAATTTGTACATGTGGGCATTATTGGCTGGGGAAGGTGCTCGGGGGTGCACCACTAAGAAATCCTAGGTATCACGTGCATTCAAGGGGTATTAAAAAACCCCTCAATTAAATATTTTTCTCCAATAAAACCATGCCTCTGTACATATAAACTAATGGATTTTTTAATAAAGTTGAATTAAAACCCGTCTCCTATTATTGTAAATCTATTAAAATTTTCCCAATAGTGGAATTAAAATTTTCCCAAAAGTGGAATTAAAATACCCCTCCTTTTGAATGCATGTGGTACACTAAAATTTTGGGAGGTGAACCCCTCGATGGAAGGTGTCTCCTTAGGACTGAGAGCAAGCCCGAGCAGCTATAGGTGCTTGCTCCAAAGTCACAATTTCCTTGGTTTGCACCAAAGCTGTATGTGAGAAACGATGCATACCCTCAACCAAATGGTGCATGGTCAGACATGTCAAACTTCTATGCTATTGGTTGGTTACTTTTGGTGAAATAGCCAATTTTCTTGTGGGCTGCAGGTTTGTACTGTCAACTAAGCAAATGTATCTAGGGCACGTAATCAAGCTATTGTGGGATTACAAAACAAACTTGTGCCAGAATGAGCCCCAGGAAAGGATGACAATGGACTTGCTATGCTAGCTAGACTACATGCACACATTGTTGACAAAAATGCCACAATGCCACCAATTGATAATATGAAACCCTATATTCAAATGTGCAATTTGGCATCTCATCATGTCTCAATTTACAATTTTGGATAGTTTTGTATTTAGAGAATGATGTTGATTTTGTGACCTTGTTGCTTCATAAGTCATGTACTTTTAAAATATTCTTAAATTATATTTTACACTGTCTTTGAATGGATGTTGGATAATGTGATTAGATGTTTAGGGTTTAGGGTTTGATATTTCGACCATTGGTTGTATGACTACAATCTCATGAGATGATCTTTTACAATTGTATGAGAACAAAATGTTGGAATGCATGTATGGCTCATGTTATGAACTCGTGTCTTTGTTATTAGGTTTAGCATTTCTAGGATCACGATTCACAACAATGGCATCATCATCAAGAACACCCTCTCAACCATCCACACAAGACAAGTACCAAGAAGAAGAAGACACATGCATGTGTGCTACTCAAGCCATAAAGTTCATGATGGATGTGGCTTATGCCACCATGCAACCTACAACGAGAGATCAAGCAAAGGAAATTGTTTTTGCCAGTCATTTCCATAACACTCAATCCTCTTTCATTGGTGCTTTTCCCTTATCCTTGCAAGCAGGTTCTCGCTATTCTTGGCATCTTTGTAGAGTAGGTTCTTTTGTCACTATTGGTGGTGCATATGTACTCATTGATGCTCTTGTATTGATAGATTTGGGGCTCCGCTCCTACTTTTGTGATGGAGATGGTGTACATTTAGGCTTAGGGCAAGCATGGATGGGTTGTTGATTGTTTTGGCAAGGCTTGGGTACCCGTATATAAGAGCTTCCAAGGTAATATCCCTGAGTGCTAGTGATGACTCTAGCACTCAAGGTCACACGCAGGGTGAAAAACTGTGCCTATGAAGAGACTGTGCTTGATGATGTGGCAACTTGGTGCACATGCAGTGATTGTGTGTGCCTTGTAGGAGAGGTAACTATGATTGACAGGGGACTACCACGTGGTAGTGCTAAGGTGGTAAATGACATGGCACTTTGACTTTGATTGGTTGATTTGGCAATTGACTAGTCAAAGCTGACCTGTCATTGAGGCCCATTGTGTGCTGTCTTAACCAAGCCATCAAAGAGAATGCACTCATCATCTGGGAGATGATCGCAAAGAAACCTCATAGCGGAGCTATTCCCCTATACTTTACGAAGATGCTATACGCAAAGTTCGTGCTTTGCCATGAAGTGGACTTTGCCCTAGGTGCTTGAGTACGTGAGCAACCACAAGTGACAAGTGGAGACTCATGGTAGTAGAACCTCTTGAATAATGCAATTTCATGATTGTCATATCGAACACTAGAATAGAACACTTTGTGGACAATCACATCACTACAAACATTTTGATGTTTGGTTTTGCAAACAAAGACATACAAAATGAATAGACCTATGAACGCTTGCAAGAAATGAAAGAAAGGTTGTTGTTTTGGTTATGGAAAAGACAACAATAGTTTTCTTCCACTTGAACAAAGAAAAATGACTCCAAAATGCAAAGCCAACTAAAAGGATATTTGCACATTATTGGTAGAACCATCAACACTTTCAATGGAATATAATGGGTGCTTGCAGTTTCTCAATAAGAATACTTACTCCAGGGATGGTTTTAGCGAAACGATGCTTATATATTAATATAAAATCTTGGTGAAAGTTTTCAAGCTCATTTTTTAAGTTTCACAATATTGGTAGAATGTAATATTTTTTTTATGTTTTTTCTTTTGAATTTTGAAGGAAAAAATGTGAATGCTGGCGAAAGTTTAAATTTTTTTGCATAAAAGTTTCAAATCTTGGCGAATGTTTCAAACATTTATTTTTATTAGACCATACAAACTTTCAATGCAAATATAGAAGTTTATCTTCTTAACGAAACTAACTTGAAAAAATTCATACATGACAATGGTTGACAATCTAGCTAGCAAAGCAGTGAATCATGCTCCTGCAAATGAACTTGTGTGAAATGCGATCTTGAACACACAACACAATAGTGCACAACTATTTGTTTTTTGTCCCTTCCTTTGACAAGTAGCAATATAAAGTTTTAAAATGTCAATAAAAGCGAGCTATAAGAGTGCACATTGCTTTTGAAATATCACACACAATTTCAAGCATGGACCCACAAAGCATCAAGACGTTTTCTTCTGAGAAATTATCAACAAATATGCACATAGAAAACAAGGTTTGTGTGAAATATATGTGGCATCCTTTGCTAGCAGCTACACATGCAGTTGACATTCTATAAGGTAGAACAAGCATCCTAGGAGAATATGATTCAACAACTACAAGAAAGAAAAAGACCTCAAGAATAACTGTCATGAGATGGAGATGAGATGTGCTTTCTTTATTTGCCATTCACTCACAACGAGCATGAACTGAATGTGGATTTTCCAACATGGCATGACATCTCCATGACATTTATTCCTAGCATCATGAAACAATAGGAAAAAACAAGGAGTAATTCAACAAGCTAGTGCAAATTGTCCTAGGATGTTGAGGTGTTCTATCGTGTCCACCTTAGCATCGATATAGACGCATCACATGAGCAATGGCAATGAAAGTTTGGGGCAAAAATTCAACTCTACCACAAAGGTTGCACCCACTTGCAGCACCAACATTTCAAATATAGTCTCATGCCAAACAACCAATTCCACTCATCTCTATGCAAACTCAACACAATGCATTGTCTTCTCGTTCACGATGTGCTCCTCAAAAAATGGTTGAGCTTGCAATCCAATTCATTTTCTATTTTTATACAGTAATGTTGGTGGGGGGAGAGATTGTTTTGCTCTTAATCCAAGCTCTTTTGTGCCATTACTACCTATAGCAAACAAAAAACACCAAAAAACAATAACTTATTCTACTCAAGTGAGTGATTTTCTCAAGTTGAACTATGACACACGCAAAACCACTTCAAAATTTGGCTCAACTCTTTATTTTTTGGTGTTTTCATTGGATTTGACAAACAACAAGCTTTTAATCATACTAGCTACCTTCTTGTATAGAAAAACATCAAAAAATGATAAAAACTAGCTCAAATGCACGAAAATGGCTTCATGGATAGAAATGAAAAACCAAGGTTTCTCTACTGCACTCACATTTTCTTAATTCTTTTCTGCTCCAAAATCATTCCTAATCTCCACAAACAAAGCCTACAACATTGTGCAATGGGTGGTTTATGAAAGGAAGAAAATGCATCACAAAAACATACCTCTATCTCCCTGGCAATGGTGCCAAAGACGTGTACTTTGGTGGTAACACACGTGTTGTGGGGGTCTTGGAATGATGATGTCAAGGTATCCACTCCCAAAATGCTACTTGCGGGGGCCTTAAGATGCAAAAGCCTACACTTGTGTCATGCAAGCCCTACCAGAATGTGTACAAGTGATTCCATGAGAGGAAGAGGGAGGGAGAGGGAAAGGTAAGAGAGGAGAGGGGGCTGGGAGAGAAGGGGGGAAGTGCAAGGTGATGAGTGGCTATCACAAGGCAACACACCAAGAAAGCAAGCAACCATACTCATGAACAAGAGTTGAGACAATGAGAGCTTGTATTCCAATTGTTGCAACTAAGACCAAAGTCAACCATTTGGCCTTTTATACATGTCACCTTTTGAAGGGAGGGCCAACCCTATTCCTTGTACCACTCTCTCTCTCTCTCTCTCTCTCTCTCTCTCTCTCTCTCTTGTTACAACCACTTGGGCCCATATGGTACCAAGGCATGCTCTCAACCTTTCCTTGTCTCCAAATTCCTCTTATGTTATCCATATACAGAATCCAAATGGCCCTAGTATTATCCTTGCCAATTTGGGTGATCTAGGAGACTACTTCAAAATTGAGCCATTTGTGGCTCAAAACCCGTAGGGTTCGGATGGGCCAGAATTGTTAAAATTCTCAATGGCTTAGTAGCAAGAGAATTTCCTCTTTGTTTGTAATAAAAGCTTTTAATCCTTCTATTTCACACTTGGATTCCTCGGTGAATTCTTTTAAAGGAGACCATTTTGGATGCATTTCCTTTCTCGGAATTGAAGTTAAGAGATTGTAAGGTTCTTTAGGTTCCCTTATTGTCTCATGCGAATATTGTTTCCACTGCATTACTACTTCTTCATCCTTTTAAAAAAGGTAGAAGTAGTGTGGATTTCTATGATCTATCAAGGCATCACCACCTGTTTGAATGAAAGGTAGAATAAATCTCTTCCAATCATACATTCTTTCAACCATAGAGCATATTGTACCTTCCTTGTTGCAGCCACCAAATTGCCTCCCACATTTTCTTATTAAGTCATCGATCATCTCAATGTCCTTGTGTTTTAGATCTCTTGAGACTCTGCTAAAAGTTTGATCAATATCCTCATATGTATGCCAAAAAAACACTAAGAAACAAAGTACATAGATTTTCTCAAAGCATTGTTTCTTGCCTACATAGGTAATGCAACGTATAACATAGGCAAAACTAGAATACACTCTGCTCCACACCTTCCTCTCCTTACCTCCTCCTAGAAAATCCTCCCAGGGGGGTTCATGCATAAATATGTAAGTATAGCATGTGGGTTCAATAGAAGGAGCTTTTTAAATTTGGTTTTGACATATATTTCACATATAAAAGGGTATCATATAAAGGGAGTATTCACATATTGAATAGAAAAAGGGTATGTTTATTCATGAGATTAATTTATAGATAAAGGGTTTTACAAATAGGCCTTAATGCACATGATATGTAGGGTTTGTACATAGGTAGCCCCATGATTGAAACCTCTCAATCAAGAAGCTCCAAAATTTGTCCTCTATGTACAAAAACATGGACTTAATAGTATTTGATGAGATTTCATTGATTTTGGCTAGAGCAGATTCATTGCTGCTCAACTGACATGCGAATGCATGAAATAAAACACAACCATGGTGATCCATTTAGAAGGACTTGATATACTTCTTTGTGGTGACTTTTGCCAAGCAAGCCCTATGATGGTCAGCTAGATATTCTTTCAAAAAACAAATGTCTTTACCAATGCTACCATCAGTTTGGATGGATCATGTCATGTACTTTGAGCTCAAAGAGCCTATGCCTCAACAAGATGCCTCATACCTTGAACACCTGGTTCGCATAGTGTGGGAGCACACTTCCCGACTGACATTGAAATCTTGAATGCACTTTGTTGTCGCTCTCCTCCGAATAAAGCATTTGTACCACACCTTTTCTACACAAGCACTTGCCAAACACTTGACAAACACAATCAAGATGTCTTACCACACTTCTTGAAAGCAAGGGATGCTAGACATAAAATATGCAGCAAAAGAATAAAGATACCAATAGACCCAAAGTCAACCAGAGACTTGCACACAGAGTTACAACTAAAGCCAAGTATGATAGTGGAAATATGCTCTACAAATCCAGACATTGTTGAGGGCCTTGTCAATGGAGCTATGGTATTTTTAAGAACTCAACCACAAATATCAAGCCTGTAGTTGATTGGGTGGAATTTAACAACATATCAATAGGCAAACAAGCATGGTATAAATACTCATCCCTCCGCACAACATGTTTTCTATCCAATCACTTAACACAAGGTCTTTCGCTCATTTGGATGAATTAGCTATAAACACTTATTTCAGTAATTTTGGACTTGTCAATGTACAAATTCATTTTTACATATACTTTTGGACTAGCTTTCCGATAAAATTTAAGAAAAAACCCAATCTTCAAAGCATAGATGAAACATAAAAACAAGCAAATTTTTTAATATTTTTAAAGGAGATGAAACTAAAATTATAAAATTTAACACAGCTTCATATAAGTTACACCAAAAAATAAGATTCCACAGTTGTAAATTCTCTTAATATTTATAATCGTGTTAACAAACACCTTTAAAAGTTACAGTATTAAGAAAACTCTCACAATATTTATAAAGGTGTTGATAAACAACAAAAGTTACAATAAGCCTCAGATAAGTTACACCAAAAAATAAGATTATGCAGTTGTAAACTCTCTTAATATTTATAATGGTGTTTAGGAAACACATTCAAAAGTTACAACTAGATGTAGCCAACTCTCACAATATTTATAAAGGTGTTGACAAACACCAAAAGATACAATAAGCCTCTCACTGGAAGGAAAATCTATTTTCTCTTGAAATCCTAGATTCAACCCATTCAAGGGTTGAGTTCATCTCATCATCATCAATGTAGTTAAAACTACAGAAGAGAAGTAAGGAATTATAGATTTCCCCTGTAGAGCACTTTCTTTATTCCGAATGGCTTGTGCTTCCTAGTGTAGAAATCTTCCATAACGAGCCACACGCGAAGATATCTCACTTTGAAATTATGTTAGCTCTCTCCTATATGAATGCAATCTATCTATTTCACTAGTAGCCATACTTATTTTTCCTCTCTCCTCCTTCTGATCTAAGCTCTTTTGACAAGCAAACTCATCCTTCTCATACTGGGTTAATGGAGCTGGATGTCTCTTTCTCTCCTCCCTCTTCCCCTGGTTCTCAGTAATCCATTCTTTGTTGGTGCTAATGGCTTGCTCGATGAAATCGATGACTTCAAAAAGATCCATGGAAACGAGAGCGAGGAATGTAACGAGAGCAAAGTGGAAGAAGTTTTTTGTTGTAAGGCTACGGGCAAGATGGAAGGAGTAAGCTTGAGGAGAGGAGGTAAGGTTGCGGGCAAGATGGAATGAGTAAGCTTGAGGAGAGGAGTAAGGTAACAAGAGCAAAGTGGAAGAAGTGTTTGCTATGGGCGAGATGTAGAAGAAGAACGACTAGAGAGGGATTTATAGAACTGCATCCTCATAATGTGAGATGAAAGATTTAGAATAAAGAATTGGGAGAGGCTGAGATGACTAGATTGTGTGAACTAACATATGCAAGACTGTAATGCTAGACATGGGAGATGGTAGATTCTGAGTACATTGAAATCTATAAAATAAAGTGATGGAATACAAGAATGATATAATTATTAGATTCTCATCATGAGATATTTATTTTATATACTAAGACTTATGCAAGACCGTAATGCGAGACATGTGAGACGATAGATTTTGAGTACATGAAATCTATAAAATAAAGTGATGAAACACAAGAATGATATAATTATTAGATTATCATCATGAGATATTTATTGTATATAATAAGTTCGACTTCAAAAAAAGTAAAACCGATTTAATAAATTTAGAGAGGTGAGTTGTCCACTGAGTGAAGTAAAAGATGCAAGGCCGTAAATGTGAGAGACACATGAGATGATATATTTTGAATCAGTTTAAATCTATGAAATAAAATGATTGAAGATAATAATAATATAATTATCAAACTCCCTTCTTTCATCCATCCTAGTCCTTCTACAAGCACATTCTTCTTTCATCACTCTTAATTTATCATCTCCCCACCCACCATGGATGTCCTTGGCATTGTGGGAGACATGGAGTCTAGAATCGATAGTCTCAAAGAATGGATTGCTGACCAAGGAGCAAGGAGAGATGCAAGAATTCGACAAGGCTCTCCATTGACACAGATGGAGAGAGGAATTCGATGCACAGAGGTGGATAGAGCGGGAGGAGACTGATAAGATAGCAGAGAGCAAAAGGCTTTTACAATTTATTATAAAAGCATGACAAGATCTCTTGGACTTCTTAAGCAAACTACATTATCGAAGCACTCGGTATGGCCAATTTGATGCAGATGCTGAAAGAACAATAAGGGCCTCCCAAAGAGATTATAAAGAAACAATCTGTGACTGCTTGAATTTCTTCCTTCACTGTAATTATGTTAAGGATACGGATGTGGAGTCCATGGAAGATTGGGTTGTTGACAAGATAAGAGATACTAATGATGAGATCTTCTAGTGTGATCTTGGCTTGTGTGGCTTGTAATAGTCGTTAATCTTATTTTGTATTCTCTGCCACAAGCCTAGTAGGGCTAAGAAGATTATATTATAATTGCTAATACAATTCATTTTTAGTAGCAAATTCTCATACATTGTGGCTCTTATGACTCTATAATGTTATAAACTTTGACCCTATAGTATGATTTGAGTAATCTTATTGTTTTAAGTCACAAATTCTCATCAAGTGTATCCATGACAAATGTCCCTTATGTATCCATGAGAGAATGCCTCTTATGTATTCACATATTTGATAAAATCAACCAAAATAACATTGTGAGAGAAGGAAAACAAGTTACACATTTAATATGTATCCATGATGAATGCCCATTATGTATTCACATTTAATACAATCAACCAAAATAACATTATGAGCAACAAAATCACAAATACAAAGTTTTGTGACTTTGCACTTTTACATGCATCACTTTCCAATAAAGTTTTACTACTTCAAAACACTACTACACACAGATCCTAATGCGACATTTAAGTACCAATGTTTAGTGTGCGCGGGGCGCTAATCGTCGGTGTGGGAAGCGCGTCTCGTAAAGTATTGCTATATAGCAACTTTAAGCAAACGTTGCTATATAGCAATGATTTCTAAAGTCGCTATATAGCGATGTTTATCACAAATGTAAGTGTTGCTATATAGTGACACTGAGATACTATTTTATAGCAACATTTTCTAGAGAGCTTTTTTACTCATGTAGGCCTTAAAAGTTAGTTTTTTCCAACGATTTTTTTTTTTAAATTTTCATACATGTTTGATCTTTTGAGAGAATAAAAGTATGAGAGCATGTACATCAAGCCTTTGAAGCTCATATATTCATGTCCAAGTTTGAGATGAAAAAAATCAATGAAGAGCATTTACATCAACTGTATCATCTTGAGCCAAGTCTAACGCACCTCTAACTCTATATCGAGTTGATCTCCTAAATCATCATCGTACTGTAGCATCGTACATTTACCTAAAAGTACTTGATCATCTTCTTCAATAAAGTGTGGTGATTCTTGATGATTGTTGTCTTCTTCCTCAATATCGTGATCTCCATCTTCCTCTCGTGCGATGTCATTATGCGCATCTTCCTCTTGGCTCATATTGTGATCTTCATCTTCTTTGCTAGATCCATCGGGATCAATTGGATCCAGCATTGGTAGTGGCATCTCCATATCCACATCTCTATCTTAAAAAATTGCTTACTTCGTGGTACAACTTGGATCACGTACCACCATCTTGGATCAGAACGATCCGGATGAAAAGCCACCTATATTGAAGATGGGTGCCAAATGTCATCAATTATATATATGAAATTATGCTTAAGTACACGTATCAATGGATCTTTCAAAACAAAAGATTCGATTAATTAAATCATTAGTATGCACCTACTCACAGTGCTCGGGAAGAACAAAAATATCACTTTCATCGGTCCAATGTTTGGTGGAGTCTATTGCAAAGAAACCGCTACTATCTTTTCTCACTATCACATGGGGACCATTGTAAATAGTTCTAAACCATTTTACATCAAGAATGAAAATAATAAATCGTCTGAAATCAACTTCATAGATTTCGCGTATGGTTCCACAATAATCCAACTGTGAGGAGAGAAGATTGGTATCTGAAGCACTTGCTCGGCTATCTTGTGTGAAGTTAGCCATGACTCCATAATCATATGTAACTCTCTCTGAATCAATGCATTCCATGCAAAAATGTCATCCATATCACCATAATGCACTATACTTATTGTACTATAAAAGAGCATCATTAAAAAAATGAAGATGCATCTATTTTATAGCGTATATTGCCACAAATAATTACTTAATTACGTTAAGAGGTAAGAAACTTACATGCATCATACATCCAGATGATAACTCTTGCTCACGCTCGTTTATTGTCTCTCCATCACGTCTGGCTTTACGTAGAACCAGTTGTAGCCAATCAAGTGACATGTGAGTGGGGAGAAGAGCCAGATCCCATGGATATGGTTGCGATCGCCTGTACATTACTCTAAATCTTGTCCTTGCATTTATTCTTTCTGCTTTGGCCACTTCATATCTCTCAATCCACTTTTGCATCTCAGGGCTATTGAGGATACAAAACTTATTGAATTTCTCCATTTTCTCTTCGCTCATCTTTCTTTCAATCCCTTTTCCTTGCAGAACCTCGCCAACGATGCGATCATGATCCTTGTTATGTCAAGCTTGCGGCATATCGCCATCCGTGGATGCAAGAAACTCCATGATATATACTAATGACTCTTGCATAAGCCATCCCTCTGCCATGCTTGCTTCTGGTCTTGCTCTTTGTCTTATAAATCCCTTCAAAGTTTTCATAAACCGCTCAAGAAAAAACATCCATTGACTATGAACGGTACCTGCAATAGCCACCTCATCAACTATGTGCACAAGCAAGTGGACTTGAGTTGTCATAATGTTCGAGGGAAAGTGCTTCTCAAGCAAGCATATGGCTTCGATGGATTCTACCCTAGCCTTCTTGATGCTCGATATGGAGATCTCTTTTTGAGATATCCATGTTGAGATATCGAGCTCCACTCGCGATATGCCAGGGTGACCGTTGTGCATTTATGTCACTGACTTGTTAGCTGCAGATGCGGTTGGTACACTGCCCACGAATAATAGCTAGATGACAGCTATCCTTATCTACTCTAGTTCGTGGCTCAATTAATATGCCACCTTAGTTAGTTGAGTTTGGTTTGAGACCCACAAATAGGGTTCCTCTATTTTCTTTGTACTAGAGTTCTTTTGGCTTTCACAACTAAGAAGAGGAAAACTGTTTTCAGCCTCCACCTTTGTGTGTATTCCCCCATTGTGTATGTGAGAAAGCCGCAAGTGAGACTCCTTCCCTCTCTCCTACTATCTTCACAATCCACCTATTTCACATGTCCATGTAAGATATTTTCATAATCAGTCTACAGATTAATCAGCTTAAATTGAAGAAAATGCAATCAATGCAATTTGATAGTAAGCATACCTCACAATACCACTGATCTTGAATATAGAATTTCTAAAATCTTCTTGCAAGCACCCTTTTATTGTAATTGGGAGGATATCAAAGCAACAAAGAAGTCATGTCAACAATATAACATATTCATAATTACGCTGACACATCACGATTATCGGTACACTAATTCTATAGCTTAGAATACCTGTAAGACTTTGTGCCAATCATGGGACTTGAGCCCACTAAGCTTATTGTCCTTTGAAAATGCTCCTTTCAAGCAAGTCATATACCCTGTCAGTGATTGAAAACAGGCAATGTCTACCTTGACCGCTGCCTCCTCCCTCGTAGAGAGGATCCGCTTTGCTTTCAGGAGGACAACTTTTCTCGAAGCATGCACTTGGGGCTACAAACGAGACATCCTATTCATTGCACGCAAGTCTTCTTGCACTCCTCTCAAGTCTTTAGAACCAACCAAGTGTGCCCAAATAGTAGCCCCCACATTCTTGAAGATATGCATGGGATCCAAGAGATGATTGATTTGTAATAGACCCCAATAAGGAAGCTCGTGAAAGATCGATAGCCTCTTCATACCAGGAGGACGTTCCTCTCCATTCGACCTCCAAGCTTGAATCCAATCACTTGCCTTCAAATATGATGGTGGTGGATCAAGCTGACCTCCACGTGTAAGATGGTCCAGCGGAAGGTATCGAGCATGACCTTCATAAACATTTTTCCTCATATGTTTGGAGTATCATGCAAGCGATTTCAAACCCGGTCCATAAACAGGACAAGCATGGTACCCACTTGTAACAAGTCGTGCACGCATGCATGAATGTGTTCGTATAAGACATGCGTGTGAAAGAGAGTCATAAAAGCATAATCCTATATTATACTTATAGAGACACAACCACGTACCTGCGCACTCTCCATATCCTAGGTAGTATTGCATGGTCCACATCAAGATACCCTTGACCAAAATATCATTGGTATGTCTAGGAGCTCTGGAAATATCAAAGGCCCGCACTCCTCTCCGTAATATCTGTAACTCCTCTATCAAAGGTGCCATGTACACGTCCATATTTTTTGCCTTATACTTCCCTGGCACAAGTAGTGCAAGCATGAGGTGTCCCTTTTTTATTGTTAGCCATGGTGGGATATTGTAATTCACCATGACTATGGGCCATGTCGACCAAGATGTTGGGCGTAATCCGAAAGGATTCACGCCATCCACGGCGAGCCCAAGATGTAAGTTGCGTGGCTCCCTCACAAAGTCTGGCCACTGATTGTCTATGTGCTTCCAAGCTACACAATCTGCAGGAATCCTCAATGTGTCATCAGTGGACCGATGAGATGCATGCCATGTCATCAACTCCGCTATGGATTTGCATCAGAACATGTGATGTATTCTTGCAATGATGGGAAAGTGTCTCAAGACCTTTACCAGTATCTGCTCACCTTGCAAGTCATCTCTATATCGTTGTTCTCCACACTGAAAGAAAGAAGACTCACCTCTTCTAGTCTTTTTTGTATTTCTCTTCCTTCTCTTTCTCCTTGTCTCCTCAATCCAATCTCTTTGAGAAGTTGCTTCTTTAAACTCCTCCTTCCTCTAGCTAGTTATTTGAAAAATGGTATGTTTCCTCTCTTTTGTAGGGCCAGTCCACAAAACACCGAGCGAGGCTATTCCAGGTAAGAAAGTGCTTCCTCTTTTTTCTTTTTGTTATTTTTGTTATTTGCATTGGCCTATAGCTAGTGCCTTAAGCGCTAGTTGCAGTGATGGGTGTAGGAACCCCCTCAATCCCCTCTTCCAATCTCTATCCCTTTCCCTCTTCTTCCTCTTTTCCTCCCTCTTTTTCCCCCTCTTTCCCCTCTTTCATGCTCATGCTCTTATGCTCATGCATAAGCATAAGCATAAGCATGAGCATATGTCTCTTTCTCTTATGCTCATGCATAAGCATAAGCATCAGCATATGTCTCCTTCTCTTATGCTTATGCTTATGCTTATGCATGAGCATATGTCTCCTCTTATGCATAAGCATAAGCATAAGCATAAGAGAAGGAGACATATGCTCATGCTTATGCTTATGCATGAGCATAAGAGAAGGAGACATATGCTCATGCATAAGCATGAGCATATGTCTCCTTCTCCTTCTCCTTCTCCTTCTCCTTCCCCTCTTTGAATCTCTTTTCCTCTTTTCCTCCCTCTTTTCCCCCCTCTTTCCCCTCTTTCATGCTCATGCTCTTATGCTCATGCATAAGCATAAGCATATGTCTCTTTCTCTTATGCTCATGCATAAGCATAAGCATGAGCATATGTCTCCTTCTCTTATGATTATGCTTATGCTTATGCATGAGCATAGGTCTCCCTCTTTCAATCTCTTTTTCACTTTCCCTCCATCTTTTCCCTCTTTTTCTTCTCTCATGAGCATGTCTCATTTTCCTCTCTCGATCATAAGCATATATATTTGCCTATGCCTATGCCTATGCCTATTCTTATGTTTGTTTTTTGTTTTTTGTTTTCGTTTTTGTGTCTATGTTAGACATGGGATCACGTCACACGTCCGACGAGTACGGATAGCCTCGCAGGAGGAGACATCACGATCTCTATGCTCCAGAGGACTTTGATTCCTCTCAGGCAACACCTGAGGGGACTACCCCTAGTCCGACTCCTCTCGGACGTAGCACTGTGACTACCCCTAGTCCTCTCGGACCTAGCACTGCGACTACCCCTGGTCTGACTCCTCTCGGGCCTAGCATTGTGACTACCCCTGGTCCAACTCCTCTCGGATGTAGCACTGCGACTACCCCTTGGGGAACTCCTTTGCTAGCAGCACATGGCTTTGTCGGGAGTCCCGACAAGTTTGTAGCATAGATGACCGATGAGGAGGTGGTGAGATTCTTCTCTCTGCTATCTCAAAGGACCTCAGCAATTCCATCTCCTACACCGACGGCTAGACCTACTGCCCAACCGTCCCCTCGTGCCCCTTCGACCGAGGGGTCATCACTTGCGCATGCCTATCCTAAGGAAAGGAAGATTAGGAGGGGCCGCTTATGTTGTGCTGACTCAGGAGATGTAGACGAGTCAGCACACTCACATCCCTACAGGTCTCCACCTGTTCCCGAGACACAGTATCAGTCAGGTCCCTTTCCCTGTCCTACTCCCACTGCTACTCCTCGCTCCAGAAGTGCTCGCACAACTTCCACTCCTTCTGACTCTACCACTACCATCAGTCCTCCTTATCTAACCGAGGACCTCTCCTATTAAATCACGGTTGCCGGAGAGATAATAGAAGATAGAAAGGGCAAAGCAATGATGGCCACCATGAGGCGGTTGATGAGTCATCACTTCAAGAGCGGCATTGCTACCGATTGTAGGTATCAAGATGACCAAAAGAAGCAGGCGGTCATCGATGAATTAAAACAAAAATATCCTAACCCACCAAATTGGGAGTTTAATGAGAATTATATGTGAGAGCACATGGGTTTGGTCTTGAAGCATCGCAGACCAACCTTGCATACTTCCATTGCAAAGGGGATGGCTAAACCCAGCTGGACAGACAAAGATGATTGGAAGTTCTTCAAGAAGCAAAATAGGGACCATCCCGAAATGTTTGAGGGTCAAAGGAGGGCTACAAGAAGACCACTGAACACCATAGGTACTTCGCGGACGGTTGGCATTTGAGGCAACCGTGGTAAGTCTACTTCTTCTCATTTAATGTATTGTTCTATTTGTTTTACTACATATTACATGCACTTTATCTAACTCTAACTCTCATAAATTGGATCCATAGCAAGCTACGATGGGTCATCTTCCTACAGATGGAGAGGCGCGATGCGTGTTTCGCATAGGAATAAAGCTGTGGTTTATTGAGCAAGAGGCAATGGGAGTGACGATCAATTGGTCTACTCCTACTTGTAATCTCAATTTTTAAATTGTTTTATTCTTTAAATTCCAATCTAATTTTCAATTTATATGGTTCACTCTTAGGGTCAAAGCTCAACAATCCCATCATCGGAGGCGAGCGATCACTAGGGCCAGGGATCAGATGCACATGACGAGGGTCAGGGAGAAGGCGTAGCTCACAAGGACTGGCTAGGGATCAGATGCACGTGACGAGGGTCAGGGAGAAGGCGCAGCTCACAAGGACCAAGGATTAGGCCAATAAGATGAGGATGAGGACGAGGACGATTCGAATGAGTAGTAGTAGTAGTAGTAGTAGCAGTTTGCATATACTTCACCATGTATGTCATTTTGTATATCCGCTCGTTTGAGCGATTTTGTATCACCCTTTTCGAAAGGGTAATTTTGTAACAAACAATGTTGTATATGTTCGACATGTATATGCTTTTGTTGCTCGATCATTTCATTTGAGCAATTTTGTATCACCCTTTTCGCAAGGGAAATTTTGTAATAAAAAACTTTTTTTTGTAATTACAAAAAAAAAACATTTGTGGGGCAAAATAGGGCTTGCTATGGCCCTGTTTAGCCCCACTAATGCTTCTTTTAAAGTTCTGTTAATCGTCGCTATATAGTGACATTTACTAGTGTCACTATATAGCGACGATTATCAATGTCACTATATAGTGATGTTTATCAGCATCGCTATATAGCGACGCTTTATAGCGACCATTCTTTTTCGATGCTTTTAATGACTTTAATAACGATGTTTGCACCCATTAAAAAAAAAAAATAATGTAAAAAGCGTCGATATTTTTGTCAGAAAAGGGACTATGCCTTGTAGTGAAAACTAACTCATGTACATGCTAAACCCCATCATAAAGCTTCACAATGAAGTGGATTTTGATGCTTCCTGTGGAGTCCATTGTGATGCTTTGGAAGTAGACTCTATCTCTCAAGGATTTGATGCTTGAGGTCTATATGGACTCTTCCTTCGTGCATAGAGTTTGTCTACTTCCAAGTGTGGACTCTGTTGTGATGGTTTAGGCATAGAATCCAGTGGAGGTTGTGATTCCCTAGGCATATATTGAATCTCTACTTTTGATTGTGGGGTAGATGGTGATTCCTTAGGCATAGACTCCTCAAGAGGGTGTGATGACCACAGTGTAGAATGAGTCTCTACTTCCACTCATGGACTTTGATGGGATGCTTTGGGTGTAGACTCCCCAAAATGGTATGATTCTTTGGCTGTAGATTGAGTCTCTACTTCCACAAGTGGACTCCCTTCTGATGCTTTGGGTTTATACTCCTCGGGGATATGTTGAATCTCAACTTTTGCGGCGGCTGGAGTCGATTGTGGTGCTTCGAGAGTAGACTCCCTCAAAGGCTGTGATGGATTGGGAGTATATTGAGTCTCTACTTCCTTGAGAGTATTTGATGCGGACTTGGGTGTCTCAATTATTTTAATTGGAGCTTGAGAAATTATGAAACGAACAATATGAGCCACAAATGTACATAGTTCTACATCAAAGTATGTAGACATTGAAGATTGTGAGCCCTTTACATCAAATATTTCATCGAGGAGCAACTTGCAGTGGTAGCACACTCTCCACCCATAGTTGTATGGATCATTTTGCTTTACAACCTCGCATTGTTGAAAGTCCATTACTTCTTGCAAGTCACCATCATAGTTTGTGACTTGTTCAATTGCACTTATTAACCTTGATTATCCATCATAACATACAAGGGAATGAATAAGTGCATTGCAAAAGATACATACCATGAAAGTTACAATGCATTAAGAGTAAGTGTACCACGAAAGTTATATACTTATGCTAACACATTGCCATGATATCTTGGCATTGAATTGGCAATACATCTCGCAAAAGTAAATATGAGGTTGCGATGTCACTTACGTCTCATTATATGGAGAAATGATAACTCATACGTTGTCCATACTGAGAGTTTGCAGCCAGGTGCAAATATCTTCTATTGACTTTTTAGTATTATTGAGCCATGTAGAAAGAAGGGAATCTATGATCATATATACACACTTTGCAAAATTTACAGGAAACTAAGATATCATTATACTACATCAAAAAATAACCAAACAAGCCAAGATAAAGAAAATAACCAAACATTAGCTCATTAGATTTAATCAATATATAAATACTAAGCCAAGATAAAGTTTGTATCAAACCTGAGGGCGGCCATTATAACTTTATCATTGACCTCTTTTCCTCGATATCTTAGGATTTGAAACTCTTTTGGACCAAATGATAGACATTGAGGTCGCTGTCCAATCACAACCTGAATATTAAAGTTTCTTCCTATTTCTTGTAGCTTGAATAAATCTTCAAAATTCTTAAGCGTGAGCCACACTATCATCATATCCTCTGAGTTCCCATAGAAGCAAAGTAGTTGACTCTCTATATCAGGAAAGTCTTTTGGTGATTCTTTTATTGTCATAAATATTTCACTTTTAGTTTTTCCAGCAATCACCATATCAATTAAACTTGTAGGAAATATTGTGGCCTTCCTGACTTCAAATCCACGTGAACTCATTTCTTCTTCCTTCCCCTCTGCCATCTATAAAAAATACAAAAGCTTGTGAGATTGATAGGTTATAGTTAAATGTAATGCTTGTAAAAGAAAACTAAAGGGTCATACCTATTGGGATAAGTATGCTCAAGGGCTTGCTCTAAGGTGCATGTGTGCATCTAGGGGAGTCACATGTGTGTGTGTTGTAGAAGCACATCTAGTGCTATGAGGTGTCTAGTGTGTGACCTAAGTGATGATGTATGCACAAAGGCCCCCACATGGGAGGTTCCTTTGATTTAGGCCAATCCCATTAATGTAGAGACTGATTGCCACTGATATAGGGGAGGTGCCTACACCATCCTCTCTTTCTATATAATGGAGGACATTCCTTCATTCTAATACATGGATTTTGCCTCACTTGAGCTCTCTCTCTTTGTGCCATGATGCATCTCT
Source organism: Dipteris shenzhenensis (assembly GCF_047967505.1). Classification (NCBI taxonomy): domain Eukaryota; kingdom Viridiplantae; phylum Streptophyta; class Polypodiopsida; order Gleicheniales; family Dipteridaceae; genus Dipteris; species Dipteris shenzhenensis. Next base: position 31,334,731 of record NC_141606.1, on the reverse strand, counting down.
TCTACTCCACACTCTTCTACATTTGGTATTAGAGCTGGTAGGCTTTAGAGAACTCATTTTGGTAGTGCCACCTCATCATCCTCTTTATCACCTCCTTTTGAGCTTTCTTCTTCCTTCCTCTTCAGAAATAACTTAGCTCTGTTCTCCTCATCCCTTACGTCTTTTGCCAAGTCCTCTTAGCTGAAGACTCTACCCTATGAGTCGCTCCTCTGGCTTAGAGCATTTCCCCAGAGATGGAGTATATCACCCGCGCTAATCTAAGAAATGTATGATAAAAAAACATGCAATTTTGCCTATTTGCTCATCTATTGCTAGAGCCCTTCTAGCACAAGTTGGTCCATGTCCAGATCTTGCTGCTAGTGAATTTTGAAGGCCAATGCATGCTGGAGCAAGGAGAAATCAAGGAAAAGACAGTCAAAGAAGATGCAGCTCTCCTAGAAAAGAAGGCGCACTATTTCACCTATGCTCTATGTTGAAGCTACCTTGGTATTCAAGCTTTAGATTTGCATAGAAAGTCCTCTCAAACACCAGTGTGTGAAGTATGCCCTCCAAATTGAGCTAGTCTTCTCCAAAGCATTTTTGACAATTTTGGAAATTTGATGCTAGAGTAAATGCTAGAATGATGTTTGACGATTGAAGTAATGCTTAAGTACAGATCAAAGAATGCAATTTTAGTTTGAAATTCAGTTGGGACTGATCTCTTGTCAAAATGCCAAGCTCTGAAGGTTCTTCCAATGCTAAGCACTTGAAGAAGACTACAAGAAGGACAAAGTACAAAGTGAAGAAGACCCCAACCAAGAAACTTTGGGAGAAGCCAACTAGGTATGAATATTCTAAACAATTAGGATTTTTTAAATTTATCTCTAGCAATCTACATTTGTATGGTGAGGGAGATTTCTTTGTTCAACAAGACTAGTCATTTTGTAAGAGAGTAGACACTGCCGAAAAAAGGAAGACCCTCTCATGGTTACTTATAAAATTGATAAGTTCAATGGCCAAGGATTCCATACTTGGCAGATGAAGATAAAGTTTATGCTTATGAAAGAAAATATATGGGACTTAGTCAAGGAAGGAACTCAATCCTCTCAGGAAGGTGAATCAACTACAACCAAAGGAAAGAAAAGGCCACTAACTCTACTTCTACACCTGTAGATGCAAAAAGGATAGAGAAAGCCTATGCAATAATTGCATTAGGTTTGGGAGATGATTATGTATACCACATTTCAGATTTGGAATCCCCCCTTGAAGCATGGCATAAGTTAGACATATTATTTGGTGCTAGCTCTCATACTTCCAAATTAAATCTGCAAATTAAGTTCTTTGAACTTAAAATGGAGGGAGATAATGTTGCTGCTCATGTCAACACTATGAGGAGTCTTATGACACAACTAGCCTCAATTAATTCTCCTGTTACTGAGGATGATGCTATGACAGTACTTTTTTTAAGTGCATGCCTCAAGACTTTGACTATGTGGTTGCTACTTTGAAGAATCTTCCTCAATCGACATTAGAAGGCATCATCAGTGACTTACAAGAAGAGGAAAGAATGAACACTTCAAGAATGGGCAAAATCCACACAGAAGCACTTGCTGTGAATTTTTCAAAGAGCAGGTACAAGGCTTGCAAACACTATGCGAAAAACAATCATCTTGAAAAGGATTGTTATAAAATCAACCCTTGCTCTTATTGTGGCAAGAATAATTACTCTGAAAAGTTTTGCAATGAGAAAAAGAGGACTATGACAAATCTGGTTGAAGAGAGAACTCCATCAACAAATGAAGCATCCAACTTTGTGGCAAAAGACAAGGACTTTACCTTTTGAGCAACTTGTCTTTGAATTTTTGTTTATCATCACTTGGTCAAATTTTGAGGTTCTCTGCCTCGAGTAGTACTCCAAAAAGAATGTCATGTATTTTGTCTTTTGTAAATCACCTCTAGTCACCATATGATGTAGGCCATGTGATATGTGTTTGGTCTATCCCAGTTTTGTAAACCTTGACCCTTGGGCACCTTTGCTAGCATGAGATCCTAGCTGTAGATTTATCCTTGACCACCATGAGATGGCATGTGTGATCATCATGAGATCGCATGAGAAACTATGTGACTAGATGAATCCTTGACATTGCAAGAGGCAAACCCTTGAGAGGGGGTATGTTGGGATAAGTATGGTCAATGGCTGTTGGGCCCCTGCCCATGACTGCCCACAAAAAGAAGTATCTTATGGTAGCCACTCAGTATGTCACTAAGTGGGCTGAAGCTATCGCCCTCCCCACTGCAAATGGTAAGGCAGTTTCAAATTTCATATTTGAACATATCTGCACAAGGTTTGGGACACCCATGGAAATAATATCTGACCATGGGAGTCCATTATTAAATGAAGCAGTGGAGTTGCTCATGGATCGCATGGGTATTGATCATCGCACTTCTAGCATCTATTATCCAGCATCCATGGGACAAATGGAACGGACCAACAGCCTCCTTTGTAAAAGCATGGGGAAAATGGCCACAAGGAATAGGAGCCAATGGGATTAGAAGGTCACCGAAGCTGTGTGGGCTTACAATATCACTCATAAAACGTCTACAGGTCACACTCCTTTTGAGTTGGTGTACGGTACTGAGGCAGTTTTACCCCTAAAGATAGATATTCTGGCCTTGAGATTGGCACAAGAACAGAGGATGATAGAAGATGAACATGTAGAGGCCAGGTTGGTACAAGTTGAGAAGTTAGATGAAACCTCACACCTTGCACTACATCAAACAATGATCCAAAATGATTGACAAAAGGCCCACTTGGATGCTAAAATTTGCAAGGGATGGGAAAGACACTTTGCTGAGGGGGATGTTGTGCTATGCTTTGATAACAGGTTGGACCACCAAATGGATAAGAAGTTCCTACTACTGTGGACTAGTCCATACAAAGTCATCAAGGAATGTAGCAATGGGTATGTACAAGTTCAGGAGCTGCATGAGCCATATGGCCAGAAGGTGATCAACAAGCCTTATCTCAAGCCCTTCTTTGTGCAAGATGGTCCCAGGCATGGAAATGATGTGCATTCCCTACCTAGGGGGGGGGAACTATTATGGATAAATTTGACCAAAGTAAAAGGCATAAATATGTGTGTGTGCTTGTATGTATGGCAATAGTATAATAAAATATGGTGTGCATAGGGCCCAGGGTTGAGGTGGCAGGGCATGACCATGTGCCACCCTTCCACGTAAGAGGACCCATAAGGTGTGTTGTACATAATCCATGGTAGTTATATTATAAAATGTTAAGGTGGCATGGTTCCTCCATGTGCCACCCCTCCACCTAGGCGGTCCCATGCCTGCATTTAGTGAGACATGGACCAAGGACCATGGGAGAAGTAATATTAAATAGGTGGAGATGGATATTATATTGGATTATTCCCTCCATGTAGGATAGGCCCATGTGAGGGGGGTGTAGATAGTCCAAGAATGCAAGTTAAATAATGGGGATAGTAGGATGAGGTGGCAAGATTCCTTGTGCCAACCCTCCACTTGTCTTCCTAGATGATTGAATGTATTATAAAATTGGAAAGAGACCAAGGGAGTATCTTAGACTTGGAATATGGAGGTTGATATATGAGGAAAAATGAGGCCAAGGGTTGTCACACACAATTGAGAGTGCATAACCGCCTAGCCCACATGGGAGACTTTTCCACACACACCATGCATGTGTGAGGATGCATTTATTGGGAGAGACCCCCTCTCTTGGCTATAAGAGGAGGCGGTTATTCCTTGATGGGACACGCTCATTCTTGTAAAGCCACTTAGCTAGTACTTTGATTCCCCCCCATCTTTCCAATAAAGCATGACTCTCTTCTCTTGATGTCTCCATCTCAACATTCCACCTCCCATCATGTACATGCTCCTCTTCCCCCTCTTCCTTCCCCCTTGTGCCATAGTCCCCCTCTTCATTCCCACCCCTCCTAATCCCTTTTCCCCACCTAGGTTAATGCTTCTTCCCTCACTTTGCCTTTTCCTCCATGGCCCTCGAGCATCGCCATGCCTAGCGTCTAGCCTCATGCATTGATTTCTTTTCTAGTTAATACCAACCACCAAAGCCTTGAATATTTGCATCGCATAAGATATATGAAGATTCCTATTATTGGTAAAAATAGTTGCTGACTCCATATCTCGAGCTAAAAATAGTTGCTGACTCCATATCTCGAGCATTCATAGCATAGGGCTTTTGTCCCCATATATATCCAACATCATCTTCTATGATCGTCTCATTGAGACGCAGATTGAGATTCTTTGTTGACATGAGCTCATCTTGATCTTCCTCAACCTCTTGATCTAACTCTTCTTCCTCTATATTTTCTCTGTCCTCCTCTTTCTCTTATACCTGAAGTTTTTGAGCAGAGGAACGTTGCCTTTTTTTCAAAGTAGCCTTTGGAATTGTGTCCTCTTTATCTTTTACCTATACTTTTAGAACGGAGGAATGCTATGTTTTTGTGAAAGTAGCCTTTAGAACTGTGGCCCTTGCATTACTAATCTTTTCTATTTTGCGTCTTTCTTTTCCTTTGATAGGTTGCACCAAAGTGGCTGTGGCTTGTCCTTCCTTAGGCTCCTTCCTTAGGCTGCAACAGTTGTGTCGCTTCTTCATTTTTCACTTTGAACACATCATCTACTTTTGCTTCTAATTGAAAGAGTTTGTGTGCAGACCCTTGATGTGGGGCTCCTTGTCTATGCTGCTTCTGAGCCAAACTAGGAGCTCTCTCATCCTGTTCGTCTCCTCTTTATTTCTGAACCAAACTAGCATCCATCTGATCCTTCTTGTGCCCTCTCTTCTCTTGACTGAATTCATGACCTATCTTGAGTGATGATGTCTTAAAGTACTCAACCATAATCTTTTGACGCAACCTACTTGCCTCTGCATTTGGAAATGTACTCCATTCATCCATGAGAGCCTGTAATGGAGTTTGTAATTCTAGAAAGTTTGATGGTGGAGGAGGTGGCATTGTGAACCTATTTGGACCTCTTGATAAGATAAAATGATAACCCCCAATATTAGGTTGTGAATACTTCACAAAAATGTCCAAGTATGGGCTCTTTGGTTCCACAGTAATTCCCACAACCATGCTAGAAGTTATATCTTTCTTAGAGAAGCTTGCATTCCATGGCTCCTCATTTCGCTCCATATCTTCCCTCGACATCACCAGATGTAGCTCAGTATTTCTTTAAATGAGAAACCAAACTTTTCTTCCCATGTGCATGTGAGCCCACTTTCCTTCAAATTTACCAGGGGCATACTCTTTCCCATTGAAATGTAAGGTGGTGCTAGAGACAAAAGCTCTAATCTCTTGAGAGTGATCCATAATAGTAGAAAACCCTACATGAAAAATAATTCACAGGACTTTAGAAACAATGCTTCAATAAAATAGCCAATAAGGAATTAAAGTACAAAATGAAAGATAATATATTTTGCCCATCATATTGTAATGTGCCGAAGCTGAAAGACGATGCATTTTGCCCATCATACTGTAATGTAAGCTGAAAGACAATGCATTTTGCCCATTGTACTGTAATGTGCCCAAGCCGAAAGACAATGCATTTTGCCGATCATATTGTAATGTGCCCAAGCTGTAATGTGTCCAAGGTGTAATGTGTCCACTAATACAATAAAGTGTGTGTCCATTTAACAAAATCTTTGAATGGATGATAAAAAATAGCCCTAGAGGCTTTATAAGGCTCAGAATGTATACATAAATTAAAAAATAATAGCCAATAAGGCTTTACAATGAGATGAGGAAAAATAAAACTATGATCCATCATTAACAATTACATTGTGTCCACTGAAACTCTACCCACTGAAACTCTAACTTTGATGTGTAATCTGTGATCTAAAACTTTGCTCATAGGGTTGTGTTATGAGTGTGAAACCACATGTGAACGTAGGACTGACGCCGATTAGCAACTAGTTGGGAATTTTTGAGCATGGATTTGATTGGTTGTTTTGGAGTTCTCTCCTCTATGGATAAACTAATCTATGCTAATCTAAGCTATACCAACCGTCGAATTAAAGAAAATGCAACAAATAGTTTCTTTTTCATATTCATTTTAATAGGTTACCTGCAAGACAAGAGTTATAAACAAAATTTGATTCTTTTCACATATAATTAAAGTATATTTAATTTAACAAGATATTTTAAACTAAATTAAATATACTTTAAATATACATTTAATGTAAAATGAATTAAAGATTAAAGATTAAATAAAAATTACAAACTCATGAAATAGAGAGTATGTAAACACATAAATTATAAACTAATGTAAAATAAATAAAAATAAAATGATGAAATGATAGATGTTAAAAAAATCCTTCATTTTTTTTCTCTTATATATATACATACATATATACATATATATGCATATATATATATATATATATATATATAATGTTCAATTCTTTTCACATATAATTAAAGTATATTTAATTTAGCAAAACATTTTAAACTAAATTAAATATACTTTAAATATACATTTAATGTAAAATGAATTAAAAATTAAAGATTAAATAAAAATTACAAACTCATGAAATAGAGAGTATGTAAACACATAAATTATAAGCTAAGGTAAAATAAATAAAATAAAATGATAAAATGATAGACATAAAAAAAATCCTTCATTTTTTTTCTTATATATATATATATATACACACACATATATATTCATATATACATGCATATATATAGCAAAACATTTTAAACTAAATTAAATATACATTTAATGTAAAATGAACTAAAAATATAAATACATTATCTAAGATAAACTTAGATTTAAAAATACAAAAAAAATATTTATTGAATTCATTAATTTTGATTTAAATAAAAAATGATATACAAACTAATGAAATTAAAATTATGAAATGGTAGATCTCCCTCTCCACTTTACGCTAGACTAACTAATAAATAATTAACTAAGTAACTAATCAACTAAATAATTAACTAATTAATTAATTAATTGATTTACTAACCCCCTCCCCTATACCCTCTCTTTATCAATTAACTAATTGCCCCCCTTCCCTATAACCCCTCCCCTTAACTAACCTCATCCCTTATAACCCCTCTCCCTTATAAACCCCTTACTAGTCGACATTCTCCTAAACAAAAAAGCCCAACATTCTCCTAAACATTCTTTCATCTTTTCCTCACCGAAAACGCATGACATTCTCTCGCACAACATTTTGTTTCCCAAGATCTCTTACTGACAATAGTACAGGAGTAAGAGATCTTTCCGACACTTTTTCTCTGTTGTGTTTTTAAAGAGTACGACACTTTTAGTTGGCTCCTCCCAATTTCTTCTCACTCCTTTCTTTGGTACTTCCACTTGATTTTCCATTCCAATTTCTTCCAACCTCTTTCTCTCCCTCCATCCCACTCCGGAACGTCTATCAATCAAAATTTCTATCACATTAATGTCCATCGCTTGCGACAACATCTATTTCTTGTCATCCCTACTACTGCATCGACTTGTGTTCAAAAATTCTGTAGTTTGCCACTGCCATCACCATCGCCAAAAATTTCATCCGCCACTGCCATCGCCCATTATCCGCCATCGCCACTTCCCTTCCAAGCCGCCCACCCGCCATTGCCTCTCTAATGCATGCTTGCCATCGCTCGCCATCTGTTGGCGCAATCACCACCTGCACTCACCACCCGCTTGCCTGTGCAATCACTCGCATGCATGCCGATGCAATCGCCCCCGTGCTCGTTGCTCACCCGCCCGTGCCCCGCCCATGCTATAGGTAACGGGAAGATAACCCCTCCCCTTATTCCCTGGCGACCGTGGCCACTAGGGAATAAGGGAAGGGATCTTCATGCCCTTATTCCACCGCTTCCCTCTGTTCAATTATGCCCTTATTCTGTTGCTCCCTCATGCACTTACTTCGCCCTTCCGTCTCGCAATCATCGTGATTGTTTCCTGTGCATCGCTCCCCTTTCCTCACATGGCCATTTCCTCCCTTCCGTCATGACTTCCCTCCCTCAGTCATTCTCGACTCATCCCTTTCCTTGAGTCCCACTCCCTCCCTTTCATTCATCCTTTCTCTCTCTTCTCTTGCTTTTTCCGTCGGCCAAAAGATTCAATTCTCTCTCCTTTCTCTCAATTTCAATTTCTTAAATATTTAAGAAAAGAAAACATGAATATAAATTCTTCATACTTGGCTAAGCTGGCTGAAGGTTTTGTAGATAGGATGTAGACTCAGCTTTGTAGAAAGGCTCCTTGATTCTTCCTCTTGCTCCTTCTTGCTCCAATTGATTGAGATAAGAATGAATGAAGAGAACAAGACCTTTTTATACGTCTTTAGGGCAAATTAAGATTTTCCTTTTCTACCCTTCTCTTTTCTTTTTCCTTTTCTTTCCTTTCACTAGCCTTTTTTCTTTTCCTTTCCTTTCACCCTTCTCTCTCTTTCATACGAAGCACAATTGTTCTTGATTAATTATATTCAATTATTTTCACAATAAACATGCCTTTTTTAAAACTACTAACCTCATAAATAGTTTTCTATAGGCATCCTTTTCTTGATTAATAAATATCCTTCTAAGCATAAATGATTTCATAATAATTAGACTCAATTATTTTCTTAGTAAATACAATTTTTTTTAAATTACTAACCTCACAAATACTTTTCATTTCAATTGTTACTCAAAATTGGCTATCCATTGAATCACACCTTTTTTTAACCACTAACTTTATGAACTCTTAGGTGTGTTATCTGAACGAGTACTTATCGGATGGGTGCGCCACTTTGCACCTAAGTCAATACCACCTAGGTTGAGGGGCATGCAAAGTATTGTGTCCATCGGATAAGATTTGCATCGTCGATCAAGCATTAAACACCATTTTTCCCTCATTGTGATGCACATTCCTAAAAAAACACACTCCTAGGTGTGTTATCCGAACAAGTACTTATCGTATGGGCACACCACTTTGCACCCAAGTCAATACCATCTAGGTTGAGATGCATGAAAATTATTGTTTCCATCAGATATGCTTTGTATGGTCGATCAAGAATTAAACATCGTTTTTGCCTTAGTGTCATGTACAACCATATAAAAAGATGGCCATAGGTGTGATATCCCAATAAGTACTTATTGTATGGGCACAACACTTTACAAGCATGTAAATACCACCTAGGTTAAGATGCATGCAAAGTATTGTGTCCATTGGATATGATTTGCATGGTCGATCATGCATTATACACCGTTTTCCCCCTAGTGTTATGCACCATCATTTAAAAACATAGTCCTAGGTGTGTTATTCGAACAAGAACTTATTGTATGGAAGTGCAACTTTGCACACAAGTCCATACCATCTAGGTTGAGGTGCATGCAAAGTATTGTGCCCATTGCATATCCTTTGAATGGTCGATCAAGAATTAAACATCGGTTTTGCCTTAGTGTCATGCACAACCATATAAAAACATGGTCCTAGGTGTATTATTCCAACATGTACTTATCGGATGGGAAAACCACTTTGCAAGAATGTAAATACCACCTAGGTTGAGGTGTGTGCAAAGTATTGTGCCCATCGGATAGGCTTTGCATTGTCAATCAAGCATTAAACATTGTTTTTGCCTCAATGTCATACACAACCATATAAAAACATGATCCTATGTGTGTTATTCCAACAAGTACTTATTGGATGGGCACACCACTTTGTAAGAATGTAAATACCACCTAGGTTGAGATGCGTACAAATTATTGTGTCCATCGGATATGATTTGCATGGTCGATCATGCATTATACACTGTTTTCCCCCTAGTGTTATGCACCACCAAAAAAAAACATAGTCCTAGGTGTGTTATTCGAATAAGAACTTATCGTATGGGTGTGCAACTTTGTACCCAAGTCCATACCATCTATCTTGAGGTGTGTGCAAAGTATTGTGTGCATCGCATATGCTTTGAATGGTCGATCAAGAATTGAACATCATTTTTGCCTTAGTGTCATGCACAACCATATAAAAACATGGTCCTAGGTGTGTTATTCCAACATGTACTTAACAGATGGGTGCTCCAATTTGCAAGCATGTAAATACAACTTGGTTTGAGGCATGTACAAAGTATTGTGCCCATCGGATAGGATTTGCATTGTTAATCAAGCATTAAACACCGTTTTTGCCTTAATGTGATGTACATTTGTCAAAAAACACGCTCCTAGGTGTGTTATCCAAACGAGTACTTATCCGATGGGTGCAACACTTTGCATGCAAGTCAATACCATCTAGGTTGAGATGAGTGAAAAGTATTGTGTCCATTGGATATGATTTTCATGCTCAATCATGCATTATACAACGTTTTCCTCCTAGTGTTATTCACAACTGTCAATAAAAGTGCTCCCAAGTATGTTATCCAAACAAGTACTTATGGTATGGGCAGACCACTTTGCATGAACATCAATATCACCTGAGAGACTTGTGTAAAGAAACTCAATACCACCTAGGTAGAGGTGTGTACAAAGTATTGTGCCCATCGTATATGCTTTGCATGCTCGATCACACATTATATACTATTTTTCCCCTAATGTTATGCACAACCATAAAAAAATGTACTCCCAGGTGTGTTATCTGAACAAGTGTACTTATGGGATGGGTGCGCCACTTTGCATGCAAGTAAATACCACCTAGTTTGAGGTGAATGCAAAACTTATTATGCCCATTTGATATGCTTTGCATGGTGGATTCCCACATTAAACACCATTTTTGCCTCATTGTGATACACATCAGTCAAAAACACGCTCCTAGGTGTGTTATCCTTACAAGTACTATCAGATGGATATGTCACTTTGCACCCAAGTCAATACCAACTAGTTTGATGTGCGTGCAAATTATTTTTTCCATATGATGTGATTTTCATGGTCTATCATGCATTATACATCGTTTTCCTCCTAGTGTTATGCACCATCAAAAAACACACTCCCTAGTGTGTTATCCGAACAAATACTTATGGGATGGGCATGCCACTTTGCATGCAGGTCAATACCACTTGAATAGAGGCCTATGAAAAATATTTTGTCCATCAGATGTGATTTGCATGATCAACCAAGCATTAAACTCTGTTTTTGCCTTAGTGTCGCGCACAAGCATAAAAAAAGACTATCCTAGGGTGTGTTATTCCAACAAGTACTTATCAGATTAGTGCACCACATTGCATGTAAGTCAATACAACCTAGGTTGAGGTGGGTGCAAAGTATTGTGCCCATCGTATATGCTTTGCATGCTCGACTACTCATTATGCTCCGTTTTTCCCCTAGTGTTATGCACAACTCTAAAAAATGCGCTCCCAGGTGTGTTATGCGAACAATAACTTATGGGATGGGTGTGTCACTTTGCATGCAAGTAAATACCAGCTAGGTTGAGGTGCATGCAAAGTATTGTGGCCATCCGATAGGCTTTGCATTGTCAATTAAGCATTAAACACCATTTTTGGCTCAGTGTGATTCACATCCGTAAAAAAACATGCTCCTAGGTGTGTTATCCAAACAAGTAGTTATCGTATGGGCACACCACTTTGCACCCAAGTCAATATTATCTAGGTTGAGATGTGAGCAACTTATTGTGTCCATCGGATATAATTTGCATGCTCGATCTCACATTATACATCATTTTCTTCCTAGTGTTATGCACCATCGTCCAAAAACGCACTGTCAGGTGTGTTATCCAAACAAGTACTTATGGGATGGGCATGTCACTTTGCATGTAGGTCAATACCACCTGAATAGATGCTTGTGCAAAGTATTGTGCCCATCAGATATGATTTGCATAGTTGACCAAGAATTAAACTCTGTTTTTGCCTTACTGTCATGCTCAAGCATAAAAAAAGACTGTCCTAGGTGTGTTATTCCAACAAGTACTTATCAGATTGGTGCATCACATTGCATGTAACTCAATACCACCTAGGTTGAGGTGCATGAAAAGTATTATGCCCATCGGATATACTTTGCATGCTCGATCATGCATTATGCTCCGTTTTCCCCCTAGTGTTATGCACAACTCTAAAAAAACTTGCTCCAAGGTGTGTTATGCAAATAGGAGCTTATGGGATGGGCACATCAATTTGCATGCAGGTAAATACCACCTAGGTTGAAGCACATGCAAAGTATTTTCAATCAAATAGGATTTGCATTGTCGATTAAGCATTGAACACCGTTTTTGGCTCAGTGCGATTCACATCAGTAAAAGAACATGCTCCTAAGATTTTAATTCCAACAAGTACCTATTGGATGGCACAACACATTGCATGCAACTCAATACCACCTAGGTTGAGGTGCATGCAAATTATTGTGCCCATCGAATAGGCTTTGCATTGTCGATTAAGCATTAAACACCGTTTTTGGCTTAGTGTGATTCACATCTAGAAAGAAACATGCTCCTAAGTGTGTTATTCGAACAAGTACTTATTGGATGGGTGCACCACATTGCATGCAACTCAATAACACCTAGGTTGAGGTGTGTGCAGAGTATTGTGGCCATCAGATATGCTATGCATGGTCGATCACGCATTATACACCGTTTTTCCCTTAGTGTTATGCACAACCATCAAAAAACGCGATCCCAGGTGTGTTATCTGAACAAGTACTTGTGGGATGCGTGCACCACTTTGCATGCAAGTATATACCACCTAGGTTGAGGCACAAACAAATTATTGTGCCCATCTGATATGCTTTACATGGTCGATTCTTGCATTAAACACGTTTTGCCTCAGTGTCATGCACATCCGTCAAAAAACACGCTCCTAAGTGTGTTATACAAACAAATACTTATCGGATGGGCACACCACATTGGATGCAACTCAATACTAAATTATTTTTACTATCTTTTATAATTCTAAACCGTAAAATCACAAATTTAAATAAGAGATTCTATTAGCTAAATGCTTGTATCCTTGCATCACCATCAAAATTTAATATAATAAAATAAAAGTAAGATAAAAGAGATTAATTTAATTCAAGTACAAAAGTGACATCTTATCAGGAGTGGATGAGTTCATTGATACTAAGAAAGATAAAGAATTCAGAAGCAATGCCTGCTCTAGAGTGGATGAATTCTTGCATATTGAGAAAGGCAAAGGCATCAAAAGTGTTGTCTCTTCAAAATTAGATGATTTCAATGCAATCCTCTATAGAAGTGACATCTTATCATGAGTGGATGAGTTAAGTGGTACTGTAAAGGAAAAAGACTTGAAAAGTGATGTCTTATCAGGAGTTGATGAGTTCAATACACACGTCGAGAAAGATAAAGATATCATCGGTGAGTTCTATGATACTGTGAAGGAAAAAGACTATAGAAGTGATTTCTTATCTGGAGTCGATGAATTCATGCACGTTGAGAAAGATAAAGATATCATTTGTGTTGTCTCCTCAAACTTGGATGATTTCAATGCACTTAACTATAGAAGTGATATCTTGTCTGGAGTGGATGAGTTCATTGGTACCAATAAAGCAAAAGGTTTCATAAGTAATGTCTCATCTGGAGTGGATGGATTCATACACATTGTCAAGGAGCACAAAGAGTTCAAAAGTGTTGGCTTATCAAACATGGATGACATGGATATTGACTGAAATGGTCCAAAGATTACTTCAAGGACAAGAATGAAATCAACAAAGGACTATTTGGTATTTGACTTTGACACTGATAAGATAAATGATGCAACATCCCATGAAAACACGATGACAAATAAATTCAATAGGGAGAAGTGTACAATTTCCAAAAACTTGGATGTACAGAAGAAACCAACAAAAGACTATTTGGTATTTGACTTTGATTGTAATAAGATGAAGGGTGTTACATCCCATGAAAATAAAGTGACAAATAGATTTGATAAGGAGAAGTGTACAAACATACATAAGAAACGGACGTACATATGCATGAAAAGAAAGCGAGTCCAGGAAGATGTAGAAAAGCAACCAAAGAGAATAAGAATATTGAATGAAGATGTTATGCTAAAAACAATGCGATCTACATGTTGCAGCGAAGGTGTATGCATTCCATTAACTTACTTAACATTAAGGGAAATAGAGAACAAGTGTGGCAAAGAAGAGGGAGCAAAAGAAATGAATACCTACTCACGAGGCTCTCTTGCTTTCTGGTAAATGATAAAAAAAAGAAAAATTTTGAACAATAGATAAAGCCTCGTATAAATGGAAAAAGTATTTGCAATAATGCATATCGCATCACTACAGGATTATCACATGGCACATACTGGGATTTGGCAAACAAAGCAAAGTATAGAGTAAAGTTTAACATTCATGGAAACACTGGGAGGCCCAAAACAAGAGCCTCAACAATCTCGGCAACATCAATTTTTAAAGACTACATTCATGAAAATGCTTTACCTCAACCCCATCTATCTAAAATGCATCTTCCGATAGGTTTGACAAAAAAAGAAGTGTTTAAGTCTATTGGAGAAAAATAGAGGCAAAGAGGGCATGCTTCGACATCTTTTCACAATTTGTATACTCTTTGGAAGAAGAGCTTTGTACATGTTAAAATCCCAAAAAGGCAAAAAATGTCAAAATGTAGTGATTGTGATGATCTAAAGCGAGCACTTGAGAGTGCAATGTCTCTAGAATAAAGAGGATCATACAAAAAAAAAAAGATAATTTCATCATGGACTGGTTCGGCATTCTAGACTAAAATATGCATTTTGAAAGGAGCAAGCTATTTTTCATCCAAATGAGTACATGTGTGTTATTGTAGATGGTATGGATTAGAACAGTAGGAGTAAGCCTCACAACTCTCCTCCAATCTCATCCAAGCCCAACTCTCTATGCATGAAAGCTAGTCAACAATGGTCGTAGCTCAAGCGACGGACCATGCCGCACTAAATCGAGCCAAAGAATAAGCGGACAAGGTGGAATCAGCCTGTGCATGACGCTGGAGTAGCAAGCACAGGCAGAGTAGTGGTACGCCCACTCATGGGAGTCCCACGGCCAATAGATCCACTCCTTATAGGATCTCTTGGTGCAAGAGAGGAACCTCGCAGAGGGCAACTTAAGCCATGTTGCGAGCTCTGTTTCAGAGACCCACATACAACTGCTCTGAGATGAACACAATGGGGTATATTGCTCCCTGGGAGTAGCCATTCTCGTCTGAATTCTCTATGGGCTTGTATGCTACAAAAGCACGACATCTAAGCTTTGTGATACTCTCTATTTATCAAGAAGTGATCATTGAATTTACGGTAATGTTAAAGTGAAGGCAACGGTTACGGCAGCGAAAACTGTGCAGTAGTATCATTCTGCTGCACAAGGAAGATTGATTCGGCAAAGCAATGAGCCGAAAGTACTCCATTGTGTGTGCTGTTGTGGAGAACGAAAGGATTGAAAGGGGGGAGGACAAACCATGTTGAGGAAGGGTGGTGGAGGAAGCTGCTGTGATGAAGAAGAAGAAGAAGAAGATGAAGACGAAGAAACTGAAAAAAGAAGAAGATGAAGAAGAAGAAGAAGAAGATGATGATGATGATGAAGATGAAGATGAAGAAGAAGATGAAGAAGAAGATGATGAAAATGAAGAAATTTTATTCATCTTCATACTATAAGTTTTCAAAGGATTCAATGCATGCATCCTTGTAGCTAGCTACCAATACAAGCAACTTGGTGCCCTTCTTCTGTATTTGCACTTGTCTTATTTTATGTTCCTTGTGTGTTCCCCTTCTCATCCTCGAATTTTTGACTTGGTCATTGTTGCTAGTTTCTATGTGCGTCTCTCTCTCTCTCTCTCTCTCTCCCTGTTATCTCAGCACTCACAAGGTTCACCTCCGAAAATTTAGCGCACCACGTGCATTTGGGTATTTGAATCCCACTTTCAGAAATTGACTATATCTTCACTCAAAGGAGTGTGCTAAGAGTTGGTTGCCCGAGGAGAGCTCGATACGGGAGGAATTCACGCACTGACTGCTCAAATGGCTATCCAGTCCCTTCCAACTGTCGTAATAGAGCATAGCGTTGTTGTCCCTAGGCACGACCTTTATATGTATATATTTTGGACAACCCTTCTCTTGTAGGTTGTGGTCATCATTGGGAACAATAGATTAAGATATCACGTTAGGATATCCTACTAGAATTGCGATTCCGTAGCACTACACCGGTTCTCTTTACAAATCTGCTAGAGTAGAGTGATGATTGCACAAAAGCAAGGAATCATTTGCATGAAAATATATTGAGGCTCTATTGTTAATCAACTTCGATTGAGGACTTCTCTGAGAATTGAATTTCTCTAAGAACTACGAGAGATCATAGCTCATAGAGCTACCAAAACTCAAAGCATATAGAGAAATACCAAGCTGACTTTACATGAGTTCATCTTTTCCTCAAGTGGAGATGGATTTCAGTGTCTTTGAAGCTGGCTTCACTTATGTTATCGTATCATTACTTACTTGGTCCTTTTAGAAACTTCACCTTAAAATTCTATGGAATTTTGGTACTAAGTACCCCATTGTTGCATCCCCTTTCATTGAGGTGTATGGGCCTTCAAGGACAAAACTAGAATTTTATTATATACACAACACAAAGCAACTATAGACATGCTTGATAGACGCGCAAAATAGCGGGCGCGTCTATAGGCATTGCTTGAATAGAGAAATTACGGGCACATCTAATAGCGCATCTAACAGCTCGTCTATTTGCGCGTGTATTGACATGTCTATTTGCACGTCTACACTGAGAAAATACGGGCCTGTCTAACACTGCATTTATCAACACGTCTATTTGCGTGTGTATTAGCGCATCTACACTAAGACTTAGATGCATATTTAGACGTGTATTTAGATGCAAAACAGAGAATATAGAAAGTGAGATTTTGGTGTACATCACTGCTTTCCAAACATTGCCCATGATTACCAAAGCACATAATTTTAACAAAAACATCAATGCTTTTTTGCAAGCCCACATATACAAGAATTAAGTGAGGTGAGGAGAATGAGAAAATATGTAAAATAGTTTTGCCAATATCAATGATGGGCTACCATTCAATCTCATCCTCAATGAGATTAACCCTTGCCAAACTATCTACTTCAAAATCCAAACAAGTGTTTAGATCTACAAATACATTCAACCCACTACTACTTGTGCTACTCATGTGCTCATCGAAATCAACATCACTAATGGTAGGCTCGTCCTCATGGGTAATGGCCTCAATATCTGTATCTCCTATCTCATGATCATCCTCCTCTCTCATATCATGGTCATCATCAAGTCCATGGCCATGATCATCCTCCATACGCTCCATATTAGTAAATGTACTATACATCACTTTGGAACGTGGCATAATAGGTATGACATGCCACCATCTGTTATTATCCACCATTGGTTGATAGACAACCTAATTCAAACACAAATACAATCATGTTATTTTCCTTGCATCGAAGGTATCAAATATTTAAAAGCGAGTATTTTTATATGTGTGCACAGTGCCTGTTCACATTGTTGTGGTAGTACTAGTGTGTCCTTCCTACTTTGCCAAAACTTTGTGGAGTCAATAGTTACAAAGCCACTTGCATGGCGTTTGATTATTGCATTAGGGCCTCTTTCCACCACATCCTTAAACCACTTTACATCCAAAACATACACAAAGAAGCGTCGAAAGTCAAGCTTAATAATATCTTGGATTATGCCACAATAATAATCCATGGCTCCATTGGCTCCCTCAAAGCTAGCAATGACGCCGCAATCTTGTGTGTTTGTCTTATCATCAATCCGTTGTGTTCGAAAATGCTTGCCCTCACACCATATAGCATTGAACATAGTGCACTACACCAAGAAAAATTCAATTAAATAAGCAATCTAAATTTTTGAAAGCTCCTAACTTATGCATAACATTCTATATACCGACCTTGCTCATGCATCCCTAGCATACTCCCATTCTTCCATTGTGATATGCATTGCCTCGTCTTTCTCTACTTTCTCCATTTCATCAAGTAGCCAATCCACATGAATATCCTTTGGAAGTGCTCTTAGATACTGAGGGTATGGCACAAGAGATCCGTGGTGTGTATGAAAGAGGGCCCTTTCTTCTTGTCTTCTTGCCTTTGCATCCTCGTATCTTGTCACCTATCTTTTCATCACATCACTATTAAGCACCCAATAGAGGTTGATACTATTATGCAACTCTGTGTCTATTACTTTGTTGCATCCTTTCCCTTGAGGCACAATAGAGGTCATCCTTAGGTCTTCATCATCTCTCCATAGTCGTGGGAGAGAGCTATCCACATCAACAAGAAACTCAAAAATATATACAAGTGACTCTTGTACCAATCAACCCTCGGCCATGCTACCTTCAGGTCTTGCATTTTGTCTCACGAAGCCCTTCAAGGTCTTCATGAAGTGCTCGAGGAAGAACAACCATCGTGCATGTATAGTACCGCATATAGCAATCTCATCCACCAAATGCACTATAAGATGTAGTTGGCTTGTGAGAATAGAACATGGAAATGTCTCCTCCACTAAACAAACCATCTCCACTAACATAACTTGAGCATTCTCAAGTGTGGTGGGATCTATTTCCTTTGAGCTCACATACCTAGAAATGAAAAAGTACACCATATTAGCAATATGAACACCTTGCATGGAGCATTGATACGCATCATATTTCGTATCATGTAAAGTACCTCACAAGCTCGCCCATCTTGTAAATACCATCCTTCACGTCCTTCGATGCACTACGAGAAATGCTAGTAGGTAGTATGAACTGAACCCATGAGGAGGTGGTTGATTAGTTGCTTATAATTATTCACTCACAAATTTGAAAGGAAAAAGATATTATGCACATAAAATACTTACTTGGAGAATCTTGTGCCAATCATGAGATTTCAAGCCATATAATTGCTCTACACCTCTTTTCTTGCTCTTTGTAAAGGCTCCCTTCAAACACCTCATGCATCCAGTGGGAGTACGAATTGTAGTAATAGCGCACTTCACTGCCACCATCTCTAGCTTTGATAACCTCCACGGTGCACGAGGTTAAAAACACACCCATTTGGTCTCTCTTGTGGCCAAGCTTCATGCATCCTCCCTGTGGTACGTAGATCCTCCCTTATGCCTACGGAATCTCGTGTCCCATTCAAATGCTCCCAAATGGTAGATGCCACATTCTTGAAGGTATGCATGGGATCAAGCAGGTGATTGATCTTGAGGTGGGACCAATATGGTAAATGATAAAAGATGGAGTATCTAAACAAAAGCTGGTGTTAGCGAGCAATCTTTATTTCCAGCCAATATAGCACACAATAGTTACAAACCCTTACCGACTCATGCCAAGTGGTGGAGGAGTCGTGGAACTGTCCCAAATTCTCATCCAATCTCCCGCGGTGAGTGATTGTGGGAGGACTTCATTCCAAGGGGCAACATATCTAGGATGATCAGGTGGGAGAAATCGATGGTGATTCTCATAGATGACCTTATTCAATGCGTCTATCCGTGAGGCAACTAGTGAAGGACCACAAACAGGACATGCATGGTAACCCGATGTAGTGAGACCTAAATAATAGATGCAAGAGTTGAAGGTGGGTTTAGGGTGCCACATCCTTTGCCTATTCATAATTAGAAGTGCAATGCTTACCTGAACACTTGCCATAGCCTGGGAAGTCATGCATCATCCACATCAAGACTGCTTTGTAGTTGAAGTCTCGTGACGAGCGAGGCCTGCTCACATCATGCACCTCGATACCTCTCCAAAGTATCTCTAGCTCGTCAATCAAAGGTTCCAAATAAACATTAGGATTTTTGACTTTATGTTTCCCTGGAATTAGAAGGGACAGCATAGCATGTCCTTTCTTAATAGCCATAGACGGTGGAAGATTATAATTCACCAATATCACTAGCCATACACTGTAAGAGGTGCTTTTGAGACCAAATGGGTTCACACCGTCCATACCCAATCCAAGTCTCAAGCTCCTCGGTTCTTCCTTGAAGCTTGGCCATGTGTCTTCAATATGCTTCCACGCAGGAGAGTCTGCCGGAGTTCTATACTTACCATCGGGGTTGATCGATGGGAGGAATGCCATGACATGAGCTCTGCAATGGATTTGCACTTGAACATATGTTGGATGCGAGGGATTATGGGAAAATGTCGCAAAACCTTACAAGGCACGTCCAAAGTTTTGAGATCTGCTCTATATCTTGCCTCTCCACAAGTAGGGCACTCTCTTGCATCCTTATGTCGTCCACGAAACAAAACGCAATCGTTGACACATACATGGATGCACTTGTAATCTAATCCTCCAAGAGAGGTCACATGTTGCCTTGCCATATCTCTTGAGGTCGGTAATTTATCCTCCCTTGGAAGCATTTTACACAATAGCCTGCACGTGAAGACCATAAATGAGGAAAAGCATTCGAGTAATTGACCCACTAGCATAATTCACCATGTTTGCAAAATAGACTTTAAAGCTTACTTGAGTAATGCATTCAAACTTGCATTGCTCCATCCATAGATGGTTTGCAAGTTTAGTAACTCAAGGGAGGCACGTAGAATAGAGAAAGTGCACTCCTCAAACAGTGGAGTCGATGCTGCGGTAAAAAGATCGTCCTGCTCCATGCTATCATCCCTCCCTTCGGATTGATCGACATATAAATCCCACACCATATCATCAAACACCTCCTCCTCCACGGCTTCATGAGGTAATGGCGGAGAGCTACTATCACCATCACTCCATGCATCCATAATGGTCCCTCCTGAAGATCCCACCTCATATTGCCGACGCTTTGCCTCCTCACAGCGAGCATAGGGCAACATATGCAGGTGTGGCACTGCATCCTGTATCAAATTAAAACGGGATCATAACTCAAACATATGAATACCCATAGGTATCTCAATCAACCTTAACTCTTTAATACTTACCATGTTTACGGTCGCATTCCATTCTCCATACTTTGAGATGTGATTGAGTGTAATCCTGCGTGCACGATACATGTTTCCTCGACATCGATCACACCTACATTTGATTTTTTGCTCCAACCACATTTCACGATGGTGGATACGGAGGGATTCATCCTCACTAGAGCTACTTGTTGAAGATGAAGACATCCTACAAACAAACAACCCAAAAAAATTTGCTTTTCTTCAAATATTTAATTTTAAAACTCTGTGGTGCGTCTAAAGACGCGTCTATCTGTTTTGTGGTGCACGTCTATAGGCGCGTCTAAAACCGTGTCTGCTCTATGTATGTAGATGCACAATTACACGCGTATTTAGATGTGCTTAATAGCACTTATAGACGCGGTTTTCAAATCTTCTTTTAGCGCACTCGCTTTGCTTTTCTTCACATTACTTATACTTCGCGCGGCTTGCTTGCTTTGCTATTAACAGATCCACAATTTCGACGCTTAAGAGGAAGGCACCCACACTTACTTCCAAGCTTACACTTAAGAGGAAGGCACCCACACTTACTTCCAAGCTTACAGGAGAAGAGGGTGAACAAGAAAGAGAAGCAACTTTGAAGAAGGAGAAGAAGCTTCCATACCTCTATCCAAGGTAAGTCTCTTTTTTGGAAGTTGCTCTCTTTGGATTTGTCCTTTGTCGTATCCAAGAAATGAATGATTTTGGTATCAGTGTTACGTTTTTGTGTCAGGCGCATGTCCTTTTCTACTTTTTAGAAAAGTCCGTCTGTCGGAGCACGTCTATAGATGCATCTCAGAGCACGTCTATAGGTGCGTCTAGCCTATTTACAAACATAGATAGCTGCGTCTATAGATGCACTGTTGTACACGAAAATAGACGCGCTTCTCAGACGCGTCTATAGACGCACTCCGACAGTAATCTTTTCTTCCATTACCCTTTCTTCTCAGCTCATCAGTAATCGTCTTTTTTTCTTTTTTCCAGTTCATCATGTGGCCAGGAAGCTCTTCGGGCTCACCTGATCTCCAGGAGTCTATTTTTAGGGACTTATATAACCTTTTAGGGCACCCTCCCAGTCCTGCGAAGTTATATGGGTATATGACGGGTACTCTAAACACCCCCCAGGAGTCAGCACTACAAACTCCAAACCACCCCACACCAGCTGAGATTACCCCAGCAGAGTCAGCATAGCCCAGTCGGCTACACAGCCGAGGCCCGTCTCCCATGCCATCTTATGCCCCTTACCCCATGCCATCTTATGCCCCTTCCCCCATGCTATCTTATGCCCCTTCCCCCATGCTATCAGGATGTCCTTCTGTCTCGCAGAGCCGTCAGCATACTCTTATGCAGTCGAGACTCGGTTCTCTAGCAGGAGAGCGATGGGGGATGCATGGCACAATGCTTTGGGAGGGGTGGTGGTGGGGACGATGATGATTCAAATGATTTAGACGTGCCTCCGGGTGATGGTACGATCTTCTATGACATCACTCAAATAGGAGGCATCTTGATGGATGCATGGGGGAAGGACATCATGGCCTTCATGCGCTCTATAATTGCTTACAGAGATTGCTTTATCCACTACAAAGACCAGCCAAAGAGGTTGGCTGATGAGACCCTCGCTGTTGTTCGCTCTAGGTATCCTAACCCCCCCAATCGTCAGTTCATAGATAAATGGGCCAAGTCAAAGATTGTTACGATACTTGGCAATCAAAGATCTTCGCTTAAGAGGCAGGCACTAGCGGAGCTTGCCAGGCTCGAGCGAGGTCAACCACCAAGGGCCCGCCCCACACCGCTCACAAGCGTGAGTGGAAGAAAGCAATGAAGTCAGCAAGGGAGGACCCCAGTCTGCAGCACGTGGAGGCACGAAGGATCTAGATGGAGCAATATGGAAGCGTGCATTTTGGAGCAGGGGTTGTTGAATCATGGGAGGCCCAATTTGTAAGTATCGATCTCAAATTATATTGCTTATGTAGTTTATTAGGAGGTTGTTTCTTTGTACTAACCCCTCTACAAATTGTGTCGTCTTGCAGCTTGAGATCGTGGGCAGCTACTCCTATCGAGACAGCCTACCACTGCCACCATCGTAGAGGAGATACATGGAAGCACTTCTATCATGATGGGTTGATTACTGAGGAGCAGTATATCCGAGCTATTGGAGTGGCCCCCAAGGTATTTGACAGTAATTAAATAATGTCAATATTATAAGTAAAGATTTGATTTTTCATACATTGATATATGTTGTCCCTTGTTTACAGGTCCCTGCACAAGAAGACGAGGAAGAAGACGAGGAAGGAGGCAGAGAAGGGAGCACAGAAGGGAGCGTGAAAGGGAGCAAGGACGTGGAGAACATAGATTAGTTGTAGAAGTAGTGCTAGCTACTCTTTTTTGTACTTAAAGCCACTGGCTTGGCTTCGTGCCTCTTGTATATACACTCCTCTCATTTTTTGTACTTGAAGCCACATGACATGGCTTAGCTTCGTGCTATATGTACATACAAGCACTTTTTGAGCTTTTAATTTTATTGCGTTTTGGAGTTGTAATGTTTTATTTGGAATTGTAATTAAAATGCGGTTGGCTGTAAGAATTGAATTACATAATCTGGAAATGGGATTCATGTAACTATATAGCATACACAACATACACAACATTCTGTAAATTTTAAAAAAATATTATGTAGCACGTCTATCAGTGCATCTATAAACGCATCTATATACACGTCTGTCTGTTCGGAAAGCATCTATTTGCACGTCTATAAGACCGTTTATAAATGCGTCTATACACACGTTTAACGATGCATCTGTCTGTTTTTAAGATTTTTTACCAAAGCGTCTATTTAGGCATCTAGATGCGTGTCTATACGCGCGTCTGTCTGCTATATAAGAGGTTGGAGTTGCAACTCCCCAAAGTTGCTGCAAGAATGACTGCTCGAAAAGCTAGGCGCAGAGTGGGTGATACTGCTGTGAGGTCCATCAAGGTCTTGGTTACTGCACAGGCCAGCTACTACTATAGTCACCCATGGATTTAGGCTCGATTTAGGTGACTCCTTTGATTGTAATGTGTGGGCTACTACTATTGATTAGGCTATTGGCACATGATACAAAAATGTCACCTTATTGTAGTTAGGCCTCTTTAAGTCAATGTAGTGACTTTGCCTTATCAATATTCTAGGATCAATATGGCTGGCTTGAGGAAGACAACTTGCATGAAGATATAAAAGAGAGGATACTGGCCACATATGATGAGATATTGATGTATACAAAAGGTTTAATCAAATTGTATTTTAGTCCATGATTCAAAAGATTCTCTTGGTCCCCTGCAAATAGGGCTAAGAGCTCCACCTATTTGGATCGTACATGAATGATGACACACTTGTGTGCATCCATATCGACACACTTGTTTGTATCCTTCACTACATAGTACATTGAAGTTCCATGTGGAAACCATTTGTGTTTGATTCATGTTACTCTTCTCATGAGAACCATGTGAACGCTAACGAGACACTCACCCTTAGGGAGTGTCTACAAACCATGATTCTTGTAACACCCTCCTTCAATGTAACACTTGACGAGAGTTACTCTAGCTACATAAATCATGCTTTTCTACATTATAAGGGTAATTCCTTTGTATCTTAGGCATGCAAAAAATGGGATTTACAAGTATGTTTAGAAAGAGTAACATTTTCACCATCAACATTCTACGTCAGCCACCCTCACACAATGGCCAATGCAAGGCTTCCACTCTTGCTTAGTTTGCACATTGAGCCATTTGAGCTTTTACAAACACGATTTATGCTTCTCTAAATGCTATAACGGCTCCAACTTGAGAGGATAGCAACACCTCCTCTTTTGGCAATGTGACATAGTAACCGAGGGCATTTCTCGAAAATATGGCAATGTGAAATGAAGGAGAGCCTTAACACTTGCCTCATTTGATAGGCAAGCATAGTGTGTGCTGTGAAAATACAAAGCTTGGTTGTTGAATAGTACAAGTGCGGATCTCCTTCTCTTCTCAAAAGCAACAAGGAAGAAACAATACTTACGGGGTTGAAGGGGGGTAGGCCAAAGAAGCACCACTCTACATGCAAACGTGCAAATGAGGCCGCACAAGAAATTCAAAGTAGAGCCTTAATAAGGGTCAAAGCCAATACTTCATTTAATTTACACCACCTCAAAATTCGTCTCAAATACAATATACAATTGCGCTTTTGGCTATTTTTGCAATGTCGTGCAATGTGTGGAACCGAAGATGAGGTCCTCCCGCAAGGCTTCCAGCTCCTGGCAAATTCGATCGGCGCTTGCGGCCGTCCATCCCAGCACCGCGTGATCAGATCCCTCAACCTTAGATGCAGGCCCTCTGGTAAAACCGGCCTTTCATACAATATCGTTATCCTCTCCTTAAAATTGCCCATACGATATTGATCAGCAAAGTGTTTCCTCCCCGTGAGAATCTCGTAGCAGGTCATGGCGAAGCTATACACATCGGCGGAGATTGTATACCTTGTGCGATCAGAGCTTAATTCATCGCTATCTTCCGGTACTGCAGAATCTTGCTTGAACACTTCCGGTGCTCTCCAGTATTTGAGTCCCACATTCCGAGTATTCATGCTACCAGCGTGCTTCACTTTGGAAAGCCCAAAATCAGCTACCTTTACATGGATGTACCCTTCCTTGAACGCATCTGGGCTCCAGCTGAAATCTACCATAACGTTGGCAGCCTTCAGGTCCCTGTGCATTATATCTTGGCCGTGCAAATATTTCATTGCTTTTGCAATTTGCAGCATTATGTGAAGAGAGACCAGTGGATAATTCAGCAATGGACCCTTTGTGCTACGATATTGCTGCTCGATGAAAGTTCCTAAGTCCACATCCCCATCAATTCCATCAACAGTGACAGAGTATTTCCCTTTTCAAAGTTAGAAGAATACCAGACTAGCTTGACGATATTTGGATGCTGCAGTTGGGCTTGTATAATTGGTTCATTAGAAGTTTGGAAGTCGCATATGCCATTGATTGTCTTCATGGCGTATCTCTCACCGAAACACAGGACTTCTTCTACCTTTCCGTAGGTTCCTGCCCCTAAAAACCTAACGACTTTGATGTATCTTTTGTCGACGAAGAGACCTTGTGTCAAGAATTCAACCTCGTTGCCTTCTTTATCGTAACTAAGCCTTAGAATCAACTGTTGTGTTAGAGCAGACTCCTCTACAGCGCTCAGCTTGTTTTGCCAGTTTAGGAAGCCAAGCACATGAGACAGATCCTTTTCCGCTTGAAGCTGCAAGTAGTATCCAAGATGCAGTCCAGGTAGGTTTGGAGGAGTGCATTCCCAACGAAATTCCTGTAGTACGGGGAGATCGTATAGAAGGTTTTCAAATCTGAGCACGAGGAGTCGGAAACATTTATTCAAATCCAAAATAAGGCAATTGATGGTGTTGACGCTTTCGAGCTTGGCGAAAACCTTGCGGGCAGGGAGATAACCGGTACAATCTACAATATATTGCTTACACTGCATCAGCAACCTGCACAAATCTTCCACCATATAGTAGCATCCAGAATCGCCCTCTATCTTAATCTCCTTAATCTCAGGAAGGTTGTCGAGCACAAATTTTATGGTATTCAAGTAACTCTGCACAGAAGAGAAGAGCTCTAATAGCACGGAACATTTTCCTGAATTCAAAGCATGGTCGAGCTTCACTTTTCTAGCATCCGAGATTATGTCGAGCGCCAATCTGAAGGGGAAATTTTGAGAATGATTCCGATGTACTCTTGCAGAAAGCGTGGCAACAAAGATGACGGAAAGAACGCGGGATCTGAAAACGTGTCGGGGACTAGGGCGACCGCGCGGGCTGTGGAGCTGCAGACACTCAGGGTCTTGCTTGCGGAGTTTGAGGTGCAAGAGGAGGGAGGCGATGGAGGCAAGGGCCAAGGATCTGAAGCGGCGGCGGACGGGCGGAGGAGGAGGATGAGAAGGGAGGAGGGGAGGGGTTTGATGAGAAGCAAGAGCTGTGGGTAGGGGTGCAATGGACTTCGGAATATCACTTTGGAAGCCATATATAGTAAGGTGCGGATCCCACTAAGGCCTAATGTCATTATATTATAAGGCTAAGTTTGGGGGTGTTGAGAAATGTGGGGATCCCAGCGAGGGGCAAAGAAGCAAGAGCAGCTAGCGAGCTCATGGCTCGTATGAACAATGGACTTTGGACTATCACCACTTTAACTTTGGAAGCCATCTTCTTTCTTTATTAACCTATTAACCATAGACACCAAAAACAAGGTGAATGATATTCAATCATTCATAAGGCCTACCCAAGATAAAAAAAGTAAACAAAAAGGAATCCATTGGAAATGGTGTGGAGGAAAACTCGGGGAGATAAAGGGAGAGAGAGAGAGAGAGAGAGAGAGAGAGAGACAAGCAGACAAAGAGATAGAGAGACAGAGAAGGGAGGGTGTGGTGTGGAGATCCTCTCTAAGAAGACTTGAGGAGATAAAGAAGGGAAGAGAGAGAGAGAGAGAGAGAGAGAGAGAGAGAGAGAGAAAGTCAACCACTTTAAAGTCTTCATTCAAGTCCATTGAAGAAGAGCCAATAGGAAAAATGCACTTTCAAAAATTCAAGAAATGCTTAATATTCGCTTTGCCATAATTGCATCGTTGCTAAGGCTACCCAGAGGGTAGGCCAAAAAGAGAGAGGGCACTTGGCAGCTTGGAGGAGAAGAGCCTGCCACGTGTCACAAAGAAGGAGCTCTTGGATGGAGGCTTGGAGGGGGGACGAGGTGGAAAGACAAGAGGCAGCTTTAGGGGCAAGGAGGAGATAGAAGCTCAATGGAATGGAGGAGATGGAAGGTCACATTCAGGAGGAAGGAGGAGAGGGAAGGTTAATGGAATGAAAGCAGTGGATGGAAGGTCTGAGAGCCATGGGTTAAGACTTAGCCAAAATTTAAGAGTCAAAGATCCACCTTCAGATGGGGAGTGGTTGAGGATAGTCATGCATCTTTGTCTATGCAAAGCACGGCTTCAATACTTGTATATTATAAGCCACCTTTTACCTATTCGTAACCATATATCACTTTGCTCCCAGGACCTTTTCCTCACACTCACAAAACCTCTTCCCCACACGACACCTCCTCTTCTTTACCTCACTCTCTTATTAGTCATGACCCTACATGCAATACTTCTTGTCTCTTCCATCCTTTTTAGAGGGGTTTTCAAATTTAAAAAATTCTATATAAAAAGGGGTCTTTTAATTTAGCTATTGAACCGAAATCGTAAGTTTGTATAGCAGAAGGGGTCACCGGTTTTAATACTAGTCCTTCATGCTAAATCGCATTCACTACTTAGTCTATGGTATTTACAAGTAGTAACTCCCCCGGTTGCCCTACAACACCCCCTCACCCTGCCAGCCCCCCTTCACCTTGTCACACCCAATCCCTCCCCAGAAGCTTCCACTTCTATCTTCAAAGTCTTTAGGAAAATTGCACTCCGATCTCGAATGGAAATTACACCCCACTCTCTCCTTCTAGTTTTTTCTACCCAATTCATCCATTGCCCACATGTCGAATTAATTAGACTAAAATGGCTAGCTTGTACATGCATAACTCCATACTAAAGACTTTCATTAAACGCAAAAGATAACGTAGAGAAATCAAAGATCCTCTACTGCTCACATCCATGCATTACTTTGTGCTCTTATTCTCATTGTATAATTTCTTGTAGTGTTTTTGGTTCTTACTTTTTAATTTTTAGTATTTTAAACTTTATAAAGTGAAAATATATTTATAAATTTGTTTTTGTAAACACATTTGTTAATGTGACAAATACACACATGGTTGGCAATACATTCCATAGACCATTAATCAAAGACCACTTATCAAGTACAAGACAACACAAACATTGAGATACAATGGCCGCTTAGAATGTAGCAAAACGGATTAAGAACTCACAAGGCCTTAAGAGGGTCCCATCAACACCATATGACTCCAAAAAAGTGCATCTGCAGGGTAGAAGTTTGGTCATCCAAAAAGCGCACCTCCCTCTTCCACTTGGAGGGACCCCCTACTTTGGAAAAAAGTGCTCGTCTTACACCCCAAGATGGTCCACCCAAAAAGAAGCTAGCAAGAGCACTCCTCCAAAATGTGAAATTTTTCAATAGTTCCACAAAGGGCCTCAAATGATTCCAAAACTTCCCCCCAACCATACCTATGCACCCAAATCATTTTGCAGCCACTAAATCCTTCTCCTGCTCACCATAATGACTTTCCAACTCATAAATCTTAATTCTTCTCAACATAATCACTTTTTCACCCTAAATCCAATTTCTTCTCATCACTTTGTTATGTTCTTATACCAAACCTTTACTACTTTCCAAGATCCTAATCTACCCTGTGAAAATGAGAGACTTTATTTCCACTCTTAGGAATCCAAATTGACATGCAATTTTAAAGAGGTTGTGGCTAGCTCAGCGATCATTGTAGACCCAATAGATTAAGGTATAGAAGGATACCGAGCTGTATACAATGTTTTTGTAAGCGCACTTCGTGTTCAAGTTCTAAAAAATCCATTATTGCCAGGACTAACATATCTTTAAAATGCATGAGAGAAAACAAATTCTATTGTCCAAGGTATGTTAGGTGGACTTTAACTCTTTTCAAGGAGCATGACATGAATAAGAGAAAGGCCAAAAAAAATAAGGAAGTTCAAGAAGATTTTAGTTTTTAGTTAGAAAGGAACATTTTGTGGCTTGTTGCACTTGAACTTTCGAAAAAGACACAGTCATAGTTGAATTGAGTCTTTAGTAAATCTCTAATCAAGTGTTATAGATGCCTAGAACAAAGAAGAGTTGCTTCAAGTGGAAGGATTTGGATCCTTTCAAGTTGAATGGCACATTTCAAGAGATCTTAAAACATTGAAGTGCATGTTTGGAGTGGAATAGAGCATGAATGCAACATACAAGTGCCTTTTTTGTTACCCTCACAACAAGTTCAAGTGACCAAGGATACAAGTACTATACAACATATAGGGAAAGGAAAATGGAAATAGTTAAAGGAAGGAAAGAACAATGGTAACAGTAAAGATGCGATGACTAATATGATAGATCATGACGATGATGAGAAATGGAGATGCGGTACAACACATCAAAATGGAACACCAAAGAGCCCCTGTTATCAAGACAAGTTATTTTGGATTTAGTTGTTATGACACGTGATGTCTGACTTATCTAGACAAGTGATTCTCGAGCTATTAATACAATTGATCCTGCATTATAAAGACACTAGATTCTCTAGTTAGGACACATGATTCTCAAGTTGTTGATCGAAGCCAAGTGAAGCAATACCAAGCGTCGACTTGTCTGGCCAATGTATTCAGGGTTAGATAAGGAACTCCCACATGATGACAGGGCTCTTAATCTTGTCTTAACTAGGAGTGATGAAGGAGTGGACATGGAGAGTAAATTACTCAATGCACCATGTGCATAAGTTATTATGATGGTGCATCCCTACTAGTGTGGTTGGTTTACTTTTTCTTTGCACCCTTGTCTTTGTCCACAAATTTCTATTTCCTTGCCTATCCATATTTCCATCACCTTTGGCTAGCTATTTGCCATGTCTTTATTATGTTTTCCTCCTCAGCATGAAGAGTGATTTGCCAAGCTTTGCGAATTCACTTTGAAGATGTCGGCTCCTCATCTCATTGAACAACTAGAGACCACAAAGAAGATGTTCAAAAGGAATGGCCTGTGCAGATTCGCATACTTTTCATGGCAAGAAGGCTAGGATACTGAGGCCACAAAAGAATTGCTTGAGGCATATGATGCAGATACACATAGCCTCACCATCAACAATACTCAATAGGTTAGTCTCAATAAATTCCTTTATGTTGAATCATTTAGAATTTGTCTTATACCAATGGGTATATCCAAAATGACACAAGTGCCAAGAAATGCCCATTGTGATAGGTTTTTCAAGCCAAAGGAACTCTCATCCATAGAGGTACCTTATCAGCAAAGCCATAAACAACGATATTTATCACTTCTTCAAATTTCTATTAGAATACATTGGTTGAAGAAGAGCATAGAGCTATGTTGCAAATTCCCTCTTTGCATATGAAGACCAAGTCACCATCAACTAGATTGGTATTTTTTAGAAAAAACTTGATGCACAACTTTGAGTAATTTGCAAGAGTGGACACACACACTGCAAGCTTGGGCCACATCTATGTATGATTTGGCACAGACTGCTTTCAGAAGAGGTGAAGTGGACAATACTTTAGGTGGAAGGACTCACTCCTTAGATCATCCTACCAGAGTTGGGTGAGCGACTTGAAGGCTTGATCTTGGGCTCACTAAGCAATACATAGATGAAGAGGTGTGTATTCTACAGTCCTCTTTTACACCCAAGCCCCCTTTGTATAATTGAGAAAAATTCTTACAAGGACCAAATCCTGTATGGAGCACCCGAAGGCAACCTCATTTACCCACTCCCATCAATGAGCCGCCTTCTCCTCTGCCTATTAATGTCCCTCATTCAATGAAGGATTCCAATCCACTTCCACTATCACCATCGATAGTACCATTGCCTCTGCATGGAAAAGAGCCCAATCAAAGATGATGAGGGACATGTAGATGGCTCTAGTGTGTGATCACACCCTCAGGTGCCAATAGACCAACTTTCCACCAACCAGCCAAGGGAGAAAAACATGAAGGTGGACTCTTTGATGACCCAACCTACTTATAATGCAAGGCAAATGAACATGGGGATGCCAATGACCGGTCACTTCTCAATCATCAGCCTATTGTGGAGACACAAATGAGTGAAGTGAGCCAACCAATTTTACATATAGCCTTCACTGCTCAACGAGACAAAACTAGTACCGGGCAGGCTGGGAAATTCTCGGGAAATCCCACAGGGCAAGTAAGAGAAAACGAGGCCCAAGGTAATGTCAGCACATTGGACCCAAAGGGCAAGTCTATCACAGAAGATATGCCAATAGTGTATCATTTAATTCAAGAACTGTAAACTCAAAAAGAGAACTCAAGGGGAATCTTCCAAAGACTTCCTTTTTTCAATGTGAGTTTTACATATTTTTGAAAAAGATGGACATTTTGCACAATGACTTTTGGAAAAAGACATAAAACCATGTTTTTAAAAATTTGCTGACAACCTATTTTTGGAAAAACAGGCATGAAAACCTTTCCTTGGAATACCAAAAATACATAAATTACAATAATTTCTCAAAACCACTACAACTTGGGCCTATGCATCCAATGCAAATAAAAGGGCCATGGCATAGCGCATTTCAAAACCTAATGTTCAAGCTACAAATTTCATTGCTTCACAAATATACATGCCATTGATCCTACAAAGGATAGTAGTCATACTTTGATCCTACACCTTCAAATGCACTAAAGCCAAAGCTTTGTGGGTTAGAAGTTGTAGAGCCTTCCTTCTCTAAGCTGTCAACTAAAACATTCTCTGAGTCAACCTAGGCAAGTTGAGCCGCCACCCTCTTTTATGTATTGCATGTCTTGGCTTCCATTTGTGCACTACATTCAATCAATGTCATTGGAATCTTTTGGGATATTATGTATTGTGCCCCCTTTGGCAATTTTATCGCTTGTGCTAATTGAAATGCATATACCAAAATATCTACCTTGTCCAACTGCAAAATATCAAGTCTTGGACAACTCTTTGTTGCCCTATTCCACACTTCCTTGTTACCACCATCCCTTGGTTATACCAACCAATGCACCTCTATTGATTTAGTGTTCAATCCTTCCTCTTCGACTTTCACAACTTTAGCAATCTAAAAAGGAAATTTTAATAGGATCATTTGTTGCTAACATAGAGACGATCATAGTCCTCAATGCTACCACTCCACATGTCTTGAACCCTTTCCCTATCTTTTTTGGAATTTCTTACTCCAGGTTACATTTCTCTTTCCTCCCCAACACAGTTCTTCTTTGGCACTGCAAGAAAATGGGTACTTAAAGAAACATTCATACATGCATTTACCAAAATTCCTTCAATGCATTGTGGTTGACTAAAATTTGATATATCTTGAGGCTCATTCTTGTCCTCATTGATGAAATATTGGGATGCAAAAAATGGATTCCACCATTTCCACACTTAAAATATGTTGCAGCATGCTAGACTGTCTCTCTATCTCATTGATTGAACTTGTAGGTCAACATATCTCCCCTTATTTGTGGCTTATTGTGTCTCCCTCATTGATTGTACTGGTTTTAATGGTGTAACATAGAACTCACACTTCCATTACAAAAAAATTGGACTAAAAAAGGGCCTTGTAAGGGAGCCCTTGGCTGGTGACATGGAAGAATAAGGTGGATAAAACCCAATAGAATATTGACTAGTGGAGGAAAATAGAATATTGGAAGTGGCCTAACTTATCTATTTCTTTATTCAATGTTGCAAACAATGATCTAGAGCACCCACTTGCTACCTCAACTCTCCCATCATGTTTTTTAACTATAACCAAGCTGAGTAACCTAGTTTCTCAACCAAACTTGTACCATTTAACCTAAAACCAAATCCTCCCATCCAATTACCACACTCCTTTCATTCTCTCTCATTCCTCTTGCTTCCCCCTCATGTTTGAGCACCATTTTGAATTTTTCTTTGTTCCAGCCCTCTTTTCAAATTTCCTGCTGGCTCTAGAGCGAGAATCTTCTTTCTCTATTCTTCCTCTCATGGGATGGACTCTCATGCCAAAATCTCGTCACTTCTCTTCTCTACCTACATTTCCCTCCCATTTCTCTCATTCTTTCAACACTTTCAAGATTTTTGAATGAGATTCAACCTACCGTCTCCTTTCTCTATTTTGGGTGCTTCTCCTTCAAATCTCACCACTTACTCGCTCATCTGAGATTCTCCCACGATCTGAAATCATTTCATTCATAAGGACAAGGCAATCAATGTTCAGAGCGAGCCATGAATGATGTAGGGTGTTTGGAGCTTAGAAGGAGCTACTGGATGAGATTCTTTGAGATAGGATCAAAGAAGATTGAATTTCAGGCATTGCAGTTGTTGATGCATGAAAATCAATCTTTCTTTTGCCCATCTCTTAATACTAGTCACTTTCCTTGCTTCAATCTCTAATGGTGCATGATTTCAAACCATTTATGAAGGTTTGGGTTCCATCTAGACAGCTTGTATGAAGGTTCAAGTGAGATAATCTTTGGAACAATGCAACACAGTGATTATGACGAGATTTGTTTGTTAATGATGTAACTTTGAAGAAACAGTTAGTTCATAGTTTCATTTTGTGTAGTTGTGTTGTTTTGTTTTATTACATGGATTGAAAAAGTTGAAAAACTTGTTTGTTTGTAAGAAATTTATGAGAAATGAGTCTTTTCCACTCTTACTATCAATAGTTTTCTACAAAATAT
The DNA here is from genome assembly GCF_047967505.1 of Dipteris shenzhenensis. Classification (NCBI taxonomy): domain Eukaryota; kingdom Viridiplantae; phylum Streptophyta; class Polypodiopsida; order Gleicheniales; family Dipteridaceae; genus Dipteris; species Dipteris shenzhenensis. The sequence continues at coordinate 31,300,477 of NC_141606.1, read as the reverse complement.
TGCTTGAAATAGATTTTGAGATGTTCGGGAGCATATAATTTGTTTTAAAGCAAGAATGATCAACTTTATCAATCCTGGAACACAAGGGAAAGGCTATTGTACAAAATGTAAACAACCAATCAAGTCTAAAAGATACATTCTTACTATTGAGATTTTTTACAAAAAATGGTTTGAAATAGATTTGGAGTTGTTTGGAAGCATACAATTAGTTTTGGAGAGAAATACATCAGCTTTAGCATCGTGGATTACAAGAGGGACCATTGAGGACAATAAGTTTGATCACGTGAGGTATTATTCATTCACATAGTTTAACAGTGTTTGATGATAAGTAATGTTTTTTTGAATTTGTAGATTTCAATCATTAGATTTTGCATGCAATTGGGGTTTTTATTTTTTCTTGGTTTGATACTTTCTGAAACATGTCATGTTTGTATATTGTTTGTTGATGTCAATGTTATATTATATTAAGTTGAAAGTGCATGAAATCATGCAAGCCGCTCGGAATTTAAAAAAGGACGATATCCATTTTCAAATAGATGCAAAGAATGCACCATTTTTAAATAAGAATGAATCCTCCTTAGCAAGTGAAAGTGATTGAGTAGCTCTTTGAAATCAAGGAAAAAAACATATGGATTTGTGGTTAGAAGGGAAAATATATGGACCAGTAGATCCACAAACTTGTCAGACTCCTCAATTCCATGCATTGACTAATTGTTCATATGTAAGGGTCAGAATGCTTTGTTATGATATTGTCGAAGGTTGATTGGTCATGGAGCAAGTAGCCTTCACAACCAATATCAATATTTGCTTGATGAAAGACGCAAAAGAATCGCAATGTTGGAGGCTTGGAATCAACATTTGGTATCATCTATGCAAGCTACAAGTGTTCAAATGTCTGCATATGATGGCATATAGAAGAAAAATCAGGAATTACAAGTAAACGTTTAAACATTAGATGCTCAGTTGGGAGAGAGCACTATAAATGCAATTCACTTATAGATGCAAAACATAGCTATGAAAGATGAGATCAAAAAGTTAGAAAAAACATTATCATTCATGAAGGATAGTCCAATGGGTCCAAGACTAGGTAAGAGAAAATTGCATCCAATGGATAAAATATTCAAGAAAAGTGGTCATTGGAAGCATTGAGACTCAAGTGAGAGCTTGTAGGAGTGTTTCAAAACTCATGTCTATCCATGATGAACACTCTGGTACTATGGGTGAAGTGTTTATAAAATTTTTTTTGGAGTTTGTTATACAACATCCAAAATTCAAAAGTCTAAAATCAGAGATAACCTCTGAGTAAATGAACAAAGTTGTGGAGCATTTCAATGCAACTATTGCACGGGGAGTTTGTGATACTACAGGGATAAGTATAAGGGCATATCGACTCATATCTAAGAGCTTAAAAACAACATGTCTTTTTGTGAAGAAAAAGTTAAAGCCCCACTTCTTAACTGACTGATGTTGATAACGTTAGGCATGCACTCAATTTGGGCATACTTGATTTAGTCGGTGAGCCCCAACATGTATGTAGTACACTAACTTTGAAAACAAAGGCTAGAGAGTCTAAAGAATTGGAATTGACAGTCAACAATAACTTTGTGATGGATGTTCGAAGAGTTCTACAAGCAGGGATGAGCATTTTCCGAGCAAAATCTTCCAAGCGTCCGAGCGAAGGAAAAAAAAAGCTTTCAACTATGCAAAAATATGGCAAAAATGGATCATAACAAAACACAGTTTCACTTAGAAATATGCAAAGTATTATATCAATGCCTATTTTATACACAAATCTTTACGTGAATCTTTAGGAATGGTGAGAACATAATGGGATGGCTTTTGAAGAAATCCACATGTAGAGTAGACTTCTCTATGAAAATTCCCTTATGATCCTTCTTACAACTTTTACTTCATAGGGAGTGACATTGAAAAACCTCTCTCTACCTATTTTCATGAAAGGATTTATTCAAAGAAAACTCATTGAAGAAAGCCATCCAGGTTGTTTCACCAGCAAAACTCCTTTGAAGTAGGTCTTCCAAGGTAGTTTTGCTGGCGAAACTATCTTGGACAACATTTTTAAAAGTGACAACTTTCACATCCAATGTCCAAATATAGTCATTCAACCACTCAAATTGATTGGAACACCCCATTTGAGTACATATATGGAGTTATATTTTGAAAAATATTGCATATATAGTATTAAATATTACATGTATTTTATGAGAGTGATATATAAGCCCAAGTTAATACTTATTTATAGTAATTCAAACTTCTTTAGAAACATGTCCATAAATATCTTGTTATTTATGCTATAAAAACACTAGAAAGATATTGCCATATGATATAAATGTGTTAATAAGTAATTATATATGTATGGTATTATTACATTTTTCAACACTTTTTTAAAGTAATAATAGGGGTACAAAGGGATGTTTATAAATAAGAAAATTTAGGTTGTGTAGAAATGAATATGAATGAGTGACTAGTCTATATATTTTTATGATAAAGGGATCTAGTTCTAGTGAAAATAAAAGTGTAAAAACCATGTTTCCTAAAGAAATACAATTTTTTAAATCTCTTGAAAAACACGCTTGGATAAACCTACTCATAGGTTTTTGCTCATAAAATTGACACATCCCCTACAAGCCATGGTGAAGTTTTATGATATGCCTATGGAGGAATGCAATGGTACTTTGAAGATTGTACTAAATCTTGATGAAAGTGAGGTGGTCAAAGGTCAAAAATTAGAAAGAGTTAGTTTGACAAAGATGAATAAAATACTAGACCTTGAAGTTGAGCTTGATGATGCAAGACAGTTCAGTGTGCGATGTGCAATGAGACTGTGCAATCAGAACAGGAGATTTGGTGGTTGGCTGCCTTTGAGGTATCATGGAAATTTGAATTTTAATGCAATAATGTAAAACTACTAGGAATATTTTGAAATAATATGTGAGCTTTTTTGTAGGTGCGGAAAGAGTCACATTCAATTTTGACACGTTTTTTTGACCAAACCGATATCCCAAGTGTGATCAAAGGTCATAACAATGGTGCGCTACTTGAAGTTGAGGGCTATGGATCCTATTGTGTAGAATGGCATCTAGCTACTAGCCTCAGGACTATTAAATGTATGTTTAATATGGCACATGGAGAAAATACAAGCCATCGTTGTCTATTGTGCATGTAAACGAGAGTACCCGCAAAGGGTGGTAAAAAGAATCAAAGGCAATGGGCCTCGGAACTTGCAAAGATAGATCAAACTAAGGCACCAGATAGGGATGCTCTAGGGAAACATCCATCATGGAGCCCAATTCTTGAAATTCTTGAGCAAGTATACATTTGTGCACTTCATGCTATTGTGAGAATAATTGAAAACTTGGTGCATCTGTACATCATTGATGCATACAACTTGAAGCCCCAACAAGAGAGTGAGAGGATGATTGCAAGAATTGAAAAGCTTCTTTCAGATATGGGACTACACTCTGGGCAAGTAAATATTACAAAAGATGAGAAAAGATATGGAAAAATAGGCAATGTTCCTTGTAAGCCAAGCTTTGGTAGTGTCACGGCTTTAAATTTCCTTTCTGCAAAGAAGAAGAATGACAAGCTCAAACGTGATAATGAGTTTGATGTATGGAGAAAGTTACACAATGCCTATTGTGAATGAGGGGGGAAGAGAGAAAAAGACTGGAAAAGGCACGTGTGTGGTTAGCTCTTCATAGCTTGGTACTTTTACTACAAAAGAAAAGATTTGAAGATGATGATGCATAGTGTTTCATCAATGCTGTGAATGACTTTAGATGAAAGATGGAGATAGCTTGGGGAAAGAATCATTTCACACAGTACATTGTAATCTCTAACTTGGACATTGAGATGTGCATATTGAATGGTCCTATATTTAGTAATTTGTTTTTCTATTTGGCAGCACATTGCTCATGCACCATACATGGCATGGAATTATGGAAGCAACAGAGTGTGGTCCACTCAAGGCATGGAAGGATTGCATTGGCAAGCATGTTGTGCATATAATAGAGCAATCCAACATGGGAGTGGTAGAACTAAGTCAAGCCCAATGGTTCAATTGGTTCAATGGTGGTACAGGCATATCAAAATAAGAGCAGCTGCAACGTTAGCATTCAAAGAGTCCTTAGTGTCCCATGAAGTGCAAGATGTTAATGCGGAATGTCAAAGAAGAATATACAACTCATCAAATGCAAGACAAAATCATGCAAGGTGGCATGCAACCCATCATAGACAAGGGCGCATATGGGTGGAGACAAATGAAAATGATGGTGTAGACTCTTCCAATGTGGATGCCCATGCATAAGTTTTAGAATTTCTCTGTAATTTTAGTTATGTGATTTGCAGTAAAGCTAGCGTATAATGGCCATGAGTTGTAGTACAAATGAGAAATTTTGAGTTATTGGATGTTAATTATAAGGATTTAGCTCAAGGTTGCATCAATTTTACTTTTTTAGAGTTTTTAATAAAACAAGTATTTTTAAAATTTAGGGTTGTGGACCCTATATAAAAGAATGGGCCCTCATTTTCATTTCATTATTTAGAGACCTCTCCACTCCCGCACCAGCTCCCACCTACCCTTAGCATTTCCACCCTCACCCTTTCTCTCGCACACTCTCCATCCCCCATGGTGAGGTCCAAGAGAAAGGCACCACGGAGGCTAGCATAGCCAGACCCACCTCTAGACTCAATGACACATAGTGATAGCCTTCCCACCTCTAGACTCAGTGACACATAGTGATAGCCTTCCCTCTCCAATCTAAAAGCTAGACAGGGAGCAAGGAGTAGGCCCGCAAGAGAGGGACAGAGGAAGGCACAAGAAGATCATTATGCAGAGGCTAATGACTCAAAGAGCATAGAGAAGGAGCACAAGGAAGAGGAACAATGAAGGACAAAGAAGAGGACTAAGGCAAGAATAGATGATCAGGGTCCACGCCAATGGGGGAGAGGCGCCGAGGTCCAGGTACAGGGAAAAGAGGCCCTAAACATTTAGGAAGAGGCCCTCCACATCAAGGGCAAAGAGGCCCTTCTCCAGTGAGGCGATATAGTTTCAAGCCAGGGATGGTGGCACTTTGGCAGAGTAGAAAGTTTCAAAAGTCCATCAAAAAGACACTTAACATCTAGGAAGAGGCCCTCCACATCAATGGGAAAGAGGCCATTCTCTAGTGAGGCAATACATATTCAAGCCGGGGACGGTGGCACTTTAGGAGAGTAAAAAGTTTTAAAAGTCCATTGATCTGCTCATCCCAAAGGCGAGCTTCGCAAGGGTGGTATGCGAGGTCATGCAAGATCTCAACAATAGCTCAACGTCTCGATTTTATAGGTGCGAAGTTGTGGAGGCTCCCTGGTGTATTTTCAGAGACACCTTGCTTGCCATGCAGTATGCAGGTGAGGCCTACCTAGTAGACCTCATGGAGGATACCCAACTGGCTACCATAGAATACAAGGCATGGGGGTGGTAGCGCGTGAAGCAATGCACTACACGAAATGTTCCACTGGTTTTATAGATGTCTAGAGGCCAGGAATCTCAAGTGTGACAAGGTAGAGGTCTCAAGTCTCGCAGAAGCAGTTCAACATGTCAAGAAGACAAGGAGATGTGTGGCTTGGAAGTCTTCAACAGGGAGTCAGGGGGTTACGCTTTGGTTCCAATGTAGAGTTAGATAGGAGAGGCGTTGGGTGCTAAGAGAACCCTAAATGTAAAATGTTTGATGAATAAATTTAACACTATTTTGAGTCAATTATAGATTCCAAAATTCACAAATTTGTTTGGAAATTGCAGAGTTGCATGTGCGACATGGCAAGGCGAAGGGATGGGTGGGTTGGGAGGGAGGGTGGTGAAGATTAGGCATTATCGAACTGGTGACAAAAGACCGGGGGGAGGGGGTGCACTCAAAAAACCCTAATTTAAAAGGGCCTATAAATAAAAACCCTAAAGTGCTTTAAAAAAGACTATATAAAGCACTTCAGAACCCTAAAATCCCTCATTTCTATGGCATGAGTTAACCCACTAGACATCGTTTAGATGCTACCCGCCCTCCTCCTCACAATTCATGGCCTCTGAACACATTGTGAGCCCCAGTGGCCAACAAGACAATGATCAATAGGGATCTAAAGGCGGTTCTCATCATAAGGAGTCTCGGTAATGCGAGTCCCCATCATCTGACTCTCATAGGGGATCCCGGGGATCTCAACACAATGAGGGATCCTAGAATGATGAAGGATCCAAACATGATCAGGGGTCCTCTTAGTCCTTCCACACAACTAACCATGGAAGTAGAGAGGTCTCCCAAGAGGGACAAAATAGTCCAATCAATCGTGATCATCTGCCCCTCCCTCCTCCGTGGGTTCCTGGCATGGAGCATCTAGACCAATAAGGGGAGCAAGAAAGGCAAAGTGCTCAAGGAGATGGAGAGATTAAAGGGGCTACAACAAGAGGAAGTATTTGGGTGGGCTCGCAGATATCATGAACCTTGGCCCCGATCCTCCAACCAAGCAGACCACACAGAAGAGCACCATCAACCCTCTATGCCTGGAGATTGTCACATATGAGGAGCCTCTAGTACGAGCTGAGAAAGAGCCTCAGCTTGCTGACTCATAGTCTCAGCAAAAGGGAAAGGGCAAAAGGAAAAAGCAGACCCACAGAGGCCACCTCGAAGGACGCACCAGACATAGGTTGAGGAGTCTGAAGAGGAGGTTGTAAGGGAGGAGAGGCGAGAAGTTCAAAGCGGACAAGCAGCCATGGAGCCATGTCTAGAGGCTTGGTGCAAGGTCCCCCAAAGATTGATAGGCACAAAAAATCATGCGTGAAGGCACTTCAGGATATCTGCAAGTTCCACACCACTGTGGACAATCTCATTCCTCATGCACCCTTCCAATGTGTTTTACGTGAAATATCACAACATTACAAGGATGATGTGCATTTCAATTTAGACGCTATGGGAGCAATTCAGGAGGCGACGGAGTAGATGATAGTAGGTCTTTTTGAAGACGCAAACTTATGTGCTATCCATGCCAAAAGAGTAACAGTGATGGATAAGGACCTTGCACTCGCCAAGCACATCTGCTCCAATCCCTCCCTTAGGCCCTAGATGTTGTTTAGGTTCACTTGGTGTAATTTGAATCATTTTGTAAATCTTTGCCCTTTGAGGCCAAAGAATAAAAGATGTTTTTATGTTCTATTACTGTTCCCATGTTATTATACATGTTATGTGATTCTTTCCATCAATTTATGCAAGTTTAGTGTGAATTTGAGTGGTCAAATGATGTTTTTTTAGCGTGGCATAGAAGGAAAAATTGTTTAGCATGGTCAAACAGGCTCCATATGCACCATAGAGGGTTTTGACCTTTTTGGGCTCCCCGCGCAATGCTGAACACTTTTCCCTTCTGCACCAGGGTGAGATTCTTGCTGGATTGCTTAGAAATGACCATTATAGTGCAAAGAGTTATCTGATAGCATGCTTTTGAATAGAATAGTGAATTGAAAATATTAATGCCAACAAAAATTAGTGCTAGGTCTGCCTTGCACGATTTCATCTCTCATACTCCATTAGCTGATAGAGAGGAGGAGTTGTTTTCAAATCCATGGTAGTTTGGTAGCTAGGAGAACTATGGCTATGATAGTGAAACTTTGAAACTAAAGTAACTTTATAACCTATATATACCCAAATGTTCTAAATATAAATAATAAAATGAATTATTTTTTTTGGGGGCAAAACTTGACATTGACATCAAACAAAACCATTCAAAACATCAAAATCAATTGCACCACTATGAATTGGAAAATGTCAAAATCCACAATTGTTCCACCCCAAATTGTTTACCATCTTCAATATTGTAGGAGGGATAAAAGTTGTGATGTGAGAGTCATATTCTTGACATCTGCTAAATGAGAATCAATACATAAACTTACCCCTATATTATCATCATTGTTATAGTCAAGGGGGAGACAACTGCCACGTGTTTTCTTCCAGCACCTATATTGGAAAGAAAAATATAACATTTTGTGGGAGATGTGGTGCTTGACAACCACATTGTCTTTACATACATGGCATTGAAACACATCACCCTTTTGTTCACCTGACCTGCTTCCCCAATTCACCCCAAGCAATTCCTCAAGGGCATTCTCATGTAAACCGTTTGCATGACCACATGGTTTTTGTTCTGTGCATCTGGATATTTTGAAAACAAGAAGCAAAAACGTGCAAAGGCATAAACCAAGACAACCTCAACCATTTAGAGGCAAATGTAAACTTTATGGCCATGCCCACATCCTTTGCGATCTTTTCCTTGTATGATTGCACTGTTCTTGTGTCTACCATGCTGCAATCCATGTCTTCAAGTTGTGGTGTTGCAATGCATTGAAGATGGCTATAGCCATGCTTGGAGTAATGTAGTCGGCATTATACCAATAGATATTTCAATGTTTCAAAGTAGAGGACTTCTCTCCAACCAGGGTAAAAAATAAGGAGGGAACAAATGTGCTGGGCTACCTTGTAGCAGGAGCGAGTGATGAATTCTGCCTCAAGCTTAAATGGGAGAATCCAGAAACTATGGTGCTAGCACATGAGATTGCTCAAAAGTTTGACAAAGTTCAGTCTGACCCCGCTTCAAAGAAGACGATTGTCCATCCGCATCCCCCTCCATTCCTGCAACAACAACCTGGGGGGTCTAACTCAGGGGCATACCCCCACCCCTCATCAGGGATGTATCCACCGCCTCCACCTCAGATGTATGGTCCTTCCTTAGATGCTTACCCTCAATAAGGTGGATATCCTCATCCTCTGCCTCGAAGATTTCCCCAGCCTCGCCCATGAGCTCCCCTCCTTTCTACTCCTGTGGCCCCTCCAACTAAAGAGGCCCCCCCTGCAACAGAACCTGGAGTCAATGACCTAGCCAAGGCCTTGAATGATCTTCGGCTTGAGATGGTGGGCATCTAAAATCAAGCCAACCGCCCTCCAAGAGATCGTGCTAATGTTGTATGCTACGAGTGCCACCAGAAGGGTCATTATCGCACAGAATGCCCCAATATTCCAAGGGTGAATCTTCTAAGTGAGTCGAGCACTGAGGATTCTGATGTGGAGATCCTTGATCTCGGCACATGCTAAGATGGCAGACCCACCAACAGAGAAGACTAAAAGATCTCGTAGGAGTAAGTGGTCACCCTCGAATTTTCCCATCGGCTCAGGGCAAGAGGACTATTCGGTCGTTCAAGACCTTGCTCATCGGTCTTTGAGCATCACACTCCCTCAACTAATAGCATTAAGCCCTAAGGTGAGACGTGAGTTGTAGCAAGGTCTCTCAACAAGGCAGAGCAAGAAAAAGGGGAAGGTACGAGAGGTATCTTCTATCTCTGAAGAAATTGATCGGCACCCAAACACAATAGATGTCATCATAGATAATTGCCGTGTCAAAAATGTGTGTGTTGATGGGGGAGCTGCATGTAATATCATGGTGCCCTGCATCATGAAGAAATTGAATTTGAAATGTACAAGGCGTTCCTCCACTCGAATCAAGGTAGCAGATGGTCGACGACTCGCCACCATGGGAGTCATTGAGGATTTGCCCATCACTGTCAATGGGTTGACCACCACTGTCAATTTCTATGTAGTGGACATTGAAGATACAGGCATAAGTTACCCAGCCATACTCGGGAGACCATGGTTGAGAAAGAGTGATGCAGTCAGCTATTGGAAGACAGGACACATGTCTTTTGGTGCTTCCAAGGAGAAGATCCTGGTGCAGCCTGGTGCCATGGAACTGGAAGAAGAAGAGGAGCATGACAGTGATACTCTCTCATCCTCAGTGTCTGAGTCCATGGAAGAATCAGACGAGGGGGAGGAATTCTCAGAGGAGGAAGTTTACATGATGGGGGTGTCTCCGACCCTGCGCAGAAAAGATAACAGCTAGTCCTCAACAGCTCAAATCAATGCTTTCTCTAGACCTCACTCCAGGTGAGAAAGATGAGTTTCTTGAAATGTTCAAAGATTTCCCTGACCTCTTTGCAACTAGCTACCACCACCTTCGCCATGTGACTGCCATAGAGCACAAGATAGAGCTCAAGCCTGATGCAAAGCCTGTGGCTCAGAAGTATCGGAGATTAGGGCCCCTGCAGACCGACGCTTTGCGCTCAGAGTTGCAGAAGCTTGTAGAGGCTGGGTTTATTGTTCCGGTTCACAATACTGAATGGGTTTCACCAGTGGTAGTCATCCCAAAGAAAAACAACAAGTGGCGGGTCTGCATCGACTATAAGAAGCTCAACGCTACCACCAAGAGGGATCATCATCCTCTATCCTTTCAAGACCTCATTCTTGAGAAGGTAAGTGGTCATGAGATGTATACTTTCTGTGATGGTTACTCTGGGTTTTATCAAATCAGAATTGCCGAGGAAGATGTGCTTAAAACCACATTTGCCACACCTTGGGGGACATTTGCATTCAAAGTAATGCCATTTGGCCTCACCAATGCTTTTGCCACCTTTCAAAGATTTATGCAGATGGTGTTTGCTCCTTATTTGGGGGATTTCTTGGAGGTGTTTTTAGATGATTTCTGTATATTCTCATCACGTAAGGAGCACATCATGAAGGTTAGATTGGCCTTCCAAAGGGTCAATGATGCAAATGGTAGTCTCAACCCTGAGAAATGCACCATTGGAGCCACTCAAGGGAGGTTATTGGGACATGTTGTCTCATCCGAGGGCATCAAGCCTGACCTCGAGAAAGTAGAAGCCATCCTCAAACTCTCCCCACCTACAACCAAACGTCAGGTACGCTCATTTGTCAATCTAGCAGGATACTATCGCCGCTTCATTTATCAATATGCTGCTTTGACACGGCCCATGACTATGCTATTAAAAGATGGGGTTGATTTTTCTTGGGATGAGGATTGTGATCATGGGTTTGCACAAATCAAGAATGCTCTGGCTTCAGAACCCATTCTACGCAATCCAGACTGGTCAAAGACCTTCTATATCAATCCTGGGTTTGGTGAGCACACTCTGGCAGGTATTCTTCTCCAGCAAGGGGAGGATCGGTTCATGTATCCCATTCGATTTGCTTCTCGACAATTGCTCGACACTGAGCGACGCTATTCAGAGGCTGACAAGCATGCCTTGTCTTTGGTGTTTTGCATTGAGAAATTTAAGCATTATGTGGCTGGAAAGTCCTTCTTTATACTCACTAGCACTGGTCTTGCAAAGCAGGTTCTTCAATCACCAAATCCCATGGGCCGGTTGGCCAAATGGTGGTTGGCAGTTCTACAAGAATATGATTTTTCCTTCAAAATTGTAAAAGGGGGTTGTTCCAACTTGAAGAATGCTTTGATTGATTTAGAGGAGTGCCTTGATGTAACCCTTGTAGTAGCCATAGAAGTTGGGGATCCTTGGTATGGTGGTATCTACAAGTTTTTGACCGCTTTCTCCTTTCCTTCAGAAAGTACTAGCTATGAGAGAAAGAAGATCCGCAGAGATAGTAGGCGCTATACCCTCCTTGATGGGGTGTTGTACCGTCAAGGCATGGATGGGGTACTCAGACGGGCCATTGATGCAGATGAAGTACCTAAGGTATTGAAGCATTATCATGATGGATTTTGTGGAGGCCACTATGCCAGTGACTATACAGCTAAGAAGATTTTACATGCTGGATACTATTGGCCGACCTTGTTTAAAGATGTCACTTTGTATTGCAAAACCTGTGAACCATGTCAATTCTTCGGTAGGAAGGATTTGCGTCCCGGGCAACATCACCCAGTGATGTCCATCCATCCATTTCAGAAGTGGGGAATAGATTTTGTCGGGCCCTTGCCCATGACTGCCTGCAAAAAGAAGTATCTTTTGGTAGCCACTCAGTATGTCACTAAGTGGGCTGAAGCTATCGCTCTCTCTGCTGCAAATGGCAAGGCAGTTTCAAGTTTCATATTTGAACGTATCTGCACAAGGTTTGGGACACCCATGGAAATAGTCTCTGACCATGGGAGTCCATTCTTAAATGAAGCAATGGAGTTACTCATGGATCGCATGGGCATTGATCATCACACTTCTAGCATCTATTATCCAGCATCCATGGGTCAAACAGAGCGGACCAATGGCCTCCTTTGTAAAACCATAGGAAAAATGGCCGCAGGGAACAGGAGCCAATGGGATCAGAAGGTCACTGAAGCCGTGTGGGCTTACAACATCACTCATAAAACATCTACAGGTCACACCCCTTTTGAGTTGGTGTATGGTACTGAGGCAGTTTTACCACTAGAGATAGAGATTCAGGCCTTGAGATTGGCACAGGAACAGAGGATGACAGAAGATGAATGTGTAGAGGCCAGATTGGTACAACTTGAGAAGTTAGATGAGACCCGACGCCTTGCACTACATCAAACAGAGATCCAAAAGAATCGACAAAAGGCCCGATTGGATGCTAAGATTCGCAAGGGATGGGAAAGACACTTTGCTGAGGGGGATGTTGTGCTATGCTTTGATAATAGATTGGACCACCAAATGGATAAGAAGTTTTTGCCACTGTGGGCTGGTCCATACAAAGTCATCAAAGAACGTAGCAATGGGTCTGTACAAGTTCAGGAGCTGCATGAACCATATGGCAAGAAGGTGATCAACAAACGTTACCTCAAGCTTTCTTTGTGCGTGATGGTCCCAGGCATGGAAATGCTGTGCATTCCCTGCCTGGGGGGGGGAACTGTTATGGATAAAATTGTCTAAGGAAAAAGGCATTAATATGTATGTGTGTTTGTATATGTGGCCATAGTATAATAAAATATAGTGTGCATAGGGCCCAAGGTTGATGTGGCAGGGCATGACCATGTGCCACCCTTCCATGTAAGAGGACCCATAAGGTGTGTTGTACATAATCCATGATAGTAATATTATAAAATGCAAGGTGGCATGGCTCCTCCATGTGCCACCCCTCCACCTAGGATGCATTAAGTGAGATATGGCTCAAAGTCCATGGGCGAAGCAATATAAAATGGGTGGAGATGGCTATTATATTGAGTTATTCCCTCCATATGGGATAGGCCCATGTGGGGGAGGTATAGAAGGACAAAGAGAGCTAGTTAAATAATGGGGAAAGTAGGATGATGTGGCAAGATTCCTTATGCCAACCCTCCACTTGTCCTCCTAGAGGTTTGAACATATTAAAAAATTGGAAAGGGACCAAGGGAGTATCATAGACTTGAGATATGGGGCTTGATTTATGTGGAAAATTGAGGCAAAGGGTTGTCGCACACAATTGAGAGTGCGTACCCACCTAGCCCACATGGGAGACTTTTCCACACACACCATGCATGTGGGAGGATACATTAATGTGGAGAGACCCCCTCTTTTGGCTATAAAAGGAAGGGGCTATTCCTTGATGAGACACGCTCATTCTTGTAAAGCCACCTAGCTAGTATTTTGATATTTCCCTCTCATCCCTTCTTTCCAATAAAGTATGGTTCACTTCCCTTGATGTCTACATCTCAACATTCCTCTTCCTATCATGAACATGCTTCTCTTCCCCCTCTCCCTTTCCCCTTGTGTCATAGTCTCCCTTTTCCTTCCTTCCACTTCTAATTCCTTGTTCACCCCTATGACATCCCTTCGCCCTCGTGATCTCCTTTTCTCTATGGCCTTTGAGCGTAGCCATACTTAGTCTCTAGCCTCTGATCTCGATAACTTTTCCGGCTAAAAACACAAATATGTAACTCCAAGAACCAGCACGGTGGCTTTCATAGATCTCCTCCCGTAATACGTAAAAATAGGTAACGGTGCTATAACTCCAAGAACCGGTGCGGTGGTCTCTCCAAGACAACCTTGAATTCTGGGTGATGACAGGTGGTCACGTTAGAGATTCCGCTGAGGCGATGCTTAGAATGATAGATTGCGTCTCATTATAATGCCAAAAACGAGTGCGGTGGTCTCTCTAAGCCAACCTATGATTTGCATGGGCTACGAGAAAAGAAGCAGCAAAAGGCTACATGATGATAGGTGGTCAGGCCAGAAACTACATTGTGGTGATGTTTAGAATGATAGATTGCGTCTAATTATTATGGCAAGAACCAGCGCGGTGGTCTCTCCAAGCCAACCTTCAATATTAATGATCTGCATGGGTGCGTGCCCAGTGATAGTTGGTAAAGCTGTAGCAAAAGGCTACGTGATAATAAGTGACCAGGCGGCATAGGCTAGAGACTGCATTGCATGAAGCAGTGCAGAGATGCCATGTGTCGAGCTATGCAATGTTCTGAACAAATAGATTTCCTCTCATTATTACACAAGTGCGCCTTCATGATGTCAGAAAAATTTCCGACGAGAGCGTGGGTCTACAAAAAATTCAAATATTCACCTAGAAGCGCATTGTGTTGCGGCCCCAAAATGGCCCCGAAAATAGTTTCGCGATTGGCTACACCCAAGCTAACGTTGACCCACAACTAAGAGCCCATTATGAAATCTAGCCCCAAAACTCTATACACTGATCCACCTATTGCGAATCTATGGCATACGTAAAAGAATTTGGAATGCTTTTGTTCTATTTGAAAACGATGTTGGATGACCTCCTCATAGAAAAGGACCTAGAGAAGAAGGAGGAAAATAGAAGGAAAACATGCTTCGGTGGTGGGTGTATTACTTGGAGTTAGCACAGATGGTGGTGATTAATATCCCTGGCTATTGTTTTTCCTGCTCCTTTAAGGTACTTATCAAGCTCATGATGTAGGTTTCTTTTGGCAGGACATGATAGAGGCGCGAAGATGTATAGAGTGCAAAGATCAGGATGAAGAGGACCCCCAGTGAAAGGAGGAATTACTATGGGCGTACAAGTCGACAGAGTCAAGAAATCAATGTGTAATTCGAGTGTGTGAAGAGGTCTACCATTGTGCATCAGACTAGCCTAAAGAGCTAGGAGATGCTTGCTATAGAGAGGCTGATAAGATAGTTGGTATTTTGGAATTTCCTTGAGCTGCAAAATGTCGTTGTATTTTGAAAAAGTAAAAATCTTACAGACATTTCTTGGACTTGGTGGACTTTCTCATGGTGCTTGTAATACCTGATTTTGTGTTGACCTGCTTCCATGTTAGTACTTAAATGTCTTCAATAGCTTGGTGGTTGAAATTTGATGGGGTTAACGATAAAGGGGATTGTTTTAGTATAGCACTGTGCAGCAAATTTTATGATAGCATGGCAGTAGTGTAGGGATAGTATGGTAGTAGTGCAGGATAAGTTTTTGCCAATGCGGTGGTTGGGTGCACTAGGATATTAATAGCCACCAGCGTGGTGGCTTGCTTCTATTATTACAAGATGAATGGATTTCTGGATGTGTGGATTTATTATGGGAAACCAGCACGGTGGTTGTTGGGATATACTAAAAACAAGCATGGGCTTTATTATTTGGGATTTACAAAAACAATTTAATAAAACCAGCATGGTGGTTGTTTGCGATATACTTAAAAGAAGCATTGTCTCAAATACAAATTCCATTTTCTAGGACAAGTGGAATACTATTTCCTTGCAATGAGACTACATTTTCTTAGTACTATCTCTATTGTCCTCGTCCACCACACCAAGACACCCCAACATGTGCTCATGCATGTCTAAATCCAATTTGAAGACACTCTTGCCCGTCTTTCATTGTGGTACAGGTTATATTTGGAACTTAATAGCTCTTACTAGATGAGAGTACACAAAATGTTTGTGGACTCTTATGTAGTAGTTCATAATTGCAACCTCTTTTGGATGTTTTTTAGTACCAAAAAGCTCGAACTACTAGATCCCACTTCTCATAGGTTGTTCCCCAATTATCCTTGAATGTTTCCTCAACCTGGTGCTTAGGTTTTATGCACTGCAGTAGAAAGAATGGGTCATCTTCCTCTTTCTCCCCAGATGATGCTGTGACAACTACAAAGTTATCCCCCTCTTCTAGACAGTCAATAAGGTCATCGAAACTCTCCCCAAAATATGGTGTCATTTGTCTCTCCATTGTTTGTCACTCCATTTGAACGTAGAGGGAAAACTTGAACTCGCTCCCATGTTTTCACAGTTGTAATGTTCTCACAATTGTCATGATCCTCTAGGATGCATGCACTACAAAAACAAGAAATTTTTCTTGTTTTAATCAGTTGGCTGTTTGAAAAGCCCCATATGCTGTGCAAACCACAAACTCCTTTAATTTTGTTGCAATCCTATTGGCTTCTCCTTTGCAGTTCATCCACTTTTACTTCATGGAACACTCTGCGTACTATAGTATTCTTAAGACTTTGTTTACTGTATGTTGAATGTGCTCGTCTAGAGAGGTTGGTTGTAAGCCATGTTACAACATCATGGGCATCATTGAGTTTTTCTTGAGGGCATGCTAATTGGTGTTTAAACAAAGCTTGCTTAATAACATCACCACATCCATCATGTTCACCCTTGCCATGGCTAGACCCAAAGAAATTCCACGTCATGTCTAGACCAGTTAGGAATTTGCACCTTGGGACGAAGTAGAATCCACTGGCTGATTTAAATTGAGACGCATCACCATCTGACCATACCCAATTTTGTTTTATATTTTCTGCATGGGGATTTTCCTTTTTCAGCCATTCCCAATGCAGTAGAAAAGAATGTTGCACAAATAAAGTGTCATGTTCCATGTGATCTGAAATGTAGAAATGATATGTGCGTTGCACTAACCTAGACTACTGTGAGTTAGCAAGAAGATTGGCATCAGGTGTGGAAGAATCAAGCAAATTACTGTATGTGATATGCACAAGAATTGTTATCTGCTTGTTGTGCATTTGTGTATCTCATCTTGTTCTTGAAATGAATAATTTTCAGCAAAATTTATGATAGACACAATAGTGTCATGGGAAAATTTAGCAAGGCATGTCCTGAATTGTTTATCCTGCTAGTTGGTTACGAAATTGTGAAGCACACATATTTTGGGATGGATTGAATCACGTGACCCATAAGCTCCTTTGGTTGGGTACTCTTATATGATAGTAACCATCTCCTTTTATCGGATCCTTCAACATTGACATTTTCAAATCTCCTCCATTTTAGAGAAACATGGTTGTCTTTCCTCATTTGATTTGGACAGACATTGAATGTCTTCTTCTTCAGCTTCAAACTACAATACTTGCATGTGCCATGAATGCATTCAATCTGGTGCCACTCATGGTCTCCCATTGGACAAAAACCACTGGCTTCTATAGAGACCTTAGGCTACAAAACGTGCCCTCCCTTGCAACACACAATGATGATTTAAGTGGCCTACATACTGTGCATTCATCGAGGAGGCATGGGCATCGCTCCCCATGTAGCAATGCTCCAACCTAACCATATCTCAAGTTATTCATAGCTTGTTGGGCCAGGTCAAAGTCTATGTGTGTTTTGCAACAACAAACATTCATGTCTTTAGTTTTCTGATGTACTAGGGCTTACAATTCTCAAAGCTCCTCTGCCCAATTGAAATGTCTAAATTTTGATTCATAAACTTGAGATACAACTCCGTCTGCTAACCAAACATTTGGGAACAACAGAATAGTGAGCCCCCCTTTTTACTACTACTAAAAGAAGACAAAACAGAATCTAATTAAAGTATATAATGAATGAAAACAATTTTCAACCACCGCGCTGGTTTAGGATAGTGATAATTTCAATCACTGAGCTGGTTTAGGACACGTTTAGGACAATCAACCCACGGGCTAGTTTAGGACACGTTTAGGATAGCCAACCATCGGGATGGTTTAGGACACATTTAAAACAATCACAATTTCAACCACTGGGATGGTTTAGGATAGTGTAACAATTTCAACCATCGGGTTGATTTAGTCTGATGGTCTCAACTTCACATATTAGACAATAACAAGTATATTGTTTTTCATTTCTGAATTTCACAATTAGAAAATAACAATATATTTCTTTTCATTTCTAATTTTCACAATTTCAATCACAATTTATGTCAGTACTTACTTGTTTGTCGTGAACTGGCACCGGGATGGTTTAGGACAATCACAATAAGTCCAAGCCATCCCGGTCTAGAAATAGTGGTATATGAACCAAATAGCAGGAAATTAAATTTAATGCATTTAAGTACTAAGAAACACAATAATTTCAACCATCGGGCTGGTCAAAAACTAATGGACCTATTCAACCACGCTGGTTTAGCACAATCACTAACTGGTGATTGAGTTGAAGTGGCCATGGTCGCATGATGTTCCAACCACCGAGCTGGTTTAGTAAAATAGCAATATATTGCGAAATATATTGTTGTTAATTTCTACTCAACCATGGCACCAGGCTGGACAACAACTAATGTCTATTCAACTACGGTCCTTACAGGATCATTTGCAAGGTTGGAGAGGTAGCATATCAATTGGAGCTACCCAGTACCTCTAAGATCCATGCTGAATCCACATGGGATAGCATGTCCATGTTCTTTCATGCTGAATCCACGTGGGATAGCATGTCCATGTGTTCTTTCTAAGTTACCAGCTATGGATGAGGAGGGACACATCCTCTATATCCCAAAGCGCATCATGGCTTTCACAAACCATTTCTTCCGAAACAAGGTCTACATAGAGTATCTTATCAAGTGGCGGGGACTCCCTGAGGATGAGGCTCATAATAATCACCTAACAGGCGACTGAGTTGAACCAACCTATAGTTGCATGATGTTCCAACCACTGGGCTAGTTTAGGCCAATCACATTTAGTCCAAGCCTATTGATATTAATTTATGCTCGACCACACCACCGGGCTGGACAACAACTAATGTCTGTTCAACCACGTTGGCTCAAAACAATCAGCTAACAGGAAATTGACCTGAACCAGCCTACAGTTGCATGATGTTCCAACCATTGGGCTGGTTTAGGACAATCACATTTAGTCCTTAACAGTGAAACAAGTAAACTATCCCAAAGCTCAATCACAAACAACCACCGGGCTGGTTTAGGCAACACTGACCTGTGTTGTATCTAGCATGTGTATGATGTGGTCCTCATCAAACACCTTGTGTCCTATCCGCTTCTTATGGATGTCATTTCTATATGGAGAAACTCTCATATTTTCATGCCAAAATGTCGTCAGTGTAGCAATGACTTCTGCACTTAGGCTGTCTCTCCTTTTCTTGCATACTGTTGATGCCCACAGACTTTTCAGGTTGGGATGATCATGCATTGCTTCTGCTCTACGTTCAACCCTTGCCGCTGGAGCCATGTTGGTCCTTGTAATTGACAACATCTTTGACATTCTGCAAGCCATTTCTCCATTATTTTTGGAGACACCAACATAGCTTATGTTTCCCTCTTTGTAGCTAGTCGATCTAAGATGTGCACCACTTTCACTTTCTATAGGCCATTTCTTAGGTAAGAGAGCATCACCTCTTGGGCGTGCATCTCCCGAGGTGTTGGTAGGGTTGTTACTCTATCAACTTTAGGGTGTAGGCTAAAGCTTGTGAAGACTTGAGACTGGTAATCACCTGAATGGCCTGATGTTGCTACCTCAAATGCTCCCACCAATTGTGACACCACAGCTTGTGTTCTTTGCTCTAATGGCAATGATCAAATGTGTGTGAGAGTGCTCTCAACAGAAGCAAGAACGGAAGAAGGAGAGAGAGAGAGACAGAGAGCCACACAAGTTTGGTGGGTGCAGAACCACCCTAATCTTCTTTTTCATTCATTTATATATGTGTTTGAGTATTGTACATAACTGGGGTTAAGGCACAGTGACCTTTAACCCCCACAACCTCCCACTTAAAGGACAATGTGCCTTTAAGGGAGAACAACTAGTGAGCATACTATCCAATGCCCATCAATACACGACAATACTCAAACCGCTGACTAGGTAGACTCTTCGTCAGCATATCTGCAGGGTTATCATCTGTATGAACCTTGACAAGCTCTATGCGCTTGTCCTCAAGTACCTCCCTGATGAAATGGTACCTGACCTCAATGTGTTTGGTCTTTGCATGAAAGACCGGATTCCGTGCTAGCTGAATAGCACTCATGGAATCACTATGCAATGTCGGTACACTTGTATGAATCCCCAAATCTCCCACTAGCCGATCAAGCCATATAGCCTCCTTGCAACCCTCTGTGGCTGCAACATACTCAGCCTCTGTGGTAGACAAAGCCACGCACTTTTGTGCAGGAGACATCCATGACACTGCACCACCTGCAAAGGTGAACACATAACCAGAAGTGGATCTCCTACTATCCACATGCCCTGCATAGTCTGAATCTGTGTACCCAAGTACACGCATGTCTCCTTTACCAAAGCAAATGCACATCTCCTTGGTACCCTTCATGTACCTCATGATGCACTTAACTGCCTCCCAATGCCTCTTTCCTGGATTAGCCATATAGCGGCTAACAACTCCCACTGCAAATGCAATGTCTGGTCTAGTAGCTATCATAGCATACATAAGACTCCCAACTGCTGATGCATAAGGAACCTTGGCCATCATGGCCCTCTCCTCATCTGATTTGGGACTATCTGTGTGACTCAGTTTCACATATGGAGGCAATGGAGTACTCACTGCCTTCCCCCCCTCCATATTGAAACGCTGCAATACTTTTGTAACATACTCTTTTTGTGAAAGCCAAAGGAGTTTCCTACTCCGATCACGCGTGATGCGCATACCAAGAATATGACCTGCAAATCCCAAATCCTTCATATCAAAGGCCTCATGCAACTTGGCCTTTAATGCATCTAGCTCATAAGTATTCTTGCTAGCCAATAGCATATCATCCACATATAGTGCCAGGATTATCACGCTATTATCCTTAGCCCTTTTAGTGTAGAGGCAGTGATCAATTTCACTCCTTCTAAAACCCTGGGACCGAATGAAAGCATCAAACTTCTGATACCATTCTCTAAGTGCTTGCTTAAGACCATAGAGACTCTTTTTCAGCTTGCAAACTAAATGCTCTTTGCCCTTTTCTTCAAAGCCTTCCGGCTGCACCATGTAAATGTCCTCATGCAAATCCCCATGCAAGAAAGCTGTCTTGACATCCATTTGCATAAGCTCCATATCCTCTACTGCCACTAGTCCAAGCATGCATCTAAGTCTGGTCATCTTCACAAGCGGAGAGAATATCTCATCAAAGTCCACACCCTTCTCTTGCTTGAACCCTTTAGCAACCAAACGGGCCTTGTATCTAGGCACATCATCACCTGTGACCTTCATTTTGTAGACCCATTTACATGGCAATGCTTTCTTTCCATGTGGCAAAGAAACCAAGTCCCAAGTCTTATTCTTCATAAGTGAACTCATCTCTGATTGCATAGCATACTCCCACTTGCGTTGATCCTCACGCATCATAGCCTCTCTGTAGCAAGAAGGCTCCCCGCAATCAGTAAGCATCACATAGTCTACCCCTGGAACAAACCTATCAGGCGGTCTAGACACTCTAGATGATCTTCTCAAGGGCATTTCAGCTTGCTGTCCCACTTGCATATCAGCCACATTTGGCTCATCATTTCCACCAATAGATGATCCATGATCTACCCTTGATTGTATACCTGTGGGAGTACTTGGTTGTACCATTTCTTGCACATTTGGTGCATGGACAGCTTGCTGCCTATCAACATATGCAGGTGGATTCACATCCTGGAAAGTGATTCTCCTCATTTCCACATCCCTCATGGGTGCCTTATGCATCTTCTTCTCATTGAAGACCACATCATGGCTGCGTATGATCTTCTTTGCTTCTGGATCCCAGAGACGATAGCCCATCTCTCCACTTTCACCATAACCTAGAAAGATGCATTTCCTAGACTTAGGATCTAGCTTCTTTCGAAGCTCTTTTGGCACATGTGCATATGCCTCACACCCAAATATACGCAAATGAGAGTAAGAGGGCTTCTTGCCACTCCATGCCTCTTCAGGAATACCACCATCCAAACTCTTACTAGGTGATCTATTGATCACATGCACTGCAGTCTTCATTGCCTCAGCCCAAAAACCACCAGAAAGACTTGCATTGGAAAGCATGCATTGCAACCTTTCTTGAATGGTACGATTCATCTTTTCTGCAACTGGATTTTGCTCTGGAGTACGAGGGGATGTGAGCTCCCTCTTAATCCCACGTGTATCACAGAAATGCTGAAAGTCATGAGAGAGATAGTCTCCACCATTGTGAGTCCGTAGGCATTTAAGCGTTCTAGCTGACTGATTCTCAACCAAGGCCAGCCATTTCTGAAATACCTGGAACACATCACTCTTCCGAGCTATAGCATAAGCCCACACTTTCCTAGTTGCATCATCAATGAATGTCACATAGTATTCAGCCCCGCCTAATGACCGTGTAGGCATGGGACCACATACGTCTGAATGCACCAAATCAAGCATTTCAAACTCTTTCTTTCCCCTTCTTTTATGGGCTGATTTAGTCTGCTTCCCATAGAGACAGTGCTCACAAAATTCAAAATCAGAGAAACTCAAATGCGGTACATAACCCAAATGGCATAAGAGTTTCATTCCATTCTGGCTCATGTGCCCCAACTTGCAATGCCACAAAGAAGTGCTTGGCTGCTCGGTTATTGCAACAACATGATCAAATACCCCTGATACATGTAAGGGATACAAAGTCCCACACTTGGCACCCCTGGCCAAAAGCATAGAGCCCTTCTGAATTTTCCAACTCTGAAAGCCAAAAGTGGTGTGAAAACCAGCATCATCTAGCTGACCCACTGAAATAAGACTCTTGGTCAGCTTAGGCACATGTCTCACATGTTTCAAAACAAATGCAGACCCATTTGCAAAAGAAAACTTTATGTCACCTGCTCCCACTATGTCACATGCATAGTCATTTCCAAGATGCACACAACCTGTCTTTCCACTATCATAAGTGGAGAACCATTCCCTATGGGGAGTAACATGGAATGAAGCACCCGAATCCAAAATCCAATCCTGGGAATATGCATCATCTGAAGTGGTAAGCAACTCTACAGATAAACTAGACATGAAGAGAACATCATTGTCACTATCACGTGTGACTGCATTGATTTCCTCGATCTTCACTTTTCCTTTGTCCTCCCTTGGACTCTCTTCCTTTTGATTTGCACCCCAATTTGCATTCTTTTTCTTATCCTTTTGCTCTCTTTTCAGCTTGTAGCAATCCTTTTTCATATGGCCCTTCTTGCCACAGTGGTAACACTCAATGTTCCGTGCCCTGGATTTGCTACGAGACTTCCCTCTTTCTTGGGACTTCCCCCTGAATTGTGATCTGCCCCTTTGCACATTTAAGGCTGCATCCTGCTTGTTGCCATCCATAGACTTCCGTCTAATCTCCTCGGCCAACAAGCTACCCACAACATCATCAAATTTCAGTACTCCACCAGGTGCAGAGTTACTGACAGCTGTACGGAAGGTATCCCATGAGGATGGCAATGAACATAAGAGAAATATTGCCTTAGTCTCCGCATCAAAATTCATCTTCTGAGCCTGAAGCTGGCTGAAAATAATATTGAATTCATTCAAGTGAGAAGCAATGGAGACCCCTTCCTTCATCTGCAGCTCAAACAACCTCTTCATGAGGTAAACTTTATTAGAGGCAGTTTCCTTCTCATAAGTGGCACACAATTTCTTCCACAAATCTTGCGTAGTCTGCTCATTTACTACTGTGAAATAAACTGACTCTGCAAGATGAAGTCTAATAGTAGACTTTGCTAATGCATCCAACTCATTCCAATCATCCTCAGACATATTTGCAGGCTTAGCTTCAATCCCTGCCAAGGGTTTAATCTGCTTCTTTTGAATAAGCACATCCCTTATTTGTTCTTTCCACAAAGAAAAGTTTGTCCCATCAAACTTTTTAATGCTGAAAAACTCCTTTTCAGATGTGGAAGAGGATGCCATGATGCAAATGAAACAAAATCCCAAATGCTAGTGCCTGCAAGAGAGAATCACACCAAATACGAGGTGCACCCAAATGTGTATGCCACAATAGACTGAAATATCACCAAAGCTCAAAGCTCAAAGCATCAAAAGATGCATCTGACTCATGTGCATATACTATGCATCCATGTATGAGCAAATCTAGCCCAAAAGAAAATGCCAATAAGTGCCAAATGACTCAAGCATAAACACCGTCCACTGGCATATGCATCAATAATATCTCATCCAAGAGAGCATAGCACTATCAGTGCATAACCTGCAATGTGTCAAAGCTGTCCCTCAGCATAAAATAGCATCCATGTGTGGGGGTTAAAGGTCACTGTGCCTTAACCCCAGTTATGTACAATACTCAAACACATATATAAATGAATAAAAAAGAAGATTAGGGTGGTTCTGCACCCACCAAACTTGTGTGGCTCTCTGTCTCTCTCTCTCTCCTTCTTCCGTTCTTGCTTCCGTTGAGAGCACTCTCAACTGGTATCAGAGCCCGGGTGATCTAGCTGAGCGTGCGTGAATGCTTTGAAGCTCAGCAGCTCTGTGGGAGGAAGGAGAAGCTCTGTGGGAAGCTTTGTGGGTGACTTTACTTGCATCCGAGTATGTAGAGACCTTGGAGGAACCTTTGGAAAAGTCACTTTGGCTTTACGAAGTGGTTTTGAGAGCCTGTTAAGAGCTTTCAAAGAAAAAGTCGTTTTTTGAGCTTTTCCCTGTTCCGTTCGATGACAGAGACTCCGTATTGACTTGTGGAGGCAACTATTGCTTGCTTTTGGTGTCCACATTACTTCAGGAGCTTGGAAACACCTTCATTCTTGAATCTGAGATCATTTCAATGGATTTCTGACTCACTGTGTCAATTCCTGCGTTTTTTGCCCAGGTGTTGGAACTCAAGTTTGGAGCAACCATTTGCAGATCTGTCAGTTCCGGTGGACTCAGGAGGTCCTAAAACTTCTATGTTGCTCATCATTCGCACTCCGGTGGAGTTTACAGATATCTCTGTTTCCAAAAACGTTTTTCAGTCCGTGTGTTGGACCCAGTGATTGAGGCCATGGTTTCCAAAACCGTCTGTCCCATTGCGTTCCGGATGCCCAAAAACCCCTACCTATCAGTTCTTGCGAGATTCGGTGGAGGATTTTCAGAGTTATAAATCTCTGTGTATTCGATTTCGTCTCTCTGTTATGCATTTTTCATACTAAGGTTTTGAAACCTTAGATTTATGCCACATGGCAGTGGATAAGTGTTGACTCCCATTTCTCACTCATCGGTTGGGATTTTGGAGTTCTGGCAGAAGAGAGATATTTGCAGATTTTCTTGCTGAGTCCGATTATGCAATGGCGCCCATGTTTTGAAGCATCTCAGGTTATATTTTCAGTAGCGGTCATTACCGTGGGACTATGATTTCTTGAGCATACCTTATGCAGATCACTCTGGTTGCAGTTTGAGCAGTGTGCGCTCATTCGTGGTATGCATTGGGTTGCAGTGGATGATTTATAGGCCATTTGGCTGCATTGCGGTCCTTGTTGGATGCGCTGATAGGCCCAAATTGCCTTGTGGGATGCTATTTTTTATGGACGCTTTGCACATGGATGCTATTTTAAGCTGAGGGACAGCTTTGACACATTGCAGGTGATGCACTGATAGTGCTATGCTCTCTTGGATGAGACATTATTGATGCATATGCCAGTGGACAGTGTTTATGCTTGAGTCATTTGGCACTTATTGGCATTTTCTTTTGGGCCAGATTTGCTCATATGGATGCATAGTATATGCACATGAGTCAGATGCTTTGAGTTTTGAGTTTTGGTGATATTTCACTCTATTGTGGCATACACATTTGGGTGCACCTGGTATTTGGTGTGATTCTCTCTTGCAGGCACTAGCATTTGGGATTTTGCTTTATTTGCATCATGGCATCCTCTTCCATGCCTGAAAAGGAGTTTTTCAGCATTAAAAAGTTTGATGGGACAAACTTTTCTTTGTGGAAAGAATAGATAAGGGATGTGCTTATTCAAAAGAAGCAGATTAAACCCTTGGCAGGGATTGAAGCTAAGCCTGCAAATATGTCTGAGGATGATTGGAATGAGTTGGATGCATTAGCAAAGTCTACTATTAGACTTCATCTTGCAGAGTCAGTTTATTTCACAGTAGTAAATGAGCAGACTACGGAAGATTTGTGGAAGAAATTGTGTGCCACTTATGAAAAGGAAACTGCCTCTAATAAAGTTTACCTCATGAAGAGGTTGTTTGAGCTGCAGATGAAGGAAGGGGTCTCCATTGCTTCTCACTTGAATGAATTCAATATTATTTTCAGCCAGCTTCAGGCTCAGAAAATGAATTTTGATGCGGAGACTAAGGCAATATTTCTCTTATGTTCATTGCCATCCTCATGGGATACCTTCCGTACAGCTGTCAGTAACTCTGCACCTGGTGGAGTACTGAAATTTGATGATGTTGTGGGTAGCTTGTTGGCCGAGGAGATTAGACGGAAGTCTATGGATGGCAACAAGCAGGATGCAGCCTTAAATGTGCAAAGGGGCAGATCACAGTTCAGGGGGAAGTCCCAAGAAAGAGGGAAGTCTCGTAGCAAATCCAGGGCATGGAACATTGAGTGTTACCA
Organism: Dipteris shenzhenensis; assembly: GCF_047967505.1. NCBI lineage: Eukaryota > Viridiplantae > Streptophyta > Polypodiopsida > Gleicheniales > Dipteridaceae > Dipteris > Dipteris shenzhenensis. Next base: position 31,273,994 of record NC_141606.1, on the reverse strand, counting down.
TTGTGGCAAGAAGGGCCATATGAAAAAGGATTGCTACAAGCTGAAAAGAGAGCAAAAGGATAAGAAAAAGAATGCAAATTGGGGTGCAAATCAAAAGGAAGAGAGTCCAAGGGAGGACAAAGCAAAAGTGAAGATCGAGGAGATCAATGCAGTCACACATGATAGTGACAATGACGGTTCTCTTCATGTCTAGTTTATCTGCAGAGTTGCTTACCACTTCAGATGATGCATATTCCCAGGATTGGATTTTGGATTCTGGTGCTTCATTCCATGTTACTCCCCATAGGGAATGGTTCTCCACTTATGATAGTGGAAAGACAGGTTGTGTGCATCTTGGAAATGACTATGCATGTGACATAGTGGGAGCAGGTGACATAAAGTTTTCTTTTGCAAATGGGTCTGCATTTGTTTTGAAACATGTGAGACATGTGCCTAAGTTGACCAAGAGTCTTATTTCAGTGGGTCAGCTAGATGATGCTGGTTTTCACACCACTTTTGGCTTTCAAAGTTGGAAAATTCAAAAGGGCTCTATGCTTTTGGCTAGGGGTGCCAAGTGTGGGACTTTGTATCCCTTACATGTATCAGGGGTATTTGATCATGTTGTTGCAATAACCGAGCAGCCAAGCACTTCTTTGTGGCATTGCAGGTTGGGGCACATGAGCCAGAATGGAATGAAACTGTTATGCCGTTTGGGTTATGTACCGCATTTGAGTTTCTCTGATTTTGAATTTTGTGAGCACTGTCTCTATGGGAAGCAGACTAAATCAGCCCATAAAAGAAGGGGAAAGAAAGAGTTTGAAATGCCTGATTTGGTGCATTCAGACGTATGTGGTCCCATGCCTACACGGTCATTAGGCGGGGCTGAATACTATGTGACATTCATTGATGATGCAACTAGGAAAGTGTGGGCTTATGCTATAGCTCGGAAGAGTGATGTGTTCCAGGTATTTCAGAAATGGCTGGCCTTGGTTGAGAATCAGTTAGGTAGAACGCTTAAATGCCTACGGACTGATAATGGTGGAGAGTATCTCTCTCATGACTTTCAGCATTTCTGTGATACACGTGGGATTAAGAGGGAGCTCACATCCCCTCGTACTCCAGAGCAAAATCCAGTTGCAGAAAAGATGAACCGTACCATTCAAGAAAGGTTGCAATGCATGCTTTCCAATGCAAGTCTTTCTGGTGGTTTTTGGGCTGAGGCAATGAAGACTGCAGTGCATGTGATTAATAGATCACCTAGTAAGAGTTTGGATGGTGGTATTCCTGAAGAGGCATGGAGTGGCAAGAAGCCCTCTTACTCTCATTTGCGTATATTTGGGTGTGAGGCATATGCACATGTGCCAAAAGAGCTTCGAAAGAAGCTAGATCCTAAGTCTAGGAAATGCATCTTTCCTGGGTTATGGTGAAAGTGGAGAGATGGGCTATCGTCTCTGGGATCCAGAAGCAAAGAAGATCATACGCAGCCATGATGTGGTCTTCAATGAGAAAAAGATGCATAAGGCACCCATGAGGGATGTGGAAATGAGAAAAATAACTTTCCAGGATGTGAATCCACCTACATATGTTGATAGACAGCAAGCTGTCCATGCACCAAATGTGCAAGAAATGGTGCCACCAAGTACTCCCACAGGTATACAATCAAGGGTAGATGATGGATCATCTATTGGTGGAAATGATGAGCCAAATGTGGCTGATATGCAGGTGGGACAGCAAGCTGAAATGCCCTTGAGAAGATCATCTAAAGTGTCTAGACCGCCTGATAGGTTTGTTCCAGGGGTAGACTATGTGATGCTTACTGATTGCGGGGAGCCTTCTTGCTATAGAGAGGCTATGATGCGTGAGGATCAACGCAAGTGGGAGTATGCTATGCAATCAGAGATGAGTTCACTTATGAAGAATAAGACTTGGGACTTGGTTTCTTTGCCACATGGAAAGAAAGCATTGCCATGTAAATGGGTCTACAAAATGAAGGTCACAGGTGATGATGTGCCTAGGTACAAGGCCCGTTTGGTTGCTAAAGGGTTTAAGCAAGAGAAGGGTGTGGACTTTGATGAGATATTCTCTCCGGTTGTGAAGATGACCACATTTAGATGCATGCTTGGACTAGTGGCATCAGAGGATATGGAGCTTATGCAGATGGATGTCAAGACAGCTTTCTTGCATGGGGATTTGCATGAGGAAATTTACATGGTGCAGCCGGAAGGCTTTGAAGAAAAGGGCAAAGAGCATTTAGTTTGCAAGCTGAAGAAGAGTCTCTATGGTCTTAAGCAAGCACCTAGAGAATGGTATCAGAAGTTTGATGCTTTCATTCGATCCCAGGGTTTTAGAAGGAGTGAAATTGATCACTACCTCTACACTAAAAGGGCTAAGGATAGTAGCCTGATAATCCTGGCACTATATGTGGATGATATGCTATTGGCTAGCAAGAATACTTATGAGCTAGATGCATTAAAGGCCAAGTTGCATGAGGCCTTTGATATGAAGGATTTGGGATTTGCAAGTCATATTCTTGGTATGCGCATCACGCATGATCAGAGTAGGAAACTCCTTTGGCTTTCACAAAAAGAGTATGTTACAAAAGTATTACAGCGTTTCAATATGGAGGGGGGGAAGGCAGTGAGTACTCCATTGCCTCCATATGTGAAACTGAGTCATACAGATAGTCCCAAATCAGATGAGGAGAGGGCCATGATGGCCAAGGTTCCTTATGCATCAGCAGTTGGGAGTCTTATGTATGCTATGATAGCTACTAGACCAGACATTGCATTTGCAGTGGGAGTTGTTAGCCGGTATATGGCTAATCCAGGAAAGAGGCATTGGGAGGCAGTTAAGTGCATCATGAGGTACATGAAGGGTACCAAGGAGATGTGCATTTGCTTTGGTAAAGGAGACATGCATGTACTTGGGTACACAGATTCAGACTATGCAGGGCATGTGGATAGTAGGAGATCCACTTCTGGTTATGTGTTCACCTTTGCAGGTGGTGCAGTGTCGTGGATGTCTCATGCACAGAAGTGCGTGGCTTTGTCTACCACAGAGGCTGAGTATGTTGCAGCCACAGAGGGTTGCAAGGAGGCTATATGGCTTGATCGGCTAGTGGGAGATTTGGGGATTCATACAGGTGTACCGACATTGCATAGTGATTCCATGAGTGCTATTCAGCTAGCACGGAATCCAGTCTTTCATGCAAAGACCAAACACATTGAGGTCAGGTACCATTTCATCAGGGAGGTACTTGAGGACAAGCGCATAGAGCTTGTCAAGGTTCATACAGATGATAACCCTGCAGATATGCTGACGAAGAGTCTACCTAGTCAGCGGTTTGAGTATTGTCGTGTATTGATGGGCATTGGATAGTATGCTCACTGGTTGTTCTCCCTTAAAGGCACATTGTCCTTTAAGTGGGAGGTTGTGGGGGTTAAAGGTCACTGTGCCTTAACCCCAGTTATGTACAATACTCAAACACATATATAAATGAATGAAAAAGAAGATTAGGGTGGTTCTGCACCCACCAAACTTGTGTGGCTCTCTGTCTCTCTCTCTCTCCTTCTTCCGTTCTTGCTTCCGTTGAGAGCACTCTCACCATGTGCAAAGCGTCCATAAAAAATAGCATCCCACAAGGCAATTTGGGCCTATCAGCGCATCCAACAAGGACCGCAATGCATCCAAATGGCCTATAAATCATCCACTGCAACCCAATGCATACCACGAATGAGCGCACACTGCTCAAACTGTAACCAGAGTGATCTGCATAAGGTATGCTCAAGAAATCATAGTCCCACGGTAATGAGCGCTACTGAAAATAGAACCTGAGATGCTTCAAAACATGGGTGCCATTGCATAATCGGACTCAGCAAGAAAATCTGCAAATATCTCTCTTCTGCCAGAACTCCAAAATCCCAACCGATGAGTGAGAAATGGGAGTCAACACTTATCCACTGCCATGTGGCATAAATCTAAGGTTTCAAAACCTTAGTATGAAAAATGCATAACAGAGAGACGAAATCGAATACACAGAGATTTATAACTCTGAAAATCCTCCACCGAATCACGCAAGAACTGATAGGTAGGGGTTTTTGGGCATCCGGAATGCAATGGGATAGACGGTTTTGGAAACCGTGGCCTCAATCACTGGGTCCAACACACGGACTGAAAAACGTTTTTGGAAACAGAGCTATCTGTAAACTCCACCGGAGTGTGAATGATGAGCAACATAGAAGTTTTAGGACCTCCTGAGTCCACCGGAACTGACAGATCTGCAAATGGTTGCTCCAAACTTGAGTTCCAACACCCGGGCAAAAAACGCAGGAATTGACACAGTGAGTCAGAAATCCACTGAAATGATCTTAGATTCAAGAATGAAGGTGTTTCTAAGCTCCTGAAGTAATGTGGACACCAAAAGCAAGCAATAGTTGCCTCCACAAGTCAATACGGAGTCTCTGTCATCGAACGGAACAGGGAAAAGCTCCAAAAACGACTTTTTCTTTGAAAGCTCTTAACAGGCTCTCAAAACCACTTCGTAAAGCCAAAGTGACTTTTCCAAAGGTTCCTCCAAGGTCTCTGCACACTCGGATGTAAGTAAAGTCACCCACAAAGCTTCCCACAAAGCTTCTCCTTCCTCCCACAGAGCTGCTGAGCTTCCAAGCATTCACGCACGCTCAGCTAGATCACCCGAGCTCTGATACCAGTTGAGAGTGCTCTCAACGGAAGCAAGAACGGAAGAAGGAGAGAGAGAGAGACAGAGAGAAACACAAGTTTGGTGGGTGCAGAACCACCCTAATCTTCTTTTTCATTCATTTATATATGTGTTTGAGTATTGTACATAACTGGGGTTAAGGCACAGTGACCTTTAACCCCCACAGTGTGCATCTACAACTTGGGGGTGCACTACTAATTAACCCTAGGTATCACATGCGTTCAAGGGGTATTTAAAAAGCCCCTCAACTAAAATTTTTTCACCAATAAAGATACCCCTCTTTACTTATGAACTACTGGATTTTTCCTAAATTTGAATAAAAAACCCCTCCTGCTATTGTAACTCTTTTAAATTTTTTCCAAAAGTTCCATTAAAATACCCCTCCTTTTGAATCCACGTGGTATACTAAAATTTTATGAGGTGAACCCCCCAAGATCTCCAACCGCTTCTTGCTGCTTGAGTGACTGGATTGGTATTCAATTTATGCATTCAGCTGGTCCCTTTTAAGACTAATCAAGTGGGTAAGGGCTGAATTTCTCATCTTAAGCAACCACAATGGGAAGCGACAATAGCACCATCTCCCTTCGCCTCTTCATTGTAGCCCAAGAAAATACACTTCCGGCTCTTTGGTTCCCATTTGGTCCTGTTAGCATCAGGGACATGCACAAAACAATCACATCCAAAAACTCTGAAATGTGCAACTAAAGGTTTCTTACCAAAAAAGGCATACAATAAGGTTTCTTACCAAAAAAGGCGTGCAATGGAATCATCCCATTCACAGCCTTCATGTAGCTACGATTCAGAATGCAAACTACCATGTTACATGCTTCACTGCAAAAATTCTTTGGAAAATCTTTCCCTTTCATCATATTCATGCCCATTTTGTAGATGATGTGCATCTTGTGCTCTGCTACTCCATTTTGTTGTGATGTATGTATTGGGGTTTCTGCCTCTTGATCTCGTGACTTTTGCAGTAACTTTCGAATTCACTTGATGTGAACACACCACCTCTGTCTGATCTCAACTTCTTCATCTTCCTCCGCATTTCTTTCTCAACCATTGCATGCCATTCTTTGAACTTACTAAAAGCCTCATCTTTAGTCTTCAAGAAGTATATCCATATCCTTCTACATTAGTCATTGATTAGTGTCATGAAGTAGTAGGAACCACCCAAAGCTTCCATCTCCATCTTTCCACAAAGGTCCATGTGAACGAGCTCTAGAGGAGCCTTTGCCCTACTAGCCTCTTTAGGAAAGGGCTGCCGATGTTGCTTGCCCATCATGCAAGCTTCACATACATTGAGCAGATCTGTAATTTCTGGTAGGTCTGCAATCATTCCACTTTTATGCATCTCCTTTAAAGAACTAAGGTTTAGATGACCAAACGTCTCATGCCACAGCTTAGTGTTGCTCACATCGGCTTGAGCACTAAAAGATGAGAGTTCGTAGATGTTGTTGCATCGTGTACCTTTACCAACAACCTTCCCTTGAAGATCCAAAATTTGTGCACCATTCGTATTAAAGTGAATTTTGAGATCCCGATCCGTGATCGCAGAAATGGACAACAAGTTCCTCTTAATGTCTGGCACATAAAGAACATCATATAATTGTTTTACAACTCCATTTGACTTGAGAGCAATCATACATTTTCCTTTTGCTAGACATTTTGCATCATTGTCAACTACTACCAGGATGTCAATCCCTACCGGATGTAGAGGTTTACCAATCCTTCCAATTGGTCATGTGGCACGATGCACCACTGTCAATAATCCAAGGTTCTTTCGGAAGTACATGAACTGCCTCCGTGCAAATCTCCTCAATTGCTACAAATAGCTCTACTGGTACTGCCTACGTGCTATTCTTGGACTCTTTCTTTACTCCATTCTTCTCATCTACAATCTTCTTTCGGCACTCATTTTGCTTGTGCCCTGCCTTAATGCAATAGAAGCACTTGATCTTCTTTCTCTTTTTATCACAGAAGAAGATGGGTTACCAGAGTCCTTACCCTTACCTTTCTTTGATCCATCTAAGAAAGCTGAATCTTCTCCAGTCCTCATCTTTTGACACATCTCCTCGTCTAGAAGCATCACACTAAAATCCTAAAAGTTGAGGGGCGGATTTTTGTTCTGCATATTCAGTGCCGTAACAAGACCGTCGTACTTTAGTGGGACAATCCGTATGCACCTTCGTGCTACATTCTTGTTGGTGATGGTGACGCCAATCGCAGTCATCTGATCACGCAGATTCTTCACCCTGGTGATGAACTTCTCTACCGTTTCAGACTCAGACAGTTTCTCATTTGCAAGTTGAGTCTCTAGATTCTAAATCCGCATCTGATTCATGGTCTCGTACTAATTTTTCAAGACCGTCCATGCCTCCTCTGTTGTAGTGACATGTTGAATTAATGCCATGATAGAATCACTTACACTGCATGTGAAGATAGTGGGAGAGAGGGAAGGAATCTCACTTGCGGCTTTCTCACATACACAATGGGGGAATACACACATAGGTGCAGGCTGAAAATAGTTTTCCTCTTCTTAGTTGTGAAAGCCAAAAGAACTCAAGTACAAAGAAATAGAAGAACCCTATATGTGGGTCTCAAACCAAACTCAACTAACTAAGGTGGCATACTAACTGAGCCACGAACTAAAGTAGATAAGGATAGCTGTCATCCAACTATTATTTGTGGGCGGTGTACCAATCGCATCTGCAGCTAACAAGTCGATGACATAAATGCACAATGGTCACCCTGGCATATCACGAGTGGAGCTCGATATCTCAACACTCCCCCTCGAGATCAATCCCAATTCTTGCACACCAAGCAGGTCTCTAAACTTGCGCAGCTTCTCTGTGCCTAATGCCTTCGTGAATATGTCAACTACCTGATCCTCTGTGCTGACATAAACTAGATCAATAAGACCTAGTAAAACCTTCTCCCACACATAGTGATAATGCACCTCAATGTGCTTTGTTCTAGCATGATAGACTAGGTTATTTGCCAAGTGTATACTGCTCATGTTGTCATAATAAATGACAACTGGCCCATCTGTAGACTGATGCATATCATAAAGTAGCTTATGCAACCAAGCTACCTCACATGCAACTATTGCTGCACCCCTGTACTCAGCCTCTGTGCTCGACAAGGCAACTGTAGGCTGTTTCTTACTGCTCTAGGTGACTGCAGCACTCCCAAAAGAGAACACATATCCACTGGTAGATCATCTATCAGAAGTACTACCAGCCCAATCAGCATCAGTGTATCCATGCAACTGTATCTAAACCCCAACCTCATAAAATAGTCCATACTGCAATGTCGACTTCACATACCTGAATATGCATCTAGCTGCATCCAAATGCAGTTTCCTTGGAGCCTGCATAAACTGACTTACCAATCCAATAGCATAGCTTAAATCCGGCCTGGTAATAGTCATATAAATCAAACTTCCTACTACGCGTCTATACATAGTAGGGTCTTCCAGAAGCTCACCTACATCCTTGCTCAGCTTTACATTCGGCTCCAAAGGAACTAAAATAGGCTTATAGCCTATCATCCCATATTTGGACAGCATGTCCAATCCATACTGCCTTTGCAAGAGCTGTATCCCACTTGGTGATCTAATCACCTCAATGCCCAATAAATTTAACGCAGCTCTCCCAAATCCTTCATCTCAAACTTCTGCTTCAATAGCATTTTCACATGAAGGATATCTTCTTCACTATCACCTGTGATGATCAAATCATCAACATAAATGACAAGCAACATAATACCTTTCTCTGTTTTTCTCACATAGAGTGAGAAATCTGCCTTGGAAATCTGAAAGCCAATAGTGACAAGATACTGTCCTATCTTGTCAGACCATGCTCTAGGTGCTTGCTTCAAGCCATACAAGGCTTTCTTCAACCTGCAAACAAACTCAGGATGAATAGCATGAACATAACCTGGTGGCTGCTCCATAAAGACCTCTTCTTGCAAATCACCATGCAAGAAGGCATTCTTTACATCCATCTGATGTAAAGACCATCCCTTTGATGCAACCATAGCAATGATTGCTCTTATAGTTACCATCCTTGCAACTGGACTGAATGTTTCTTCATAATCAATGCCGTATGTCTGTGCATACCCCTTGACAACTAATCTTGCCTTGTATCTATTCAGAGAACCATCTGCATTGTGCTTGATCTTATAAACCCACTTACAGCCAATTGTATTCTTGTCTTTAGGCAAAGTCACCAATTCCCATGTAGCATTTGCTTCCAAGGCATCCATTTCTTGATCCATGGCTTTCTCCCATTTTTCATTTCCCATGGCTTGCTCAAAAGAAGTGGGTTCTGATTCTTGTATCACTTTGACCATATAGGCATAGTGAATGGCTGTAAATCCATCATATTTCAACCTATCCACAGGATACCTAGCTCTGGTAGACATGCGCAAAATAGGCTCACTTCCAGGTGCTCTCAAATCATCCCTAGTCTTCCTTACTCCAGGTGTAACAACAGAAGGAATACCCAACTCCTCATCAATGCTCTGTTCTGAGCCACTGGATTCACCATCCACATAAGAGTGACCTGCATTCACATCAAACATGGGCTGATCTACCTTCTCTTTTCCTTTTCGTGATACCTGCATACCACTATCTGCATAGGTCCACTGATATTTTGTGATTGCTGCTGTGAATTCTATGCAGCATTACCATTTTGTGGATCTACATCAATCATCACATTTACTGGTTTATACCAGCTGCTCATCTCATAAAAAACAACATCTCTGCTCACTGTAAACTTACGAGAAGAAGGGTTATAGAATCTATACCCTTTCTGCTGCAAAGAATAACCAATAAAGATGCACTTCTCAGCTTTTGGATCCAACTTGGACCTCAACTCATTTGGCACATGAACATAGGCAATGCAACCAAAAATTTTCAAATGAGATATGTCTGGTTTCCTACCAGTATACATCTCCTTTGGCGTCATGCCATATATTGCTACAGTGGGAGTCCTGTTCATTATGTAAACTACTGTAGCAATTGCTTTAGCCCAATATTAATCTGGTAGATCTTTTTCATTTAGCATGGCCCAAGATACCTCTCCAATATGCCTGTTTTTCCTTTCTGTAAGTCCATTTTGCTGTGGGGTATGACTGCATGAATATTGCTGCTTTATGCCATGCTCCTGCAGGAACCTTGCAAACTCATTTGAGAGGTACTCTCCCCCTCCATCTGACCTTAGGCATTTTATTTGTAGGCCTATTTCTTTTTCAACCATAGCTTTAAAAGCTTTGAAGTGCCCAAACACTTCACTTTTCTTTTTCATAAAATACACCCACACTTTTCTACTGAAGTCATCAATAAAAGTGACAAAATAGTGACAGCCTCCAATAGATGCAGCTTTAGTAGTCCACACATCAGAGTGGATTAATTCCAATGGCTTTTTACTCTCTTGAACATGCCTAGGAAATGGATTCCTTGCCTATTTTCCAAATTGACAGGCTTCACAAACCTTATGCATTTCTGCAACCTTGAATTTAGGCAATCCTGCAGCAATATTTTGAGCTTGCATTGATTTAAGTCGTTGTATATCAACATGACCAATGCGTTTATGCCAGATATCAATATCTGCAACTACACCGGTCCCATGTGCAAACATTGCTGCACTCAATTCAGGCATGTCCGCATCCTGCCTTTCTTCTTTCCTTTTGCTATCAAGCGACCGTTATTTTTCATATCCTCAACAAAGCATCCATGAGGATTAAATCTAACCTGCAAGCCTTGCTCAACCATTTGACCAATAGAAACTAGGTTCTTGGTGATGTTCGGGACATGAAATACATCAGACAGGTATTTCTTTTTCCCATCCTGCAAAGACAAAGGAATTTTACCGATCTGCACAATAGGATGTACAATATCATCACCAGTCTCCACAAATCCTGGTTTTTCCATTTTCCTTGCATCCTGCATCCACTCTGCATGACCTGTCATGTGGTTTGACACACCTGAGTTAACATACCACACATAATTTCTTTCTTCTGCATTTGTCACAGAATTGGTCATGTACTGCACCATAAATAGATGCTCATTTGTGTCATCACCCTGTCTATTAGAAGAGGCATAATTGCCTTGTTGCAATTTTCCATTCATAATGTCATTCTGCTTTTTGTAGCAGTCCTTAGCTATATGACCCATTTTACCACAGTAGTAGCATTCAACATTGTTGTTTGAATTTTGGCCTCTTTGCCATCCACCATGGCCTCTTTGGCTCCCCCCCTGCCTCTAGAGTTACCACTTCCTCCTCCATCTGGTTTTCTTGAGTTTGCTGCATATTCTGATTTCTACCATGGCCTACAGATCGGCCTCCTCTACCTCTGCCTCTACCTCTTCTAGCATTTGAGTAGAAGATAGTTTCTTTTGAAGTTCCTCCTGAAGAAGATGCACCCCCATTTCTCTGCTCTTCAGAAATTAGAAGAGCAAACAACTCTTCAAAATCAAGAAATTTTTCACGGACGGCAATGGATGTCCGGAATTGTGCATAATCCTTTCCTAGACCATTCAAGGTCACAGAAACTAGATCATCATCTTCCACTGGCGACCCAATAGAAGCAAGTGCATCTACAATTTTCTTCACCTTCATGTGGTAGTCATCTATGCTCAAATTTTCTCTCTACACATTGTGCAACTCCTATTTGAGCTGCATTTTCCTGGCTTGTGTATTTGTGCTGTACATTTTTGCCAAAGTATCCCATGCCTCCTTTGGCATACTTGCATCTTGAGTATGCACAATCATAGAATCCGAAATACTGATAGACAGCCAGTACATAACTTTTCTGGCTCTCTCATGCCATCCTTTAAAAGCCTGCATTTCCTATTGATTGGGAACATTAGGAAGAACTGGTTCTTCTTCATTTCCTGGAATGGACTCCCAATAGCCTTTTCCCATAAGGAAATTCGTCATTCTAAACTTCCATGCCTGGAATTTGTTCTTGTCAAGCTTTTCAGTGACAATCTGTGAAAGAGAATCAGATGCCATTACAGAACACTGCAAAATATTCTGTCACTGCGAAAAACACAGCTTTTGCCTCACACGGGCAGATCTGCAAAACTGACGAAAGTGGTATTTGACCACACAGTCACATCCTAGTGACGATTTTGCATCAACAGGAAACAAGCATGATTTTGCAACTCCCAATATCTCTGCACATAGGCATACGATGCAATTTCTGTGGCAACTTTTCACCGACCAGCCGAGCAGTGGTCGCACAGCAAAAACAGGGCCTTTTTCTGAGTGCCTGCAAAGAACTTCCGCCATCAAAAAGGGCCTCAAAATGGCCTCGAATCAGAAAAATAACATCACCACACCACGAAGGGCATCTCGCCACACTGCGAAGGGCGTCTCAATCTGAGACAGTGCACTCTTGCATTTCTGGCTGTGCTACCCACAGAGATTTGCTCCCAAACTCGAAATAGGAAAGCAACACTGGTCCTCTTACCAGGACACCACGAACTTGGTTTGCTTTCTTGAGCTCCTTACCACGAACAAGGCTCTGATACCATGTGAAGATAGTGGGAGAGAGGGAAGGAGTCTCACTTGCGGCTTTCTCACATACAAAATGGGGGACTACACACATAGGTGGAGGCTGAAAATAGTTTTCCTCTTCTTAGTTGTGAAAGCCAAAAGAACTCAAGTACAAAGAAATAGAAGAACCCTATATGTGGGTCTCAAACCAAACTCAACTAACTAAGGTGGCATACTAACTGAGCCACAAACTAAAGTAGATAAGGATAGCTGTCATCTAGCTATTATTCGTGGGCGGTGTACCAACCGCATCTGCAGCTAACAAGTCGGTGACATAAATGCACAACGGTCACCCTGGCATATCATGAGTGGAGCTCGATATCTCAACACTGCAGACTATAGAACACAGCGCATCTGCATTTCTCCTTGTCCATGCGAGAATCTCATTCACTGTTGGTACTAATTGTTGTCCTGCATTGGCTAGATTCGGTCTCGCAACTGGCTTCATGTCCACCCCAGTAGAAGTATCCTAAACCTCATATGCGCTTAGGATGGTCTTCATCTTGAACTTCCAGAGTGGATAGTTAGTGCCGTCCAACTTTCCACTTTTGCCGAATGGTGGGATTCACAATCTTGTAGGCTGGGCCATCTCTCACAATCTGCTCGCAAACAGAAACACACTACCAAATCTTCTTGCTAGAGCCCAAGCTCTGATACCATGCAATAAAACAATACAATGTCTGTGCTCAATAGATAACGGGATCTCGTATGCAAGAAAGAAAAGTAGATAGCATGGAGAATCAAAAATTTGATTACTGTAAAATTGATACAATAGATGGTGCTGCCTCCCAACTGTGCGCTCCTATGTGAGAAGCTTCAATGGTATGTTGGAAACATTAGACGACCGAGGCTGAACACCAAGGAATCAGGGTTGCTATAGCAAGTGATAAATATGGGCTTCACGAAATTGCTCTTATATAGCCACCAGTCGTCATCCGTTAGACCCAATTGGGTGACCAACCCAGTCTGCCCAAAACGGCCGACTGGAGGTTGGTCCCAAAATAGGCCATCGACCACACGATGGAACCGTGGCACAGAATAGAGCAACTAACCTACGGACTCCATTCAGCCCAGAGCCATTTGGGATCATATGGGGCTCCAAACAGGCCCTGCAACCCAAGAGTGGGCTGCCCCGGGAAATGCTCCATCTACCCTCAGTGCGGTCAGCAGTCATGGGATGCCTTCCCGCACTTACATGTAGTCTAGTTGGCAGTGTACCAACTCTATCTGAAGCGGTCCAGCCATCAAGCCACACATGGCCCCCATCTGGTGTCCAAACTAGGACCTACCGAATAACTGAGCTACTCAAATGCCTTCTTCTCATATGGGGGACTTACAAGTAGAGTTAGCTGGTTCCCACATAGTTACATGAGAGTGGAGCATTGATATCTAACATAGACTTACCACCATCAATAGTCACCTCAAATCAAAGATCCAAGGTTGTGAAGATAAAAGTAGTCAACCAGTCATCACGGATCCGAGAAAGAGGGGTTTGCAAAAAGCCCGACTCTATAGTTGTTGCCAATACTATAGTACCAAAGTATTGCAATTATGCCAGTATGAAAACCTAGCATCCTAGAGGTTTTTGTTGCTGCCGATGATGGCTTTGTAATCATTTGAACTTGATTCTTTATATATATATTGACCTAAAATGTCTCTCTTGTATGAGAACAAACGATCTCATCTAGCTCTTTAAATTTCTTTACATAAGTACATAGTTAGCCTTGGTCTCATATTTCATGCTATGTATAGCCAACAATATTTTTTTCCTAAGTGGGTTTTCCCCCAAAATTTTCAAGTTCCCCATGCTTGCATCCCCCCACCCCTTTTACACCTTTTAAGATTATTTGCTGAAATAAACTTGGCGACAAAACTTTTGGATGAAAAACTACAAAGTTTAGCCTTTGAAGTGCCTCATCCTAACTTATACATCAAGAAACCCTAATGCATATGCATTCACTAACATCATTTTAGTATCTCCTTTAACCATAGCATCAATAAACTTGCCCTAAACTTGTAATGGGATTGGATTTTAGAGTAAGATGGACACATGTGTAAGTAGTATCATTCTTGTTGCCTTTTTATGACATGTTCTTGCATAATATCACCCTTGTTTTGTAAGTGAATTTCAAATTGGATAAAGTAATTCTACCTTGTACTTCACCTAGTTTAACTAGGGTATCCTCCTTGAAATCATGAAATATTTACTAATCATGTTGATGTGCATGTGGGAGGTACTATCATCAAAACTCTAGCATCCATCTTTTGTGTATAGATGGCATGCAAGAGGAAACATTGGCATTGATAGAGAGAGTCTAAGAAATCCATATGGGCTGAGTTTAAATCTCATATGGGCTGAGATAGACTATATAATCCCGGCCCCACCTAGGAATCCTACTTTCTCAATGCTCATGGATGGTGCCAGGTGAAAAACAAGGAAATATCCATTCCACGACGTGAAAATGACATTATATGGCCATGATACTTTGCACAAGCCTTGAAATCTGGTAGTTTAAGTCTTGTGCAACATATCATGCTTAGCCACTATCATTTGCATGGCTAGACACACACCAATCCATGTTTTACAATGCTCATGCATGATGCATGGTGAAAACCTTGGAAATATCCCTTCCAAGCCATGCAAATGAAATAAAATTGACATGATAATTTTTACAAGATTTGGCAAAGTATAATGGCCTTTGAATACCATTTTCATGGCTAGAAACACAATGATTCATCTTATTCAATGCTTATGCATGATGCATGGTGAAAAACTAGGAAATATGGATTCCAAGCCATGCAGATCACATCAAATGGCCATGATAGTTTTCAAAGGTATTAAAATTACCTAATTTAAGGCTTGTAAAAAGTATCATGTCCATCAAATACCATTTTCATGGCTAGAAGCACAAACAATGCAAGGTTTCCAATGCTCATGTATGATGCATGGTAAAAAACTAGGAAATATCCATTTCAAGCCATCCAAATGACATCATATGTCCATCCAAATGACAAGATACTTTCATTAGGCCTTACACTCCAATATTTTAAGGCTTTTTTGAAGTATCATGCACACCTATGCATGCTTTTCAAAGCTCATACATGATGCATGGTGAAAAACGAGGAAATATCCATTCCAAGCCACCATGGAAACGATGCAGGATGGCCATGATACTTTGCACAGGCCTTGAATTCACCTTTTATAAGGCTTGTGAAAAGTATCATGCCTAAAAAATACCATTTTTATGGCTAGAACCATAACGATGCATGCTTTTCAATGCTCACGCATGATGCATGGTGGGAAATAATTGGGAAATATCCATTCCAAGCTATGAACATGACATCAAATGGCCATGATGCTTAGCAAAGGAGTTGAACTCACCTATTTTAAGGATTTTGTAAAGTTTGAGACACATTTAATACCATTCCCATGGTTAGAATCACACCAATGCATGTTTTTCAATGCTCATGCATGATGTATCGTGAAAAACTATGAAAAATCCATTCCAAGCCATGCAAATGATATCCAATGGTCATGAAACTTTGCATAGGCCTTAAAATTCCCTACTTTCAGTCTTGCAAAAAGTATCATTCTCATAAAATGCTATTTTCATGGCTAGAAGCATACTAATGCATGTAACAATAAAAATGGTATTTTTTACGAATGCTAATTTTCACAAGCCTTAAACAAGGCAAGTTCAATGCCTATGTAGAGTATCATGCCCATCTAATGTCGATTGCATGGCTTGGAATTGATATTTCCTAGTTGTTCACCATCCATCATGCATGAGCGTTGAAATACATGCATCAGTGTGCTTCTAGCCATGAAAATGGTATTCAAAAGGCATGATACTTTCTACTAGCCTTAAAATAGGGTATTTTAAGTCCTATTCAAAGTATCATGGCTATCGGATGTGGTTTGTATGGCTTGGATCAAATATTTCCTAGTTTTCCATCATGCATTATGCATGACCATTCAAAAATATGCATTTGTTATATTCTAGCCATGAAAATGACATCCAAAGGTCATGAAACTTTCCACAAGACTTAAACTAGCAAGTTCAATCCTTTGCAAAGTATCATGCCCATTGGATGTTATTTGCTTGTCTTGGCATGGATATTTCTCATGCATGAGCATTGAGAAACATGCATCTATGTGTATTATATCAATGTGTATCTAGCCATGAAAATGGTATTATATGGGCATGATACTTTTTAGAAGCCTTAAAATAGGAGATTTGAAGTCCTGTACAAAGTATCATGGTGGTTTGATGTCATTTATATTGCTTGGAATGGATAACTCCTAGTTTTTCACCATGCATCATGATGAGTGATGGTTTCCACGTGCATCAGACAGTGAATGCATGGCTAAGAAAGCACAATATCCCAAATTTGCATGTGCATCTTGTTATGTGAAAAAAAATATGTAACAATCATAAACAATGATAGCTCCAATCATTCCCCAATCATCAAATTGGTAAAAAAAATTGCACGGGTCTTAAATTACAAAGTTCTTATATAATGATGAATAATTGTAAATCAAATTGAATAATTTGACAATAAACCATACATATGGTATTATAAATACCACTTATGTAATTTAATCTTTTGATATATGTAAACTAAAAACATGAGCTATACAACTGTAATCTCTCAGTTCTTTTTTAAGGAATGTTCATAAGCTATACCACTACCTCGCGTATAAGCAATATCCAATGTTGAATAAATTCATGAAGAATGAAATAGAATATAAGATGAAATGAATGCCATACCACTACCAAATCAAGCATTTAGTTGGAATTCAGCACATTCTTCTAGTTCAAGGCTACCATTATAGCTCTAAGCTCAAGAGGTAGAAGCTGGAACTCCATTCCATTTCAAAAGTCATGAAAGGAATGCACATAACTTGGCTAGGCCTATTATATCATTATCAAGGTCTAGAGTCAAAAAATGCTTTGGAGAAGTTAAGAAAGCACATTAGGCTACATTCTAAATTCAAACTTAGTTGCTAATCCCCATGGGCTCTCTTGGCATTCAACACTTGACATGGTAAGCTTGGAGAATGCCTATTGACTTAGTGCCAACATGAACTTATGTAGAAAGAGATTGTGATACAACTTTGTGATACAACTTTGTGTTACAACGTCTACATGTAGAAAGAGAATGTTTACAACTTTGTGTTACAACTTTGTGATACAACTTTGTGTTACAACTTTGTGCTACAAATTTGTGATACAACTTTGTGTTACAACTTTGTGTTACAACTTTGTGTTACAACTTCTAGATACGACTTCTACATGTAGAAAGAGAATCTATTACAACTTTGTGATACAACTTTGTGTTACAAATTTGTGTTACATGTAGAGAGAGAAGCTCTCCAACTTATATAAATACCCCATAATGGAATGAATCCCACACTCTTTGGGGCATTGTGTTGAGTCTACTTTGGTATTCCAAGTATTTGTCTCAAGTGTTCATGCTTTCTTGCACTCCACGTCCAAAAGCATGTCCTAACCTTGCAACTCCTCCTCCCCTCTCCTCCAACCTTGCAACCCACCCTATCCCTCTCCTCCTCCCTCCTCCTCCTTCCTCCTCCTACTCCCTCCTCCTCCTCCTCCTCCCTTCTGCTCCTCCTCTCTCCTTCTCCTCCCTCCTCCTCCTCCCTCTCTCTTCTTTCCCCCATGCTCTTACACCTTCTTCCTCTCCCACTCCTCCCCTGAACCCTTTGTTCCTCAACCCTTAAAACTCCATGATCTACGAGGGAGACCAGTTCTCCACCATGTACTCTACCCTGACCTTGGAACCTCCTTCTAAACCCTGGAACCTCCTTCTAAACCCTGGATCCTCCTTCTACCCCTGGACTCCTTCTGAACCCTGGAACCTCCTTCTGAACCATGGAACCTCCTTCTGAACCCTGGAACCTCGTTCTATCTTTGGAACCTCCTTCTAACCCTTAAATTCCTCCTAAACCCTACAACCCCCTATGAAGGCGAAAGCCTTCATTACCTCAACAAAGATGATTTACGTTCCTTTTACACATGCATGCACTTTGTTTGCTTACCACACTTAAGCCTACGTCTCTCCTCGGAACATGACTCCAGGTCCTAAGCTACACATATACTACAGCCGACAATCCCAATATATCTGTAGGTGACAAAAAGCCTCAGAACCCTGGAAACATAGAATACCCAGCTCTTCCTACGAAAGCAGTAAGAAAGAGCCAACATTTAGCACTCCTGTCGGGGAGAGTAGCATCTCAAGTAGTGAGTAAACATACGTAGGTATGTGTAAAAAACAAACTACTTTGAACTTTCATGAACATAACACTCAAGGGCAAGGAGAGTGAAAATTTTTTCCCATTTCTAGCCAACCATATCTACCCCAAGCATCAACCTTGGGATACTACCTTAAGAAATTTTATTTATTTCTTAAATAGAAGCCACATAATAAAGAATCAGGCTAGGTAGTGGACGAATGAGTAGAGCTTGCAATTTTGATCATTTTACCTTTTTAAAGAAAAGCAGGCCAAGCTATCCATAAAGAGTTATGGCTCGGGAAGAGTTTAGGGTTAAACCCTAAACTTGAACCCTAAACCTAAACTCAAATCCTATAAAAACCAACTCCACCCCCCCATTCTTCATCTTTCACTTTTTGCCTCCATTCTCTTCTTCATTCCAAGCCCTATGCAAGACACTCCTCCCTCTCCATCAACCACCACCTTACTCCCATCCTCACATTGTGTCTTTAAGCCCATCTCGTAGCGATAACCCAGCCATCCACCCACCTTCCATTGTTCCACAACAATCCCATTACATCGAGAAAGACTTGGAGAGCGTTTAGGTGACCACCTCTCCCTCCCTTTCAATTTTCTTCCGTTAAGTTTTTTATTTGCTCTCTCTTTTTTTCCCCCTCCCCTTTCCACCACTCCCCTCCATCTCCACCTCCCCCTCCATTTCCACCACCCCCTCCCCCTCCCCCCTCCATCTCCACCTCCCTCTCCCCCTCCCCCCTCCATCTCCACCTCCCCCTCCCCCCTCCCCCTCCATCTCCACCTCCCCTTTCCCCCCTCCCCCTCCATTTCCACCACCCCCTCCCCCTCCCCCCTCCATCTCCACCACCCCCTCCCCCCTCCCCCTTCATCTCCACCACCCCCTCCCCCTTCCCCCTCCATCTCCACCTCTACCTCCCCCTCCCCCCTCCATCTCCACCTCCACCTCCCCCTCCCCCCTCCCCCCTCCATTTCCACCACCCCCACCCCCTCCCCCCTCCATCTCCATCCCCCCTCCCCCTCCCACTTTCCCTCCCCCTTTCTCTCTGTCTCTCTTTCCCTCCCCCCTTCATCTCCACCACCCCCTCCCCCTCCCCCCTCCATCTTCACCACCCCCTCCCTCCTCCCCCTCCATCTCCCCCTCCCCCTTTCCCCCTCCCCCTCCATCTCCACCACCCCCTCTCCCTCCTTCTCCATCTCCTGCTCCCCCTTTCCCCCTCCCCCTCCATTTCCACCACCCCCACCCCCTCCCCCCTCCATCTCCATCTCCCCCTCCCCTCCCACTTTCCCTCCCCCTTTCTCTCTATCTCTCTTTCCCTCCCCCTTTCTCTCTCTATCTCTCTCCCCCTTACCCCCCTCTCTTTACCATCACCCTCTCTCTCTTTTCTCTCTCCTCTCTCCCCCTCCCCCCCCCCCGCTCTCTCTCTCTCTCTCTCTGCAAGATCGAACAAGACCAGAGAGAAGATGTATGCACATAGCTAGGAAAGATGAAGAGATTGATTACCAAATGTGACCCACACCTAGATGCAAAGTACCTCATGGCATGGTTCATAGCAGGTCTAAGAAAGAAAATCCAAAAGGATATGAAAAAGATAAGTAGCTATGAAACATTCAGTGCTACTCATGCGGCAGCCATTGACATCGAGGATGGCATGATAGACTCAGACACTAGCAATGATGACAGCAGATCAAATACACAAGATAAGCACTCGAAAAAGGGTAAATCAAAGGACACTGCCGAAACATCCAATGAAGCTCGCCTAAAGGCCATGACCATGAAGCTGAAAGAAGACATGATGCAGGCCATGGATCAAAAACTCCACTTGTCTCAACTGCCAACTCAAACATATCCACGGCGAGAAAATGTCTGGTGTCCACACTGCATGGCAAATCATATAGCAAATGAGTGCTTAGTCCTCAGAGCCAAGATCACTGCATAAGCAAATCCACCACCACGGTTGTGGTGCCATATCTACGTCATCGGCAGCCATGATGAGAACAGTTGCATCTTCAACATGTGCAACAATCCGCCTTGACCTCCACAATACCAAGTGGCACCCATGCCAGTATACAGACAACTGGCACTTGCACAAGCGCCACTAGCTCCAAGGCTAAATCCTATTCCCATTCAGACACAAGTCCCACAACTACTCAGGAATCCGAATCCATGTCCATATCCAAGAGCACCAAATCCAGCTCCTCAGGCAGTTCCAATACATCAATTACAAGCCGAGGAAGTAGACTCGTTATTTGAATATGAAGCAGAGTACCCAGTGTACTATGTAGAAGGCGCAGAGGGTATAATAACACTTTATGCAAATTAAGTATGACCCAATACATTTTGAGAACCAATTAAGTGCTACGGTTGTGGAGAAAATCACCAGATCGCAGAGTGTCTTCATCGTGGTAGCCCAGCTACTTTCCAACCCCTTTGCAAAGATTGTGGCATAGGACATGCCTGTATGGATTGTCCCATGAAAAATAAGATCCCAGAACAAACAGAGGTTAAGCCTAACATCCCCATCAGGATCATTGGGGTGGACCATCAAAGTCTGGGTCCGGCAAGTGTAAAGTCACAACCTATCAATGTAATTACACGCCAATAGAAAGAGGCCACCAAGGACCCTAGTAACATTCCAATCTAACCAAAGTGACTTCTAAAAAAGAAAGCACAAGTGCCTCCACCTCCGCCAAGTAATGAGCAGCCAAGCTCGTCCACATCAACTCCCGAGCCTCAAATAAAAGAAGCTCCATACTCGAATGTAGAGGTGGAGAAGGCTCATTTTTAGGTACTTCAACAATCGGTCCAAAATGAACAAACTCAATTTTAGGCTGAGAAACAAGCTCAAGGCCCAATCCATGACTTGGCCCCACAAACTATTGATACTATACTCAAGCCTTTGTTCCAACAACAGACTCCACAATAGAATGTACCGCCATGTCAACTTGAAGGAGCTGCACTCTCTAGCATCTTGAGTTGCCCTGTGTCAATTCCCATCTGAATCCTCCTACAGAACTGTCCCAATCTCTGGGAGAGTTTCAAAGGATGGATTGAACTCGCAAATCCCCCTCCACCTATGAATGACATTGAAGATATCCCTGTGCGGATGGGTGAGAGAGATGACATATGCAACATTACTGTGCCTTTGCTCCACAAGGCATATAATGAAGTCCAAGCCATAGTGGATGGTGGAGCAGGTGTCAATGTCCTATCAAAGGAGCTCTACGAAGAATGGGGTCTCCCACCAATGCAAAAGGCTAATTTCAACATACGCCTTGCCGATGATTCACAGGCTAGGCCCTTGGGAATAGTGAATGGTGTGTCCACAAAGATCGTAGGAGTCCACTTTTCCCTTCAATTCATAATCTTGGATCTCCCCAAAAAATCCTATCAAATCTTACTGGGATGTCCTTGGTTACGGGAAGCATCAGTCCTCCATGACTGGGGAACTGATAGACTGACAATCCAGAATCGAGACACTGCAGTCACGGTGAATGTGGGGACAGGAGCTATTAAACCAATTGTGCCTAGAGCATTGGATGACATATCTTCCATGACAATCTCAAGAAAATCAGCTCCCTTGCAACAGCATGCCATAGCAGGTGACTCACAAAGCAATGTCAATAACTGGATACAAACATTGGCAATTATTGACAACTACCATTCATTAGACCCCATCTTCTCACACATAGATGCTAATGGGCTACAGATAGATCCTCCACTCCAACATGAAGAACCAATCGATCTAGGAATGCCATTCTTTATGGCTGACCTCGAGTGGGATAATGAACTTGAAGAAGGTACCAATACTAATGATGACTCAGATTTTCCTTGGGACCTTGAAACAGAGGCTGTGAATGCTGAAATTGAAGATTAAATCTTTGATAATGACTTAGCCATTCTGCATGCCCTAATGGCAATCGAGTTCCCAAAAGTTGAACCTCCGCAGTTGAATAACAACAGTAGATCCCACAAGAAAGCTGAAGGAATTCGAATGAGTCTAAACAAGGATTGTTGAATTGTATCTTGCAAAGTCATCTCCCTCAAAATCAAAACCACCCCCTCTTCAATGGTCCCCTGAGGGACCGGAAGGAGTATGTGCAGCACATGAGCCCTTACTTGGAAACTCGGGGGGGTCACTCATCATATGTAACCCTATCACGTGAGTTCAACAGAAGGATATTTTTTATTTCTAAAATTTACAGAGATAAATATACATAAGGGACTATTTAAAATAGTTTTGGGAAAAATTTACAGATTTTTATAGAAAAGGGGTACATTTTATTAATGAAAAATTTACAGATAAGGGATTTTAGAAATAGGCCTTGAACGCACGTGGTATAGAGGGTTTATACATAGTGACCCCCCTGAGCTTGGAAACACCTTACCAGTGGAAAAGTTACTCCACAATTCCCAATGTAAGAAGTCTCAGAAATATAAGCCACATGTGCGGATGAAGCTCAATCAAGCGACTTCAAAAAAAGAAAGAAAAGAAGAGCCTAACAAATTAATAAAGTCAAAAAGTATGGATGCCCAGCAATTTGGTCCACCCAAGGCATGGAGAAGTCTCACTACATGGCACGTAATACATTTTTCAGACATACACAACACTATGGAGGGAGTCACAAGGCAAATAGTCTGAAGGAAGTCTTCCAATGGTTTTACCGAGGCATACTACAGAGGCTGCATGCTAAAAGAAAAGTTGCTAGCTCCAAAATCAAGCTTGCTTTTCTTCTAGCCCAAAAGCAAAGACGAAGACAAGCTCTAGACAATTCAATTGCAGCAGAGAGACATAGACAATGGAGGGAATCGAAGATATTTAGAAACCATAAATGGACAAGTAAACATGAATAGGACTCATTTGTAACTTATTGGTGTTATGTCCACATGTTTTCAAACTCATTCAATAGAAATTTTTTTTGTGGAACAAGTGACTCTTGGTGTTATGCATGAAAAGTATTTCTTTTGTGAAACATATGATCTAAACTTAATACAATTTGTTCACAATTTCAATATATTGTTTGTTTAATATTTAACGACACCACTCTATGTAAATGTAAAAATCATTTCATCTTCAAATTATTGTTCATTTATACAAGATCATACCAGATATCAAAGACTTTGTACAAATCAGTTCAAATTTAATATAATGTTTGTGCTATATTTGATGACTAAATCCTATTTCTCCCATGGCCTACCGATCGGAACTCTCTTTTTGATCTTGATTGGAGTCTTTTTCTTCTTTATTGGCTTAATGTCGACTGTCTGTTTATCAATGCTTGCCTTTGTTGCTTGTCTGGGAGGGGTATCCTTTTCTTTAGCTGTCTCCACCTGTTCCTCTTCTTGGACTGTGTGGCATGATGCAATCATGGGTGGCTCTCGAAACCTTATGAGCTGGTGTTTTCCATAGCCCTCCAGACATTTGGGCTCCTTAACACCACATGCTAATGCATAAGAAGTGTAAGACAAAAAGTAAGTGGCCCTAGAGGCCTGCTTATTCACATAATCTCCAAATATATCTATGGCAGACAACCTCTCTATCAAAATGATCTTTTCCTTTTGCCATGAAAGAACATGTCCACCTAAAGCCCTGGACAAACATTTTAAGAAGTAAACAATGGCTTCTCCATTGTTGCTTAACTGCCTATGGTAAATCAAGATCTTGGCACTGCCTAGATCATGAATATAATGAGCTAGGCCTAACATTTTGCAAAACCCAACCGGCCTGCTTCCACTTGATCTCTGGAGGAATGTGTCATCCTCAATTTGTAGCTGCCACATATCAAAAGATTGGAGTGAGACAATACATAACCTACAAAAACAAAGTTAAGCAGAAGTCAAAGTATTTGATTTGAAGTACCTTCTCATTTTCATAAGCAACAAGCAATTCATCTTTCCAAAGATTTATCCCTCTCCCCTCTTGTCCAGCCTCTTCTTTAGGCTTTTCTGTATATAGTGCTGAGAGATTCATAGCTTCCTTTGTGAGCTGGAAGGCAGCTTCATCTGGCTCTTGGAACTTTTTAGTAAGGGCCTCTACAGGATCAAAAATTGTTTCCAAAGCCAGTAGTGAATGGTCATCCTCTATGCCAACCTCCTTGTCAAGCCTTGAAGCCTGGGCAATAAGGGAAATGGCATAGTCCTCCCTCAAATTGAACATACACTCTATATCATGGATGAAAACATAATCTTTTCCACCAATCAAGACACCTGGAAGCATGGGCACTGCATAGTTGCTGCTCTAAACATCAAAATCTTCAATTGGCTCTACTCCCCTCAGAGTTTTTGTCCTCAGTTGAACAAGGTCAAGAGCAGCCACTTGCAGCCCCTCATCCTGAAGGTTCACTACAAGGCATAGGCCCTTTTTCGATGAAAATACCGACACTTTTTACATTAAATTTTTTTTTTTCACGGGCACAAACGTCGCTATAAAAGTCGCTAAAAGCGTCGGAAAAGAACTGTCGCTATATAGCGACGTTCTTAAACATCGCTATATAGCGACACTACTAATCGTCGCTATATAGCGACACTAGTAAACGTCGCTATATAGCGACGATTAACAGAAGTTTAAAAAAAGCATTAGTGGCGCCTAACAGGGCCATAGCAAGCCCTGTTTTGCCCCACTAATGCTTTTTTTTTTAAATTACAAAAGAAATTTTGTTATTACAAAAAGTAAAGAGGGAAAAAGAGACATATGCTCATGGTTATGCATGAGCATATGTCTCCTTCTCTTATGCTCATGCATAAGCATAAGCATGAGCATATGTCTCCTTCTCTTATGCTTATGCTTATGCATAAGAGAAGAGAAGAAGAGGGAATGGAAAGAGAGATTGGAAAGGGGGAAAGAGGGAAAGAAAGACAGAAGAAGAGGGAAAGTAAAGAGGGAAAAAGAGACATATGCTCATGCTTATGCATGAGCATATGTCTACTTCTCTTATGCTCATGCATAAGCATAAGCATGAGCATATGTCTCCTTCTCTTATGCTTATGCTTATGCATATGCATAAGAGGAGTCTTATGCATAAGCATAAGCATAAGCATAAGAGAATGAGACATATGCTCATGCTTATGCTTATGTATGAGAATAAGAACATGAGCATGAAAGAGGGAAAAGAGGGTGGAAAAGAGGAGAAGAGAGAAGAAGAGGGAACGGAAAGAGGGATTGGAAAGGGGGAAAGAGGGAAAGAAAGAGAGAAGAAGAGGGAAAGTAAAGAGGGAAAAAGAGACATATGCTCATGCATGAGCATATGTCTCCTTCTCTTATGCTCATGCATAAGCATAAGCATGAGCATATGTCTCCTTCTCTTATGCTTATGCATTAGCATAAGCATTATGCTCATGCTTATGTGTATGCATGAGCATAAGAGAATGAGCATGAAAGAGGGAAAAGAGGGGGAAAAAGAGAGGAAGAGAGAAGAAGAGGGAAAGTAAAGAGGGAAAAAGAGACATATTCTCATGCTTATGCATGAGCATATGTCTCCTTCTCTTATGCTCATGCATAAGCATAAGCATGAGCATATGTCTCCTTTTCTTATGCTTATGCTTATGCATGAGCATAAGAGCATGAGCATGAAAGAGGGGGGGAAAGAGGAGAAGAGAGAAGAAGAGGGAAAGGAAAGAGAGATTGGAAAAGGGGAAAGAGGGAAAGGAAGAGAGAAGAAGAGGGAAAGGAAAGAGGGAAAAAGAGACATATGCTCATGCTTATGCATGAGCATATGTCTCCTTCTCTTATGCTCATGCATAAGCATAAGCATGAGCACATGTCTCCTTCTCTTATGCTCATGCATAAGAGGAGTCTTATGCATAAGCTTCTCTCTTCTCCTCTTTCCCCTCCTCTTTTCCCTCTTTCATGCTCATGCTCTTATGCTCATGCATGAGCATAAGAGCATGAGCATGAAAGAGGGAAAAGAGGAGGGGAAAGAGGAGAAGAGAGAAGAAGAGGGAAAGAAAAGAGAGATTGGAAAAGGGGAAAGAGGGAAAGAAAGAGAGAAGAAGAGGAAAAGGAAAGAGGGAAAAAGAGACATATGCCTCCTTCTTTTATGCTCATGCTTATGCTTATGCTTATGCATGAGCATAAGAGCATGAGCATGAAAGAGGGAAAAGAGGGGGGGAAAGAGGAGAAGAAGAGGGAAACGAAAGAGGAAAAAAGAGGGGGAAAGAGATTGAAAGATTGAAGGAGAAGGAGAAGGAGAGGAGGGAAAGAAGAGGAGAGAAGAGGGAAGAGAGGGGAAGAGAAGGTTCCTACGCCCATCACTACAGCTAGCACTTAAGGCACTAGCTGCAAGCCAATGCATATTAAAAAAATAACAAATGGAAAAAAGAGGAAGCACTTACTTGGAATAGTACATCCCGCTCAGTGTTTTGTGGACTGGCCTTTGAAATCCTTTGAAATCAAGCATGAAAACTAGTAAAGAGCTTTAGCAATACAAGGAGAAGCACTCACAAAATGAAATCTCACAAAAAACCTACCTACATTGTTCAAAGAGACTCACCTCTTCAAAAACTTCCTTTCAAGAAACCAAAGAGGGAGAAGGGAGGAGGGGGAGCACAAAAGCTAGGAGAGGGGTGAGTAGTGGTGAGGAGTGGAGAATAGAGTGGGAGGTCGTCGGAAATAGGTGGGAGGAGAGATTGCTTTGCTTACGATAGAAATTAGAGAGTGCAAAAGAAAGCGCCGCGCATCGCGACGGGTTTCGGTTTAAATCCACAGCGTCGCTATATAGTGACGCTTTTCCATCGCTATATAGCGACTCTTTTCCGTCGCTATATAGCGACCTTTAACTTAAAAAACTCAAACCCTAAAAGTCGCTATATAGCGACGTTTAACCCTAAAAGTGGCTATATAGCGACCTTTAACCCTAAAAGTGGCTATATAGCGACCTTTAACCCTAAAAGTGGCTATATAGCGACCTTTAACCCTAAGTGTCACTATATAGCGACACTTATACCTTAAAAGTGTCAATTCAAGGCACTTGATCTAAGAAGAGAGGGAAGGAACTCATGGGTGGCTAATTTTTGGATCTTAAAGGATTTCCTTGCATTTTGTGTTATGACTTTAGAGGTGTGCAGATGGAAGGAATGAGTGAAAGCTTGTCAAATGATGTGCCAATGCTCGGGAGTGCAGAGTGGCTTACGGAGAGATTGTATTATCATTGCACTCATTGCAAGCGAGAAGTATGACATCAATGCCATATTGTCATGCGCCACTTGAGGATGTATGGGGAGGAGCCCAAACCATAACCCACCGTTGGTGGTGCACATGGTGATGGATCATCAAAAAGTCATTGCTATTTGAGTTCATGATTAATATTGCATGCGTACATGACACGAAATCTTGAGACAGGATGAGGAGGGTGGTGTGCATATACCTTCACACTACCAATGTGGATATGGAGATGCCACTACCAATGCCGGATCCAATTGATCCAGATGGATTTAGAGAAGAAGATGAAGATCACAATGTGAGCCAAGACGAAGATGTGCATAATGACATCATATGGGAGGAAGATGGAGATCACGATATTGAGGAAGAAGATGACAATCATCAAGAATCACCCGACTTTATTGAAGAAGATGATCAAGTCTATGGTGAACGTACGATGATGATATAGGAGATCAACTCAATATAGAGTTGGAGATAGACTTGTTTGGCACACTAGACTTGGTTCAGAATGAAGCCAAGTCTCAAACGTAGACATGAATATATGAGCTTCGAACTTGATGTACATGCTCTTGTACTTTTATTCTTTTAAAGGATCAAACATGTACATGCTCTCGTATTTTTATTCTCTATGAAATCAAACATGTATGAAAATTTAAAAAATTTTGTCATTGGAAAAAACTAACTTTTAAGGCCTATATGAGTAAAAAACATCTCTGAAAAACGTCGCTATAACATAGTATCTTAGTGTCGCTATATAGCGACTCTTAAAAGTCGCTATATAGCGACTTTTATAACCGTCGCTATATAGCGACTTTTGCTTAACGTCGCTATATAGCGACGCTTTACGGGACGCGCTTTTCATACCGACGATTAGTGCCCCATGCGCGCTAAACGTCGGTACGTAAACGTCGCAATAGGATCCGTGTGTAGTAGTGGTTGATATCTTCTTCTTGTTCTGCCATTTCTGTGACCAAAGAAACATCCTCCTTTTCCTCTGCTTCAGATGTGTCTTCTTCTTCAATCTCCTGCCCTTGTTCATCCAAAGACTCCTGACTGAAGACAATGTACATAAGAAATGCCATGGTTTTCTCAAGCACTCTGCACTTTCTGGTGTGCAAAGTACAGTTGAATTTATATTGATCAGGCAGGCTGTCAAATCTTTTGTTCACATGGTACCTCAGCCTGCCATAGGAGACAATATGATTTATATGCACAAAAACCTTTTCTCCTTTCACAATTCTTCTTGCCTCTGTCAGTTCTTTGAAGGTATCCCAATAGTCTGAAAGAAAATCTTTGTGATGCTCCAGTACAGAGCTCATTGTGAACTCCATGTTGAAAATACTGTGGTATATATGGAAGTTACTCTGAGCCTTGCATTTGTGAAGAAACTCAAATAGGAGCAAATCTGGAGACTTGTCCTCTTCTGGTTCCATTTGTTTTTTGATGGAAGAATCAGCACTCTGCTCCAGTCTCTTCTTTTTGCCTGTTCAAAAACTTATATACTATGAATTCTATATGCTGACATATGCAATCAGTGAATGCATTGGATATCACCAGATAATTCCTTCATGACATCTCATGACTCACCTGGTGTTTGCTGTGGTCTAATAATAGCAGTAGAAAAGTCCAGCTTTCTCTTGAAAGGTGGAGCCTAGGAGCCAGCTGTTCTAAAGCAAAAACATTTCTCATCATCGAGGAAGAATTCCACAGGGCTAAAGATAGCAAATTAATAAGGTAGAAGTGAGAACCAAATCAGACACAGGAATTTGCAACAAAACGCGATGGGAGACCATTTGGAAACTATAAAGCACTCTCCTCGCATTTTGTTGCAAATTCTCCAGTTCTCAGATTAGAAAAAAAGGGAGCTCATTTTGGGGCCTTTTAGAAGAGAGACAAAATAGGCTCTCAACCAATCAGGAGTGGGCCAACGTAACATTGAAAATTCAACAAAAGAAGATGAAAATAAGAAAAAGAAATAGTACTATATGTTCGTAGAAGCATGTCACATTAATGAGGTGATCTAATTTGAATCTTTCAAAAATTTATTTTCTGTGCAGAATTTGGTGATTCTGACACTGCAGACGCGTCCGAAATGGCCCAAAACCCCAAAAACGATACTGGAAACGCTAGAATCGGACATCCGGAGTCTCGGTAACGGCCAAAAAAGGTCGAAAAGTGAGATTTGTAGCAAAACGTGATTTGGCACCTTTTGAGATTGGACATCCGGAGGCCTGGAAACGGCCAAAAAAGGCCGAAAAGTGAGATTTGTAGCAAAACGCGATTTGGCACCTTTTAAAAGAGATTTGTAGCAAAATGCGATTTGGCACCTTTTGAGATTTGTAGCAAAATGCGATTTGGCACCAAATCACGTTTTGCTACAAATCTCACTTTTCGGCCTTTTTTGGCCGTTTCCGAGCCTCCGGATGTCCGATTCTAGCATTTCCAGTGCCGTTTTTGGGGTTTTAGGCCGTTCCGGACGCGTCTGCGGTGTCAAAATCACCAAATTCTGCACAAAAAAGTGTTGCTCTTATATGAACATTGAATATAAAGCATGTGAAAGAATATATTTATTCCTTTTCACACTAACATTTCTCACGCAAGTATCCATATTTTCTTGCTTTTGTAGAGAGAGAAAAGAGAAAATAGTGAATTTCTTACAGGGCCCCAAAATGAGCTCCCTTTTTTCCTAATACGGTTCATGTGCATGTCAAATCAAACACTAGGTTCATCTCAGTGATTCCTAGACACTATGATCTCATATGCAAGAGAAATGTTGGAGCTGAGTGAAACTTTTCATGAGGAATGTGTCAACAACTGGAATTTGTAGCAAAATGCGATATGGGCTATTTAGAGATTTATAAACCACTCTCCTCGCATTTTGTTGCAAATTCTCCAGTTCTGTCCATGTGCATGTCAAATCAAACACTAGGTTCATCTCAATGATTCCTGGACACTATGATCTCATATGCAAGAGAAATGCTGGAGCTGAGTGAAACTTTTCATGAGGAATGTGTCAACAACAGGAATTTGCAGCAAAATGCGATATGGGCTATTTAGAGATTTATAAACCACTCTCCTCGCATTTTGTTGCAAATTTCTAGTTTCTATTCCTATCCATCTCCAATCAAATTCCTGGGTGATTTACCACATTCTTGGACAGTATAAATTGAAAATGTAACTAGAAGGGTGGAGCTGAGTGAAGACATTTGGACATAAAAAATCCAATGGATGGAAGAAATATATGTTAAAAAACATTGAAACCAATCTAGAATTCTGACCTTTTTTTTCCTTTTCCATGGTGTTGGAGTTGCACTGGTAAATCTCCTGCTCTTTCACTAGCTTGAACTCTGCACTCCAGGTAACCTGGAGATCTGGCAGTGGTAGTAGTCTTCAGGCAGGTTGCAGTCTAGATGGAGTGTGCTGGGTAGGAAAGGATCAAAGAGAAGGAAATGGAAGATGCGAGGGTCGTGGCAGGGATGAAAGATTGGGAGGCAGGGGAGGAAAGAGTGGTTGTGGAATTGATTATGAAATCATGAATGGCACAAGTTCCAAGGCATAAAGTGTACCTTTCATACGTGCCAAATTTCAAACTCCAAGAGATCTGGGTCCCATCCACACGTGTGAAAAACGACTACATTCCACACGTGTGGGATTTAGAAGATGCCTTATTTGTATTTGCACTTATTTGTGGTATCCTGTTTCAGATCTCTTGCCCTCCAATCTCTGCTCTCTTGCCTCCCTACCTCCATACTCTGCAACATCAGCATCCTGTCTAGTAGCACAGGTTCATCCTCAGCACAGGTCATCAGCAGCACAGCACATCCACAGATAGATTTCAGGTTAGTAACAATGGGTTCTCCCCTTAGTCTCTGCAATCTTCTTGCCTACAATAGAAACAATCCATCCTGCATGGAAATACATAGACTCAAGTCAAGACAGAGAAATCACTGTAGGAATACAGATCTTCAAGTGTGATATTTGCATGTGAGGGTAAAACTGTACTTATGGGTTCTTCCTTCAGTCTGTGCACACTTCTTGCCTTCCATAGACTCAATCCATCCTGCATGGTTATGCAAACACCTTCAAATGACTGAAGGCATATTCCAACATGCTGCCTCATGAATTTGTAGGAAAATGCAAGGAGAAGGCCTTAGGAATTTCAAACAGCTGAAATCGCGTTTTGTTGCAAATATTGAAATATTGCTTCATCAACCCCTGTCATTCTGGTTTTGTGACTTCCATAGCTATCCATGGCTGTAATCTTCTTGCATAAACTCTATTCATACTGTATTTAGTTGTAGAGACAGAGAAATCATTGTAGGAATGCACGAGCATGTCATTTCAGGAATTTGCAGGAAAACGCGATTTGGACCTGTTTGGAATTTCAAACTCCTCGTATCGCATTTTATTGCAAATTTCTCTATATTGCTTCATCCACCCCTGTGATTGCCTTTTTTTTGTCAAAACATGTTCTCCATGTCTGTAATCTCTTTCCAATCCTTTGTATGCAGTTTTTCAGAGTGATGGCAAGAACCAAGTCAACTGCAAGGAAAGTTGGCAACGGGCCAGGGCTTGCAGCAACAGCAGCTGGGGCAGGTACCAAGAAATTTAGTGTGCCTCCAAAGGGAAGAGCTGCACATGGCAGGAAGGGTAAGCCAATGAGCCTGCTCAAGCAAAAGGCCAAAAGATTGAATCATGGTGCAGGTGTGCTAAGGGAGATCAGGAGGCAACGGAAAGCTATAGGCTTTGCAATACCCAAGGCACCTTTTCAAAGACTGGTGAGAGAAATTTGTGATAGTTGGAACCTTGGGTTCAGGTGGAATAGAACTGCCATTCTTTCCTTACAGGAAATGGCAGAGGATTACTTGGAAAAATATTTTGAAGATGCAATGCTGGTAGCAGCCCATGCTCACAGGGTGACTTTGATGGCCAAAGACTTCAACACTTTGTCTAGAGTGAGATGGAGGTATGACAAGCTTGTTCATCCTGTGGAATGGCAAGACATAAAGATGAGAGACATATTGCTAATTCCACCTACAAGGAAGTTGAAGGTAGATGAGGTAAAGGTTGTTGAGGTAACGCACTCAAAGAACACCAGAGGGAAGGCTGCTTATGAGGAGTCACTGAAGCAGCAAATAAAAGAAACAAAATCTGTTATAGATGTGGAGACTGGAAAGAAGGAGCTGCAGATACATAGAAGGTTGCAGGAGCTGGGCCCTAATGTAGTTGTCCATATTGAGGATGAAGTTTCATTGAATGATTTTGACTTGACAAAACAATGCTTAGCAGCATTGGCTCATAAGAATGAGTATTGCTCAAATACTATCATTCTTGCAATGCTCTAGTAAGTGTCTATTATTTTACATTTTTTGCAAATCAATACTCCTTGTACCTCCTTTATAACCTACCCTAATTATTTTTTGGTCCTATGCAGCATGATGAGAAGCTAGCTTCACCCCTCTGTGTACAGCATACAGTCCATATTATTGATCCTGCCATTTCTTCTAAATTAAGAGATGCAAAGGAGACTCCCATTAGTATTTCCAGCTGGTTCAAACACTGCAATTTTGAAGTAATTGATGTTTTGCTACTTCCATACCATAGCAGGTATGTGGGTGACTACTTCTTTTAAGATTCTTCTTTAAGATTGGGAACTCTTGTAGCCTTTGATTTCCTTATGCTTTTTTCCTTATGCAATGACCACTGGAGTTTTGTTTCTATTGACATCCAGCAGAAGCAATGCTTTCTATTCAACTCTCTTAAAAACACACACAGAGAGCTGAAATTGTAAGTGCTGTGTGTGCTTTTTGAACTTAAAACTTCATTATTTTGATATCATACTAACTAAATTATACATATTGCAGTTGTATTAGAAGGCTTTTAGATGCATTGGATCACTGTCCTCCCAATGTCTCTCTTTTGGATTCAATAGAGCATTCAATAGAGCCAATAAGTCTAGAGGTAAAAAGTTGTTCCCTCTACTGATGTCTATTAAATGCTATGTCTTTGAGCTTATTGAATAATTTTGTTTTGTGCAGATGCTAACAGTTTCTAACATATCTTTCCAACTGTACAGACACCACAACAAGATGATTCAAGTAGCTGTGGATGGAGAGTGATGATCAATGCAAAATATCTACTTTCAAGCTACTTTGAGAAGGAACAGCCAGACCTTGTAAGAAAAAATAATTACATAATTTTAGAGCTCATACAATTTGGAGGTTTTTGAGCTATGCCTCCCCCAAACCTATTGTACCAGCTACTGTGGAGTTGGGTGAGAGCTCTAAAGTAGTACAAGAAGGTGTCATACACCTTGATGCCACAGATGAAGCACCTAATGCTGAGGACCAGAAGCCACAGGAGCAATCACCTAGTGCTGAGGAGGAGAAGCCACAGGAGCAAAGACCTGCTACTGATGTTGTTGAGGAGAAGGTGGAGCAGCAGCGAAGAGATGCTCCTGGGGTAGTGGAGGAGACAATGGAGCAACACCAACATACTGCACAAGATAGGATGAAGCAGCAGAAAAAAGATCATCCAAAAAATGTAGAGCAGCCTCTGGCCGAAAAGTGAGATTTGCAGTGAAACGCGATTTGGCCGAAAAGTGAGATTTGCAACAAAAGGCTGTACATAAATAGAAAATGGATGTCAGAAATATGTTCTACATATTTAACTAAATAGTTCTGTACAAAATCTTACTTGATTGAATACAAAACCTTTGTTTATGGAGTCTGTGTTATCTCAATTTTTAAATTTTCAATGTCTTTGCATTTTATTGTGCTCTCTCTTCTTTTGAGCAACTGCAAAAAAGCAATATGAATCAGAGTGGTAAATTAAACTAATAGCAATGCTTAATGAGACTAGGATAAATCAGATGGTGTACCTTTTTGTTGTTGTAGATAAATAAAAAGTCGTTTGAGATAGAACCTTCTGTCTCAAACAGAATGTCACTACGCAATTGAGCTAGGGAGCAACATTCTCTTAATGAGATATTGACTAGCACATCACCATTCTCAACAACATCAATATCAAGAAGTTTATTTTTTGCACCAAAAGAATCTTCATCTTGATCCATTGGGACTAGTTTTGTGCCTAGCATTCGACTGCGCTTGTAATAAAAAGAGAAAATAAAATTTTGTGATGCAACCATGTACTTCAGTTGCATAGAAGGTCGGACAACCTCACAAAACACTGAACTACATGTCTTCTTATCCCAACCTTTATCCAAAAATTGTGGCATGCATGTCGAATTTGTTGCTTTAACTGTGAACATTGTTTTTGAAACCTTCACTAGAAAGGTATTAAACAAGTCCACAAAAACTGTGAGAGGCATGCATAAAGAAATTTTTACTATCCTAGTGGCAATATTGGGCCTCAGAGCTTTCTATACTTCTGTAAAAAGCTTCGCCCTATATGCCTCTATAACACTAGAATGTGGGTGAGGCCAATCGACTGAATTCCATGCCGGAAGGTCTTGTTTGATTAATACACCATGTGTGTTAGCTTTGTCTAGCAACTGATAAAAATGATCAGTAAAAAATATACCCGATTGAGCTAGCTCTGTTGCACATCGACCTTGGTATTGTTGTTCTCCTATCGATCCATGCAGAACATCTATAAATCCCAGAATACAATCGATGTTTTGCCATGTCTCATACGATGAAGGATATAAATCTGAAATAAAACAACACAAGAATGTCAATAAGCTAAAAGAGAAAGCTTCATCTTAAAAATCCATACACCTCGTAAAGAAAAAAACCACAATAGAAAAATATACAATTAGGCCTGTGTTGCGGAAGATTTTTTGGATAGTCTCACAAGACAAGTTCTTTATGCATGTACACGTGCTGAATCAAAACTTCTTTCACGGATATCTTCCCTCTGGTGATTTTAAAATCTCGTACTCTTCCCTTCCACGACGCCAAGAAAATGTTTTTTGTCTGGGGTCTTTTTCTTTTGCTAGGTTGCATGAGCACCCATGCTCCTTTCGAAACACTAAACCTTTCCCAAGTTTCTTCCGTTTTGACTGTACTTGAATTCTCTACGGACGAAATAGAAGAAGCAGGTCGATGGGGTAAGGATGTTTGGTATAATTCTGCCTTCGTAGCATTATCATCCACAGAGCGTCTTCCACAAGAAGGGCCGTGGTTTTGATTCACCATGGAGATTTTCTGAATCTATAACAATAGCAAAGTAATGTAACTAAGATAACAATTTGAAGTTTCAAGAAAGAGAAAGTGGGCAGACAGACAGTTGACGAGAAACATCTTACTCTATGCCAAACAGGATCAAGGGAGCAGTTTTGGAAAAGAAAGGCTGCTGCACAATGAGGCAATGGTGTATAATGGTAGACCTTTTGAAGGAAAGGCGGCACAACATTTCAAAGTTCAAAGGAAGGTGGAAGTGGGAAGGCCCTTGTCAGATAAAATGTCAGTTTAGATTCTATCTTCTTGTCCAAAGATCTTGTGAGAATAAAAAACCAATCTCCACATTAATGTAGCACGCTTGTACCTACATAAAGTATTGTTTCTTTTTTCTATTTTCTCTTATTTTTGTGAAATTTCAACGTTACGTTGGCCCTCTATTGATTGGTTGAGAGCTTATTTTTCCAAACCGTAAAAGGCCCCAAAATGAGCTCCCTTTTTTCCTAATGGCTACAGAAGAGCCAGTGTACTTCAAAGACGTAGTACTTAGACAAGCTAGAATGGCAAACTGCTATGAATGAAGAAATGGATGCTTTGTATAAGAATAACACCTGGGTATTATGCGACCTTCCACCAGGAAAGAAGGCCATAGCAAACAAATGGGTATACAAAGTAAAGTACAATCCAAATGGAAGTATTCAAAGATACAAAGCCAGATTAATTGTAAAAGGATTTGCACAACAATATGGTCAAGACTATGATGAGACTTATGCTCCAGTAGCAAAGATGGATTCCATACGGTTCTTGATATCACTAGCGACACTCAGCAAATGGAATGTGTATCAGCTCAATGTCAAGAATGCATTTCTCAATGGTTATCTAGACAAGGAAGTCTACATGCAACAACCAGTAGGTTATGTTGAACCAGGAAAAGAGAATAAGGTTTGCCATCTCAAGAAAAGTCTCTACGGCTTAAAGCAAGCACCCAGAAGTTGGTACATCAGAATTGACAAGTATTTTGCTGATTTGGGATACATGAAGTCCAATGCAGATCATACTCTCTACTGCAAAGTTCAAGGGGAAGACATTACTATTGCACTTTTGTATGTAGATGATCTAATTGTGATAGGAAGCAAGGATAGCTTCATCAAAAAATTGAAACAAGACTTATCTGCAGAGTTCGACATGAAAGATCTTCGACTTATGCACTATTGCCTTGGAATTGAGTTCTGGAGAGATTAATATAGCACATTCATGAGTCAGCTCAAGTATGTTGACAGTCTCTTGAAGAAGTTTCATATGATAGATTGCAAGATTGTAGCCACTCCCATGGAACAGAGTTTGAAACTTACTAAAGATTCAGAAAAGCATACAATCAGTGACAGATACTACAGGTAACTCATCGGATCTCTTATATATCTGACAATCACACGGCCAGATATTTGTTATGCACTAAGCTCACTAGCACAGTTTATGGCAAATCCAAAACAGTCTCACTCGAATGTAGCCAAAATAGCCTTTAGATACATCAGAGGTACAAGATAGTTTGGGATAAAATACATAGGAACTCATCCACGATTGCATGGATACTATGACGGTGACTATGCCGGAGATCATGAGACCAGGAGATCGACACAGGGATATGCATTTTTCCTTGGTCAAGGTGCTATATCATGGTTGTCAAACAAACAGCCAACTATTTCTTTATCTTCGACTGAAGCAGAATATAGAGCACTCACTATAGGTGCATGTGAGGCTATATGCTCAGAAGACTATTGTGAGAAACAGATTACTTTGATGAGTCAAAGCCAACAACAATATACTGTGATAATCAATCGGCTCAAGCATTGGCCAAAAATCCAGTATATCACTCCAGGACAAAGCGCATTGATGTCAGAGAGCACTTCATCAAAGAAAGAGTATTACTTGGTGACATCACACTACAGCATTGTGATAGCAACGAAAATGTTGCAGACATCTTTAACAAACCACTCAATAAAGAGCTATTCGAGAAACATCCGCTAGCTCTTGGTTTGACGTAGAGGAAGGACATTCCCATTAAAGGGGTGTGATGGAATGTAATGCTCAGTCCTTCTTTGATTCCCCAGAATCATCATCTTGAGGGAAGGCCTACTTCATGATGTTGATCTTGAGGGAAGGTGTTGAGAGTTCACGCTTAACATCATGTGATCATGTGTGCATAGCACCATCACGTGATCATATGTGCATAGCACTAACCTTATAGAGTGCTATAAAGGAAAGGGTTAGATCCCCTAACCCTAACCCTAAAAGGGTTTGTATATATTCTATTTTTTCAACTAAATCTAGTGTACAGTTAGTCATTTGTGGTGTGCTCTCTAGCTGTGCCCTCTCTCCTCATCTCCACTCTTCTCCTCTCCCCTCTTCATATTTTGTCACACAGCCATCTACCCCTCCTTAAGAGGAGATAAGCTTCTTGACTATAGACTACAAATTGTATGGTGCAAACCATTACAATAGGAATGACTCGCATGCCACAAGCTAAATAGCCACTGGATTATGCACATGGCATCCCAACTCTGAAATCAAAATAAGCCATAACCCGAGGATGGGTAATAAAATGGATCTGGGAGTATGTTGACTCTGTGCCAACATGAAATTATGTAGAAAGAGATTGTGATATAACTTTATGTTACAACTTCTACATGTAGAAAGAGAATGTGTTACAAATTTGTGTTACAACTTTGTGATACAACTTTGTGTTACAACTTTGTGTTACAACTTTGTGATACAGCTTTGTGTTACAACTTTGTGTTACAACTTTGTGATACAACTTTGTGTTACAACTTCTACATACGACTTCGACATGTAGAAAGAGAATGTGTTACAACTTTGTGTTACATGCAGAGAGAGAAGCTCTCCAACTTGTATAAATACCCCATAATGGAATGAATCCCACACTCTTTGGGGCATTGTGTTGAGTCTACTTTGGTATTCCAAGCATTTGTCTCAAGTGTCCATGCTTCCTCGCACTCCATGTCCAAAAGCATGTCCTAACCTTGCAACTCCTCCTCCCCTCTTCTCCAACCTTGCAACCCACCCTCTCCCTCTCCTCCTCCCTCATCCTCCTTCCTCCTCCTCCTCCCTCCTCCTCCTCCTCCTCCCTCCTCCTCCTCCTCCTCTCTCCTCCTCCTCCCTCCTCCTCCTCCCTCCTCTCTCTTCTTTCCTCCATGCTCTTACACCTTCTTCCTCTCCCACTCCTATGCTCCCTTGAACCCTTTGTTCCTCAACCCTTAAAACTCCATGATCTACGAGGGAGACTAGTTCTCCACCATGTACTCTACCCTGACCTTGGAACCTCCTTCCAAACCATGGAACCTCCTTCTAAACCTTGGATCCTCCTTCTACCCCTGGACTCCTTCTAAACCCTGGACGTCCTTCTAAACCCTGGAACCTCCTTTTGAACCCTGGAACCTTCTTCTTAACCTTGGAACCTCCTTCTAACCCTAGAACTTCCTTCTAACCCTTAAACTCCTCCTAAAACCTACAACCCCCAATGAAGGCAAAAGCCTTCATTACCTCAACAAAGACGATTTATGTTCCTTTTACACATGCATGCACTTTGTTTGCTTACCACACTTAAACCTACATCTCTCACCGGAACACGACTTAAGGTCCTAAGCTACACATATACTACAACCGACAATCCCAATATATCTATAGGTGACAAAAGGCCTAGGAACCCTGCAAACATTATTTGGGACATCCCTAATATGATGTACGATGAAATCTAATAGCTACTTCTAGTTGCAAACATGTGTAAAATTATTTGGGCCTTGTATTAAAAAGCACCATGTTTGAGATGCCATTCTATGTATGCATGTTTGTGCGTGTAGGTGAGATGTTGTGAGCTAGGTATTGGAACATATGGCATCAAGGTGGGGTGTTAGTGTCAGAGAGGATGTCTCTACCAAAGTGTTGTGTGTCACATTGGAGTTTTGTGGGATTGGGGGAGGGGTGATGTGTTGTGGTGAGAGGTTTGGCAAAATATTGGAAGTTGATGTTAGTGGATCCTTTGTACATATGAATATTGGAAGTTGATGTTACTGACAAAGATCCTTATGTACATATGAATATGTTTAGTCTTATGCAAGTGGACACTTTAACATAGGGAATAAAATTTGTTGGTAGATTTGCATATGAGAAGCATACGTTCATAGAGGTACGGTTTGTTGAGGGTGATTAATGTATACAAATTTTGTGCTACTAGAATTGGTGCCATTTGTTAGTGGTTTCTTTGAATTTTGTGGTGATGAAAATAGAAAGATGACTAAGCTCAAGCTATCAATTGTGAGGGTGACAAAAAATTGGTGGATCAAAAAGCCATGATATTCCAACACAAAATGCTATTGGGTAGTGTGCATAAGATCAAGGTGGGGGGAGGGATGGGTAGCTAGGATGGAGATCTTACTCTGTAATAAGATCTATGTAAATTTGGAGTCAATATACTATTAGATTTGAGGGTCTATTAAATGAGTAACTCTATGTAGCAAAGTGAATTCAAACCCTCACTGATGTTTCCCACAATTTAGGTGCACACACTGTAGAAAAGGGGTAGTCTCATTGCAAGGAAACAATATGTCCACTTGTCCTAGAAAATGGAATTTGTATTTGAGAATATGCTTCTTTTTAGTATATCCCAAACAACCACCGTGCTGGTTTTATTAAATTGTTTTTGTAAATCCCAAATGGTAAATGCCATGCTTGTTTTTAGTATATCCCAACAACCACCATGCTGCAGGTTTCCCATAACAAATCCACACATCCACAAATCCATTCATCTTGTAATAATAGAAGTAAACCACTGCGCTGGTGGCTATTAATAATCTAGTGCAACCAACCACTGCTAGTGCACTAGCGATCACTTATCCTGCACTACTACCGTGCTATTCCTACACACTACTGCCGTTCTATCCTAAAATTGGTTGCATGGTGCTATACTAAAACAGTCTCCTGTAGATTGTTTATCGTTTTGTTAACTGTCAGATTTCATCCCATGCTTGTTTTTAGTATATCCCAACAACCATCGTGCTAGTTTCCCATAACAAATCCACACATCCTACAAATTCATTCATCTTGTAATAATAGAAGCAAACCATTGTGCTAATGGCTGTTAATATCCTAGTGTAACCAACCACCATGCTGGCGATAACTTATCGTGTACTACTACCGTGCTATTCATGCAACACTACTACCATGCTATTCATGCAACACTACTACCATGCTATCCTCAAATTTGTTGCACAGTGCTATACTAAAACAGTCCCCTTTAGATTGTCTATCGTTTCGTTAACCGTCAGATTCCATCCCATGATTTTTTTTAGTATATCCCAATAACCATCGCATTGGTTTCCCATAATGAATCCATATATCCTACAAATCCATTCATCTTGTAATAATAGAAGGACACCATTGTGCTAGTGGCTATTATCCTAATGCAACCAACCACCATGCTCTTGCACTACTACCATGCTATCCTATAATTTGTTACATAGTGCTATACTAAAATAGTGCCCTTTAGACTGGTTATCATTAACCATTAGATTTCAACCACTGGGCTACTTAAAATATTTAAGTGCTAATAGAGTGAGACTGCGGGCAAGATGGAAGGAGTAAGCTTGAGGAGAGGAGGAAGGTAATGAGAGCAAAGTGGAAGAAGTATTTGGCTGTAAGGCTACGGGCAAGATGGAAGAAGTAAGCTTGAGGAGAGAAGAAAGGTAATGAGAGCAAAGTGGAAGAAGTGTTTGGCTATAAGGTTGTGGGCACAAGATGGAAGGAGTAAGCTTGAGGAGAGGAGGAAGGTAATGAGAGCAAAGTGGAAGAAGTGTTTGGCTATAAGGCTATGGGCGAGATGTAGAAGACGAAGGATTAAAGAGGAATAATTTATAGAACTACAAACTCATAAGGTGAGATGAAATTTAGAATAAAGAATTGGGAGAGCTTGAGATGTCACTAAGATGATGGTTGGAGAATGCTAGACTAGTAGATTGTGTGAAGTAGCAAATGCAAGACATGTGAGGCTCCTTAAGTGGTGGCTCATCAACCGCCTCATGGTGGCCATCACTGTTGTGCCCTTTTTATTTTCTATTATCTTTCCACAGCAACTGTGATTTCATAGGACAAGTCCTTGACCAAGTTAGGAGGTTTCATGGTAGCGGCAAAGTCAGAGTGAGTGGTGTTACTACGAGCACTTCTGGAGCGAGGAGTAGCAG
Organism: Dipteris shenzhenensis; assembly: GCF_047967505.1. NCBI lineage: Eukaryota > Viridiplantae > Streptophyta > Polypodiopsida > Gleicheniales > Dipteridaceae > Dipteris > Dipteris shenzhenensis. Next base: position 31,231,915 of record NC_141606.1, on the reverse strand, counting down.
TGGGAGTATGAGAGGGCAGGGGACCTGATTGGTACTGGGTCTCGAGACCAAGTGGAGATGTATAGGGATGTGAGTGTGTTGACTCGTCTACATCTCCTGAGTCAGCACAAAATAAGCAACCCCTCCTACTCTTCCTTCCCTTATGATGGGCACACCCAGGTGATGACCCCTTAGTTAAAGGGGCTAGAGGGAATGGCTGGACAATAGGTTGAGCCGCCGTTGGTGTAGGAGAGGGTTTTGCTAAGGTCCTCTGGGATAGCAAAGAGAAGAATCTCGATGCCTCCGCATCGGTCATCTGTGTGACAAACTTTTCGGGATTCCCAACAAAGCCAAGGCTGCTCAGCAAAGGAGTTCCCTAAGGGGTAGTCACTGTGCTACATCCGAGAGGAGTTGGGCCAAGGGTAGTCACAGGGGTAGGTTGCTCAGGTGTTGCCTGAGTGGAATCAAAGTCCTCTGGAGAATAGAGATCATGATGTCTCCTCCTATGAGGGTTTCCATACTCATCGAATGTGCGATGTGATCCCATGTCTAATTTAGGGGGATTGGACAAACGTAGACACAAACACAAAAACAAAAAACAAAAACAAGAGCAGATAAGAAGCGGAAAGCATATGCAGAAGAGAAGGAGAAGCATAAGAGAAGGAGAGGGGAAAAGAAGAGAAAGAAAAGGCGAAAAGAGATTGAAAGAGGGGAAAAGAACCAAATATGCATAAGAGAAAAAAGAGAGAAAGCATATGCATAAGAGAAAAAGAGAGAAAGCATATTTCTTATGCTTATGCATAAGGATATGAGCATATGCTCATGCATAAGCATAAACATAAGCATAAGCATAGGCATAGGCATAGGCATATACTTATGAAAAGAAGAGAAAAAGAGAGGGAAAAATAAGAGAAGGAAAGGAGAAGGAGAAGGAGAAGAAGTCATATGCTCATGCATAAGCATAAGCATAAGAGAAGAGAAAACATATGCATAAGAGAAAAAGACAGAAAGCATATGAATGAAAGAGGGAAAAAGAGATTGAAAGAGGGGAAAAAGAGATTGAAAGAGGGGAAAAGAAGAGAAGGAAGAGGGGAAAAGAGATTGAAAGAGGGGAAAAGAGATTGAAAGAGGGGAAAAAAGAAGAGGGGAAAAGAGCATAAGCATAAGAGAAGGAAGAGGGGAAAAGAGATCCAAAGAGGGGAAAAAGAAGAGAGGAAAAGAGAATGAGCATAAGAGAAGGAAGAGGGAAAAAGAACATAAGCATAAGAGAAAAATAAAGAGAGCATATGCTTATGCTTATGCATGAGCATATGAGCATAAGAGAAAAACAGAGAAAGCATAAGCTAGTTCTTATGCACAAGCATATGAGCATATGCCCATGCATAAGCATAAGCATAGGCAAATACATATGCTTATGAAAAGAGGAGAAAAAGAGAGGAAAAGAAGAGAAGGAAGAGGGGAAAAGAGATTGAAATAGGGGAAAAAAGAAGAGGGAAAAAGAAGAGAAGGAAGAGGGGAAAAGAGATTGAAAGAAGGGGAAAAAGAAGAGGGGAAAAGAGCATAAGCATAAGAGAAGGAAGAGGGGAAAAGAGATCGAAAGAGGGGAAAAAGAAGAGAGAAAAAGAGCATAAGCATAAGAGAAAAAGAAAGAAAGCATATGCTTATGCTTATGCATGAGCATAAAAGAAAAAGAGAGAAAGCATAAGCTTGTGTTTATGCATGGGTCTAAGAACTTAGTTATCCCTTACCAAAAGCCTCAATGCCTTATCAATCGCCTCCTCAACCTTTTCTCTATTAAGGATGATTGGGTACTTGATTAACATTTTGGAACAAGTATGATTTATCTTGCTATTATACAAGTCTTATGTTTTGTTAGTAAGTTGTAAATAAGCATCCTAAAGATGTATAGAGTAGGTAGTATAAGATCTTCTACTAAATTATTTACATTTTGTAACATAGGTACTACAATAGCTGGTGCTATCAAGAGTGGGAGAAATTGTGTAGCACTTGAGAAAGATGAGATACAAGCAACATTTATTCAAATGCATGTGAAGGGCATGCTAGAGTTACCCAATGAAGATGAGAAAGTTGGCGCTCTTGTAATTGAAAATAATGAGAAATTCCAATCACCATCATGAGAGCCTATGCCTCCTCTTCGGGTCATTGTTTGCTTGGATGTAGCCATTTTTGGTGAGGTTAAGGGACTTTTCTGTATATAGGTATCTTGCATAACCCATAACTTATGCATTGCTCAACGGAATTCGGTAAACTTTGTCTTCAAGTTGTAGTACAAGGGTTCCCAAGGGTGTGAGGCAAACAAAGGGATACATAAGAACCCCAATGGTTATCTCCCCTGCATGTACATGCACAAAATGTCTGCAGGAGGTACCATGGAGCTAAACACATACAAATGGCCTACATCATATGGTGATCAGAGGTGTTTACAAAGAACACAATAGTTTATTCCATTCATTTTGGAGGACTATCTAGGGAGAGTACCTTGACTCAACATAAAAGAGAGATATGGAGTATATGTGGAGCTAGTTCAAAAAGCATAATCATCATAGGAGGCCTCATTTTGTGGAGGCACATCAACCGAAAGTAAATTGGCAGTTTCTGGTTTTGTAGTTGCTTCACTAGGGGGAAAACAGTGTATAATGCATGATTGACCATGCCAATCGTATCCAAAGGATACAATACTTTGTATGCGCTTCAACCTAGGTGGTATTGTGTTTTAGGCAAAGTGGCTGACACATCCGATAAGTACTTGTTAGAAAATAATGCACCTAGGAGCGTGTTTTTTTATGGTGGTGCATAACACTAGGGGGAAACGGTATATAATGCCTGATTGACCATGAAAATCATATCCGATGGACACAATAATTTGCATGCATCTCAATTTACATGGTATTTACATGCGTACAAAGTGGCACCTCCATCCGATAAGTACTTGTTGGAATAACACACCTAGGACCATGTTTTCTAATGGTTGTGCATGATATTAAGGCAAAAACAATGTTTAATTCTTGATCGACCATACAAAGCATATCTGATGGACACAATGCTTTGCACTCACCTCAACCTAGGTGGTATGGACTTGCGTCTAAAGTTACACACCCATACAATAAGTACTTGTTTGAAGAACACACCTAGGACCATATTTTTTTATGGTTGTGCATGACACTAAGGCAAAAATGATGTAATTCTTGATCGACCATACAAAGCATATTCGATGGGCACAATATTTCTCATGCACCTCAACCTATGTGGTATTGAGTTGCATGAAATGTGGCATGCCCATTCGATAAGTACTTGTTTGAATAACACACCTAAGAGCGTGTTTTTTAATGGATGTGCATCACACTAAGGTAAAAAAGGTGTATAATGCTTGATAGACAATGGAAAGCCTATCCAATGGGAACAATAATTTGCATGCGCCTCAACCTAGGTGGTGTTGACTTAGCTGCAAAGTGGTGCCCCCATCTGATAAGTACTTGTTTGGATAACGCACCTAGTGAAGTTAATAGTTTTAAAAAAGGCGTGATTCAATGGATAGCTGATTTTGAGAAACAATTGACATTATACAAGTATTTGTGAGGTTAGTAGTTTCAAAAATCTTGTGTTTATTATGAAAATAATTGAGTCTAATTATTATGAAAACAATTGTGCTTAGTAGGATATTTATTAATAAAAAGAAAGAGGATGACATTATAAAACTATTTAGTTTCACAAAGAGCGTGTTTATTATGAAATAAATTGAGTATAATTATTATGAAAATTTTGAGTATAATTACTCAAAAACAATTGCGCTTAGTATCAAAGAAAGAGAAGGGTGAAAGGAAAAGAAAAGGAAAAGAGAGATAAGAGAAAAAAAGAGAGGAGAAAAGAGACGAGAAGAGACAAAAAGAGAGGATAAAAGAGAGAAGTTTAAAAGAGAGTCACAATTCAAGCATACATAGGCTTCGAATAATGATGATTCTCAAACATACATGATGATTCTCAAAACAAACAATATCCAAATAATGAGTCAAATTAATGTGGGAGATAACCTCATTAAGGCCGAGACACTTGTATCCGACCACCCATACTTTGCTTGCAGATTCAAGATTGAGATGGTTCAGGGCACTTATTGTCAGAAGAGAGAAAAGGAGCTCATGGGTGGCTATTTTTTGAACCTTAATAGATTTCCTTATAGCTCATGTTGTGATTTTGAAAGTGTGCAGATGGAAGGGATGAGTGGAAGCTCATCAGATGATGTGCCAACACCCAGGAGCACAGAGTGGCTCACGGAGAGGTTGTATTGTCATTGCACTCATTGTAAGCGAGAAGTACGACATCATCATATTGTCATGTGCCACTTGTGGATGTATGGGGAAGAGCCCGAACCAGTACCCACCGTTGGTGTTGCACATGGTGATGGATCATCGGCAAGTCAATGCTATTTGAGTTGGTGATTAATATTGGATACCATTATGACACGAAACCTTGAGACAAGATCTTATATTTACACGAAATCTTGAGACAGGATGAGGAGGGTGGCGAGGGTGCGCATATACCTTCACACTTTGAGCAATCCTATAGTCTTCCTAATGTGCCAAATGATGACGAGGGTATGGTGGACATGATGGATTCTATTTTAGGGGCACTACATCACATGTACATGTGATGTCAGATTCTGAGGTCAATATGCAAGAGTTGCAATAAACACAGTTGTATGAGGGTGCTAGGATGTCTAAACTATGGGCTTGCTATATAGTGATGCTTTGCCCTGTTTCATTGCTATATAGCGATGCTTTTTAGATATAAATGTCGCTATATAGCGACTGACTAGCGTTGCTATATAGCGATGCTAGGGGCTTAAACGCGAAACCCCGCACGATGCTGTCTTTCACATCTCTATTGTGGGAAAAGCAAAAATCTCTCCTCCCACCTTATATTCAATGGCCTCGCTTTCCTCCTCTCTATTTCCCACTCCTCACCCCTACCCAGCCCCTCTCTCAACACTTGTGCTCCCTCTCCACCCTTCTCCCTCTCTACTTGTGTGAAAGGAAGTTTTTCAAGAAGGTGGGTCCCTTTAAGCAATGTAGATTCACTTTTTGTGAGATTTCGTTTTGTGAGTGTGGAAGCATGTTTCTCCTTGTATTGCTAAGGCTATGTGCTAATTTTCATGCTTAATTTTTAGAGGTTGAGGACAAAAAACGAGATTTGGTGAAATCAACATGCCTTAACTTTCTTGTAACTTCTAGAAAAGAGAGGACATTGGAGCATCCTTGCTCATGTACATGTACATGCCTTTACTCTCTTATTTTTAATATCATCCCAATACTCAACTATAATCATCTCAAAACATCTTTTGAGACAAAATCCAGGCATATGATTGATATTAGTCTTGGTCTTGCACCAATAATAAAAGATTTAAAATAAACAAGTTATTATGGTTAGAAATTGAACCTACATATAAAAACATTTAGGTTTGATAAACAAGAAACTTAAAATATTAAAGACTCCTGACCATGAGTTTCCTTTCTAAAAGTACCAATAACTAATGCTGCTTGGGTAGCACTATGGAAGATAACAAATCTCCACATGGAGGAGGTGGTGATTTTCTTAAAGTCTTGAATTATTTTACCAATCTCAATGTATATGAATGCCTTTTTGTCATTTGTGGAGCTAGCCATGTTAAAACAACTCATGAGTTGCATATTTGACATATCCTAAAGTATAAAACCCATGTATATCCAAAAAAGTGTAGAGAAAAGGTTTTCAATCTTAACCAATTTTTGAAAGAAGAAAGAATTCTTTCAATGCATCTAGTGAGCTCAAATATGGATAATCAGGAAGCACTTCTTCCCAAGAGTTACAATTTCTTAATCATTACTTCTTAGATATGGATAAAGATCTTATGACTGTAAGAAACCATATCATAAATATTATAGCACAAAAAGCATTTGGTAGTGCTATGATCAAATATACATGAAATTAAATTTTAGTGACCATCATAACACTAAGAGAAAATGAACTTGTTGAATTCCATTGCTATCTCGTTTAATGAAACATCTTTTCAGATCACTCTCGGTAGAATTGATACCAATAGTTTATCATCTTCAATTCCTTGCAAAGAGTAACAATAATGTTGTTTTATATCCTTTGAAATTTCTTCAGTAGTGACATCTAGACCTTGCGCCCTTTTCTCTTTTAAATGACATTGGCACCATTTTGTCCTGATGATTTTTTTTCCCTTTAAGTTATTTTTTCTCCCAAATTGAGAAAATCTTATCTTGTAATTCCCAAATTTCTCCCCTTCTAAAGGCCAGTTGAAAGAAGGGGTCATATTTGCAAAGGCCATCTGGTCTTTTAGATTCATCAACTAAAATTCCCACCTCCATAAGGCACTACCGCCTCAATGTTGCATATACAGCCAAGTATTCTTCTAGCTCATGATGAAAAAATCAAATTCTTTCAATAAATGGTATTTCTACATGGTTACAGTCATTGTCGTTGTTATGATCCCAAGCGAGAAGATTTGATTCTTTTATAAATAAACTTGCATACACCTTACATTCCACATACTTAAAGAAGATTGTATTTGGATGTTCCCATACTAATTTTCTTCTTGCTTCTACTGAATGTGACCCATCAATGATCTCTTATTCCTCATCTTGAAAGCTAGCTTTGTTAGGACATTGCTCTAGATCTACCATAATTAAGAAAGGAAAAACAATTGCATGTGGATTGAGTTTCATTATCTTTTTAAAATTCTTCACATGCAATGCATGGGGAGCCCTAACTTCCAAAAATTTTGTTCTAGATCTTGGATTTGTAGGTGGATGATGCACCCTCTCAATAGGGAGATTATAGACCTTTCCATTGACAAGATTATTTTTTCCTCCCTCACTTTATTCTGCTCAGATGTGATAACCCCAGAGGTAAGCTCACCACTTGGAGTAATAATTTCTCTTTACCCCTCTCCTAATTCATCTGAGCTAGGGCTTTGCAACAGGTCTTGTTTTTTTAGCCTCTTTTGTTTAGCAACCACAATTGCTTTCTATAAGAAAACAATACAACATCTATTCTCAATAGAGAATAGGATCTTGTACGCAAGAGAGAAAAGTAGATAGTATGGAGAATCAAATATTTTGATTACTGTAGAACTGATACAATAGATGGCGCTACCTCCCAGCCGTGCACTCCTATGAAACAAGCTTCGATGGCAAGCTGGAAAGTAGAGGGAATCATGGTTGTTGTAGCAAGTGATGAAATGGGCTTCACAAGCTTGCTCTTATATAGCCACTAGTCATAGTCAGTTAGACACAATTGGGTGACCAACTCAGTTCGCCCAAAACGGTCGACTTGGAGTCGGTCCCGAAATAGGCCACCGACCACACGATAGAACCGTTGTGTAAAATAGAGCAACTGACCTACGGTCATTGTTTGGCCCACAGCCATCATCTGGGGCTCCAAACGGGCCCCGCAACTCAAGAGTGGGCTGCCCTGGGAAAAGCCCCGTCTACCCTCAGTGCGGTCAATCATGGGATGCCTTCCCGCACTTGCATGTAGCCTAGTTGGTAGTGTGCCAACTCCGTCTAGCCATCAAGCCACACATGGCCCCCATCTAGTGTCCAAACCAGAACCTGCCAGATAACCAAGCTACACAAATGCCTTCTCCTTATATGGGGGGCTTATAAGTAGAGCTAGCTGGTTCCCATGTAGTTACACAAGAGTGGAGCATTGATATCTAACACCCCCCCTCAATGTCCACCCGCAAGTGAACTTACTTTTTTAGTCCAATGCCAAGTTGATAAAGATGCCTCTCCAGCAAGTCTCCTCCAAGAGCCTTCTTGAAGATGTCCTCAACATTCTCTATAGTCAGCTATAGTCAGACAGTACACCAAGTTGACCTCTCCATCCGTGATGAGCTCGCGTATAAAGTGATATTGAATCTCAATGTGTTTTGTGTGAGTATGGAACACAGGGTTCTTTGCAATCGCCATGCAACTCTAATTGTCACATGATAACTACATCGGCTTGTTCTGCACTGCACCCATGTCCCCTAAAGTCCTCCTCAACCACACTGCCTCACAAGAAGCAAAGCATGCTGATTTGTACTCAGCCTCGGTAGAAGAAAGAGCAATTGTAGGTTGCTTCTTGTTGACCCATGACACAACTCCACATCCAAGTGAGAATTAGTAACCTATCACTGATCTCCTGCTGTCCACGTCTCCTACCCAATCTGAGTCACAAAATTTGGTCAAGATATTTCCCTTGGTATAGGTGATGCCATAATCAAGTGTGCCTTTGATGTATTTCAACACCTGTATCCCTGCCCTCCAATGGTTCTCCCGAGGCTTATTGGGAAACCTGCTTAGTACACCAGTCACAAAGCTGATGTTCAGCCGTGTGTTGCACAAGTAAATCAAACTACCCACAAGGCTTTTGTAGTTTGCTTCGTCCACCAGTGGTGATGAATCCTCGTTTGATAGCTTCACGTCAACCTCCATAGGGTACCAATTGTCTTGCACTCAGCCATGCCAAATGCCTTTAGTATCTCTCTAGCATACTTCAGCTGTGAAATGAAGATCTGTTTTGGCTCTTGCCAAACTTCAATCCCCAAATAGAAATGCATCAGTCCGAGGTCTGTCATTTCAAACTCTCTTCCTAGCAAATGCTTTGTCTGTTAGATCTTCTCTTGATGGTTCCCTGTTATGACAAGTTCATCCACATAAACGACCATGATCATACTCCTGCCTCCTTCTCTGAAGATATACAAATTTGCATCTGATGGGCTCCTCCTGAACTCATTTTGCAGAAAGTAGGCATCAATTCACTGGTACCACACTCGTGGGGCTTGTTTCAACCCGTAAAGTGCCTTCTTCCGTTTACAGACTTTACCTTCTGAACCGGGGATCACAAAACCCGGTGGTTGTTCCACATATACCTCCTCCTTGAGATCCCCATTAAGAAAGATGGATTTTACATCCATCTAAAACACGGGCCAACTTCCCTAGGCAGCTAAAGCCAAAACACTGCGAATTGTGGTTAGTCGAGCTGTGGGAGCAAAAGTATCCTGATAATCAAAACCATGTAACTATGCGAATCCTTTTGCCATGAGCTGAGCCTTGTACTTATCCAACGTGCCATTGAACTTGTACTTGGTCTTGTACACCCACTTGGTGCCAATTACCTTGCATTTTGGTGGACGATCTAGAAGGTCCCAAGTGTTATTCTTCATTATGGAGCCATATTTTGACTACATACACTCCATCCACCTATCATCACCCTATGCCTCTTCAAGACACTTGGGTTCATCAGCACAAATCACCTCAGTCATCAAAGCGTAGTTGACCAAGTGTTCTTGCGCTCTTCTTTGCTCCTCTAATCTCTTGGACCGGCGGTGTTTGGATGGTTCCTCCTCAATGGCTGGAGGTTCTCTGCCATCCAAAAGCTACTTTAGCCACTTCAGGAATGGCCATTGCCATTGTGGTTCTATAGGCTCTTCTTCATCTTCTTTATCTTGAATCCTCCCAAGCACCGCTGGGGGAGTTCGCTCTACTATTGGTGGTGGTACTAGATGGATATCCTGGTTCTGGTTGTTTAGGAAGGAAGCATCCTCCTCCAATTGATGCGGCTGTTCTGAGAAGACCACATCGCGACTTACTATTACCTTCTTGGTAATAGGGTTATAGAGATGGTAACCCCTCACCTCTTCACTATAGCCCAAGAAAATACACTTCCGACTCTTCGGTTCCCATTTGGTCCTATTAGCATCAGGGACATGCACAAAATAGTCACATCCAAAAACTCTCTGAATGTGCAGCTGAAGGTTTCTTACCAGAAAAGGCCTGCAGTGGAGTCATCCCGTTCACAGCCTTCATGTAGCTACGATTCAAAATGTAACCTATAGTGTTACATGCTTCAACCCAGAAAGTCTTTGGCAAATCTTTCCCTTTCATCATACTCCTTCCCATTTTGCAGATGACACGCATCTTGCATTCTACTACTCCATTTTGCTGTGATGTATGTGGCGGGGGTTTTTGCCTCTTGATCCTGTGACTTTTGTAGTAACTTTCGAATTCAGTTGATGTGAAGTCTCCATCGCTGTCTGATCTCAACTTCTTCATCTTCTTCCCCGTTTCTTTCTTGACCATTACATGCCATTCCTTGAACTTACTAAAAGCCTCATCTTTAGTCTTCAGGAAGTATATCCATATCCTTCTACTATAGTCGTCGATCAGCATCATGAAGTAGTAGGAACCACCCAAAGCTTCCATCTTCATCTTTCCACAGAGGTCCGTGTGAACGAGCTCTAGAGGAGCCTTCGCCCTATTGGCCTCTTTAGGAAAGGGCTACCGATGCTGCTTGCCCCCATCATGCAAGCTTCACATACATCGGGTAGATTTGAAATTTCTGGTAGGTCTACAATCATTCCACTTTTATGCATCTCCTTTAAAGAACTAAGGTTTAGATGACCAACCTCTCATGCCACAGCTTAGTGTTCTTCACATCGGCTCGAGCACTGAAAGATGAGAGTTTGTAGATGTTGTTGCACTGTGTACCTTTACCAATGACCTTCCCTTGAAGATCCAAGGTCTGTGCACCATTCTTATCGAATTGAACTTTGAGGTCCTGATCCGTGATCGCAAAAACGGACAACAAGTTTGTCTTGATATCTAGCACATAAAGAACATCAGACAACTATTTTACAACTCCATCTGACTTGAGAGCTATCGTACCTTTTCCTTTTGCTGGACAGTTTGCATCATTACCGACTGCTACCAAGATGTCATTCCCTATCGGATGTCGAGAGGTATACCAATCCTTCCAACTGGTCATGTGGCACGATGCACCACTGTCAATGATCCAAGCTTCATCTGCAGGTACATGAGCTTCCTCCGTGCAATCTCCCCAATTGCTACGAACAGCTCTACTGGTACTACCTGCGTGCTATTGCTGGACTCTTTCTTTACTCTGTTCTTCTCATCTATGATCTTCTTCTGGCACCCATTCTGCTTGTGCCCTGACTTGTTGCAATAGAAGCACTTGATCTTCTTCTTTCTCTTTTTATCATCAAAAGAAGATGGGTTACCAGAGTCCTTACCCTTATCTTTCTTTGATCTAGTCCAGAAAGCCGAATCTTCTCCAGTCCTCATCTTTTGACGCATCTCCTCCTCCAAAAGCATCACGCTGAAATCCTCAAAGTTGAGGGGTGGATTTTTGTTCTACCTATTCAGCGCTGTAACAAGACCGTCGTTCTTCGGTGGGAGAATCCATATGCACCTTCGTGCCAGATTCTCGCTAGTGATGGTGATGCCAATTGCAGTCATCTGATCGCGCAGATTCTTCACCTTGGTGATAAACTTCTCTACTACTTCACGCTCAGATGGTTTTTCGTTCGCGAGTTGAGTCTCTAGATTTTGGAATCTGCATCTGATTCGTGGTCTTGTACTGATTTTTCAAGACTGTCCATGCCTCCTCCGCTATGGTGACATGTTGAATTAACGCCATGATGAAATCACTTACACTGCAGACAATAGAACAAAGCACATCTACATTTCTTCTTGTCCATGTGAGAATCTCATCTACAGTTGGTACTATCTGTTTTCCTACATTGGCTGGATCTAGTCTTGCAACCAGCCTAACGTCCACCCCAGTAGTAGTTTTGCAAAGCTCATATGTGCTTAGGATGGTCTTCATCTTGAACTTCTAAAGTGGATAGTTAGAGCCATCCAACTTTTTGCTTTCACCGAACAATGGGGTTTGCAATCTTGTGGGCTAGGCCATCTCTCACAATCTGCTTGCAAATAAAAACACACTACCAAATCTTCTTGCTAAAGTCCAGGCTCAGATACAATGTAAGAAAACAATACAACGTCTATGCTCAACAGATAACAGGATCTCATACGCAAGAGAGAAAAGCATAGTATGGAGATTCAAAAAATTTGATTACTATAGAACTGATACAATAGATGGCGCTACCTCCTAGCTGTGCACTCCTGTAAAAGAAGCTTCGATGGTAAGCTAGAAACAGTAGAGAACGGAGGCTGGATGCTAAGGAATCAAGGTTGTTGTAGCCAATGATGAAATGGGCTTCAGGGGCTTGCTTTTATATAGCCACTAGTCATAGTTGGTTAGACACAATTGGGTCACCGACTTAGTTCGCCCAAAATGGTTGACTGGGAGTCTAATCCCGAAATAGGCCACCGACCACATGATAGAATGGTGGCATAAAATAGAGCAACTAACCTTTGGCCACCATTCGGCCCACAGTCATCCGAGATCATCTAGGGCTCCAAATGGGCCCCGCAACTCGAGAGTGGGCTGCCCCAAGAAAAGCTCCATCTACCCTCAGTGCGATCAATCATGGGATGCCTTCCCGCACTTGCATGTAGCCTAGTTGGCAGTGTGCCAACTCCATCCAGCCATCAGGCCACACATGGCCCCCATCTAGTGTCCAAACTAGGACCTACCAGATAATCGAGCTACTCAAATGCCTTCTCCTCATATGGGAGCTTACAAGTATAGTTAGCTAGTTTTCGCGTAGTTACACGAGAGTGGAGCATTGATATCTAACACTTTCACTGCCTTGTTACCATCTGACCTAGAGATAGTCGGTAGAGAAGGTAAATCAAGTTGTATGTCCTATATTCTAGAAGAAGAAATTTCCATGATCTCTCTACTTGTGAAGGGTGAAATTGCCACAATAATATTGCCATGTTTCACCAAGGAAGACCGAAGGCCACTTGGGCCACACAAATCTTTTTTAAGGAGTTTCTCACTAACTGCAAACTCCCTAACTATTTGCCCATCATCCACATTGAAAAATACCTATGAAAGTGAGGGATCAAGGAGGATCAAAGAAACAAGAGAGAGACATAGGGTAGCAAACACTCAATCTATTGCAATGTTTTTTTATAATACAAGAGATTGTTGGAGAAGTGAAAGGAAAGCATGGAGCTGAACACAAAACAAGAGAATGCTTATCGAATGAAGAAGGGTGAGGTCCATATGTAGGCACCTCTACATGAGCCACCAAGCTCCATAATCATCTCCTCAATCGGCTCCTAGAATCTCTCAATCAGCCTATGTGGCATCTGCCACCACCTAATAGTGCTTATGGGCACCTAACTATGCCTCTAGCACACACACATAGAACCCAAGGTGTGCCTGGGGAATACACCTTGAGATATCCCAACAAACCCCCCCTCAAGGGAATGCCTCAATCTATGTCAAGGATACATCTAGTCACATAGTGTCTCAAGCCATCTCATGGTGGTCAAGGATAAATCTACATTCCAAACTTGAACATGAGAGAAAGCAATTATGGAATAAGGATTTGGAACGAGACCGTTAGTGCTATGTTGCATGTGAAGCATTCATTGTGAAGACTATAGGATATAGAAATTGATTAAAGAACATCAAATTTTCGTTCTATACATACATGCAACCAAGTAGTCATTCAAAATAAACTATGTGAGCTTCTCCTCAACCCAAGGACACACCTAAATGAGAACATTAGGCATGCGTTAATGGGCCTTCAATGTTGTGCTAAAGTGATGATACCCATTTGAGGGCATGCTCCATAGCTTTTTTTTGATTTGTTAAAAACCAAAACGGATTGAAATTTTGGAATCTAAACTAGTGCATGGCAATCTGCAACAAGGAAGCCATGTTGGCATTCTCTTCCATTCTAGCATAACAAAACATTGCTTCATGATTTGGCTTTCCACATATTTTGCATAAGCAAACCATGAGAGGGTCTAACCCAAGAATTGGACAGTGTCTACTCTCTTACAAGGCTAGAAAAAACTGAAAAGCTTCAAAGTACAAGCATTTGGTGTAGCAAAGATTTGTAACCAAATTCCATAATAAAAATCATAGTGGAAATGATACTTCAACTTGCATGCTTCATAGAGGTGGCTAAATGAAAGTATTTCGAGCAAATCCAGGTATAGAAACCTAAGAGAAAGTTGTAGCCACAATTGTATTGATGCTATTCAACACTTTAAAATACCAGAAATGCCAAAGTAGCATCTAATGTAGCACCAAATTCACAACACTGTCAAAACTGTCCAAAACAGAGGCCTAATCTTGGAGGGCTTGTATTTCACTCTTCAAGACAAAGAAAAGAGGGCTTTCTAGGTGGAAATAAAGTTGGTATACCAGAGAAGAGCCATTGAAGAGGAAAGTCAAAATGCCGCGTCACATCACCATAGCCAAGAGCTTGATTGTCGATTGGTTTTTTCACATTTGCTCCCTCCTTGGTGGACCATTTCACTTCAAATTTGGACAGGGGCTAGCTCATGTTGTTGTACAAGTGTGGCTCAGAGGAATTTTGAAATGGTTGCTCCAACAAGTCATATTGCATGAAATGGCATCAGAAAGAAAGCAGTTGTTGTGCGGGTCTGAGGGCACCATTCCCTAATTGCTCTGACGTGGGAGGTTGCCTATATGAAGGGTCTCTCCAGCCAGAAGGACTCTAGAAGAGGTCACCTATAGGAGGAGAATTCAGCCCTCCAAGTGGTTCGGTAGAAAGGGGCAAAATGGAGAGGAAGGTGGGGAAGAAGAAGAAGAAGATGATGACATGGCATAAATGGGCCCAAGGAGGATCATAACACTCTGATACCATGTTGCAAAAGTGATAGGAAAGCATGGAGCTAAACACAAAATAAGAGAATGCTTATCGAATGAAGAAGGGTGAGGTCCATATGTAGGCACCTCTACATGAGCCACCAAGCTCCACAATCATCTCCTCAATCAGCTCCTAGAATCTCTCAATCAGCCTATGTGGCATCTACCACCACCTAACAGTCCTTATGGGCACCTAACTATGCCTCTAGCACACACACATAGAACCCAAGGTGTGCTGGGGCATACACCTTGAGATATCCCAACAGAGATAGGCTCTTATATAGAGAGATCCTTTAGAATAGTCAATACTTGTGGAATCCTCTGATCCACATCTCTCCTTGTGGATGTCCTTGATCCACATCCTCACATCATGTAGTCCACATCCTAGGGTGGCTACTTTAATGCATTCCTATACCATACCTTAGCCTCTAATATGTGCACATGGAACCATATCTCAACACATCCCCTTGGTGCCATGATCCACTGGCTACCGCAAGGTGGTCAAATGTGAGTTTACATTCCATCACCTCCCCTTAGTGCATACCTGCTACTTAAGGTGGTCAAGTGTGGGTATTACAAGATCAAATCCTCCCCTGGGTTCTATCATAGCTACTCTGAGGTGGTTAGGCTTGATTTATATAGGCGAAAGGTGGCAAGGCTTTTGTTTCTCAATACATGTTCTTCTTATCATTCTACTCATGGCTTGATGATGACTCCATGTAGTTGTCCTGCTGGCTCTTCAATTTTCAATCTTCTTCCTTGTGTCTCATCTTCTTGCAATGGTGACACTTTGGTTTATTCTTCAAACACGTATTTCATTAATTTTGGACTTTTTTATATTGTTTCTAGATGAAGCCCAAAAATCCTTCCCAAATGAAAAGTTTACTTTGTGAGAATATCCTTCCCAAATCAAAATTTTACTTTCTGAAAATATTCTTCCCAAATCAAAAGTTCACTTTGTGGCACTATCATATTCACATAAAAATATTGTTTTTTCAATCTATACTTTTGCACCAACATGCAAGAATTTGAATTAATCCTATATTAGAAATTCTAGCTATACCTAAGTTATTTGTTAATTTAATTATTTTTAATATTTTTCCTTGACGTGATAAATTTATAAATCCATGAAAGGAGACTTAAATATTTCATGAAAATAACATTGTCACTTGCAATATGCACAAAATTTTTAAAACTTTTAATAAATAGAAAAAAGACATGATGCCATAAGACCCAAGTTTTGTATTTGTTTTGTATTGAACCAAAGAATTATAATAGCAATTATAGCTATCATTATATGATTACATTGAGAGACGTTGCTCTCAGCTAGAGTCTTTATATCCAAAATGATATAGATTGAACATATGTTTACAATTTAAATTGTTGCTCTTAAAGAGCCTCAATTCGTGCCATCTGCATAATTTGACTCCCCATTGTCTTATTGCTCAATGTCATGACAGTCCAGGTGCCATCTGCATTAACTCCCACTTGTCTTGCATGCCTTGCCCCTTGGGTGCATTGACTCCCCATTATCTTATTGCTCAATGTGACAGTCCCTTGCCAGGTGCCATCTGCATTAACTCCCTATTGTCTTGCCAAGCCTTGACCCTTGGGTGACATCCAGTGCATATTTTGACTCTCATTTGACATAGGAGGTGATGAATCTAATTATAATTGTCTTGAATTAGCTTCTTACCTAGTACCCAAATAAAATCCTTCAATGGACTTCAATACAAAGCTTTAATCATGGACATTCTTCATTTGCGTTGTCTCCTTCTACTTCCTCCATGGTGAGCATCCTTAAAAATTCGTGTATATGCAAAATACTTTGCTGTGGTATTTTTACTTTTCATTCTACCTCATATCCCATGCACTTCTTTGATTTCTTTGCCCTTGAATGCCAAGACACTATGATTACCTCCGTCGAAACTTGAGAGACCGCTTCATCATTTGGGACCCACTCCTTCATTATATAATTAGTATACAATGTGTTGTTATTCATATTCTCCTTCCTGCCCTTTGGCTCATACCATACCGCTGTAAATGTTGTAGCTCTCCCTTGGTCATCTCTTTGCACATCAACTACTTTTGCAACCCAAAACTTCATATTCTCATATTCAACATCCGATGGCCGAACCACAACAAAAAAATCGACCTCTATATCTACTTGTGGCATAAACTCTCTCTTCTTCGGTCCACAATATGGATGTGGGAGTAATGATACAAATTGATTTTCAAAGACTGGAGCTGGGCGCAAATCGTTATGAACATTTGGCCAAAACATATTGCATTCTTCCTTGACATCCTTTGAGCCTCACATTCTCTTAAGGTCCTTTATTAAATTTCGTGTCTTGTTAATTACAGTGGTATTGTGTTCTCTCCAAGTAGGCTTTGAATCAGGATATCTCTAGAGCATTTCCTCTTTGTATGTAATAAATGCTTTTAATCCTTCTATTTCACAGTTAGACCTCTCATTGAATTCTTGTATAGAAGCCTATGTTGGATACCTTTCCTTGCTGGGAATTGAAGTTAAGAGACTATAAGGTTCTTCAGGTTCCCATTTTGTATCATGAGAATACTGTTGCCATTGCATTACGGGTTTTTCATCTTTTTAAAAAAAATGAAAGTAGTGTGGATTGGTATGACCTGTCAATGCATCACCACCCGTTTGCATGAAAGGTAGAATGAAGCTCTTCCAATCATACATTCTTTCGAGCCTCTCACATACTGTACTTTCCTTATGACCACCAACTTGCCTGCCACATCTTCTTACCAAGTCATCTATTGTCTCCACATCCTTGCATTTAAGCTCCCTTGAGATTGTGCTAAAAACCTAATCGATATCCTCATGTGTATGCCCAACATACAAAAATCCACATTTGACCTCATTGAAGATTCAATGAGCAACTAGCATGGAGTAGAATGCAAACATGAATACATTCTTATTTTCTCACCAGCAATTATCAACTTGTATTCTCAAAGTCGGTGGTAGGCGACCTTTTTCTACATGTATATTGCGAATTGCCTTCATAATAGATGTTACAACTTGATTGCTATCATGTAGATGCAAGGAATCAATCCATATATCTGCAAATAACTTAATTCCATGCACTAACACTCCACATAGATGTGTCTTTAGAAAGTGCTTTCCTTGTCATTTAGGTGAAGTGGTAACAAAATGAGGCAATGTTGTTGTATTCTGATCCATGCCATCTACAATAAGGCACATGTAGTCATCGGGATGCAAAATAGCTTGCTCCTTCCAAAATGCATATTTTTGTCTAGAATGTCGAATAAGGTCATGATGAGATTTTTGATTTTTTTTGTATAATTACCTTTGATTTGGACATGTTGCACTCTCAATCGCTTGCTTTAAATCATCACAGACATTGCACTTCAACATTTTTTGCCTCCTTGGGATTTTAACATATCCAAAGTTCTTCTTCCAAAGAGTATACAAAGTATGAGAAGAAGCTACGCCATCCCCTCTTTGCCTTTGCTTTTCTGCAATAGAGTCAAATACTTCAAGCTTTGTCAAGCCCATTGAAAGGTGCATTTCAGTGATCACGTCACTGTTAGGGAGTTTGATAGATATATGGGGTTGAGGTAAAGCATTTTCATGTATGAAATCTTGCAAAATTGTTGCTGCCCTGACAGTTGAGATTCTTGAGTTGGACCTTCCTCTATTACCGTGAATGTTAAATTTGTTGCCGTTGGCTTGGTGACTAAATCCCAATATGTACCATGGGATAATCCAGTAATATTGCGATATGCCTTATTGCAAATCTTTTTTCCATTTACGAGAGGTTTTACCTTTTGTCTTGAACTTAGCCTTTTATTGCCATTCTGAAGAAAGCAAGAGAGACTTGTGAGAAGGTATTCATTTCTTTTGCTTCCTCTTCTTTGCCACACGTGTCCTCTACATTCCCTGATGTCTGCAAGATCAATGAAGCGCATACATCTTCACTTGAAACATAGATATCCCAATGCATTTAACATGTTCTGCTCCTTCATTACTCTCTTCCCCTTTGGTTGCTTTTGTGGATCTGCTTGGATTCGCTTTCTCTTCATGCATATGTATGACTGTTTTCGTTCCTCATGCACGTTGTTATCTGTATTTATGCACTTCTTCTCCTCACATTTGTTTGTAACCAAGCATCCATGATTGGTCGTTGCATCCTTGGCCATATCACAATCAAAGTTAAATATTGAATAATCCTCTGTTGATCTCATCCTTGTTTTTAACATACTCTTAGGACCATTCAATGAATTCAATATTCTACGAGAGTATTGAGAACCTTGAAACTCTTCCACTCCTAAGAGAACATCGCTCATTGGGACATCTTGCATGGCTTTCACAAATCCACAAGCTTGATTGACACCAGGTTTGTTAATATATGCCCTTCTCACTGTGCAAGAATTCATCCACCCCAGATAAGGCTTCGCCTCTAAAATATTTTTGTTTCTCGGAACCAATGAACTCATCCACTCCAGATAAGATGTCACTTCTATCATTGAGTACATTGAAATCATCCACATTTGAAGTGATAGAGCCTGGCACATGGGCACTCTTTTTAGGTCCTTTGATGTTGTAGTATACCTTGTCTTTATCATTGAAAACCATGTGCCTCTTTCTCATGTTTAAAAATTGCATGCTCCATCTCATATTCTTGCCTACCTCATAGTAGGGATCACATAAGGATGTTATGTTATCAACCATACCATCATCCGTGACTTTTAGAATCCTCATCTGTGCAAATGACCATTGCTCCACTTGTTCAAATCCCAATACTTCACCTTCTGCTACAGTCTTATTTGCAAATGATCTCATTTGTAAAATGTCCCCTATAGTAAAATCCAAGGTGGTGCACTTTGTATTCTTGATAATGTCTATTGCATAAGTCTCATCTTTGTCCCATGCTATAAATGATTTGTTGGATGTATTGTAGGGCATAACATCTCCAAGTTTTTCCATACCTCCACATTTATACTTTAGCTCAACATGTGTGCTAAGAATCTTTGATATAGTAACTGCCACCTTATCTTCGCCAAGTCTTCGAAAGTGGCAAACTGAATTGGGATCACTATCATGGATTGTGGCAAATGCAACTACTTCTCTTTTGCTACATAAAATCACATCCATCCCTAGAACAAAATCTATAGCCATCTCCTTTGTGAGAGTCCTTTGCAAGCAAGCTGCAGTGGCAACAATTACATAAATATTAGTCTCTTTTTAATAATCTACTCATTTATTATAATTTTTAATTAATACTTAGTTTATTAGTGGGAGAAGTTATGCAATCAAGTACTCATCAGATGGACATGCCAAGTTATCCTTTGCATGGTCGATCGAGCATTAAATACTATTTTTGCTCTAGTGTCATGCACATCCGTAAAAAAACACGATGCTAGGTATGTTATCCGATCAAGTACTTATGGGATGGGTGCACCACTCTGCATGTAAGTCAATTCCACCTAGTTGAAGGTGCTTGCAAAGTATTGTGCCCATCGGATATGCTTTGCATTGTCGATCAAGCATAAAACACCATTTTTGCTTAGTGTCATGCACAACCATAAAAAAAAAACGGTCCTATGTGTGTTAATCAAACAAGTACTTATCGGATGGGGGCTCCACTTTGCACGCAAGTCCGTTTCAACTAGGTTGAGATGCGTGTAAAGTATTATCACCATTGGATATGCTCTGCATGGTCGATTACACATTATACAATGTTTTTCCGGTAGTGATATGCACATCCGCAAAAAAACACGCCCTTAGTATGTTATTTGACCAAGTACTTATCGGATGGTTGTGCCTCTTTGAGACCTTTCAATACCACCTAGATTAAGGCATAGGAAAATTATTGTGCCCATCGGATATGCTTTGCATGGTCGATCGAGCATTAAATACCATTTTTGCCTTAGTGCTATGCACATGCGTAAAAAACCACGCTGCTAGGTGTGTTATCCGATCAAGTACTTGTGTGATGGGAACGCTACTTTGCATGTAATTCAATTCCACCAAGTTGAAGGTATGTGAAAAGTATTGTGCCCATCGGATATGCTTTGCATTGTGGATCAAGCAAAAAACACCATTTTTGCCTTAGTGTCATGCACAACCTTAAAAATCACGGTCCTAGGTGTGTTATTCAAACAAGTACTTATTGGATGGGGGCTCCACTTTGCACGCAATTCTCTTTCAACTAGGTTGAGGTGCATGCAAAGTATTGTCACCATCGGATATGCTTTGCATGATCGATCACGCATTGTACACCGTTTTTCCTGTAGTGATATGCACATCCGCACAAAAACACGCCCTTCAGTATGTTATCTGACCAAGTACTTATCGGATGGGTGTGCCCCTTTGAGAACATTTTAATACCACCTAGGCTAAGGAATAGGAAAAGTATTGTGCCCATCGAATATCCTTTGCATGGTGGATCGAGCATTAAATACCATTTTTGCCTTAGTGTCATGCAGATCCGTAAAAAAACACGCTGCTAGGTGTGTTATCTGATCAAGTACTTATGCGATGGGAATGCCACTTTGGATGTAAGTCAATTGCACCTAGTTGAAGGTGTTTGCAAAGTATTGTGCCCATCGGATATGCTTTGCATTGTCGATCCAACATAAAACACCGTTTTTGCCTTAGTGTCATGCACAACCATAAAAGAACACGGTCCTAGGTGTGTTAATCAAACAAGTACTTATCGGATGGGGACTCCACTTTGCACGTAGCTCCATTTCAACTAGGTTGAGATGCATGCAAAGTATTGTCACCATCGGATATGCTCTGCATGGTCGATTACACATTATACAACGTTTTTCCCCTAGTGATATGCACATCTGCAAAAAAACATGCCCTTAGGTATGTTATCTAACCAAGTACTTATCAGATGGGTGTGTCTCTTTGAGAACATTTCAATACCACCTAGGTTAAGGTGTAGAAAAAGTATTGTGCCCATCGGATATGCTTTTCATGGTCGATCGAGCTTTAAATACCTTTTTTGCCTTAGTGTCATGCACATCCATAAAAAAACACGCTACTAGGTGTGTTATCTGATCAAGTACTTATGCGATGGGAATGCCACTTTGCATGTAAGTCAATTCCACCTAGTTGAAGGTGTGTGAAAATTATTGTGCCCATCAGATATGCTTTGCATTGTTGATCAAGCATACAACAGTGTTTTTGCCTTAGTGTCATGCACAACCATAAAAGAACATGGTCCTAGGTGTGTCATTCAAACAAGTACTTATCGGATGGGGGCTCCACTTTGCACCCAAGTCCATTTCAACTAGGTTGAAGTGCGTGCAAAGTATTGTCACCATCAGATATGCTTTGCGAGGTCGATCATGCATTATACAACATTTTCTCAGTAGTGATATGCACATCCACAAAAAAACACCCCTTTAGGTATGTTATCTAACCAAGTACTTATTGGATGGGTGTGCCTCTTTGAGAAAATTTCAATACCACCTAGGTTAAGGCATAGAAAAAGTATTGTGCCCATTGAATATGCTTTGCATGGTCGATCGAGCATTAAATACCATTTTTGCCTTAGTGTCATGCACATCCATAAAAAAACACGCTACTAGGTGTGTTATCTGATCAAGTACTTATGCGATGGGAATGCCACTTTCCATGTAAGTCAATTGCACCTAGTTAAATGTGTTTGCAAAGTATTGTGCCCATCGGATATGCTTTGCAATGTCGATCTAGTATAAAACACCGTTTTTGCCTTAGTGTCATGCAAAACCATAAAAGAACACAGTCCTAGGTGTGTTAATCAAAAAAGTACTTTTCGGATGGGGGTTCCACTTTGCAAGCAAGTCCGTTTCAACTAGGTTGAGATGCATGCAAAGTATTTTCACCATCGGATATGCTCTGCATGGTTGATTACCCATTATACAATGTTTTTGCCCTAGTGATATGCACATCCGCAAAAAAACACGTCCTTAGGTATGTTATTTGACCAAGTATTCATCGGATGAGTGTGCCTCTTTGAGAACATTTCAATACCATCTAGGTTAAGGTTTAGGAGAAGTATTGTGCCCATCGGATATCCTTTGCATGGTCGATCGAGCATTAAATACCATTTTTGCCTTAGTGTCATGCACATCTGTAAAAAAACAAGCTGCTAGGTGTGTTATCCGATCAAGTACTTATGCGATGGGAATGCCACTTTGCATGTAAGTCAATTCCACATACTTGAAGGTGTGTGCAAAGTATTGTGCCCATGGAATATGCTTTGCCTTATCGATCAAGCATAAAACACCGTTTTTGCCTTAGTGTCATGCACAACCATAAAAGAACACGGTCCTAGGGGTGTTTATCAAACAAGTACTTATCGAATGGGGGCTCCACTTTGCATGAAAGTCCTTTTCAACTAGTTTGAGGTGCGTGCAAAGTATTGTCACCATCGGATATGCTTTGCAAGGTCAATCATGCATTATACAACCTTTTCTCGGTAGTGATATGCACATCCACAAAAAAACACACCTTTAGGTATGTTATATGACCAAGTACTTATCAAATGGGTGTGCCTCTTTGAGAACATTTCAATACCACCTCGGTTAAGGTGTAGGAAAAGTATTGTGCCCATCGGATATGCTTTGCATGGTCGATGGAGCATTAAATACCATTTTTACCTTAGTGTCATGCACATCCATAAAAAAACACGCTGCTAGGTGTGTTATCCAATCACGTACTTATGCAATGGGAATTTCACTTTGCATGTAAGTCAAATCCACTTATTTTAAGGTGTGTGCAAAGTATTGTGCCCATCGGATATGCTTTGCATTGTCAATCAAGCATAAAACACCGTTTTTGCCTTAGTGTCATGCACAACCATAAAAAAAGACAGTCCTAGGTGTGTTAATCAAACAAGTACTTATCGGATTGGGGCTCCACCTTGCACACAAGTCTATTTCATTTAGGTTGAGGTGCGTGCAAAGTATTTTCACCATCGGATATGCTTTGCATGGCTGATCACGCATTATACACCATTTCTCCCCTAGTGATATGCACATCCGCAAAAAAACATGCCCTTAGGTGTGTTATCTGACCAAGTACTTATTGGATGGGTGTGCCTCTATGAGAACATTTCAATACCACCTATGTTTAGGTGTAGGAAAAGTGTTGTGCCGATCGGATATCCTTTGCATGGTCGATCGAGCATTAAATACTATTTTTCCTCTAGTGTCATGCAGATCCGTAAAAAAACACGTTGCTAGGTGTGTTGTCTGATGAAGTACTTATGCGATGGGAATGCCACTTTTCCTGTACATCTATTTCCATTATTTGAAGGTGTGTGCAAAGTATTTTGCCCATCGGATATGCTTTGTGTTGAGAGTTGTGGTGCCATGAGCACTTGTAGAGCAAAGGTATGAGCAAAGGATAAGCTGCCACATGTCATGGAGGAGATATCCCACATGTGAGCAAGCAAATGGATGTAAGTACCCTCACCTATAAACGGGAGGTTCATTTGAAGTAATATCATACTAAGCACTTTGCACTATCTCAAGATTCTCTTTATGAGTCCAAGCTAATCTATCTTGGAACCTAATTGACTTGAGATACATGTCATGAGCACTCTCTTCATCATGTTTCCACATAGGTTCCATCCACCTTAGAGCGCTCCATAGAGAGGCACACATGTTTTGTCATGGTATCAGAGCATAGGTTTAGCTCTCCTAGTTTAGCTCATTAGTAGTTCACTAGTAGGATTGCCTCCATTCCTAGATTAGTTGTAGGCATGTCTTAGAAGCTCATGTTTTTTTGTCCTAGGTTAGTTTTAGTTTTAGATTGAGAACATTTTCCGTCCATCCGTTTCTTAAGAGATTCATGTTCATGCCTCTTGAATGATTGTTCATGTTAGAGATTTGCTAAGAGATCCTTGTGTTTGAGAGAGATTTGAGAGAAAAGCTTTCGAGAGGGAGAGAGAGCCCGAAGCTCTACCAAACCCCACACATCCAAGCTTTTCCTACATGCAACCTCGGCCGAAATGCAAGCAACGAGCTCCTCAGCCAAGCTCTGCAAACAAGCTCCCTTCAACGGCTACTTCTCCATCAAAGAGCAACAGCACACTGAGCCATGCCATCGCCATATAACTCCATCATCAGCAGCTCTCATCAATATGACAAGGTCCACTGAGCACCGACGGAAGACACGAGCCAGCCAGCGTCTCCATGCAATCTCTTCCTCGCATGTTAGCTCCATCTTCAACGAAGCATCAACAAAGCTACAGCCCATTCTGCAATGCCTTCAGCCTGCTAGATTTTCGACCCCTGCGACTCAACACAACCGGTAAGCTCACAACGCTATGTAATAGCAGCCGCCTCCTCCAACGAATGCTCCATGCTCACAGCCTCTAACAACCCATCAACAAGGCTCCTTGGCAGTTGTACCAGTCCATCAGCCCTGTAGAGGTCATGGCTCTTTAAAAGGCTCCAGCCAAGCTTTTACAAACGAACATCGACGGGCTGCTACAAGCAATGCTTCTACGAACACCGGCTCAGCAAAGCAATTCCCATCAGACTCCCTCGAACAGCGCTACAACAACAGACTCTCGTGTCCACGTCTGGCTCCTACGATAGCGGCCATCGCCCCCGCCTCTGTTACAGTCCACGGGCATCTTCGTCGATGTCCTCTGCAACAAATTTCCTTCAAAAAAAAACCTTCAAATCTCCAAGGTTCCATAAAAATGCCACGTGGCAGATAAGGTTGGGTGTGTTCAACTGTGGTTAAGTTTATGGTTAGGTTCAGTTACTTGGACCATGGTTAAGTTTTCTTAGACTTGGGTTAACTCACTCTGGTTAGAAGACTGCCACATGGCATAGTGCCACCCAAGCACAGTCCCTTTGTAAGCACAGTTTGAATTCTGCATGTGAATCCCTGTGCCACATCATCAAAGGCCCTTCTTCTTCACAAAAGCTTCAACAAGCCATAACTTGCAATCCAGGAAGAATTTGGACATGCTCCAAAAAGGAAAAGTGATCTTCTTTTTGAGCTCTACGTGCCTGTCAGATCAGAATCATTGTATGCAATTAGACACTGCCAATATTGAAAGAAATCAATTGGTAAGACCTTTGCAACAAATGACAAATCAAAGCATGAATGCACACATCATTGTCATAAGCATGCCAAAAGCACAAGTGCATGAGATGACCATAGCAGAAAGCATGGCATCCACACATAAAGCATCAAGGCACATGGAAGAACAAAGCATCATGCATCCAGCTACGTCAAGCGAAGAAGCAAACGCCATCGACATGAAGCATTGAAAAGCAAAAACCTTGCCAACCTTGCCTATGTTTTGTAATCAAACCTGACCACTTGAGAGTAGCTATGAAAGCACCCAGGGGAGGTATTGACATGTAGAAGCCACACTTGACCACCTTAAGTAGCATGCATGCACTAAGGGGAGGTGATGGAATGTAACTCACATCTAACCACCTTGCAGTAGCCAAAGGATCATGGCACCAAGGGGAGGTGTTGAGAGTTGTGGTGCCATGAGCACTTGTAGAGCAAAGGTATGAGCAAAGGATAAGCTGCCACATGTCATGGAGGAGATATCCCACATGTGAGCAAGCAAATGGATGTAAGTACCCTCACCTATAAAAGGGAGGTTCATTTGAAGTAATATCATACTAAGCACTTTGCACTATCTCAAGATTCTCTTTATGAGTCCAAGCTAATCTATCTTGGAACCTAATTGACTTGAGATACATGTCATGAGCACTCTCTTCATCATGTTTCCACATAGGTTCCATCCACCTTAGAGTGCTCCATAGATCCTGAGGCACACATGTTTTGTCACTTTGCATTGTCGATCAAGCATAGAAACACCGTTTTTGCCGTAGCGTCATGCACAACCATAAAAAAACACGGTCCTAGGTGTGTTATTCAAACAAGTACTTATTAGATGGGGGCTCCACTTTGCATGCAATTATCTTTCAACTAGGTTGAGGTGCGTGCAAAGTATTGTCACCATTAGATATGCTTTGCATGGCCGATGACGCATTATACACCGTTTTTTCCCTAGTGATATGCACATCCGCAAAAAAACACGCCCTTAGGTGTGTTATCTGACCAAGTACTTATTGGATGGGTGTGCCTCTTCGAGAACATTTCAATACCACCTAGGTTGAGGAATAGGAGAAGTGTTGTGCCCATTGGATATCCTTTGCATGGTCGATCGAGCATTAAATACTATTTTTACTCTAGTGTCATGCACATCCGAAAAAAACACGCTGCTAGGTATGTTATTTGATCAAGCACTTATGGGATGGGTGTGCCACTTTGCATGTAAGTCAACTCCACCTATTTGAAGGTGTGTACAAACTCTTGTGCCCATCGGATATGATTTGCATTGTCGATCAAGCATAAAACACTGTTTTTTCCTTAGTGTCATGCACAACCATTAAAAAACACGGTCCCAGGTGTGTGATTCAAACAAGTACTTATCCGATGGGGGCTCCACTTTTCACGCAAGTTTGTTTCAACTAGGTTGAGATGCATGCAAAGTATTGTCACCATTGGATATGCTCTACATGTTCGATCATGGATTATACAACGTCTCTCCCGTAGTGATATGCAGATCTGCAAAAAAACACGCCCTTAGGTATGTTATCTGACCAAGTACTTATCGCATGGGTGTGCTTCTTTGAGAACATCTCAATAATACCTAGGTTAAAGTGTAGGAAAATTATTGTGCCCATCGGATATGCTTTGCATGGTCGATCGAGCATTAAATACCATTTTTGGCTTAGTGTCATGCACATCCATAAAAAAACACACTGCTAGGTTTGTTATCCGATCAAGTACTTATGCAATGGGAATGCCACTTTGCATGTAACTCAATTCCACCTAGTTTAAGGTGTGTGCAAAGTATTGTGCCCATCGGATATGCTTTGTATTTTGGATCAAGCATAAAACACCGTTTTTGCCTTAGTGTAATGCACAACCATAAAAAAACACGGTCCTAGGTGTGTTATTCAAACAAGTACTTATCAGATGGGGGATCCACTTTGCACACAAGTATCTTTCAACTAGTTTGAGGTGCGTGCAAAGTATTGTGACCATCGGATATGCTTTGCATGGCCGATCACGCATTATACATCATTTTTTTTCTAATGATATGCACATCCGCAAAAAAACATGCCCTTAGGTGTGTTATTTGGCCAAGTACATATCAGATGGGTGTGCCTCTTTGAGGAAATTTTAATACCACCTAGTTTGAGGCATAGGAAAAGTGTTGTGCCCATCGGATATCCTTTGCATGGTCGATCGAGCATTAAATACCATTTTTGCCTTAGTGTCATGCACATCCGTAAAGAAACGTGCTGCTAGGTATGTTATCCAATCAAGCACTTATGGGATGGGCATGCCACTTTGCATGTAAGTCAATTCCACCTACTAAAGGTGTGTGCAAAGTATTGTGCCCATCTGATATGCTTTGCATTTTTGATCAAGCATAAAACACCTTTTTTGCCTTAGTGTCATGCACAACCATAAAAAACACGGTCCAAGGTGTGTTAATCAAACATGTACTTATCGGTTCGGGGCTCCAGTTTGCACGCAAGTCTGTTTCAACTAGGTTGAGATGAGTGCAAAGTATTGTCACCATCGGATATGCTCTGCATGATCGATTACGCATTATACAACATTTTTTCGGTAGTGATATGCACATCGATAAAAAAACACGCCCTTAGGTATGTCATCTGACCACTTGAGTACTTATCGGATGGGTGTGCCTCTTTGAGAACATTTCAATACCACCTAGGTTAAGGCATTGGAAAAGTATTGTGCCCATTAGATATGCTTTGCATGGTCGATTGAGCATTAGATACCATTTTTACCTTAGTGTCATGCACATCCGTTAAAAAACACGCTGCTAGATATGTTATCCGATCAAGTACATATGAGATGGGAATGACACTTTGCATGTAAGTCAATTTACCTAGTTTAAGGTGTTCTCAAAGTATTGTGCCCATCGGATATGCTTTGCATTGTCGATCAAGCATAAAACACCGTTTTTGCCTTAGTGTCATGCACAACCATATAAAAACACAGTCCTAGGTGTGTTATTCAAACAAGTACTTATCGGATGGGGGATCCACTTTGCACGCAAGTACGTTTCAACTACGTTGAGGTGCATGCAAAGTACTGTCACCATCGGATTTTCCTTTGCATGGTCGATCACGCATTAGACATCGTTTTTCCCCTAGTGATATGCACATCTGCAAAAAATCGTGACCTTAGGTGTGTTATCTGACCAAGTACTTATCGGATGGGTGTGCCTCTTTGAGAACATTTCAATACCACCTAGGTCGAGGTGTATGAAAAGTGTTGTGCCCATCGGATATCCTTTGCATGGTCGATCGAGCATTAAATACTATTTTTGCTCTAGTGTCATGCACATCTATAAAAAAACACGCTGCTAGGTATGTTATCCGATCAAGCACTTATGGGATGGGTGTTCCACTTTGCATGTAAGTAAATTCTACCTATTTGAAGGTTTGTGCAAAGTATTGTGCCCATCGGATATGCTTTGCATTGTCGATCAAGCATAAAACACTATTTTTTCCTTAGTGTCAAGCACATTTGTTAAAAAACACGGTCCTAGGTGTGTTATCGGATCAAGTACTTATGTAACTGACACGCCACTTTTCATGCAACTCAATAACACCTAGGTTGAGATGGGTGCAAAGTAATGTGCCCATCGGATGTACTTTGCATGGTATATCACGTATTAAACTCCGTTTGTGCCTCCATGTCATGCACAACCATAAAAAAACACGCTTTTAGGTGTGTTATCTGACCAATTGCTTATTAGATGGATGTACCACTTTGCATGAAATGAAATACCACAATTGTTGAGACTCATGCAAAGTATTGTGCCCATTATATATGCTTTGCATTGTCGAACAAGCATTAAACACTGTTTTGGCCTTAGTGTCATGCACAACCGTCCAAAAACACGGTCCTAGATGTGTTATTCGACTAAGTACTTATGGGATGGGCACGCCACTTTGCATGTAAGTAAATAATACCTAGGTTGAAATGTGTGCAAAGTATTCTGACGATCGGATATGCGTTTCATTGTCGATTAAGCATAAAACAATGTTTTTGCCTTAGTGTCATGGACAACAACCAATAAAAAACATGGTCCTAGGTGTGATATTCTAAAAGGTACTTGTCAGATGGGGGAGCCACTTTGCAAGAAAGTCAATTTGAACTAGGTTGATGTGCATGCACAGTATTGTGTCTATCGGTTATGCTTTGCATGGGGGATCACACATTATACACTGTTTTCCCCCTAGTGTTATGCACATCCATCAAAGAACACGCTCTTAGGTGTATTATCATACCAAGTACTTATTGAATGGACATTCCACTTTGCATGGAGCACCATACCACTGCTTTTGAGGCACGTGCAAAGTATTGTGCCCATCGGATATGCTTTACATGGTAGATTGAGTATTAAATACCGTTTTTGCCTTGGTGTCATGTAGAACCATAAAAAAACACGATCCTAGGTGTATTTTTCAAACAAGTACTTATTGGATGGGGATGCCACTTTGTACACAATTCAATATTGCCTAGGTTGAGGAACGTGCAAAGTCTTGTGTCCTTTGGATATGCTTTGCATAGTCGATTGCACATTATACACCATTTTGTTCCTAGTGTTATGCACAGTCGTCATAAAATACCTTTGCAAGTGTGTTATTCGAACAAGTACTTATGGGATGGGTGCACCACTTTGTATGCAAGTCAATACAACCTAGGGTGAGGTGTGTACAAAGTTTTGTACCCATCGGAGAAATGTAGATGCGATAATATTAGAAAATTCTCGGTATGTGTTTATACGTGTGTGTGTGGCAAACAATTTTGATACAACAAAGTAAACACCTAGTGCACAAATTATGCACTTCATACCTTGAGTATTGTGTCAAAATAAAAGTTGAAATAAGCTTGTTGATGAGGATAAATATGCCCTTGTAAATATGCCCTTGAATAAAAGCACAGTTGTTGTATGACCACAAAAAGATCGCTTTGACACCTGTGATTTTGCCCACATGTAAGTTTGCAAATAGTATAAAAAATCATATATTAATATATTAATAGTTTGCAAATGTGTATAGCAAGTGAGTAATGGGAAGTGGAAGTGGGAGTGAGGAGGGAGGAGTGGAATGGGAGAGGGAAAGTAATAGGGGTGTATGATAATAAGTATAAAAAATAGTATAATAATATATTAATAGTTTTCAAATGGCAAGTGAATAACGGGAAGTGGAAGTGAGAGTGGGGAGGGAAGAATGGAATGGGAGAGGGGGAGGTAATAGAGGAGTAGGATAATAAGGGAGTGAAATGAGTGAGGGGAGTTAATAGGGGATGAAAAAGAGGAGGGTGAGATGGGGAAATATGGGATTTTGGGAAATGGGAGGAGTATGGGACGTGGTGGAAATGTGGGATGGGAGTGGTGGCAATGGGGGAGGAAGAAGAAATGGATGGGGGGAGGGCCAATCGAAGATTGGGATGAGGGATGGGGGTCCAATGGGAGAGGGGGAGTAATGGGAGCCAATGGGAGAGGGGAGAAATGAAAAGCCAATAGGAGAGAGGGAAGGAATGGAAAGCCAATAGGAGAGGAGGAGGAAAACCTAATTTTTCTTATTTATAGTCTTCCTTCTTCATTCATTCTCCCCTCATTTCATTCATTGAAGCAAGAAAGCAAGAAAGCAAGGATGAGCAAGAAAGCAAGGAAGGAAGAGCAAGAAAGCAAGAAAGAGCAAACTTACAAACTTTTTCCAGGTACTTGTAAATTTTTTTGATTAATTCTTTATCTAGATTTTTTTTTTAAAATTTGAAGAGAGAGAAAGAAAGAAAGAGAGAGAGAGCTAGAGAGAGAGAGAAAGTTTAGAGAGAAGGAGAGAAGCCTTGGAGGCTGTGGCCTCCAGGAGGAAGAGGGAAGTGGAGGGGGATGAGAGGGAGGAAAGGAGGGAGGGAGGAGCCAAGGAGGGAGGGAGGAGCAACGAAAGAGGGGAGGGAGGGAGGGAGAGAGGGAGGGAGGGGCAGAGGTAGGGGGAGAGAGGGAGGGAGGTAGGAGGAGGGAGAAAGAGGGAGGGAGGAGCGGGGGAGTAGGGGAGGTGAGAGGTGGGAGGGTGGGATCTTGGTGGCTGCGACAGCCGCCAGGGGGAGGGAGGGGAAGGAGGAGGGAGGGGAAGGAGGGCAGGGAGGAGGGAGATCTTGGCGGCTGCGGCAGCCGCCAAGGAAAGGGAGGGGAGGGAGGAGGGAGGGGAGGGAGCAGGGGGCGGCCGGGTAGGGGGAGCGGGGGCGACAGGGTAGGGGGAGGCGAGAGGCAGGAGGGGGGGAGGAGAGAGGCGGGAGGGGGGGGAGGCCTAGCAGCCGTGGTCGCCAGGGGGAGGCGAGCGGGAGGGGGGGAGGCGAGATGCGGGAGGGAAAGGGGAGACGAGAGGGGAGGGAGAGGCGAGAGGCGGGAGGGAGGGGGAGGTGGGAGGGAGGGAGAGGTGAGAGGCGGGCGAGAGGCGAGAGGGGGGGAGGACATCTTGGCGATCGTGGTCGCCAAGGGAGGCGAGTGAGAGAGGGGGGGAGGCAAGAGATGGGAGGGGGGAGGCAAGAGGGGGGGCATCCTAGCAGCCATGACCGCCAGGGGGAGGCGAGCACGAAAGAGGGGGGGGAGGTGAGAGGCGGGAGGAGGAGGGAGGTGAGGGGGGCATCCTGGCGGCCGCGGCCACCAACGGGAGGGGAGAGGGAGAGGGGGGGACGAGCGGGAGGGGGGGGGAGGCGAGGGGGGGGCATCCTAGCAACCGCGGCCGCTAGGGGGAGGGGAGCGGGGGAGGGGGGACAGGATGGCCACCAGGGGGAGGCGAGAGAGGGGGGGAGGCAAGAGGCGAGAGGAGGGGAACATCTTGGCGACCGTAGCTACCAAGGTGAGGCGAGAGGGGGGGTCTTGGCGGCCAAGGCCACCAGGGTGAGAGAGAGGAGGGATGGGAGGGACGGGAGGGAGGGAGAGGGGGGGTCCTCGCGGTCACGACCGCCAGGGTGAGGGAGAGAGAGAGGAGGGAGGGGAGGGAGAGAGAGAGTAAGAGAGAGAGAGGGGGGGTCCTGGCGGCCGCGGCCGCCAGGGTGAGAGAGAGAGGAGGGAGCGGAGGGAGGGAGAGGGGGGGTCCTAGCAGCTACGGCCGCCAGGGTGAGAGAAAGAGGAGGGAGAGAGAGAGGAGGGAGGGGAGGGAGAGAGAAAGCAAGAGAGAGAGTGAGGGGGGGGTCTTGGCAGCCGCGGCCACCAGGGTGAGAGGGAGGGGAGAGGAGGGAGGGGAGGGAGAGAGAGGGAAGAGGAGGGAGGGGAGGGAGAGAGAGAGAGAGGGGGGGTTCCTGGCGGCCGCGGTCGCCGAGTGAGAGGGAGGGGAGGTGAGAGGGAGGGCAAGGAGAGAGAGAGAGAGGGGGGGTTCTAGCGGCCATGGCCGCCAAGGTGAGAGGGAGGGGAGGGAGAGAGAGAGAGAGAGGGGGTGAGAGGAGTGAGGAGAGAGAGGGGAGGGAGAGAGAGAGAGAGGGGGGGTCCTGGTGACCGCGGCCCCAGGGTGAGAGGAGTGAGAAAAAGGAAGGGGAGAGAGAGAGAGGAGTGAGGGGAGGGAGGGGAGAGAGTGAGAGAGAGAGAGAGAGAGAGAGGGGAGGGGAGGAGAGAGAGAGAAGGAAGAGAGAGAGAGAGGACTTCTAGGGGCCGCGGCCCCCAGGGATGAGAGGAGAGTTATAGGAGTATTGGAGGGAGAGGAGTGAGGGAGGGAGAGGGGTGAGAAGACATGATGGAGAGGGAAACACTAGTAGAGAGAGAAGAAGGATGAGAAGACTTTAGGGAGAGGGGAAGGTAAGCAACTAGAGAGAGAGGAGAGGTGAGAAGACTTGAGGGAGAGAGAAAGGTACGCGACTAGAGGAAGGTTGGGAAGGTATGGGACTAGAGAGAGAGAGATATGCGACTAGAGAGGGAGCTCCATCACATAGATAGGGAGCGCCATTAGAGAGAGAGAGAGCCCACTACATAGAGAAGAGGAGAGAAGTAGAGGGAGAGAGGTCGAATTCTTACAAGAGCGACAAATAAGATTTGACTTAGGAAAAGAATGAAAGGGACTTACGAGAAGAAAGTATCAAGAAGAATGTTGAACACAAATTTGATTTCTTACAACTAAGAGTAGAACTATCATGAGCAAGAGCGACAAATAAGATTTGACTTACGAGAAGAATGAAAGGGACTTACGAGAAGAAAGTATCAAGAAGAATGTTGAGCACAAATTTGAATTCAAAAGGAACGTACGAGAAGAAAGTATCAAGAAGAATCTTGAACACAAATTTGAATTCAAATTTATAATGAATTCAAATTTCCCTCTCTTTTTTAAAAATTCAAATTTATGCATGGGAGGAGTGGGCTAGTTTTTCTTATATATACTCTTCTTTCCATTCATTCATTCTCATTCTCTCCTCATTTCATTAAAGCAACCAAGAGCGGAAGAGAAAGGATAAGCAGAGCCTTACTTTTTTCACCTTTTCCAGGTACTTGCATTCTTTTTCATTCATCTTGTAATTCTTTTTCTTTACTTACAATTCTTTTTCAATTAGTTTCTTGTTAAAGTTTTTGCGTTCTATTTCTTAAAATTCTTGTAATTCTTTTTCTTTACTTACAATTCTTTTTCAATTAGTTTCTTGTTAAAGTTTTTGAGTTCTATTTCAATTAATTTCTTATTGAAATTTGTGTTCTAAATTTGAAAGAGAGATAGAGAGAAAGAGAGAGCTAGAGAGAGAGAGGAGAGAGAGAGAGTGTGAGAGAGATAGCAGGGATTAAGAGAGAAAAGAAAGGAGGGAGAGAAAGTAGGAGAGAGAGAGAGAGAGAGAGAGAGAGAGAGAGTGAGAAAGAGAGAGAGAGAGAGAGAGAGTGAGAGAGAGAGAGAGAAAGAGACAAAGAGAGAGAGATCAAGAGAGAGAAGAGGGGCGGAGGGAGAGAGAGAAAACTCTTAGCGGCCGTGGCAGCTAGAGGAGGGGGTTTTTTAGAAGGCATTACAATTCTTTTTAAATTAGTTTCTTATTTGAGTTTTTGAGTTCTATTTTAATTAGTTTCTTATTTAAATTTGAGTTTGTAAATTTGAGAAATGAGAGAGAATAGGGAGGGAGAGAAAGAGAGAGGAGAGAGGGAAAGAGAGAAATTAAGAGAGAGAAGAGGGACTCTTGGCGACCGTGGCCACCAAAGGGAGAGAGAGAATAGTAATGAGAGAGAGAATGAGAAATGAGAGAGGAGTAGGGAGGCAGAGAAAGAGAGAGAGAAGAGAGGGAGAGAGAGAGAGAGAGAGATTTAGAGAGAGAAGAGGGGCTCCTTAAATGAGAGAGAAGAGTAGGGAGGGAAAGAAAGAGAGAGAGGAGAGAGGGGGAGAGAGATTAAGAGAGAGAAGAGGGTCTCCTGGCAGCCATGGCTGCTAAAGGGGGTTGAAATAAGAGCAGTCAGAGACCGCATTCGAGCAGCCCTCCTTTCCCAAGCCATACAGTGTACACAGAAACGAGAGACAAACAATAATCTTGCAGCAGCAGCAGCAGCAACATCAAATTCTAGGTTGATGGTGCAAAGCAGAGACGGAAGATTGATGTAAAAGAGAAATGGATGGAGTACCGGGCGCGAGGCTCTGCGGTAAAACCGATAGAAGCGAATGCAAGGTGATGAGAGGAACGGCGAGGGAAATGAGAGGGGAAGGATGGAAGGAAGGAAGGTGGGAGATGGCGAAGGCGATGAAAAGGAGGAGGAGGAGGAGCAACTGAGGAGGAGGAGGAGGAGGAGGAGAGCCTGCATCTCCTCCAAGTGCCAAGTTCCAAGTAGAGCTTGAGCTGCTTGTTATCAGTTCGAAGAGCTTCAGCTTCCCTGGATAACTGCTCTTTCGGTGGTCATTGGACAAATCATATACCATTTCGGTGATACATTCCTTACTCTTAAATCTGATGCCGGCTCGTTCCCTTCCAACACCTGACCAAGCCTACCACATTTATGAACGGGGATTTGGTTTCTAGCCAGGCAGAACGGCGGCCCTCGGAAGCAAAACAAGTCACATTAAGTTTGCATAACCGAAGCTGTACAAGGAAATTTTGAGAATGCAGGTTTTGAGAATTCCAGCTGCTCAAGCATTTCTTAAGGTTGTTCTCGCTCTTCACAGAGGTGAAGGTAAGTTCTCTTGAGCAATGTGCACAATTTCCTCGAAATACAATGTACAAGGATCCAAGGGAGTAACTTCTTGCAACGTCTTTTGTTGAGCAAAAGCCTGTATCCTTTAATACACAATTGGTTTTGAAGGCTTGGCTGAGTCGTAGGAGCTTGGCGTTGCTTTTTAAAAATTGAGAGTTGTCAATCCATACGCACGAGGAGCTTCGAGAGTGCCTTGCAGACAACTTGTCGAGGCCTGTAAACATCCACCGAAGCCATAGATCTGAATCAGAGATCCGTTCATGATCGCCGAATTAACTAAGCTATGAGAACACATTCTCTACGAGGTCCTATAACTTCAAAGCCAAACTGCAAGATGCGCCTGACGATACCATCTAGATCCCGAAACACATCTAGATCCCAAAACCAGCTATTATCTACCTTACTCAGGAAGGCAGTCCAACTTCCTTCCTGGACTGCCAACTTCCTTC
Organism: Dipteris shenzhenensis; assembly: GCF_047967505.1. Classification (NCBI taxonomy): domain Eukaryota; kingdom Viridiplantae; phylum Streptophyta; class Polypodiopsida; order Gleicheniales; family Dipteridaceae; genus Dipteris; species Dipteris shenzhenensis. The sequence continues at coordinate 31,195,635 of NC_141606.1, read as the reverse complement.
CTGGACTGCCTGGGGCAGCAAAAGAGGCAGCGCGTTAACGCGCTGCCTCTTTTGCTGCCCCAGGCAGTCCAGGAAGGAAGTTAACGCACTACCTCTTTTGCTGCCCCAGGCAGTCCAGGAAGGAAGTTGGACTGCCTTCCTGAGCAAGGTAGATGATCGGTGTTCGTTTGCCTTTGCGTGCGCATGTAAATGCTATGCCTCTCTAAGATGCCGAGCATCGCTCCATCAGACTTCGCTGCAGATTTCGATGGTGCTCATGGAAGGCAATGGAACTTCCTTCCTGGACTGCCTGGGGCAGCAAAAGAGGCAGCGCGTTAACGCGCTGCCTCTTTTGCTGCCCCAGGCAGTCCAGGAAGGAAGTTGGCAGTCGTTAATGCGCTACCTCTTTTGCTGCCCCAGGCAGTCCAGGAAGGAAGTTGGACTGCCTTCCTGAGCAAGGTAGATGATTGGTGATCGTTTGCCTTTGCGCGCGCATGTAAATGCTATGCCTCTCTAAGATGCCGAGTGTCGCTCCATCAGACTTCGCTGCGGATCTCGATGGTGCTCTTAACGCGCTGCCTCTTTTGCTGCCCCAGGCAGTCCAGGAAGGAAGTTGGCAGTCGTTAACGCGCTGCCTCTTTTGCTGCCCCAGGCAGTCCAGGAAGGAAGTTGGATTGCCTTCCTGAGCAAGGTAGATGATCAGTGATTGTTTGCCTTTGCGCACGCATGTAAATGCTATGCCTCTCTAAGATGCCGAGCATCGCTCCATCAGACTTCGCTGCGGATTTCGATGGCACCACCGCTGCTGCTCCCATTGATTAACAAATCTTTTGCCTTTGCTCTTTCTCATTGGGTCCCAAAATCAACTTCCTCAAGGTGGCAGATAGTCGCATGACTTGCGCCGTGGATCTTGCCCATCTCGATTCTCAGGGCTTGGTCGCTGGTGTTTTTGGAGCCACATACATCTTGGTCCTACATCGCTTCTTGAACTGGGTGCAGCGCCTTTAGATTAAGCAAAAGATCTGCCATTCACGTTATGGGACAAAGAGGAACCGACCATATCTGTGTTTGGACTGTGTCTATATGAAGCGTTTTGTCAATGTCTTGGCTATGGATGTTATTAGCTTCTCGCCCATAAGCCTTTTCTACGCAGCATCTGTGTAGAAGATCTGTGCAGAAGCTTTCTTCTCTGCTCATACTCTGCTCATACTAAGATCATGGCGTTTAAAGAAAACCCTGTGAAGCTTCGCATTAGCATTTCTTTGTTTCTATGGAGGAACTTAATACATTGTTTCTATATTAATGAGGCTAATCGGTTAGGACCATGGAATGAATCAAAGTCCTTAGATCTAAATGGTAGGACCATGGAATGAATTAGAGCCCTTAGATCTAAATGGGTGAATATAATCCAACCTCAAAGCACATATATGTGTGTGTGATTTTTAAAAGATCATTTTTCTTTCTTGTGAGTTTTTGATTCGCACAACAACTCGATTGAGGAGCGAGTGGTGTGAATCAGATGCAAGGGAGGGGAACTTGGACTGTCGGGGGTAGTAAAAGAGACAGCGCATTAACGCGCTGCCTATTTTGGTCCCTCGGGCAGTCCAATAGTCCCCTCCTTGCATAGCGTTCAAAAGACCATGTGACCTATCTCTCCAAGAGTCCAATAGCATTCCAAAGACCATTAGACCTGTACACCAAAGCATACTTGTAGACAAAAGATGAAATGGTCGAAGCAACCTTTTGTGAGTATGAAAGAAAGTATTGATACATGGAGGATTGAGTAGAAAAGCCTTCATGAAAAGACAGCTTGAGATGCCAAAAAGGATAGCGCATTAACGCGCTGTCCTTTTTCGCATTTCAAGGTGTCTTTTCATGAGGGTAAGGGGTAGGCATAGAAGTGCATATTTACCACTGCAATTCCATATATCCAAGCAAGTTTATATACTATGTGCATTGGAGATGAACCTTTTTCTTTCAGGACACAAGTGGGTGAATGTTCCCTAAGCTGGAAATCAATTGCATTGGTAGATACATGTATTTGTTTTTAGTTTTGGTTTTTATTGAAAAGGTTTTGAGAACTATGATTGGAAAAATGCCGTGTTTTTTGTCTTTCCAGGATGACAGGGAAAAAAGGCAGAAAAGTTCAAGTGGCACATTCTACAAAGGTGACAAGAGGAACAAAAGTAGATCACAATGTTGAATCATCAGTAGGTGGAACAGAAGAGCAAGAAAGTGTGGTGGGTCTAGAGGTTGAAGTATCATCAACTCAAAGAGATGAAGGTCCAAGAGTAGAGGAGGATGAGTTGGATGATAGTGAAGTTCAGGTGGAAGGAGGAGGTGATGTGATTGGCAAATGTAGGATGCTTGATTCAAATCAGTGTCCTCGCATTCCCTTGTGTAGGTTGATACCTTATGCAAGAGTGAGAGGACTTCGTGATGATGTATCTTCACTCAAAAGTACATTTCAAGTGGAGGGCTATCTCCCAGAGAAAGGGTCTTTCATTGTATCTGTCTGCAAGAGTGATGGAGAGGAGATAGTTGTGACAGATGATATGAGGAAGAGTTGGTCTCCCACCTGGAGAGAGGTGGATGGGGAGTTTGAGAAAGATGTGATGTCTAACACTGACTTTCATTTTATGTCACAAAAGATGTTATTTGTTTGGGAGGGCAATCATAGGACCACTGCATGGATGAGTGTTATCAAGGAAATCTTTCCTACAAACAAGAAAAGACATGTACGAGTGGTATGCACAATAATTGACCCAAGGAAAATTAGTGAGATTGCTCTCTTGGCAGGGCTACAACGAATGAATTCGTAAGTACATGGACTCTTTGAATCTTCTCCACATTTGTGTTTTATGATACTTTGCATTTATTGATTGGGTTGTGTACTTTGCTGTTTGTTTTCTAGCATGAATGAACATGCCATTATCAAACCCAGTCTAAGGGACATACTCATAAATGCACACAACATTTGTGAGTGTGACTCTATGGTGTTTATGAGAACATTGTCTTCGAGTGAGATCAAATCAATAGAGAATTGGAGGGCTCAAGAGAGTAAAGGGAAGAAGCCATGGTTTCCATTGACAAGAGGTTATCTAGCAAGGCTTGTCTTCTAGGTAGAATGTTGCATTTGTATTGATGCTTAGATCTTTATCACTCCTTTGCTTTCTCTAATTGGAACTTATGTATGTAGGTTCAGTACAATACAGAGCTTAAAAAAGCAATGGACAAAATATCTACAAAGCTACCTTTAGATCAAAGGGGAGAGGCAGAAGGAAAGTAGCGTACCATAATTCAAAAGAGAATTGCTGATAGGATGGGAAAGGTGTGAATTGAATTTTCTATACTTTGTTGCATTTATTTTGAAGTTAAAGCAGCGTACCATAATTCAAAAGAGAATTGCTGATAGGATGGGAAAGGTGTGAATTGAATTTTCTATACTTTGTTGCATTTATTTTGAAGTTAAGTGACTGACATGTCATCTTTGGATAGGTGTTGAATTGTACTGAGATCCTGGTCTTGGAGAGGCTTGGTTGGAAAAGTTGTTTGCCTTGCGCTTTGATGGTGCGGACTCTTGCGTGACATTGGAGAAGCTCCAACTCATTGCAAAGTCTGATTTGAGATTAGAAAAAAAAAATATTTTCCTTTCTTTGTTAGAAGCCACTAAACCTATGCGAGACATGTACTTCATGCCTGTGGGCGACCTTGAGTACAGAGGGTGTGTTTCTTCTACCAATACAAATCATCTTTCATGGTGTTTGTTTGTTTCTTGCTAATGGCATGACTCTTATTTTTTTATTATAAAATTGCGTCAACTTTTACTTTTTAGGTGGATTAGTAGAGAGATATTTTTGGAGAAGGTGGAGAGACAGTCATTGAAAGTGCTTGAAGATTTGAGGGTGATCACAACAATGGGCATGCCTTTGGATACCCCTAAGGATTACACATTGCAGCAATATATGGAGGATATAAAATTGGAGGGGAGAAAACATATGTTTGTGGTGCTAAGATCAAAGGAAACAAAGATGGAGAGCAAGGGTGGAAAAAAAGGATATGGACTATCTGAGTTGGACATGGCTGCCCATAGGGTGGTTTATAGGTACGTTGTCAATTCATTTGAAGGTTCATTTTTCATTTGTCTATGTTTGTGTTGTTGATTCATGTAATTACACAATTTTTGATGGTTTGGGACATCCTTTTTTTTTTTGTTTCTTGGTTGATAGATATCTCTCCCACTTGGCAATAGAGAAAAGGATCTCTAACATTCCAAATTTGTGTAAGAGTTGGGTGGAGATTGGTCATGCTACATGCATGTATCCACCGGGCATGCACCATCTCTCTCAATGGGAATTAGCACATTGTCCCTGGTGGATAGATTTCCCTAAAGGACAAGTACTGGTGCGAGAAAGAGACTTGTACAATACTTATGCTTCACAAAAAGCCAATGAAGCAAGTAAGGACAAAGTGGAGGGAAGCTCAAGGAGAGATAAGAAAGACAAAGAGAAACAAGAACATCCTATAGAAAAAGGTAAGGAAGATACAATATGATTATTTGTTGATGTTGTCTTCAATTCGTTTTGACATTGCATTAATAAGTTTATGATTGTTCTCTTTCTAGATGAGGGACCATCTAGTCCTATGCGGCATGAAACGGATCACATAGAGAGTGCAGGTAAGGGTGTTGTTGTGTTCTACATATGTAGTTGTTCCTTTAACACTACTTTTACTTGTAATTGTTTTGCTTTTGCATATAGGTGGAGAATTAATCTCAGGACTTGTGAAGCAATACGTGTTCCATCGATCACAGTCACCTGAGATTTCCTTGGCCCGTGGCATCACACCTTTGTTTGCTTGTATAGTTGGAGATTACATTGCAATGGGAAAAGACTTTGCTGACTCTAAAAGAAATGATAAGTATGCTATTTTGCATGAGTTTTTTATTACAGTGGCTAGTCGAGATCAGGACTACAAGAGGATGGGTAAGAAGGTGAAGTGGGCTTCAGATTTTATATTGCTTGATTTTCCATCTGGCTATCCACTTGATGAGAGAGGATCCACTCCTACTTGGAATGTCTTGCTCGAGGACCATGTGCGGCATGGGCTTGCAGTTGCATCAGCTTCTTTGTCTGATAGTGGTTGGTTGGCATGCATATGTCCTTTGGCAGGTAAGGCACAATACCACAATTGACATTTCACATTTTGTGTTTCCATTCTACTAGTTTTAAATAAAATTAATTGCTTGCAGGACAATGTATTGGTTGGATGGAACGGTTTGCATATGTCCAGGGCTTGGAGGTTGTCAGACGTGTGATCATTCATGACAAGTTTCCATATGGATTTTGTAGAGAACATGATAAAAGTGTTAAGGTAAGCTATCATTCCATGCATTCTATGTTTGCATTCCATGATAAAAGTGTCTTTGACAAATGTCTCCTCGTTAGTTCTATGCATGATATGTTTGGAAGGATAAGTCCTATGCATGCTATGTTTGCCATCTTTCATGCTATAATGCTTGCTAGTTGAAGTCAATATACTATACATGTTTTTCTCCATGTGGTTTCCAGATGCAATCTTCAGTATTAGCTCTAATACGTAGAGCAAAGAAGAATCCAACAGTTTTTTGGGAGGAGATCTTTCCACTTTTCCAACAGCTTTTGATTGATCCACGTGAAGATGTCTGGACTCATCACATACCTCCCTCTTCAAGGACAATCGTGCCGATGTCTTCTCAGCTAGCACGAGGTGGACTAGAGAGGAGTAGTTTTTTTGTGGGTTGCATTATGTCTCTTCTCTGTGTTCCTGGAGGGCTGGTTCTAGAGATGGGTTGTGGTACAGCCCCTCTTATGCGTGCTTGTCAGGCCATTGGCAGGCCTTGTTTTTCATTTGATTCAGACAACGGTATTGTGGCTAGCATTGTTGAGCCACTTGTGGCAGATCATTCTGGAAAACGGATCAGGTCAGAGCATGATGGAGAGGGGGAAGAAGAGAGAGTGGAACCTGTCACAAACCCCTTTGATGAGTAGTATGCTACTGGCCCTGAGTTTTTTTGTTATATATTTCGAATGCTAAAATTGAGGACTTTGAAAGTGTTATTTAGCATCTTTATAATATGGTAGATAGTGAAGATTTACGGGTGCCTTTGAATCAAGAAAGTACAAATTTTGATGCTTTGGATAGTGTTTGTAAGGCCTTGATCTAGCAATTGATTTTTTCTGCTTTTTGTTGGTAGCAAATTGTCTTTTTTATAACACATAAGGATGGCAAGTTCTTCTTATTGGAAATTATTTTCATTGTTCCACTTTGACTTACTTTCCTTTGAAATGTATGTTTTGTTGTAGTTTGTTACCATGCTATGCAGAAAAAATGGCAAGATTCATGACAGCCGACAAGAGATATGATGAGTGCCAATTAGATAAACCACATGCGCGCAACTACTTTCTTGATGATGAATGTCAGGGGGATTAGAATATGGTTTAAAACACCATTTTGTTCATAGACTGATAATTGTTGTGGTGAACCATGGACACATTTGGAAAGTTTTGGTCTAGTGCATTTTGCAGGTGAAGTGGTATTTCAATAGTCATCTATGTTATGAGTTTGGTAATTAGTTTATGTTCTTCAAGTGAAAGATAGGGTGGATTGTAAGTCTGATTATTGGTATGCTTATTATGACAACATCTTGCTATAGTAAGTTTGGTTTCAAATTTGTTCTCATCGGAGAAATTGTAAAAAAACTCACTCGCTTTATTGGGCCCGCTCGCTTTTTCTCGCTCGCTCTATTGACTACCTCGTTTTTTGGAAAGAGAGACAAAGACCACTACATGGAAGAATGCATCAATGTACAGGTGAGGCATGATGCAGTGCATAGTGCCATTAAGTATTTGCTGTCAGAGAAACAAATTCCACTTACTCATTGTAACATTGACTATAATGTGGTCAAGCATAGCTTCTTTGTCAACACCCAAGGTAAAGCTATGGGCAAACAGGTGGATTAAAAAGGATGAAGATGGGTCAGAAATAGTAACCTCTTACATGAGAAAAGAAATACCACAAGAGGTGGTTGCATATGTGGAAAGATTAATCAGCGAGATAAGGATGCCGACAAATATGCACCAAATCTTTCAATTCAATGTAGAAGTTATGGCAGAGTCTGGAAAGCTTGTGAACTTCAGGGGAGTTTCAAAGGATGACTTCATTAAGAATGAGTCAGCATGGGATAAGCCACAACTATTCTTTATCAATGAAGTTTCTAGCGATGATATCCATAACTTCATTGATAGAATAGTATATACTACCATTAGCAAAGTGGCAATTTGCAACATTGTCATTTTTGTTGATAAAAAAGACAAAGAAGCCATGCAGGTTACTCTAGAGCGAGCATATTCATCATATTTGAAGATCTATAGTGGTATTTATGCAACAAAGAAAGGCAAGAGAGAATGTGGCAAAGCGATTCAATCTCTTGAATCATTCTTCTTGTGTATGCAGAGTCCCAACCCTAATAACTCCTTACAAAAGAACATAAGACAGAATTCAAATAATTTGAGATTGATGCTAGAAGAGCAAGATATTCCCAGGTCCATACATTATCAAAAAAACAACTATGGAAGTCCTACAAAAAGTGGGAGTCTCTTGCTTACCATGATGGAGAATTTGCTACCGGCAGGTTGGGAGGTCACCTTGTGCAGGATGGGATATTTATTTGAGGATCTCCTCCAAAAAGGCAACTCCACAAATATTATTGAAAACAAGCATTTCATGGCTTATTTTCAGCTTCAAGCAGATCTAACCACAGACTATGAAAAAGAGAGAGAGCACAAGGACACTGATGACATGGATGCAGATTACCTTGAAGATCATAATGTCCCAGTTGATGATGATGAAAAGATGGACTTACATGACCCATTCAGAGAGAGGTTGGTGGATGAAGAGAAAGATGATGATGCCTTCTTTGATAATTATGGCTCGCAGGGTTATGTAAAAAGGCCACTATGATAATACTTAGCGGTATGAACTCTCTATTTCTCAACAAAATACAATTTTTAAAATAAGATTTAAATTTAAAGATAATGAATCTAATCTCTCATATTTGTTTATAGGCAATAGAGGGAGAAGAAATGGATGAAGTCAATATGGAGGCACTCCCTTCTACTTCAGCAATGCAACCACCTCTAGATTTGATTGAAGAATCCCATGAGCACAAGAGCTTTAAAGACACCATGGAAAAGTAGAATGACCGCAAACATAGAATACAAGCTATGACAGAGACCCATTCTGAAAATTTAGCTGCATTGGATAAAATGGAGAGCTCATTTGAAGTTAGGATCGTTTTGAAACGAGAACCTCAGTATTTGAGCTTTGGTAGAGAGGAGGTTTCAATCCTCTCCAATCCTTTAAAAGAGGTCAATGACAATGTTATCCTTGCCATTCTCAGGTAATGTTTGTTTATTTGTTGCTACTTCAATGAGCTAACATTTGTTTATTTGTTTATAGTGTAGTTATATATCAGTTTCCTAGTGCAGAATGCATATCAATTCTATGAGCTAACGTTTGTTTATTTCTTGGTGTAGTGTAGTTATTTCTTAGCTTCCTAGTGCAGTGCAGAATCGTGTCTACATGCTCGATGCTCTCCTTTCTTCTATTCTTAGCTCTCCTCAAAAGACTATAGAAGATGTTTGTACTTGGTTAAGCACTTTTAATTTAGATGGGGTGCGAGTCATCTTTATGCCTTATCATGAGGAGTAAGTATCAACTCCAATCTTATTTTTACTATTTCTTTGGCAAGTTTGTGTAAAACAATAATCATTTTTATTCTGGTCGTGTAGCTCACATTGGAGTCTGATTGCTTGAGACCTTGAAGTCAACCATTTGTGGTTTGTGAATTCAATGGAACGCTATCATGCCAACTCCCCAAGGTAATTATTCTCTTAATATTTTTGTTACTTTCTTATTTTGTATCTTATGATCATGACATATTAATATATTTAATATGTCATGATGGACAGTGCTGCATATTGGCTAGTATCTACTATCAGAACAACCACGGAGCAACAAGACCAAGTAGAATTCAAAGGACATCTATCAGTGGAGCAAAAAGATGGGCACAGCTGTGGGTGGAGAGTTGCCTACAATTGCATGTTGTTTCTTATAGAGATTTTTGATTTGGAGTTACCAGTCAAAATGGAATCATATACAGAAGCTGATCTACTAGCGTTTCGAGCTGAGAGTATTCAGTGTCTAATTGCTACCATTGGGAAACAACCTAAAAATATGACTACATTGCAACATGCATAAAACCTTATCTTTATACTTGTATTCTTGTTCAAACCTTTAATTGGGATGTGTAAGTCTCATAACTTTTTTATATTTTCCTCCAAGAGGAGAAGAGATTGAGTCTAATGAAAGCATGCTATCTTTATACTTCTATGATTATTTAAACCTTTATTTTTATTTGGGATGTGTAAATCTCATGACTTTTTAAATTTTTCCTCCAAGAGGAGGAGAGACTCACTCTAATGAAAGCATGTATGAAACCTTACTTTTTAAATTTTTGCTCCAAGAGGAGGAGAGAGTCAGTTTAATGAAAGCATGTATGAAACCTTATCTGCTTGTTTAAGCCTTTATTTGGGATGTGTACATCGCATAACTTTTTTATATTTTTATAGTAGAAGGAGGATGTAGAAGACATAGCAAGTGAAGAAGAATACGATGTAGACTACTCTCTCAATAAGATGAGTCATGAAAATATGAATCTATTGGAGTAGATTGGAAGTTCATTCACCGCTATGTTGTTAATTCGACAACAACCTCATTTTTTTGAATTTGGTGAAGAAGAGATTTCAATCCTCTTGAATCCTAAGAAAGAGGTTAATGTCAAAGTCATTACAACCATCCTCAGGTTTGATGCAGCCTTTTCCTTGGCTTTATACTTTGCTTGTTTTGATTAAACCCAAGAAGCTAATACTTTTTTTTTAAATATAGTAATGTTATAGCAAATTTTCCACAAAATATACAAAGCGTTTCATATGTGCTCGATCCTCGTATTTCAAAAGTGCTTAGCAACAAAGAAGAAACCATAGAGGATGTTTGCAAGTGGTTGAAGCACGTTCCTATGAATGATGTGTGAGTTATTTTTACAGCATATTATGAGAAGTAAGCATCAAACCCTACTTGTTTTTTCTATTGCATTGCTAGAATTATCTCAAACATAGTAATTATTCTTTATTGATAATGCAGCTCACATTGGAGTCTGGTAGTCGTGGACATCTTTGCTAAGAAGTGCTTCTTTGCCAACTCAATGACATCCGTCCATGGCACTATGTTAGAGTAAGTATAGACTACACTTGTTGTCACTTCTTGACATGTAGATTGATATGCAATGCACATTTTCACCATTGTTATATGTTTTGATGTGCAGATCAGCTCGGAAGTTAGTAGGTGCTATCGACACAGTAATGTGGCAATGTGACTTGGCACAACAAATAGAGTATATAACATGTCAGGTATCACATCAAGAGAATAGCCACATCTATAATTGTGGATGGAGGGTGGGCTACAATTGCTTTTTGGTACTTTATCTCTATGCATTTATAACATGTACCATTCGAGCAATCATTAAGGGTGACATTATGGACCCTCCCACAAGGTAAATAGATAATGGCTCAGAGGAGTGCAAAATGAATGCCATCAAAGAGTCAAAGGGGATAGAAGACCTCAACTCTACAAACATGGCTTCATTGGAAGAATTGGGAAGCTCTTTTAATGTTAGGGTTATGATTCAACATAGACCTCAGTATCTTGAATTTGGGGGAGAGGAGATTTCAATCCTCTCTAGAGCTTCAAATGAGGTCAATAACAACGTTATGATGGCCATTCTCAGGTTTGATACAAACTTTTTCTCTGCTTGATAATTCAATATTTTGATTAAATATAATAAGCTAATATTCATTTATTTGTTGGTGCAGTATAGTTATCTCACGATTTGGTAGAGCCGTACAAAACCATGTGTATAAGTTGGATTCCCTCCTTTCTCCTATACTTAGCGATAGCAGAAAGACGATAGCTGATGTTTGTAAATGGTTACAACCTTTACATTTACATGGTGTGCGAGTCCTATTTATGGCATATCACAAGATGTAAGTATAATGGCAACCTTTATTTTCATCTTATATTGGTAACATTACGGTTAAATAATAATGGTTCTTAATTATTCATGTAGGGAACATTAGAGTTTGGTGGTTTGGGACCTTGAAGACAACTATTGTTGGTTTGTTACCTCGATTGTAGGCTTTCATGGCTCAGTGTAAATGTAAGTATTCTATTAATCTGTTGTTACTTCTATATTATGTACCTTATGTAATAGACACACTAAGTTTTTTTAATATGTCATGATGAGTAGGTCGATTGAGAAGTTGGTATCTGCTATCAGAGAAACAGGACAGTACAAAGACTCACTAGACTTCCAAAGCCATTTAGTAGTAGAGTAGGAAGATGGGCATAGTTGTGGGTGGAGAGTTGCCTATAATTGCATGTTGATAAAATTGAGAGGAGGATCAACCACGACGACGAAATCAATGTCAAAATTGACGGATTTATGAAGGTCTTAGGTATCTTCCTTCGTCTGGTTTTTGCACAATTTCATGCCTTCGTTTTGCACGTCTAACCGTACCGGCTTGCTTGCCTTCCACACCTTCGTGACTTTGCTATTTCTGAAGTTTTGAAATGCAAGACTTTGTACTTTGTAACTATTGGGACATGGATTCCGGGGAGTTGGGACTGCTTTTGCGGTGCCTCTCCCATGCCTGCTGCTATGTTATTATCGAGAATATGCAATTCATAACGTTTCAGTCAACTTTGGCGGCTCATTTCCATCGTCTTCTTTTGCCTCTATTAGTCATGAGTAATGGTGATTATTGAAGATATGGGCACCCCAGCGACTTCTTCCGCTATGCATGTAATACCTCTGAATCAAATATTTGAAGAATATTTTCTGTTTGTCGTGGTCTATCTCCTTCGACCTTACCTTTAACCTATAAATTGGAGAGGTGTGAGGCGTAAGTACTTCTCATTGCTCATACCAGCGGACGAGTAACGATCATGGCAGGAGTAGAATATTGATCGAGAGACTTCATGGAGACCAATAGTGGAGCCTTTGTAACGGGTGCTCACTCAATTTTGTTTTGTGTTTTCAATCATCATTCCTTGTTTTCAATCTTATTCATAATTCGTTACACTCTTTATTTGCATGTGCAGGACTTTCCAAGGCATGTCCTGAAATCGTGCAGGAATCTCCCATGACTCCGCCTTTTGGGAAGGCCATTGTCAACTAGGCAGTGGACAATTTTCGTAAAGCCAAGTCTGCGGTGGACGGTAATCCCCTCCTTCGCACTTCTTTATTTGCGTTGTCTGCGAGCAGTCTCTAAAAATTGATTTTTCACATATTTGATTACGTGACATTTCTTTCTTTGCTTGTAGTTAGATAACATTTTGTTGTGCCTCATCTTTCCATCGTTGCTTTTTTATGAGTACATTGCTCGCCTCCCGTACTTTCTCTCTACCTGTAGCACTGCATAAAGGTGTTTCTTCTGAAGTTAGAAATATTATCGCCAGTGGACCTTTCCGTTTGTTGTAAAGACAAGCGAACGATTACTAGATTTCTCAGTCGGGTTGAGTGTTTTGATACGAAATATGTTGTTCTCTAGTTGGCGAAACAAGCAGTGGGAAACCGTTCTAAAAGCATCATTTGTTCTAAGTCTATTACTAGAAGTGTTTGCTGCAAGCATTCTTAAATTTTTTTGGATGCACAGCTATTAGCAGCAGATAGGCCGTCTCCACTTCAATGATTTCCACCTCCTGTTGAAGCGGTATCGAGATAAAATTTAGTCGTTAGGACAGTGTTCCCCTATCGTAAGCATGTGTTTATTTCATATGCTTCATTACTTGTGCCTACCAAGCCCCTTCTTAGTCTCCGAGATAGTAATGAGCATTTGACCAAAAACTTGAATACACAGTTTTATAACAGATTCTGGTTTCTAAAGGCACGTATAGTCCGAATGAGAGATTATTTTATTTTTTAAAGTTCTGCACATTACGATTTCTTTGACTAGGGATACCATGTAGTTTTTCACTATTGTTTATACTACAATTGTCTTTTGCTTTGCATATTACATTTGCAAAACGTCCACCTTTTTTTTGCTTAGGCCGCCCTGCAGCATCTCTTACATGGATAAGGGTGCATCACCACCTACTCCAAAATCATTGCCTTTGATTTATGCTTCTCCAAGCAAGCCCCCCAAGGAAATTTTGCTAAAGCATTCACCCATCAAAAAAATCCCAATGATGCACTTTGAAGCATTTATTCAAAGAAGTTGCTAAGAAGAAGCATATGCTGAAGGTAAAGATTATGTTTGTTTTATTATCACTACTACACACAGATCCTATTGTAACGTTTAAGTACCGACATTTAGCGAATGCGGGGTGCTAATCATCGGTATGGGAAGCGCATCTCATAAAGCGTCACTATATAGCGATATTAAGCAAACGTCACTATATAGTGACGATTTCTAAAGTCGCTATATAGCGACGTTTGTCAAAAATATAAGCGTCACTATATAGTGACACTAAGATACTATTTTCTAGTGACGTTTTTCAGAGAGCTTTTCTATACATATAGGCCTTAAAAGTTAGTTTTTTCCAATGACAAATTTTTTTAAATTTTCATACATGTTTGATCTTTTGAGGGAATAAAAGTATGAGAGCATGTACATCAAGCCTTTGAAGCTCATATATTCATGTCCAAGTTTGAGATGAAAAAAATCAATGAAAAGTATTTACATCAACTGTTTCATCTTGAGCCAACTCTAACACACCAAACAAGTCTATCTCTAACTCTATATCGAGTTGATCTCCTATATCATCATCGTACTCTAGCATCGTACATTCACCTAAAAGTACTTGATTATCTTCTTCAATAAAGTGTGGTGATTCTTGATGATCGTTGTCTTCTTCCTCAATATCGTGATCTCCATCTTCCTCTCGTGCAATGTCATTATGCGCATCTTCCTCTTGGCTCATATGGTGATCTTCATCTTCTTTGCTAGAATCATCGGGGGATCAATTGGATCCGGCATTGGTAGTGGCATCTCCATATCCACATCTCTATCTTGGATCAGAACGATCCGGATGAAAAATAAAGATGCATCTATTTTATAGTGTATATTGCCACAAATAATTACTTAATTACGTCAAGAGGTAAGAAACTTACATGCATCATACATCTAGATGATAACTCTCGCCCGCGCTCATTTGTTGTCTCTCCATCGCGTTCGGATTTACGTAGAGCCAGTTATAACCAATCAAGTGACATGTGTGTGGGGAGAAGAGCCAGATCCCGTGGATATGGTTGTGATCGCCTATACATTACTCTGAATCTTGTCCTTGCATTTATTCTTTCTGCTTTGGCCGCTTCATATCTCTCAATCCACTTCTGCATCTCAGGGCTATTGAGGATACAAAACTTATTGAATTTCTCCATTCTCTCTTCGCTTATCTTTCTTTCAATTCCTTTTCCTTAGGGAACCTCACCAATGATGTGATCATCATCCTTGTTATGCCAAGCTTGCGGCATATCGGGATCCGTGGATGCAAGAAACTCTGTGATATATACTAATGACTCTTGCACAAGCCATCCCTCTGCCATGCTTGCTTCTAGTCTTGCTTTTTGTCTTACAAATCCCTTCAAAGTTTTCATAAACCGCTCGAGAAAAAACATCCATTGACTATGAACGGTACCTGCAATAGCCACCTCATCAACTATGTGCACAAGCAAGTGGACTTGAGTTGTCATAATGCTCGAGGGAAAGTGCTTCTCAAGCAAGCATATGGCTTCGATGGATTCCACCCTAGCCTTCTCGATGCTTGATATGGAGGTCTCTTTTTGAGATATCCACCTATTTCACATGTCCATGTAAGATATTTTCATAATCAGTCTACAGATTAATCAGCTTAAATTGAAGAAAATCCAATCAATGTGATTTGATAGTAAGCATACCTCAAAATACCACTGATCTTGAATATAGCATTTCTAACATCTTCTTGTAAGCACCCTTTTATTGTAATTGGGAGGATGAACTATCAAAGCAACAAAGAAGTCATGTCAATAATATAACATAATCATAATTACGCTAACATATCACTATTATCGGTATCGAGATCGGTATACTAATTCTACAGCTTAGAGTACATGTAAGACCTTGTGCCAATCATGGGACTTGATCCCACTAAGCTTATTATCCTTTGAAAATGCTCCTTTCAAGAAACACATGTACCCTGTCGGTGTTTGAAAAGAGGCAATGTCCGCCTTGACCACTGCCTCCTCCCTCGTAGAGAGGATCCACTTTACTTTCAAGAGGACAACTTTTCTCGAAGCATGCACTTGGGGCAAAAAACGAGACATCCTATTCATAGCATGCAAGTCTTCTCGCACTCCTCTCAAGTCCTTGGAACCAACCAAGTGTGCCCAAATAGTAGCCCCCACATTCTTGAAGATATACATGGGATCCAAGAGATGATTGATTTGTAACTGACCCCAATAAGGAAGCTCGTGAAAGATTGATAGCCTCTTCATACCAGGAGGAGGTTCCTCTCCATTCACCCTCCAAGCCTGAATCCAGTCACTTGCCTTTAAATATGATGGTGGTGGATCAAGCTGACCTCCACGTGCGAGATGGTCTGACAGAAGGTATTGAGCATGACCTTCATAAACATTTTCCCTCATATGCTTGGAGTATCATGCAAGCGATTTCAAACCCGGTCCACAGTCCACAAATAGGACAAGCATGATATCCACTTGTAACAAGTCCTACATGCGTGCATGAATGTGTTAGTATAAGACATGCGTGCGAAAGAGAATCACAAAAGCATAATCCTATATTATACTTGTAGAGACACAACCACGTACCTGCGCACTCTCCATATCCTGGGTAGTCATGCATGGTCCACATCAAGATACCCCTGAACAAAATATCATTGGTATGTCTAGGAGCTCTGGAAATATCAAAGACCCGCACTCCTCTCCATAATATCTGTAACTCATCTATCAAAGGTGCCATGTACACGTCCATATCTTTTGCCTTCACGGGCAGTAGTCAGATCAATGTAGTCGGTGGAGTCGACTAGTCGACCTAGTCAATGGAGCCGACCAGTCAACCTGGTCGATGGAACCAACTAGTCATCCATGGAATATTTAGGGAATATTCCCTATACCATTGCAGCAAGAATAAGGGGCCCCAACAAGAATACGGGGTCCCCAGCATGAATGAGGGGCCCCGATGCAATCACCTTTATAACATCAACAGTCTCACTGATAGACCTCATCTGACATGCAAGTCAGGATCCGTCCAGTGTCCTGGGCTCACACGTGGCTTCTCCTCATATGGGGGCCTTACAACTTGAGCACCTTGGACCACTGGTGGTTACCAAGAGGGTGGGGCATTGAGCATATCTAACACCCCCCCTCAATGTCCACTCAGGTGAACTACCTTCTCAGCCCAATGTCGAGTCTCTAAAGATGACCCTGAAGCTGATCCTTCCCGAGTGACTTGGTAAAGATATTTGCTCCATTTTGCTCTATTGGACAGTAGACCAATTCCACTATCCCGTCCTCGATCAAATCATGCATATAGTGACACTGAATCTCTATATGTTTTGTGCACGCATGAAACACTGGATTTTTAGCAATGGCCATGCAACTTTGATTGTCACACCTCATCACAGTTGCCTCATCCTCTTGCACTCCCATGTGCCATAACATCCTCCTCAGCCACACTACTTCACATGCAGTAAAGCATGCTGCCTTGTACTCAACCTCAGTAGAATACAATGCCATTGTTGGTTGTTTCTTACTGGTCCAAGAGAAGATACCTGAACCTAAAGAGAAACAATATCCAGAAACTGATTTCCTGGAATCAACATCTCTAGCCCAATCTGAGTCATAATGACCAGCCAAGGAAGTGCCCGTACCATAGGTGATGCCATAATCAAGAGTGCCCTTCACATACCTAAGCACCCACATCCCTGCATTCCAATGATTCCCTGGGGCTTATTGTAGAACCTGCTCAAAACACCAACAACAAAATTGATTTCTGGTCTGGTGTTGCACAGATAGATGAGATTGCCGACCAACTTCTTGTAGCTCTCGATGTCTACTAGTGGTGAGGCATCCTCCATAGACAACCTCGCATTTACCTCCATAGGTGTAGCTATCTCCTTGCAGTCAGGCATACCAAATGCCTTCAAGATCTCCCTTGCATATTTTTGCTGAGAGATGAAGATCTTGCCTGGCTCTTGTCAGACTTCAATCCCCAAACAATAGTGCATCAAGCCTAAGTCTGTCATCTCAAACTCCATGCTCAATGCCTTTCTAGTCTACTGGATCATGTCTTCATATTACCTGTAATAAGGAGATCATCCACATATAGAACAATAATAGCAGTTTTTCCACCTTTCCTGTACACATACAAGTTAGCATCTGAGGCACATCTTTTGAAGTTTAATTTATGAAAGAATTTGTCTATCCATTGGTACCATGCTCTTGGGGCTTGTTTCAGCCCGTACAAAGCCTTCTTTAGCTTACATACCCTGTTCTTAGAATGGGGGGCCTCAAATCTAGGTGGCTGAGCCATGTACACCTCCTCCTTGAGGTCACCATTCAAGAATGCTAATTTAACATCCATTTGATAAACTAGCCACTTTTTTATGAGCAGCCATTGATAGTACTATGCGAATAGTGGTCATTCTGGTAGTCGGAGCGAAAGATTCCTAAAAATCAAACCCTTTACCTGCGAAAATCCTTGTGCAACCAATCTGGCTTTGTACTTTTCCAAAGTCCCATCGGCCTTGTACTTTACCTTCCAAACCCACTTGGTGCCAATAACCTTTCTATTAGGTGGTCGAGCTACTAGCTCCCAAGTTTCATTCTTCATGATGCTGTCATATTCTACTTGTATAGCAGTTTTCCAATCTTGGTCTAAAATGCTTCCTCCAAACTCACAGGTTCCTTTACTTCTGCAATAATTTCAGCCATCAAGGCCATATTGACTATGTGAGTAGAAGCCCTCTTTTGCTCCTCAATTCTCTGAGACTGCCTTGGTCCATCTGCATGCTGCTCAATAGACATAGGCATCTGGTTATTATGGTCATAGAGCTACCTTACCCATCACAACAATGGCTTTTCCGGTGGTGTAACAATAGGTAGGTGACTTATACCTTCATCATCTAATATTTCCTCCTCCTTTATAGCTCCTAAGATAGGTCCATAGTGAATTACCTCTTCGCTTGATGATAAAGTGGAAGAGCTCTTCTCTACCTCCTCTGCATGTGGCTACTCCCTGAACACCACATTGCGGCTCGCTATGATCTTCTTTGCCTCTTGGTCATATGACTTATAGGCTTTCTTCTCATCACAATAGCTTAAGAAGATACATTTGGTGCTTTTTGGTTGTAGCTTGTTTCTCTCTTTGTCTGGTACATGTGCATAGCATTCACACCCAAACGTTCTGAAGTGGGAGATAGATGGCTTCTTACCGCTGTAAGCCTCATGTGGTGTTTTACCTTTGAGTGCCTTTGTATAGCTGCAATTAAGGATGTAAATCGTAGTATTGATAGCCTTTGGCAGTCTAGCACCTTTCAACATACACCTCCCCATCTCCACCATGGTCTGCATTCGGCGTTCAACAACTGAATTTTGATGAGGCGTATGTGGTGTCATCGCTTGTCGCTTGATCCCTTTGCTCTTGCAAAAATCTCCAAACTCTATAAAAACAAACTCACCACCACCATCCGATCTGATTTTCTTCACTTTTCTCCCTATTTCATTTTCAACAATCTGTAGCCATTCTTTAAATTTACCAAAAGCTTGAGCCTTTTCGTGAAGAAAGTACACCCACATCTTCCTACTATAGTCGTCAACAATCAATAAAAAATAGGAAGATCCCCCCAAGGCCTGTGTAGGCATCTTACCGCACAAATCAACATGCACCAACTCTAGAGGAGCATTTTCTCTATTCTTGCTTTCTTGTGGGAATGCCTTTCTCTGTTGCTTGCCCATCATGCAAGCTTCACATGGTTCTTTGATTTCTATGACTGCAGGTAAGTGAACAACCATACCTTGCTTTTGCATCTCCTTCAGCACTGCAAATCCGATGTGGCCGAATCTTTCATGCCAAAGTCTGCTTGTGCCCACTCCAGCGGTGGTTGTAAGAGCACTTAGTGTTGGTAAGCTGAAAGGAAAGCAAAGAGTGGACACAAACTTAGAATACTTGCATTATGGAATGAAGAAGAGTGAGGTCCTTAAGTAGGCACCTCATACATGCTCACTGACATCACTGATGACTTCAGAGCTCCACAATCATCTCCTCAATCTGCTCCTAGATTTTCTCAATCATCCTATGTGGCTCTCCACCGCCTAACTATGCTTGTGGGCACCTAATTGTGCCTCTAGCACTCACACATAGAAACCAAGGTATGCGTGAGGCATACACCTTGAGATATCTCAACAAACCCCCCCTCAAGGGAATGCCTCAGGCTATGTCAAGGATACATCTAGTCTCATAGTTTCTCATGCCATCTCATGGTGGTCAAGGATAAATCTATGGCTAGGTTCTCATGCTAGCAAGGGTTCCCATGGGTGTAAGGTAAACAAAAGGGATACAATAAGACCTTCCAATGGTTATCTCCCCTGCATGTACATGCACACAATGTTTGTAGGAGGTACCATGGAGCAAAACATACACATGGCCTACATCATAAGGTGACCAGAGGTGTTTACAGAACACACAAAAACACAATATTTTATTTCATTCATTTTGGAGGACTATCCAGGCTGAGTACCTTGACATAAAAAGAGAGATCTAGAGCATACATAGAGATGATTTAAAATGCATAATCTTCATGGGATGCCTCATCTTGTGGAGGAAAAATATCCATGTCAAGGCAAGGTCTTACCACATGGGCAGTGTCTAGTGCCTTATAAGATGGTACTATGATAGAACAGGTGGATCTGAAAATCATATCCTTCAAGAGAACAATTATCTTGTCATCTCCATAGTTGTGTAGAGAAGCATATCTTAGGTATCTGACCTTCATCTTTTTCTTGTACTTGGAGTCAAATGAAGGTGCCATGAGAGGGTAGATCTCTGGCTTTGTAGTTGCTTCCTTTTTGGCAACCATTTATTTGGCAATCTTCAACAAGGAAGTCAGGTTGGCATTTTCATCCTTTGTAGCATAACAAGACATTGCTTTATGTTTAGGCTTTTCACATATTTTGCATAAGCAAGCCATGAGAGGGTCTAACCCAAGTATTGGGCAGTGTCTTCTCTCTTACAGGGCTTAGAATAACAATTGAACTGCTTCAAAATATAAGCATTTAATGTAGCAAAGTCTTGTGACCAAATTTCAAACAATGATGCTTCTTCTTACATGCTTCATAGAGGTGGCTAAAATGAATACTTTCCAATAAAAACAAGGTCTAGCAATTCAAAACAAAACTGAAGCCACACTTGTACTGAAGTTATTGAAAGTTTCAAAAAACCAGAAATGCTAGAATAGCATCTTATGTAGCATCTTCTTCAAAAACTTGTCAAAACTATCAAAACCAATAGGCTGAACTTGGAGGGCTTGTAGCTCACTCTTCAAAGCAAGGAAAAGAGGGATTTCTAAAGCAAAAGAAAGCTCATATACTAGAGAGGATCCAGCACAGAGGTTGGACGAAATGGCGTGCGCTATTGCCCGGGGGAGTTGTTGCAGACTGAACCTGAATTTTGACGATTTCTCCTTTGTTACTGAATCAAATGAGCTGAAAAATGGCTCAAAATCTTTGTCTTGACGTCGCCCATCTACTCCTAAGAGGGCTCAAGCAATGGCAGAGCAGGCAGGGAGTATTGAGCAATAGAAGAAATGCGCTGTTTGGAGAATGGCAGCCAACAGAGACGTTTTTTTCTCAATTGCTTGTAGGTGGAAGTTTGCCCATACTAGAGGAGTTTACAGCTCAAAGGGTTTGGGCAATGGTTGTTTGTAGGCAGAGAACCAAGCTCTCAAAGATTTTGGAAAGAAGGAGGAAAATGGGGAAGAAGAAGATGATGTGGCAGAAATGGGCTCAAGGGGGATTAAAGGGCTCTAATACCATGTTGGTAAGCTGAAAGGAAAGAAAAGAGTGGACACAAACTCACAATACTTGCATTATGGAATGAAGAAGAGTGAGGTCCTTAAGTAGGCACCTCATACATGCTCACTGACATCACTGATGACTTCAGAGCTCCACAATCATCTCCTCAATTTGCTCCTAGATTCTCTCAATCATCCTATGTGGCTCTCCACCACCTAACTGTGCTTCTGGGCACCTAACTGTGCCTCTAGCACTCACACATAGAAACCAAGGTGTGCCTGAGGCATACACCTTGAGATATCCCAACACTTAGCTCATAGAGGTTGTTCCTCCTTACTCTTGTGCCAACAAGATTGCCTGCACTATCCAAAATTTTTGCTCCTGTCTTGTTGAACCTCATCTCATGGTCAAGGTCAGTTATGGAAGCAACTGATAGCAAATTTCTCTTGATTAGTGGAACATATAGCACATTAGATATTTTCTTAACATCTCCATTCACAGAAATAAATGAAACCGTACCTGTACCCTCAACAGGCATTTTGCATTATTACCAACCGTCATGGTGATGGGTTCCTGTAGAGGCTGCATGGAACAATATAGACCCTTCTTGCAGGTCAAGTGACGGGAGGCACCACTATCCAACACCCATGAATCAGTGGTTGAAGCTTCTTGAGCTGAGGAACACTCTTCCTCAATGGCCAGAAATAGATCCAACTCTACTTCCACTGTGTTAGCTATCTCTTTCCCCTTATTTGTCTTCTTCAGGATACCATTTTTGTCATCTACTTTCTTGACTCGACAATTTGCAATCATATGGCCCTTCTTTTTGTAGTAGAAGCATTCTCCTTGAAACTTCTTCTTTCCGCCCTTCTTCTTTTTTTCACCACTAGTAGAGGACTCACCTTTGGTGGAGGAACCACCTTTACCTTTCGCAGTGGTAGAGAAAGCAGCATCCCCATTGCCGCCTCCATCTCGAGCTTTAAGCCTCAATTCCTCCTCCATAAGTAAAGCACAGAACTCCTCAAATGACAATGGTTGGGGTCTCACCTGAGTGTTAAGCACTATTACCAGTCCATCAAACCTTGGTGGACATACCCGGAGACACCGCCGAGCTAGCTCTTCGCTAGTCTTTTGTATCCCAGCACTAGCCATCTGGTTACATAGATTTTTGATTCAGGTTATGAACACCTCCGCTATCTCTCCTTCATCAAACTTCTCTACTGTAAGTTGATTCTCCAGGTTTTGGATCCTTGTCTGATTCCGCGTCTCATACTGACTCTTCAATATGTTCAATATGTATGCTGAATCAAGGTCAAAACACTATCAGTAGTACTTCTAACTAGGGTATACGGAGCATCTACATTCCTATGTTTCCAAGCTCATAGAAGGTTGGCATTAGGAGGTATTATACTCCCTAGATTTGCTGGGTCGGGGGTTCCTTGTGGTTTTGGATATGTCCCCAGTACTGTCTTCAGAAGCTCATATGAATCCAGAATAGTAGTAATTTTAAACTTCCACAGAGTGTAGTTCGTACCATCAAGCTTGCCTTCAGTGAAGGCTAGTGGGTGAATCGATGTTGACAGAGCACAACAAGTGTTACTAAGGTTCTTAAATGAACAAGATACTATTGCTATGGCAATAAAATGCAAGCTTTCTTTCAAACATAATTATGTAATTGGTATAGTATGACCTACGTGTACAATGCTCTTTCTTTTTTTTAATTACTTGTACAATGCTTGCATTGAAAGAGTTGTTGTTAACTCCCTTGTATCAAGAAAACAACGTTCGTATCAATTCTCTTTGGGAGAAACATGTCAAGCTTTTATTGGCAAAACACATTTTAGAACAAAACAATGATCAAGAATTCTAAAAACCATTAGAAGAAGGACCTCTAACAGATACCCTTGTGCATGGAATATCGACAAGTCAACAAGTGGTTGACTTTGAAGGACAAACTATTGTGGTTGCCACCCTTTGAAGGCTTCTCTCCATTGAGTATGTTTAAGGACAAATTTTGTGAAGAACTATCATTTCCTAAGCTTTTCTTCGGAAAACCTAGACAATACAACATTCCCAAACACCTCTTCTACCAAGAAATTGCAAAGTGGGAGTTAGCCCAATGTAGATCGATGTTTTGCACTCTCAATGGAGAATTTTTTTTTCAAGACGGTAAAAATATTGCTTAAGCAAGTTCTCTCCTCATCTTGGGTTCATACGAGAAAAGGAGAAACAAAAGGAATGGCCCTCCAACCCAAAGATGCACTACTAGACACAAACATTGAAAAATTACTACATTCAAACATAGGCTATCAAGACTTTGCTCAACTAAGAACTTCAGCGAGCTATAAGAACTACCTCAAGAAAAACCTTTTTGCAATGTTGACACAACTAGGACCACCTACTTTTTTCATAACCCTATCAATAGTAGCTGAAAAACTATGACAACCTTTGGTGGAGGCAACACACAAGCTCAACCCAAGAACTCTACAAGAGAGACATCCCAAACCACAAATTAAAACAAGACATCTCCTACGAGGTGAACCAATCACTACAGCACAATATTATGTTCACAAATTCCAAGCTCTTAAGAATGTTCTTAAGAAAGATGAGGAGATACTTGGGAAAATAACATATTTTGTCTTCGTGACTGAATTCCAAAATAGAGGAAGCCAACACAATGATGGCCTTCTTTGGATAGCAAATGCACCTACTTTTGGAATGTCTCCAACTTGCGAAATTGAGGAATTTGTAGACAAATACATTTCAATAGACATCCTACGACTCCATGAACATCATAGGCAAATGCAAACACATAAGCATCAAAAAACTTGCTACAAACATTTAAAAAAATGTAGATTTGGTTACCCACACCCACCCATGTCATGTACAAAAATATTAGAGCCTTTGACCATTGCTCCAAATAACATTATAAAGAAGCACATCAACAAAATTAACGAATCATTGTCGAGATAGAAAACACACAACTATTGCAATACAATGAATTCTTAAATAGTATTAAACTAATAGAAGAGGAATATATATAAGCTCTTTGAGAAACTATTTCACAACCAATGCTCTTCTTGAAAAGACAACCAAAAGAAATTTATACTAACAACTTCAACCCTCGAGTGTCCAATTTATGGGGAGCAAACATAGACATATGATTCATACTAAATCCTCATGGGGCTGCAGCATACTGTACTTCTTACATGACAAAAATTGATAAGGAGACAACTATAGCAGTCAAAGAAGCTCTTTCCCAAACAATAAATTCTAACAGTCCACCTAACGAATGGATTAGAAAAGTAGGAAAGGCAATCTTAAATATGCAGCACATAAGTTCCCAACAAGCAGTATATTTAGCTCTTTCTTTGCCACTGTTTACTTCAACAAGGCGATTTCATTATATTAACACAAACCCTCTAGAGAAGTAAACATTGCTACTAAAGTGACGTGAACATTTGCAAAAATTAAACTTTAAAGCACCGAAGCATTTTTTGATGAATCATTACCAAATACTTGAAACGAAATATTGCTCTTAAAGATATTTGCTTGGCAACTTTTGTAAGAAAATACACAGATAATCAAAAAACAATAAAAGAAAGAAAGAAAGCAAAGATCATACACTTCAACAACTACAATGAAATAAAGGATCCAAAGAACTACTATAGAGAGCAATGTCTTTTGTTTTCCATTTCACAAAGTAGAACCAACCCTTGATAATTGATGGGATATCTCAAGGTGTATGCCTCAGGCACACCTTGGTTTCTATGTGTGAGTGCTAGAGGCACAGTTAGGTGCCCACAAGCACAGTTAGGTGGTGGAGAGCCACATAGGATGATTGAGAGAATCTAGGAGCAGATTGAGGAGATGATTGTGGAGCTCTGAAGTCATCAGTGATGTCAGTGAGCATGTATGAGGTGCCTACTTAAGGACCTCACTCTTCTTCATTCCAACAAGCAAGTAATGCAAGTATTCTGAGTTTGTGTCCACTCTTTCCTTTCCTTTCAGTTTACCACCATGGTATCAGAGCCCTTTGATCCCCCTTGAGCCCATTTCTGCCACATCATCTTCTTCTTCTTCATCTTCTTCTTCTCCATTTTCCTCTTTCTTTCCAAAATCTTTGAGAGCTTGGTTCTCCACCTACAAATGACCATTGCCCAAACCCTCTGAGCTGGAAACTCCTCTAGTATGGGCAAACTTCCACCTGCAAGCAATTGAAGAAAAAACATCTGTGGTGGCTGCCATTCCCCAAACAGTGCATTTTTCACCATTTCTTCTACTGCTCAATACTCCCTGCCTGCTCTACCATTGCCTGAGCCCTCTTAGGAGTAGATGGGCGACCTCAAGACGAAGATTTTGAGCCATTCTTCAGCTCATTTGGTTTAGTAACGAGGGAGAAATCGTCAAAACTCAGGTTCAGACTGTAGCAACTCTCCCGGGCAAAAGTGTGCACCATTTCGTCCAACCTCTGTGTTGGACCCTCTCTGGTATACGAGCTTTCTTTTGTTTTAGAAAACCCTCTTTTCCTTGATTTGAAGAGTGAGCTACAAGCCCTCCAAGTTCAGCCTTTTGGTTTTGACAGCTTTGGACAAGTTTTTGAAGATGATGCTACATAAAATGCTACTCTAGCATTTCTAGTTTTTTGAATCTTTCAATAACTTCAGTACAAGTGTGGCTTCAGTTTTGTTTTGAATTGCTAGACCTGGTTTTGATTGGAAAGTATTCATTTTAGTCACTTCTATGAAGGATGTAAGAAGAAGCATCATTGATTGAATATTGGTCACTAGTCTTTGCTACATCAAGTGCTCATATTTTGGAAGTCTTTCAGTTATTTTTTGCCTTGTAAGAGAGATAGACACTGCCCAATATCTAGGTTAGACCCTCTCATGGCTACCCTATTGAATCTAGAGAAGTTCAATGGAAAGGGCTTCCACACATGGCAAATGAAGGTGAAATTTGCATTGATGAGGGAGAACTTATGGGGACTTGTCAAACCTACTCCTACCGCTTCTTCTACGGCCTCCAATGCTGGAGAATCCTCAACTCTGACATGACCGGCAAGGGATCCAGCTAGAGAAGAAAAAGCATATGGTATCATTGCTCTTGCTTTAGGAGATGATTATATTCACCATATCTCTGACTTGGAGTCTCCTTCAGAAGCTTGGCAGAAGCTTGACATGATTTTTGGTGCTAGCTCTCACATATCTAAACTATCACTTAAAATCTCTTTCTTTGAATTGAAGATGGCTAGTGGTACTACTTTGGCAGCTCATGTCAACTATATGCGGAGTCTTATGACTCAGCTTGCTTCTATCAACTCTCCTATTACTCCAGATTATGCTATGGTAGTGTTACTTAAGAGTATGCCTGAAGATTATGATCACATAGTTAGCACTTTGAAAAATCTTCCTAATCCTAATCTTGAAGGTATTATCTCTGCTCTCCAAGAAGAAGAAAGGCATATGGAGCCCAGGAAAGGCAATGACACTGTTTATGCTGTGAAAGTCCAGAAGGGCAAGTATACCCCTTGCAATCACTATGGAAAGACAAATCACCCTTTTAAAGGACTGCTTCAAAATTAATCCATGCAAGCACTGTGGCAAGAACAACCATAATGAGAAGTTTTGCAGAGCCAAAGCAAAGACAGAAAATGCAAATCTACTCTCAATTGATGTGCCTCCACAAGATGAGGCATCCTTTGAAGATTATGCATTTTAAATCATCTCTATGTATGCTCCAGATCTCTCTTTTTATGTCAAGGTACTCAGCCTGGATAGTCCTCCAAAATGAATGAAATAAACTATTGTGTTTTTGTGTGTTTTGTAAACACCTCTGGTCACCTTATGATGTAGGCCATGTGTATGTTTTGCTCCATGGTACCTCCTGTAGACATTGTGTGCATGTACATGCAGGGGAGATAACCATTGGAAGGTCTTTTTGTATCCCTTTTGTTTACCTTACACCCAAGGGAACCCTTGCTAGCATGAGAACCTAGCCATAGATTTATCCTTGACCACCATGAGATGGCATGAGAAACTATGAGACTAGATGTATCCTTGACATAGCCTGAGGCATTCCCTTGAGGGGGGTTTGATGGGATATCTCAAGGTGTATGCCTCAGGCACACCTTGGTTTCTATGTGTGAGTGCTAGAGGCACAGTTTGGTGCCCACAAGCACAGTTAGGTGGTGGAGAGCCACATAGGATGATTGAGAGAATCTAGGAGCAGATTGAGGAGATGATTGTGGAGCTCTGAAGTCATGAGTGATGTCAGTGAGCATGTATGAGGTGCCTACTTAAGGACCTCACTCTTCTTCATTCCAACAAGCAAGTAATGCAAGTATTCTGAGTTTGTGTCCACTCTTTCCTTTCCTTTCAGTTTACCAACAATAACTACACTTTAACATGACATGACAAATACAACAACAGCAAACACATTCATCAGGGGAGATTCGGGGTCTCAAAAGGGCCTCATAAGGAATGGATTAAGATAATTAGAAATGAACCTGCTATGGTAACCCATGGGCTAAGGGACCTGTAGCATTGACTCAACTGACATGGGTACCTTTAGTTTGAAATTGGGCAACCTTGACCTTTGGATGGAGGTGATGGTGGATATATCAAAGGTCTCGGATGATTGTAGTGGATGGTGGATGCACTTTGGTGGGCTCCAAAAGGAGAAATTTGACTTTGAGGAGGCCTCATTAAGAGGGGAAAGGTGGGATTTAATATGGGCCCTTGATTCAAGTCCAAGATCAATGGATGAGATGGAGGGACCTAATGGCTCCAGGTGGAGATAACATAGTATTAGATAAAGTGGGACAAAAGTTGCATTTTGGGAATTTTGAAATTGGGTGGATTTCATTAAAATTGGGAAAGGCTTTATTAAATTTGGGAAAATTTCCATTGATTGTGGGAATTTTACCAATATTGAATAAGCTAATATTTGGAATTCCAATGATTATGAAAAACTTCATTGGTTGTGAAATAGTTCATTGTGTATAAAAACCGGAATAAAGCATTTGTATCAGAGTTTGAAAATCATGTATTTGGTGGTTTTAATAAACACCGTCTAGGGACAACATGTATATTTTACTTGAGGTGTTAATAAACACAGTTGGTGGTGTAAACAAACACCATGCATAGTGAGTTCCACTAGAAACAAAGCAGTTGTTGGTGAAGGTCAGCTTCTGAAAATTGTCATATTAATAATATGCAAATACCCATTGACAAGATAACAACAATTGAGAAACATCACATGAGAACACACCTTACAATGGAAGTTTGGGAGATTGAGAGGGAGAAAATAGACACCATTTTAGATATGCTCTGATACCAAGCAAGCTCTCTTGTGCTTTGATACATATGCTCTATGGAATCTTGATCTTCTTGGGTCTATTTATGGATTTTGATGTCCATGACCAGACAATTGCATCAATACATTCCCATACCTGTGGATCCAACCTATTCTCTGCCCAATACTTGTTCCAACAATCAACATAGGCATCTGCATCATTGAGCCCCTTTCTCTTAACTGATGGTGCCCAATACTGAATTAATAATTTCTTGAAATTAGGAGAAGCAGCATCCATCTCGGCACTTGATATGGCAACCCCAAGCCATATGGGGTATATACGATCTGATGGCCTCACCAAGACGAAGTCACCTTGCTTAACATCCACCATTGGTCTAAACTCTTCCCTCGGCTTACCTTTTAGAGGCCCACAATAGTGATCATTCCATTCCTCGTAGCCTTGGAAATCATTAATGCAAGAATCTATATCATCCTCCTCATCAGGAGATTGTGTTCTTGGCCAAAACTCTCTGTACACTCCTATCTCTGAGATGTTTTCCTGTTTGAGCTCACCGATCATGGTTTTCCAATAGTCTATCACTGGCCTAATGTAGGACTCATAGGATGCATTCTTTCCACTTGCACATCTCTCCCAAAACTTAATGTAATCCTTTATCCCTGATATTACTTGCAAGTGATCTCTCACAAATGCAACCATTGGCAGTGTATCCGGACAACCTGTTGGCAACAATGATCGACCCTCACTATCTTTCTTCCATAGCTCAATTCCCCCTTCAATGGGCATCCAATTCGGTGATTTTGGATGCACCTTGTACTGCATCATTGGTCTGTCACCTTGCATGTAAAATCGAAATTGTAATGGCTTTGCATGTCCAACTAGCATTTCTTGCCCATCACATAGGTAGCCATCCACATAATCCTTGAAGTTAGGAACCCGTGTAAGAACAAATGGTGCCGGTGAAGATGATGTACATTTTTTGAATGTATCCATCAGATGGGGGAAAGTGAATGTTTGTCCCACCCGCAAGCTCTCAGAAAACCTGTTGAACATTGCATCAGTGTCCTCATGTGTGTGCCCTACCATCAAGAAGCCCAATTGAACTATCTTGAAAATGCCCCTTGCTACAAGAAGAGAAAGGTATGCAAACAAGTATCTATTTTTGTTCTCAGACCCACAATTATCTAGTTGGAGTAGCAAGTTCTCTAGCAACTTTTGGAATGGTGGCTCAATAGCAACACTCTCCTCTAAAGAGGGTGGGTTTTCTCTTGTATTTGACGAAAAAAAATTCATACATGTGTCTGTAGCCCTTGCAATGGAAGTTGTCATGGCCTCCGTGACAGACTTCGGGTCACTTTCCGATACACTTTCTAGATTTGCATTTGTGATTGTGACATCTACATTTTCAAACAAGCTAGCTCCACTTGTGGAAACATGTGCACCTTTAGAACTGTAATGGGAGTCCAAAGCGTTTCTTGAACATAGAGCATTCAAAAGGCGAGCATTGCTTCTAGGAATCCCATTGGTAGCAAGGTCTCCAAGGTCATGCATATCCATCCTCTCGAGGTTGCACAAACAAATTCAGAGCAATCCAATCGTCAAGTTGGGATCAGATGGCCACAAACCATTGAGGGTGAAGTGTCCATAATGACCGTTTCCATGCCCATGGGTAATCATTCCAATGAGTGAAACCTGTAATTGCCATGCAGAATCGGTGTCCTTAGACCTCACCCGAAGTCTTGGAATTGCCATCTTTTTTTGGTCCATCTTATAATGGATTATGCATACATACTTTTTTGGATCCATCTTGGAGTACCTACGCCATGCATAGTATAAGTTCCTACAACTTTGTTCCTGTATCATATGCATCTTTCTCTCTTCCATCAGTGAATTGCGCTCATCTTGACTTTTTGTGGCTACCAATTGAGCCTTGATCTGGCTGCACAAGCTACATTTAGAGAATTCACTCGTCTTAGCAAGGGATACATTTTTTAAGTCTGATTTCCAAATCCTACCAAATGTGGATGTGGATAGGCTCTGATAACCACGTTGATTAAGTGAAGAGTTGACTTCACGTGGGACGTCTATCTTCTTATACACTTCAGGTATCACTTGCTGTGTCTCTCTAGAACCATCCTGCATGGTTCTACTCTTGTGAGGCATATGCTCTGTGCTATTATCCACAAAGTGTTGAATGAGAGCCCTTCCCATACCTATGTGCTCCCTGCTCCTCCTCATAATCCCTGAATTGCCATGCACATATCGCTACACACCACTCTCAAATTGCTCCCTGTATTGATAAAATGATGTCCTTGGAATCCCATGCATCTCATACCATGCTCTACAACAGACATCCCAACCATTTATCCTGAAGTTGTAGCATATCCTCCCTCTGTAGTCATGATGCCAAGCCGTTGACAACACACCATATATAAAGTTTGTACGAGACTCCAAGGAGCTGCCCCAAAAGTTCTTCCTTAGATTCATTAAGAGATCTCACTCTGCATGTTGGCAACACCTACTCCCACAACAATCGATGGAAGAAACCTGTTGCACCAAATCTAGTGACATTTTGTACATTGGTGTTGGAGGCTCTCTTTGTTTAGGCACCCTGTTAATGAAAGTGTACATTCTTTTCTTTGATGTTGGATCATCCCTTTTCAACATTTGATCATTGACCAACTCATCTATACTAGCAACGTGGTCCATGGGCACATATTTTTGCAATGGGCTTCCTTCAAGTAAGGTAATCTACTTGATGGGCCACTTTACTAGGCTGAGAGAGCCGACATCTTGCATAGAAGACGCTAAGTCACTTCCTCTAATTTGTTCTTTCTTTTCAATACCCACACCAATGCAATCATTACCCAATAGGTCAAAGTTTATAGAGTCTCCTGAGAAAACATATAAGATCACACCTTCCCCCATGGTCTTTGTTTTGCTCTCATCCCATAAGACAACCTTTTTCTCTTTCCAAGATTCACGAATGAAATTGTCAGTTTTCAATGCATTGCCTCAACATAAGGTCGCTCAGGCTCACTTGGTGCAGCTTCTTCAATTACCACATCATCTAAAGAATCACCAACATGTTTTAGAGAGCCCTTAGGCCACTTAACAACGCTCCAAATTGCCTCACCAGCAAGCACTGCATCCATAGTGGGAAATGGCAAGAGCATTTCACTATTGATAGACTTCTCCACTATTACTGACACATTTTCTGTCCCAATCTTCACACCACTACAGTAGACCTCTAGATCTATTGCACACACTCCACCAATTCCAACCACTTCATTCCCCACCATCATCATGACCTTGTCCCCACTTCTGATAGCCATCCCCTATCATTACGATTACGGAGAATTAATTATGAACAAATTACAACCAAAGAATTTCATAAGACCATCAAACATGTCCTTCTAGAGGGGAAGAATGGCATTGGTGCAAATCTCTAGAATGCATGAATGAGTCTATACAAAATTTTCATAAAAGCATGAATTATTTCCCTAAAAATTTTAGCAATTTCATAAAACTTTTTCTAAAGCATGAATTATTTTCACCATTGTCATGACCTGATTCATGCATCTGATAGTAGCCATCCCCTCTCATTATGATGACAGTAAATTGATTATGAACAAACTACAACCAAAGAATTTCATAAGACCAACAAAGTTGTCCTTGTAGCGGGGGGAGAATGGCACTAGTGCCATTCTCCATGTGGGATTGTGGAGAATCGCATTGGTGACATTCTCCATGTGAATTCGACTTTCCTATGGAGAATCGCATATCCCATCTTTGAAAAAGGGAATGGCACTAGTGCCATTCTCCCCATGCATTGACTTGAGAAAAACATTTGTCTTCATAACAGGAGAACTGACTAGTGCCATTCTTCCTTTGGAAGACAAAATTTTGACTTGGAACTTTGCCTTGGGAGAATGCCAATGGTGCCATGCTCCCTTTACAAAGCCAAAATTTTATATTAGGACATTGCAATGGGAGAATGGCACTGGTGCCATTCTCCCTTTATGAAGGCAAACTTTGAATCAAGACATTGCATTAGGAGACTGGCACTGGTGCCATTTTCCCTTTGCAAAGCCAAGATTCTGAATCATGACATTGCAATGGGAGAATGGCACTAGTGCCATATTGTCTTTGTGAAGTAGAAATTTTGAATCACGACATTGCATGGGGAGAATGGCACATCCAAAGTTCTGAATCGAGACATTGCAACGGGAGAATGGCAGTGGTGCAAATTTAAAATTTAAAATTTTTGGCTTTGTAATAGGAAAGTGGAGAATGGCACTAGTGCCATTCTCCCATTGGAAAATGGAGAATGGCACTAGTGCCATTCTCCCAATGGAATGTCCTGATTCAAAATTTTTGCTTCACAAAGGTAGAATGGCACCGGTGCCATTCTCCCATTGGAATTAGTGGAATGTCAATCTATAGGCTTAGTTTGTCTAGATTACCACTAGCAGAGAATGGCAGCCAATCTCATGCTGGCAACTACATAATGACACTGAGATCATCAAACTCACATGTGGAATGGAATCAAACACCACTCTCCTATGATCACAGTCTCTGCTTTGTAGAGTTCATATGGATTTGTGTCAATCTCTGTGGAGAATGGCAGTGGTGCCAATCTCATACCATGACCTAAAAATATGCACAAGGAATCCTAAACTCACATGTGCATTTGCACTTTTGCCGTTATCCTACTGTAACCAATAAAATTAGTGGAATGTCAATCTACAGGTTTAGTTTGCCTAGATTACCACTAGCGGAGAATGGCAATGATGCCAATCTCATGCTGGCACCTACATAATGACACTGAGATCATCAAACTCACATGTGCCATTTTGACTCTGTGAAGGAAAAACTTTGAATCTGGGAGATTGGCACTAGTGCCATTTCCCCTTTGCATAGCCAAGATTCGATTCGGGAAATCACAATGGGAGAATGGCACTGGTGCCATTCCCCCTTTGCAAAGCCAATGTTTTGAATTGGGACATTGTAATGGGAGAATGGAAGTGGAGCAAATTTAGAAATTTTTAGCTTTGCAAAATGGGGAGATTGGAGGATGGCAGTAGTGCCATTCTCCCATTGCAATGCCAGAACTTGAGACCATAGACGTTGTGTGTGTGTGTGTGTGTGTGTGTGTGTGAACGTGGTATTCATTTGAAACCATACATTATTTTACTTCCATTTATTCATATATGTGGTAAAGTTGATCGATATTACTTTATGAAACCTAGCTCGTTATGTGAGTTTATTCACGTTAGTTTGCTTATGCTAGGTTGGTTAAGTTACAAATTTTTATGTTAGAGTATGTTTTTCTTGATCAAGGTCCAAGTAATGTAAAATTTTAAGGTATAGATTGAATTAGTTGACGAGAATGTGATTTTTCTCCATGTTAAAAAAATTGTAATCATGCTCATCATTAGATCGCAAGCTATGGATTTTTTTAAAGGAAGATGAGAATAGGTTAAATAAAAGGCATGAGGACAATGTAAAAAAGGAAGAAAATGAGTGTGGACAATGTAAAATAGAAATAAAAGAAATGCATACGTTAGATATGTTAAATGAAAGAAATAAAATAAATGTTAGATATGTCCCAATTCCTCCATTAGTTGGCTAATTGGTGTTTATACTAAAAAGCAACTTGAAAAGCATATACTAAAAACTTTGAAACAGATCGTCTATCACAAAATAGGAATTGCCTTCATTTATCAATGATGTTAACATCAATGAAAGCTTTGTTGGGAAATTCTTTGTAGCCACTAACGGCTTTGTACTTCTTTTGAGTGTGTGCTTGTTTGATCTTAAGGTTTAGTGTATCTGCATTAGTGTCATAATAGAGAATAAATATGGGATCATTATGATGTCTAAGATCAGGTGTGTGATTTGGCTTTATAATACTCATGTTTTCCAAGTTATGACCACATGGTGGTTCACAAAATAAGGAGTGTGATTTGGCTTTAAGATACTCATCTTTTCAAGTTAAGATCACGTGTTTGTTGTACAACTAGTGTGATTTGGTTCTATGATACTCATTACTACATTATTCAAAAAAGGCAATTGCTAGAGAACATGGAAGCAACATATACTTCAATGGTGACAAGTGTCTCGATAATCGATGTAGCTTTAAGGTGTGCTTGTAACTCAACGAGCTTGTAGGTGATAAAAGATAGCATGTACACTCTTGCACACAAAAATAAGTGCTTCCAAGCTCTGATTGGAAAAAAGTGCTTCCCTAGAAATGTGTCAAGACTTATCAAAGGATTCCATGTTGAAGCATGTGCTGCTTAGAATGTAGATGCAAGGAATGGGAAATTGCCAAAGAAAGTCTTGCAAGTATTTACTTGGAAAACATCTTAAGGCACTTTTTCGATTTTATTTCAATCCTTAACAACAATAAATGAAGAGGATGTGATAAAGAGGATCAACCCATGGACGCTAATTATAAAGAATGGCAATAATGGCAAATTATAGGCTAGGCCAATGTAGTATGAAGCCTTGAATGCAATTTTGACGAAAAGAAAAAGCTTAAACTAATGAAGGTAAAAATTTGTTAAATTTGTTTTTTAACGAAAAGCAAAAGGTTAGAAGGTAAAAAAATTGAAATACCCTAATACCTTCTCTGTCATTGCGCTCGTTGCCCTATGTTGATCGACTGTTTTCTCGTGGGAATTTGCGCTCTCGTGAGCAATGACACGCCTTGCTACTGGAGTGGCATCTCTTGCGCCAATGTCCCATAGAAAGCTGCGCCATCATATCAATTGGATCGGTCGATCAGCTGCACCGCTTGAGCCATACCCGTGCTTTTGGAGCGCTCGATCAGCTGCGCTGCTTGAGCTCTTCAAGGAAACAGCGTCCATGGAACTCTCCTGCCCGAGCTCTTCAACGCGACGTCTGTTCACACCATCTTGCATGGAGGCAACCAAATAACGGGAGCTTTGCCTCCTTAGATCAGCCGCCTAAGTAAAGAGACGATGAAGAAGAAGAAGACGGTAGAAAAAACGCTAGTAACAAGCTGCTCGGCGAAATTCATTTGCCTATCACGGGATGCTGCCAGATGCAGACTCTCGTTCTCACCCTAGAGCAGCTCGACCTTTCAACCGATTCTTTCAGGTGCAATCCTGGAACGCTCAAGTCCTTCACAATAATCTCAGTGGTAAAATCACACAAGAGGACTGCACAAAGTCACCGGCCTCAAAAGGGACTTCACAAAGTCGATTCTGCCCCTGCCTCTGAGAGCTGTGGTGAGTAAAACTCAGACTCCTCTCCAACTCTGCTAAATTGAAATGAGTTGTTTGGAATGAATAGAAAGTGAATGAGGGAAAGGCATCAATTGAAATGAGAGAAAAGGTCTTGATTTGTCTGAAATGTAGATTGAAAGTTAAAAGTGATAGTTTGAAACTACTAAATAATTCAAATTTTGAACCATAGCTCTTCCCACCATTGTTCCCTTTTGAATTTTGGATATATAGAGTGGCACTTATGCCATTCTCTCCAATATTAAATTTAAATTCAAATTCATATTGATATTTTTAATTTCAATTTGTATTTCAAATTGAAATTATTCTTTTGAAATTGTATTTCAAAACCTAAATTCTAGTTTTCAAATTTTGATTTCAAGTTAAACTTCAATCTCAATTTTGATTTTCATGATTGAATGGCAAATTTAGAGATTGAAATTCTAATTTTAAATGGAGAATGGCACCAGTGCCATTCTCCAAGACCTCATAAGAAGTCCTTGAGAGTGGCACTAGTGCCAATATCCCTTGAGATAAATAAAATTTTGAAATATAGCTCTTCCCACCATTGTTCCCTTTTGAATTTTGGATATATAGAGTGGCACTTATGCCATTCTTTCCAATATTAAATTTAAATTCAAATTCATATTGATATTTTTAATTTCAATTTGTATTTCAAATTGAAATTATTCTGTTTGAAATTGTATTTCAAAATCGAAATTCTAGTTTTCAAATTTTGATTTCAAGTTAAACTTCAATCTCAATTTTGATTTTCATGATCAAATGGCAAATTTAGAGATTGAAATTCTAATTTTAAATGGAGAATGGCACCAGTGCCATTCTCCAAGACCTCATAAGAAGTCCTTGAGAGTGACACTAGTGCCAATATCCCTTGAGATAAATTGAAAGACCTCATAAGAAGTCCTTGACAGTGGCACTAGTGGAGAATGGCAATAATGCCAATCTCATGTTGGCAACTACATAATGACACTGAGATCATCAAACTCACATTTGCATTCTTCTATGTAGTGATCACTGTCTCTGCTGTGTAGAGATCATATGGAATTGTGTCAATCTTTGTGGAGAATGCCACCAGTGGAGAATGGTAGTGGTGCCAATCTCATACCATGACCTGAAAACATGCACAAGGAATCCTAAACTCACATGTGCATTGGCACTTTTGCCATTATCCTACTACAGCCAATAAAATTAGTGGAATGTCAATCTATAGGTTTAGTTTGTCTAGATTACCACTAGCGGAGAATGGCAGTGATGCCAATCTGATGATGTCAACTACATAATGACACTGAGATCATCAAACTCACATGTGGAATGGAATAGGACACCACTCTCTTATGATCACTGGAATACCCCTCCTAGAATAGTTGGGTAAACATTTGTACAAGTGGAGAATGGCAGTGGTGCCAATCTCTTATTAGGTTCTAAGAAATGGCATTGAGAAGCCTAAACTCACATGTGCAGAGATCATATGGATTTGTGTCAATCTCTGTGGAGAATGCCACCAGTGGAGAATTGCAGTGGTGCCAATCTCATACCATGACCTGAAAACATGCACTTTTGCCATTATCCTATTGTGCATTCTTCTATGCATTGATCACTGTCTCCGCTGTATAGAGATCATATGGAATCCTAAACTCACATTTGGATTGGAATCGGACACCACTCTCCTATGATAACTGGAATACCCCTCCTAGAATAGTAGGGTAAACATTTGTACAGGTGGAGAATGGCAGTGGTGCCAATCTCTTATTAGGCCCTAATAAATAGCATTGAGAAGCCTAAACTCACATGTGCATTCTTCTATGTAGTGATCACTGTCTTCGTTGTGTAGAGATCATATGGATTTGTGTCAATCTCTATGGGTAATGCCACAAATGGAGAATGGCAGTGGTGCCAATCTCATACCATGACCTGAAAACATGCATAAGTAATCCTAAACTCACATGTGGATTGGCACTTTTGCCATTATAGAATGCCACCAGTGGAGAATGGCAGTGGTGCACAAGGAATCCTAAACTCACATGTGCATTCTTCTATGTAGTGATCACTATCTCCACTATGTAGAGATCATATGGAACTGTGTCAATCTTTGAGATCATCAAACTCACATGTGGATTAGAATCGGACAACACTCTCCTATGATCAATGTAATACCCCTCCTAGAATAGTAGGGTAAACATTTGTACAAGTGGAGAATGGCAATGGTGCCAATCTCTTATTAGGCCCTAAGAAATGGCATTGAGAAGCCTAAACTCACATGTGCATTCTTCTATGTAGTGGTGCCAATCTCTTATTAGGCCTATAAAATGGCAATGTGATGCCAATCTCATGCTGGCAACTACATAATGACACTGAGATCATGAAACTCACATGTGGAAAGGAATAGGACACCACTCTCCTATGATCACTGGAATACCCCTCCTAGAATAGTAGGGTAAGAATTTGTATAAGTGGAGAATGGCAGTGGTGCCAATCTCTTATTAGGCCCTAATAAATGGCAGTGGAGAATGGTAGTGGTTTCAATCTCTTATTAGGCCCTAATAAATGGCAGTGGTGCCAATCTCATACCATGAACTGAAAACATGCACAAGGAATCCTAAACTCACATGTGCATTGGCACTTTTGCTATTATCCTACTACAACTAATAAAATTATTGGACCACTAGTGGAGAATGGCAGTGATGCCAAATTTAACTCACATGTGCATTGGCACTTTTGCCACTATCCTACTGCAGCCAATAAAATTAGTGGAATGTCAATCTATAGGTTCAGTTTGTCTAGATTACCACTAGCGGAGAATGGCAGTGATGCCAATCTCATGCTGGCAACTACATAATGACACTGATATCATCAAACTCACATGTGCATTCTTCTATGTAGTGACCACTGTCTCCGCTGTGTAGAGATCATATGGAATTGTGTCAATGTCTGTGGAGAATGCCACTAGTGGAGAATGGCAATGGTGCCAATCTCATACCATAACCTGAAAACATGCACAAGGAATCCTAAACTCACATGTGCATTGGCACTTTTGCCATTATCCTACTACAGCCAATAAAATTAGTGGAATGTCAATCTATAGGTTCAGTTTGTCTAGATTACGACTAGCAGAGAATGGCAGTGATGCCAATCTCATCATGTCAACTACATAATGACACTGAGATCATCAAACTCACATGTTGAATGCAATAGGTATGATCACTGGAATACCCGTCCTAGAATAGTTGGGTAAACATTTGTACAAGTGGAGAATGGCAGTAGTGCCAATCTCTTATTAGGCCCTAAGAAATGGCATTGAGAAGCCTAAACTCACATGTGCAGAGATCGTATGGATTTGTGTCAATATCTGTGGAGAATGCCACCAGTGGAGAATGGCAGTGGTGCAAATCTTACTTTGCATTCTTCTATGCAATGATCACTGTCTCCGCTGTGTAGAGATCATATGGAATCCTAAATCTCTTAGTAGGCCCTAATAAATGGCATTGAGAAGCCTAAACTCACATGTGCATTGTTCTATGCAGTGATCACTGTCTCTACTGTGTAGAGATCATATGGATTTGTGTTAATATCTGTGGGGAATGCCACCAGTGGAGACTGGCAATGGTCCTAATCTCATACCATGACCTAAAAACATGCACAAGGAATCCTAAACTCACATGTGGATTGGCACTTTTGCCATTATAGAATGCCACTAGTGGAGAATAGCAGTGGTGCACAAGGAATCCTAAACTCACATGTGCATTCTTCTATGTACTGATCACTGTCTCTACTGTAGAGATCATATGGAACTGTGTCAATCTCTAAGATCATCAAACTCACATGTGGATTGGAATCGGACAACACTCTCCTATGATCAATGGAATACCCCTCCTAGAATAGTAGGGTAAACATTTGTACAAGTGGAGAAGGGCAGTGGTGCCAATCTCTTATTAGGCCCTAAGAAATGGCATTGAGAAGCCTAAACTCACATGTGCATTCTTCTATGTAGTGGTGCCAATCTCTTATTACGCCCTAGAAAATGGCACTTTGAAGCCTAAACTCACATGTGCAGCCAATAAAATTAGTGGAATGTCAATCTATAAGTTTAGTTTGTCTAGATTACCACTACATGTGCATTCTTCTATGTAGTGATCACCGTCTCTGCTGTGTAGATATCATATGGAATTGTGTCAATCTCTATGGAGAATGGCAGTGGTGCCAATCTCATACCATGACCTGAAAACATGCACAAGCAATCCTAAACTCACATGTGCATTGGCACTACCACTAGTGGATAATGGCAGTGATGCCAATCTAATGCTGGCAACTACATAATGACAATGAGATCATCAAACTCACATACATGTGCATTGAAACTTTTGCCATTATCCTACTACAACCAATAAATATAGTGGAATGTCAATCTATAGGTTTAGTTTGTTTAGATTACCACTAGTGGAGAATGGTAGTGATGCCAATCTCATGCTAGCAAATACATAATGACAATGAGACCATCAAACTCACATGTGCATTCTTCTATGTAGTGATCATCGTTGCCGCTGTGTAGATATCATATGGAATTGTGTTAATATCTATGGAGAATGCCACCAGTGGAGAATGCCAGTGGTGCCAATCTCATACCATGACCTGAAACCATGCACAAGGAATCCTAAACTCACATGTGCATTGGCACTTTTGCCATTATCCTACTGCAGCCAATAAAATTAGTGGAATGTCAATCTATAGGTTTAGTTTGTCTAGATTACCTTTAGCGGAGAATGGCACTGGTGCCAATCTCATACCATGACCTGAAAACATGCACAAGGAATCCTAAACTCACATGTGCATTGGCACTTTTGCCATTCTCCACTAGTGGTAATTTGTGCATGCTTCTATGTAGTGATCACTACCTCCGCTGTGTAGAGATAATATGGAATTGTGTCAATCTCTATGGAGAATTCCACCAATGGAGAATGGCACTGCTGCCAATCTCATACCATGACCTGAAAACATGCACAAGGAATCCTAAACTCACATGTACATTGGCACTTTTGCCATTATCCTACTACCATTCTCCGCTAGTGGTAATGTGCATTCTTCTATGTAGTGATTACTGTCTCCGTTGTGTAGAGATAATATGGAATTGTGTCAATCTCTGTGGAGAATGCCACCAGTGGAGAACGGCAGTGGTGCCAATCTCATACCATGACCTAAAAACATGCACAAGGAATCCTAAACTCACATGTGCATTGGCACTTTTGCCATTATCCTATTGCAGCCAATCAAATTAGTGGAATGTCAATCTATATGTTTAGTTTGTTTAGATTACCTTTAGCAGAGAATGGCAGTGATGCCAATCTCATGCTTGCCCTAAGAAATGGCATTGAGAATCATAAACTCACATGTGCATTCTTCTATGTAGTGATCACTGTCTCCGCTGTGTAGAGATCATATGGAATTGTGTCAATCTCTGTGGAGAATGGCAGTGGTGCCAATCGCATACCATGAACTGAAAACATGCACAAGGAATTCTAAACTCACATGTGCATTGGCACTTTTGCTATTATCCTACTGCAGCCAATAAAATTATTGGACCACTAGTGGAGAATGGAGAATGGCTGTGATGCCAATCTAAACTCACATGTGCATTGGCACTTTTGCCATTATCCTACTACAGCCGATAAAATTAGTGTCATGTTAATCTATAGGTTCAGTTTGTCTAGATTACCACTAGTTGAGAATGGCAGTGATGCCAATCTCATGCTAGCAACTACATAATGACACTGAGATCATGAAACTCACATGTGGAATGGAATAGGACACCACTCTCCCATGATCACTAGAATACCCCTACTAGAATAGTAGGGTAAACATTTGTACAAGTGGAGAATGGCAGTGGTGCCAATCTCTTATTAGGCCCTAATAAATGCAGTTGTGCCAATCTCTTATTAGGCCCTAATAAATTGCAGTGGTGCCAATCTCTTATTAGGCCCTAATAAATGGCAGTGGTGCCAATCTCATACCATGAACTGAAAACATGCACAAGGAATTCTAAACTCACATGTGCATTGGCACTTTTGCTATTATCCTACTGCAACCAATAAAATTATTGGACCACTAGTGGAGAATGGCAGTGATGCCAATCTAAACTCACATGTGCATTGGCACTTTTGCCACTATCCTACTGCAACCAATAAAATTAGTGGAATGTCAATCTATAGGTTTAGTTTGTCTAGATTACCACTAGCGGAGAATGGCAGTGATGCCAATCTCATGCTGGCAACTACATAATGACACTGAGATCATCAAACTCACATCTGGAATGGATTAGGACACCACTCTCCTATGATCACTAGAATACCCCTCCTAGAATAGTAGGGTAAACATTTGTACAAGTGGAGAATGGCAGTGGTGCCAATATCTTTTTAGGCCCAATGGCATTGAAAAGCCTAAACTTACATGCGCATTCTTCTATGTAGTGCTCACTGTCTCCGCTGTGCAGAGATCATATGGAATTGTGTCAATCTCTGTGGAGAATGCCACCAGTGGAGAATGGCAGTGGTGCCAATCTCATACCATGACCTGAGAACATGCACAAGGAATCCTAAACTCACATGTGCATTGGCACTTTTGCCATCATCCTACTGCATTAAATAAAATTAGTGGAATGTCAATCTATAGGTTCAGTTTGTCTAGATTACCACTAGCGGAGAATGGCAGTGATGCCAATCTCATGCTTGCAACTACATAATGACACTGAGATCATCAAACTCACCTATGGAATGGAATAGGACACCACTCTCCTATGATCACTGGAATACCCCCCTAGAATAGTAGGGTAAACATTTGTACAACTGGAGAATGGCAGTGGTGCCAATCTCTTATTCGGCCCTAAGAAATGGCATTGAGAAGCCTAAACTCACATGTGTAGAGATCATATGGAATTGTGTCAATCTCTGTGTAGAATGCCACCAGTGGAGAATGGCAGTGGTGCCAATCTCATACCATGACCTGAAAACATATAAAGGAATCCTAAACTCACATGTGCATTCTTCTATGTAGTCATCACTGTCTCCGCTATGTAGAGATCATATGGAATTGTGTCAATCTCTCAGATCATCAAACTCACATGTGGAATGGAATAGGACACCACTCTCCTATCATCACTGGAATACCCCTCCTAGAATAGTAGGGTAAACATTTGTGCAAGTGGAGAATGGCAGTGGTGCCAATCTCTTATTAGGCCCTAATAAATGGCATTGAGAAGCCTAAACTCACATGTGCATTCTTCTATGTAGTGATCACTGTCTTCGCTATGTAGGGATCATATGGATTTGTGTCAATGTCTGTGGAGAATGCCATCAGTGGAGAATGGCAGTGGTACCAATCTCATACCATGACCTGAAAACATGCAGAAGGAATCCTAAACTCACATGTGCATTGGCGCAACCACTAGTGGAGAATGGCAGTGATGCCAATCTCATGCTGGCGACTACATAATGACAATGAGATCATCAAACTCACATGAGCATTGAAACTTTTGCCATTATGCTACTACAACCAATAAATATTGTGGAATGTCAATCTATAGGTTTAGTTTGTCTAGATTACCACTACTAGAGAATGGCAGTGATGCCAATATCATGCTGGCAAATACATAATGACACTGAGACCATCAAACTCACATGTGCATTCTGTAGTGATCACTGCCTCCGCTGTGTAGATATCATATGGAATTGTGTCAATCTCTGTGGAGAATGCCACCTGCGGAGAATGGCAGTGGTGCCAATCTCATACCAAGACCTTAAAAATGGCACAAGGAATCCTAAACTCACATGTACATTGGCACTTTTGCCATTGTACTACTACAGCCAATAAAATTTGTGGAATGTCAATCTACAAGTTTAGTTTATCTAGACTGCCACCAGTGGAGAATTGAAGTTATGCCAATCTCATGCAAGCAACTACATAATGACACTGAGATCCTCAAACTCACATGTGGATTGGAATCGGGCACCATTATCCTATGATCCTTGGAATACCCCTCCTAGAATATTAGGGTAAACATTTGTACAAGCAGAGAATGGCAGTGGTGCCAATCTCTTATTCTCTTATTAGGCCCTAGAAAATGGCACTGTGAAGCCTAAACATAGCCTAAACATAGAATAGTAGGGTAAACATTTGTACAACTAGA
Source organism: Dipteris shenzhenensis (assembly GCF_047967505.1). NCBI lineage: Eukaryota > Viridiplantae > Streptophyta > Polypodiopsida > Gleicheniales > Dipteridaceae > Dipteris > Dipteris shenzhenensis. Next base: position 31,151,728 of record NC_141606.1, on the reverse strand, counting down.
GAATGGCAGTGGTGCCAATCTCTTATTAGGCCCTAAGAAATGGCATTGGGAAGCCTAAACTCACATGTGCATTCTTATATGTAGTGATGACTTCAAAACATGCACAAGAAATCCTAAACTCACATGTGCATTGACACTTTTGCCATTATACTACTGCCATTCTCCGCTAGTGGTAATGTGCATTCTTCTATGTAGTGATCACTGTCTCCCCTGTGTAGAGATCATATAGAATTGTGTCAATCTCTATGGAGAATGCCGCCAGTGGAGAATGGCAGTGGTGCCAATCTCATACCATGACCTCAAAACATGCACAAGGAATCCTAAACTCACATGTGCATTGGCACTTTTGCCATTATCCTACTCCAGCCAATAAAATTAGTGGGAATGTAAATATATAGGTTTAGTTTGTCTAGATTACCACTAGCAGAGAATGGCAGTGATTCCAAACTCATGTTGGGCCTAAGAAATGGCATTGAGAATCCTAAACTGACATGTGCATTCTTCTATGTAGTGATCACTGTCTCCGCTGTGTAGAGATCATATGGAATTATGTCAATCTCTTATTAGGCCTTGGAATGTCAATCTATAGGTTTAGTTTGTCTAGACTACCACTAGTGGACAATGGCAGTGATGCCAAACTCATGGTGGCACCTACATAATGACATTGAGATCATCAAACTCACATGTGGATTGGAATCGGACACCACTCTCCTATGATCACTAGAATACCCCTCCTAGAATAGTAGGGTAAACATTTGTACAAGTGGAGTATGGTAGTCATGCCAATCTCTTATCAGGCCCTAAGAAATGGCATTCAGAAGCCTAAACTCACATGTGCATTCTTCTATGTAGTGATCACTGTCTCCGCTGTGTAGAGATCATATGGAATTGTGTCAATCTCTGTGGAGAATGCCACCAGTGGAGAATGGTAGTGGTGCCAATCTCATACCATGACCTGAAAATATGCACAAGGAATCCTAAACTCACATGTGCATTGGCACTTTTGCCATTATCCTACTGCAGCCAATAAAATTAGTGGAATGTCAATCTATAGGTTCAGTTTGTCTAGACTACCACTAGCGGAGAATGGCAGTGATGCCAATCTCATGCTTGCAACTATATAATGACACTGAGATCATCAAACTCACATGTGGAATGGAATAGGACACCACTCTCCTATGATCACTGGAATACCCCTCCTAGAATAGTAGGATAAACATTTGTAGAAGTGGAGAATGGCACTGGTGCCAATCTCTTATTAGGCCCTAAGAAATGGCATTGAGAAACCTAAACTCACATGTGCAGAGATCATATGGAATTGTGTCAATCTCTGTGGAGAATGCCACCAGTGGAGAATGGCAGTGGTGCCAATCTCATACCATGACCTAAAAACATGCACAAGGAATCCTAAACTCACATGTGCATTGGCACTTTTGCCATTATCCTACTGCAGCCAATAAAATTAGTGGAATGTCAATCTTAAGGTTTTCTTTGTCTAGATTACCACTAGCGGAAAATGGCAATGATGCCAATCTCCTGCTGGCAACTATATAATGACACTGAGATCATGAAACTCACATGTGGAATGGAATAGGACACCACTCTCCTATGATCATTGGAATACCCCTCCTAGAATAGTAGGGCAAACATATGTACAAGTGGAGAATGGCAGTGGTGCCAATCTCTTATTAGGCCCTAAGAAAAGGCATTGAGAAGCCTAAACTCACATGTGAGGAGAGCATATGGAATTGTGTAATCTCTGTGGAGAATGCCACCAGTGGAGAATGGCAGTGGTGCCAATCTCATACCATGACTTGAAAACATGCACAAGGAATCCTAAACTCACATGTGCATTGGCACTTTTTCCATTATCCTACTCCAGCCAATAAAATTCATGGAATGTCAATCTATAGGTTTAGTTTGTCTAGATTACCACTAGCAGAGAATAGTAGGATAAACATTTGTACAAGTGGAGACTGGCAGTGGTGCCAATCTCCTATTAGGCCGTAAGAAATGGCATTGAGAACCCTAAACTCAAATGTGCATTCTTCTATGTAGTGATCGCTGTCTCCGCTATGTAGAGATCATATGGAATTGTGTCAATCTCTGTGGAGAATGCCACCAGTTGAGAATGGCAGTGGTTCCAATCTCATACCATGACCTGAAAACATGCACAAGGAATCCTAAACTCACATGTGCATTGGCACTTTTGCCATTATCCTACTGCATCCAATGAAATTAGTGGAATGTCAATCTATAGGTTTAGTTTGTCTAGACTACCACTAGTGGGGAATGGCAGTGATGCCAATCTCATGCTTGTAGCTACATAATGACACTGAGATCATCAAACTCACATGTGGAATGCAATAGGACACCACTCTCCTATGATCACTGGAATACCCCTCCTAGAATAGTAGGGTAAACATTTGTACATGGAGAATGGCAGTGGTGCCAATCTCTTATTAGGCCCTAAGAAATGGCATTGAGAAGCCTAAACTCACATGTGCAGAGATCATATTGAATTGTGTCAATCTCTGTGGAGAATGCCACTAGTGGAGAATGGCAGTGGTGCCAATCTCATACCATGACCTGAAAACATGCACAAGGAATCCTAAACTCACACGTGCATTGGCACTTTTGCCATTATCCTACTATAGCCAATAAAATTAGTGGAATTTCAATCTATAGGTTCCGTTTGTCTAGATTACCACTAGTGGAGAATGGTAGTGATGCCAATCTCATGCTGGCACCTACATAATGACACTGAGATCATCAAACTCACATATGGAATGGAATAGGACACCACTCTCCTATGATCACTAGAATACCCCTCCTAGAATAGTAGGGTAAACATATGTACAAGTGGAGAATGGCAGTGGTGCCAATCTCTTATTAGGCCCTAAGAAATGGCATTGAGAAGCCTAAACTCACATGTGCAGAGATCATATGGATTTGTGTCAATCTCTGTGGAGAATGCCACCAGTGGAGAATGGTAGTGGTGCCAATCTCATACCAGGACCTAAAAACATGCACAAGGAATGCTAAACTCACATGTGCATTCTTCTATGTAGTGTTCACTATCTCCGCTGTGTAGAGATCATATGGAATTGTGTCAATCTATGTGGAAATGCCACCACTGGAGAATGGCAGTGGTGCCAATCTCATACCATGACCTGAAAACATGCACAAGGAATCCTAAAGTCACATGTGCATTCTTCTATGTAGTGATCTTTATCTCTGCTATGTAGAGATCATATGGAATTGTGTCAATCTCTTATTAGGCCCGGGAAAGCTAAACTCACATGTGCAGAGATCATATGGATTTGTGTCAATCTCTGTGGACGAGAATGGCAGTGGTGCCAATCTCATACCATGACGTGAAAACATGCATAAGGAATCCTAAACTCAAATGTGCATTCTTCTATGTAGTGATCACTGTCTCCACTGTGTAGAGATCATATGGAATTGTGTCAATCTCTCTGTAGAATGCCACCAGTGGAGAATGGTAGTGTTGCCATGTGATGAATCGAACTTCTGCCATTTTCCTTAACATCATGGAGGATGGCACCAATGGCATTATCCTCAAACTCTCACGGAGGATGGCACTTGTGCCATTCTAAACAAACTCACAATCCATGTGTTCAATGGCATTTGTGACACTCTTCTAACATCATATTATGTTGGAGAATGGCACGAATACCATTCTTTATTATAACCATCTTAACTTTGATATTGTGTATATTTGCTTACTGTGTTGGTGTAGTTTTTCATAATGCATTGGTTATTTTGTTAATAGAAGTTGCATTGTGGTTGTAATATTTCCTACTACAGTTATGATTTTCTATTATACATTTCATTGTGTCCTTGGTTCTTTTGTTAACAGAACATTGCAAGAATGGCTAGCAAGGGAAAGAGAAAGGTTCGAGAGGTGTCAGTTTATGATGGAGTTAGTTCTAGAAGAGGATGGTTTTTGGATATATACAATAACAAACTCCAAAAACTCCATAAAGTGCATTGTTTTGTGAACATCCAAGGAACAACTTTTGAAGATGTTGGACAAGTTAAAGAGATGGAGGATACTGAGAAAGACAACGTTCCTTGTCTCAAAATTCATACATTGGGAGGCAATGTGTATCAATTGGATCCTGCTTGTTTTGATCATGCGAGGATGAATGCTACTGGGGAGGACACGATGATATCTAGGGGTTGGATTAATGAGCCAGAAAATTATACCAATCAATAGATATTAGAAAGCTTTGATTTGGTAACAAAAGGGATAAAGCAAGTTATAAAAAAGAGTAGAAAAGTTTCGAAAAGAACCAAGAAAAGTGATGTTGAGGGATCAAGCTCTCAAGTGTCTCAGAACACATTGAAAGAGAAGGCTAGAGAGACCGGTGAGGAGGAAACAATAGGTGAGAAGGAAATAAGGTCAGATGGAAAAACAAACATTGGGGATAAACTGGAGGCTAAAGACAAAGAGACAACTTTAGGAGGAAAACAGGGAGGTATGGGAATAGTCGCTGATGGAACTGGAAGTGGAGGTGATGCAATGGGGAGTGGTGAGACACATATAACAGGACGTGGTGAGAAATCATTTGAAGCAACTATCATCCTGTATAAGAAAATCCAGCCAAATGTTGACTTTAAGGCACTACAAAAGAAATTGGAAAGGAAGGACACAAGTATGACAGGCTTGATGGAGTACATAGAGTACTTCCCATTTGGTTTGGAGTTTGAGGTGTTGATCCCAGTGATGAATTTCGTTAGAGCACGAAGCCAATATGTGTACACGACATTGACCCTCAGGTATGTCAGTGACTTGGTCAAGAGTTTTGCAATGAATGCACGACCTCCTGCAACATGTGCATATCTTATGCCTTACCACACAGGCACAAATACTCCGATGTGCAAGGAAGAGATAAAGGTGGAAAAGTTAAAGGAGTATAATTATTGGATTCTCGCAGGGCAGCATTCGATTTATACTGCAAGGATGTTTATAACTAAAGCACATGGAGAAGCCTTCAATCAACGAAAAGGTTTCGATACACGGAGGAAGGCGAGAATTGTTGTCAATGCACCAGTTGAAGCAAGTTGTAAGATATCATCAATAGCCAACATGGAGGCACAAACCGTTTTGAAAAATCAACCATATATCGATATCTTACAACACCTAATGGCATAGTGGATTGCATTCGGATGACCAAAGAAACCAGCCCAAGGCCTTGTCAAAGGGCATAAAGATCGATAAAGTTGGGATGTGAGTAATAAACTTTGTTTTGTATGCATTTTTTATTTCAAGAATGTTTATGGCTTTGTAAAAAAAATGATAGTAGTGTCAATTCCCTGATGTGAGAATGGCACTAGTGCCATTTTTCTAGTTACCAAGTCATGCTTTTGACATGGTAATGGGAGAATCGCACTAGTGTCATTATTATCTCTATTACATGATTTGGAGTAGAAGAATGTCTAAGATGATTTTGATTTTTTTTTATAGAATTTTGTAGGCATTGCAAGCGTATCGATGGGCGCAAACTTTGCTACCAAGGACACACACATGGTCACATACGATGATGACATCTACGAACAATGGATTAGGATTTTGACATTGGTGAAGCAGGGTGATCTTGAGGGTTGAAATCCCACAATAACATATATGAGGTGTCTGCTAGGATTGGAAGAAGAAGATGTACGTGCACTTCAAGCAGAGATTGAGTCTAAAGAAATAGTCTTGGTCAAGTCAAGCAAAGACAAGGACTCCATTGAAATGTCTCAACGGGCAATGGAGATTAAGCATGATAGAGCCTTGAAAGAAGTGCTCATCAAGGAGTTCAACTCACGTCACCCTTCGCCCCAACATCAAACATGGGATGCCCTTGCAACTTACTTCAAAATTGATTCAATTGTTTATCAGAGCTTCAAGGGTTCATGTGAGTCATGGGTCAAAGAGAAGCTGCAAGTTGGCAAGTCCACACCTGATTTCCCAAAAGCCGCATCAATCTATGTTGATTGGGTGATTAGTTCAATAGAGGGTAACAAGTCTACATCGCAGTCTTGTTTTCCTTGGACAATTATTCAAGTGAACATGGAGATGGAGGGGGAGAGCTTTCTAACACGTCACTCCAAGAGACAACTTCCAATCAGCTTGTGTGTGCTTGACACCTCAGAGGGATCTGCCAAAGGCATGTGTTGGGATAAGGATGCCTTCAAGAAGTTGCTCTATGGTTTGATGGAGACCGTTGCCACTCCATCACAGTATGTATTGCTATCATTTATGACAATGATAGAGATGGTAAATCTCAAGGAAGCAATGATAGAGGCTCGATTTTGGCATAGAAGGTTTGTGGGTGTTATCCATGAATCGGATAGTGCACAAAAGGGTTTGTCTAAGACCTTCTGTTTTTTGTCATTTGTCAGCTCACAGGATGGGTTTGATGGATTTGAGCACATGTTAGAAAACACAAGGCCATACACAATAATTGAGGACAATATTCTTTATTCGGATGAGGACGATGAGTATGAAAAAGAGGCGGTTGTGAAGCATGGCATCATCAAGGAGTGCATCAGGTGCTATTGTAGTAGGGAACATGAAGTTGTTGTTGACGTCTTTACTAATGGATGTGTGGCATTACAAGCATTGTCAAGCAAAAGAAAAGTGATCTCACTGGTGAAGACATCCCAATAGGCGACAGAGGTCGAGGCTGTGTGTGTGGCACATGCATCAAATAATCCCCATATTAAGATTTGGTCTAGCATTGAGAGGCCTCTTGAGACACATAGAGCCGATTCACCTATCGATGAAGGAATTAAAGAGGGTGAGCATCACATTGAAGACTTGCGACCTTTAACTGAAGCAAATCTTGAAGCTATCCCAAAGATTACATTGGAAGATTTGGAGCAAGGTTTTTAGCTACTCATTTATGCCTTGTGTATTCAGTTTCAAAATAATATGACTTTTATGGATTTTCTCGATTGCACATACTCTCATTATATCAAAGAGATTAAACATTAGGTATGATAAAATTGTGTGACATAATGACATGGGGAATGGTACTAGTGTCATTCTCCCTATGTCGGGTTATACATAAGAGGTACTATTAACATTTTATGTGACCTCATATGGAGAATGGCACTAGTGCCATTCTCTCTTTGTGGTTATGTAGAAATGGTAATACTGTTATGTTCCTTTCTTGAATCTTTGTTAGTTGAAAGCATTACAGAGATTAAAAATTGAATAGTATTAACTATGCTACCAAAGTTTTGATTTGGGTGCTTTCTACAAATCTATTGGACCAAAGTAATATAGTATCTATGCTTTCAGATCATGTATTGTACATTTCTTTTGAGACATGGGGGGAGGCACTAGTAGTATTCTCTCCTCCCAATGAGGGTATAGAGAAAGGCACTAGCGGCATTCTCCATAACCTTATATGTAAAATGGCACTAGCACCACCCCAAGAGAAGAATGGCACTATTGCCATTCTCTCTATGAGTTCAGAGAGAAAGGTTGCACTATTTGCATTCTCAATTGACCTTTAGAGAGATTGGCACTTTTGCCATTCCCCAAAAAGATAATGGAATCAGTGAACGACGATGGATAATGTTCATACTTTATTGTTATTTATTAGTTTCATATGCTTTTGTGCTTCGACATTGTTGAATACACTCTAAAGAATCAAAATATTTCTATATTCCTCAACTTCCACAGGGACCAATGATGCATGGAAGGATATGGAGACATCAAATGTAGAGGACAACATACCACCCAAAATGGGGACTATCAATTACGCGATGGATACAGGAGGTATAGAAGAAAACATAACCCCAAAAATGGAGAAAATTGCAAGGAATATCATGAATCCTATACTTTTAGAAGAGAACATGGATGAATGTACTGTCTCAACATTGGGGACAAAACTAGATAATCTTATTGTTGATGCAAACATGTATGAAATTATAGCACCTGACAATTTGGATGAGTCAGAAGCCAGCAACTTCAAGGAGAATTTGGATCTATATCCACATACAATTTCTTTGGATATGCCACGATTAACAATCATATTAGACTTGAATGGCCTGTTATTAAGTCGCTGCCTATTCAAGTCTCCAATACATCCGTCTATTATGCATGGCAAAAATAGTTATATGGTTGTTCGTCCTGGGTGCATAGAATTTCTTAAAATCTTGCTACAAAGATTTAATGTAGGTATCTGGTCAACTGCGATGGAGTATAACGTACTTGATATGGTAGGAAAGCTGCAAAATTATGCAAATGAGAGCCTCCCTTTCTTTGTTATATGGTCTCACCAAGGATGCTACAGTTACAGTAAGACGAGGATAAATAGGCCTAACAAGGTTGGTGTTGAGGCAATGTTCAAACCCTTAGCAAAAATCTCAAAGGCATTTGGATGTGATGCTAGAAGGAAAATCCTTGTTGATGACTCCCCATACAAGGCTTGCATTAGCCCTCCATCAAATTGCATATTTCCTTCAATGTTTGATGTACAAGACAAGGATGATAATATTCTATTGAGAGAGTTGATGCCGTACTTACTACAACTCGATGAGACTAAAGATGTGCGCAGCATGATTGAGACAAATCGGTATGGACAATTACCTGTGATGGAGGGGCATAAGGATTTCAACCTTGTCCAGAAAGTAATTGATGAATGGAGGGAGGAAAATCATGCATGGTCAAGAATGGAATAGCCTAAACTCAATGCATCCCAAATAAGACTTTTAAGGAATGCTCCGCAACTCTCTAGCATGAATGCTATGCAAGTTTCTCAATTGGCTATAGACCTAGGGTACAAAGGTTGCTATATCAAGAAATACATTGCTAAGGGCTACATAAACCGACTATAGAATGTGTATTTTTCATGAAGGTACATATGTCAAAGTGTTTTTTGATTTTATCTCAAGTCTATATAATTGTTGTTGTAGCTAATTGAATTTGTCTTTTGTGATGTAGATAGATATACGTTCAAATCAAGCTTGAGTAGGTACATACCAGAACGAGATCCATTTGGACCACCAAAGTTACCTGTCCCTATCAACGAAGTGTTCTGGATAAAAAATGTGGCTTTCGAGGTGCATGAGTCAACCATTATAGGTGCTAGCTTGGGCTTGTTTGTGCATGGCTCCATTAAGAGAGGGACTACTATTCTCCATTATGGAGGTGACAAGTACTCCTACAGAGACTGGAAGGAATTATGTAGAGTTCATCCAAGGCTAAAGAAGTATTCTATCCAAGAGGACCCTACTGTCCCTATGAAGGATATGGTGCATATTGTTGGTGATGTTCAATATGGCAATGTGGTAGGATTTATTAACAGCAATAGAAATACCAATGTAAAGCCAAATGTTTGTTATGTATTTTCCCCTGATGTTCCACCTTGGTATGACCCCATGATGAACATAGATATTGCAGAATATGGTCACATTTGTATTGAATCCATAGATGATATACATGCAGGAGAGGAGCTATTTGCAGACTATGAGTTTTGAATAACAACATTGTATGTCTTTATACAATCATTACTTATGGGAATTACTACTTTCTTGCCAACTATGTAAATTGGTGCGTAATTGTCGTGTGTGAATAATATGCAAACATGTTCATAACTACATTCTCACTACATTCATAATGTATTTTGAAGGAGTGTCTCTCATGCCATTCTTTCCGGTGCCATTCTCTTTAGGGCTAGAAATTGAGAGTTTCTTTGGAATCATGATTTATTTCAGGGATTTCAATGGTGCATTGTTTATTATTTTGTTGATGATAACGTAGTTTAGACACTGATATTCTATTTAATATTTGAGAATGTAGTTGATAATTCACACTTCATGAATGGCTATCTAGTCTATTTTCACATATTTCTCCTGTTTTTTCATTGAGGGGAGCTGCAATTTCTTCCAAAACTGCCATTCTGGGAATTGTGTTTTTCCCGAATTATCTAATACGGTCTTAGATTCAAGCGCATTTTGTAGGGCTAGGATTGAAGCACACTTTGGATGGCTTAGATTGCTCACTTTAGAAATAAGGGGCTCGGATTCAAGCACCTTTTCCCCTCATCTCATCCCTTGATCTACTTCCAAATTTAGGGCCCGGATTGAAGTGCCATTTGCACTCATCTCCTCCCTTGGATCTACTAGCAAATCTATGGCTCATATTGAAGCACATTTTCCTTCATCTTGTCCATTAGATCTTTTTGTTGATCAAGGGTGGAGATTTCATACTTCTATCCTTTGATGTTATCCCTTAGATCTACCCCTTGATCTAATGGCTGGGAGTGCTTTACCTCAAATTTGAATGTATCCCTTGGATTGAAGATTAGATGCTGGGAGTGAAGATCATAGGTCCAAACTCTAGGTTAGAAGTCTCCACACAATTAAATGCTTTTGTCAACTTCAACATGGCATTGCCCCACACCTCAGAGCACTCTCATTGGTACATCTCAAATTGCTCTCTAATCCCTTGAAATTAGGAAACACTAATTGGGGGCCCTTTTGAGACCCCAAATCTCCCCTAATGATTGACCCAAACAAAGAAATATTCAATAAGATAATTCCAAAAGTAATGGAAAGTTGTACAAGTAATCACATAGACACAAGCACATCAAATATTGACATGAAAAATAACATTGATGTCTATGACATTGGAATAGACATGCCCAATCAAGAAAAAACAAAGCAACTTCCTAATTACACTTTTAAGAAATATACAATGGCAACAAATAATGATTACTACATCAACTTTAGAGCCTTGAACAACAACCAACGTTTGATTGTAGAAGACATAATGCTAAAGAAAAGGATTTTCCCCTCAAAAGCATTTCACCTTTTTTTGATAGGAAATGCTGGGACTGGAAAAACATTTACACTTCTCACGATAGTACAAGCACTTCTGTGCAACTACTCGCACAAACAAACACACAACATAGAATCTCCAAAAGTTCTTCTCCTAGCATATATAGGAAAAGCTACTTTCAACATTGGGGGAACCACTATACACTCAGCACTACACTTGCCCCTAATGGCATCACACTACACAAGTCTTTCTAGCAAGAAATTGCAAGAACTATCACAACTCTACAAAGACCTTCAACTTGTTGTCTTTGATGAATTATCTTTGATAGGCCATTCCACATTAGTTGCAGTAGATATGCGCCTTGACAAAATCAAACACAACCACAACGAACCATTTGGAGGAGTTGATATTCTCCTTTGTGGAGACTTATGTGGGGGTTAAAGGTCATTGTGCCTTAACTCCAGTTATGTACAATACTCAAACACATATATAAATGAATGAAAAAGAAGATTAGGGTGGTTCTGCACCCACCAAAACTTGTGTGGCTCTCTGTCTCTCTCTCTCCTTCTTCCGTTCTTGCTTCCGTTGAGAGCACTCTCAACTGGTATCAGAGCCCGGGTGATCTAGCTGAGCGTGCGTGAATGCTTGGAAGCTCAGTAGCTCTGTGGGAGGAAGGAGAAGCTCTGTGGGAAGCTTTGTGGGTGACTTTACTTGCATCCAAGTGTGCAGAGACCTTGGAGGAACCTTTGGAAAAGTCACTTTGGCTTTACGAAGTGGTTTTGAGAGCCTGTTAAGAGCTTTCAAAGTCTTGAGCATACCTTATGCAGATCACTCTGGTTGCAGTTTGAGCAGTGTGCGCTCACTCATGGTATGCATTGGGTTGCAATGGATGATTTATAGGCCATTTGGATGCATTGCGGTCCTTGTTGGATGCGCTAATAGGCCCAAATTGCCTTGTGGGATGCTATTTTTTATGGACGCTTTGTTGAGATATCAAGCTCTACCCCCGATATATCTCCTGGATGACTATCATTTATGTCACCGCCTATGTTAGCTGTACTCGTGGTGTAGTTAGACTACCACGTATGTTTTTGGTTTGGGTTCACATATGAACCACGTATTCTAGGGTTTGACATATAGGGTATTTCCCTCTTTTATTGTACTGTTGTTGTGTGCAAAAGTGAAGAAAGGCTTCACCCTCCAACCTTGTGTCCTCTCTCTTTTGTGTGTTGTGAAGAAAGCTGAACTTGAGTCTCCTATCTCTCTCCCTTATTCTTTACATGGTATCAGAGCCTTGTTCATGGTAAGGAGCTCAAGAAAGCAAGCCAAGTTTGTGGTGTCCTGGTAAGAGGACCAGTGTTGCTTTCCTATTTCGAGTTTGGGAGCAAATCTCTGCAGGTAGCACAGCCAGAAGTGCAGGAGTGCACTGTTTCAGATTGAGAGGCCCTTCGCGGTGTGGCGAGAGCGCAGTATATGCTTTGATTTGAGGCCGTTTCGGGGCCCATTTTGAAGGCGGAAGTTCTTCGCAGGCACTCAGAAAAAGGCCCTGTTTTTCGCTGTGCGACCACTGCGCGCGCGGCTATTCGGTGGAAAGGTGCCACAGAAATTGCATCGTATGCCTGTGTGCAGAGATATTGGGAGTTGCAGATTCATGCCTGTTGCCTGTTGATGCAAAATCGTCACTAGGAAGTGATTGTGTGGTGAAATACCACTTTCGTCAGTGTTGCAGATCTGCCCCTGTGAGGCTTTTTGCAGAAGTTTTGCTATTTGCCCTTGTGAGGCATTTGCTGTGTTTACAGGTTGTTGTTGCAATTCGTGATTTGTAAAATGTCTGAGAATCTGTCTACCATTGTCAGTGAGAAGCTTGACAAGAACAACTTCCAAGCATGGAAGTTCAGGATGACAAACTTCCTTATGGGAAAGGGAGTTTGGGAGTACATCAGTGGTGAAACTGCAGAACCAGTTTTGGGTGCTGCTCCCACTCCTGCTGAACTGAAGGCCTTTAAAAAATGGCATGAAAAAGCCAGAAAATTCCTGTATTGGCTATCTGTTAGCATTTCAGATTCTATGATTGTGCATATACAGGATGTAGAGACGCCTAAGGAGGCATGGGATACATTGGTGAAGCTGTATAGCACAAATACCAAAGCACGAAAGATGCAGCTAAAGCAGGAGTTGCACAATGTGCAAAGGAAAAATCTGAATATAAATGAGTATTCCTTGAAGGTGAAAGGCCTTGCAGATTCTCTTACCTCCATTGGAGCACCTGTTGATGATGAGGACTTGGTGTCCATGACCTTGAATGGTCTTGGGAAAGATTATGCACAGTTTCGGACATCCATTGGAGTCCGTGAAACATTTCCTGATTTTCAGGAACTTATTGCTCTCTTGCTGAGTGAAGAGCAAAGGAATGGTGGTTCAGCCACCTCAACTTCTCAAGAGACTGCTTTCTACTCGAATACAGGTAGAGGCAGGGGTAGAGGAAGAGGCCGTTTTGGTGGCCGTGCAGGAAATCAGAACCAATAGCAACAACAGGAAAACCAGTCCTATGGAGGAGGACGTGGTAGTTCTAGAGGCAGGGGGAGCCAAAGAGGCCGTGGTTCATGGCAAAGGAACCAGCAAGTAAATAGCAGCACAGAATGCTATTATTGTGGAAAGCCTGGACACAAGGAGAATACATGCTATAAAAAGCAGAATGACATCAAAAGTGGGAAGTTGCAGCAAAGCAACTATGCATCATCAAGTGGGCATGGTGACGACAGAAATGAGCACCTTTTTGTGATGCAGCATATGGTTAACTCCATGTCAGGAGATGCTACAGCTTGCAATGATGTTTGGTATGTTGATTCAGGTGCCTGTAACCACATGACCAGTCATGGTGAGTGGTTTCATGATGTTAGAAATTTGGATAAGCCAGGTTATGTTGAAACAGGTGATGATACTGCGCACCCAATTACACAGGTTGGTAAAGTGCCATTGGCTATGTAGGATGGCAAAACGAAGTACTTGGCAGATGTACTTCATGTTCCAAAAATCACTAAGAACCTGGTTTCAGTTGGCCAGAGGGTTGAGCAAGGTTTGCAGGTTAGATTTAATCCTGATGGATGCTTTGTTGAGGACCTGAGAAATAAGTGCCGCTTGGTTGCAAAAGGCAACAAAAATGGCAGAATGTTCACCTTGGATGTTGATATGCCTGAGGTGAAAGCTGCTATGTTTGCGCATGGGAGAGGTGTCATTGCAGATATTGAGATATGGCACAAGCGCATTGGGCACGTGAATATACAAAGGCTGAAATCTATGCAAATGAAAAACATTGTTGCAGGTTTGCCTAAATTCAGAGTTGAGGGAATGCAAAAGGTATGTGAAGCATGCCAAATGGGTAAGCAGGCTTGACATGCATTTCCCAAAAATGCTAAGGTGAGCAGAAGACCTTTGGAAGTGATCCATTCAGATGTTTGGACAACCAAAGCTGCTTCTATTGGTGGATGCCATTATTATGTGACGTTTATTGATGACTACACTAGGAAGGTGTGGATTTATTTTATGAAGCACAAAAGTGAAGTGTTCAGCCATTTCAAGGCTTTTAAGGCCATGGTTGAAAAAGAGAAAGGTGTGCATATTAAAGTGCTAAGATCTGATGGAGGGGGAGAGTACTTTTCAGAAGAATTTTGTGAATATCTGAAAGAACAGGGAATTCAAAGGAAGTACTCATGCAGGTCTACCCCTCAGCAGAATGGGGTTGCAGAAAGGAAGAACAGGCATATTGCAGAAGTAGGACGGGCGATCCGAAATGAGAAAAACATGCCTGATTATTTTTGGGCTGAAGCAGTAGCAACTACTGTTTATATTATGAACAGAACCCCCACTGCAGCTGTCCATGGCATGACGCCTGAAGAAATGTATACAGGCCAAAAACCAGATATTTCTCACTTGAAGGTATTTGGTTGCATAGCTTATGTTCATGTTCCTGATGAGAAGAGAACAAAGCTGGATCCAAAGGCAAAAAAATGCATCTTTATTGGATATGCTCTGCACCAGAAAGGGTATCGCTGTTATAACCCTTCCACCCGCAAAATGCAAGTGAGCAGAGATGTTGTTTTTGATGAAATGAGCAGCTGGTATGCACCAATTGTTATGGTAGGAGATGCAGATGCAGGAAACGGGAATGCTGCAATAAATGCAGAGCAGCAATCTCAAGCCTTGAGTGGACCCAGAGAGTCCTCTACTAGTGGATCTAATGCATGGACAGGGAGATTGAGATCTAGTGAATCGTCACATGGCAGCCCTGATAGTGTTGTGCAGGTATCACATAAGGGAAAAGAAAAAGTAGACCATGCTCCAGTGTTTGATGTGTCTACTGGTAGCTCTCATGTTGATGGAGAGTCAAGCGGCTCTGAAATGAGCCTTGATGAGGAACTTGGGATTCCTTCTATTGCTACACCTGGTGCAAGGAAAAGCAGGCATGATTTAAAGACTCCTGCAACTGATCCAGTTGTACGGAGGTCCACTCGTATTAAGTATCCAGTTGACAGGCTGAGATATAATGGGTATACAGCACATCACTATGCTTATATGGTCAAGGTTCTAGAGGAGCCAGAGCCCACATGTTTTGAGGATGCAGCAGGGCATAAAAATTGGGAAGCAGCTATGGATGAAGAGATGGCTGCCTTGGATGCAAACCACACTTGGGATTTGATGCCTTTGCCTCATGATAAGAAGGCTATTGGCTTCAAGTGGGTTTACAAAGTAAAGCACAATGCTGATGGGTTTGTTAGCAGGTACAAGGCAAGATTGGTTGCCAAAGGTTTTGCGCAGACATATGGAAATGACTATGAGGAAACTTTCAACCCAGTTGCAAGGATGGCAACCGTGAGAGCAGTAATTGCTATGGCTGCTGCCAAGGGACGGTCTTTGCATCAGATGGATGTGAAAAATGCCTTCTTGCATTTGGTGATTTGCAGGAAGAGGTTTATATGATGCAGCCAGAAGGTTATGAGGATAATTCACACCCCGATTTTGTATGCAGGTTGCGCAAAGCCTTGTATGGCTTAAAACAGGCACCGAGGGCATGGTCAGACAAGATAGGGCAATATCTTGTCACTATTGGATTTCAGATTTCCAATTCATATTTTTCACTTTATGTGAAAAGGACAAACAGAGGGATTGCGCTTGTAGTCATCTATGTTGATGACTTGATTATTACAGGTGATAGTGATGCAGACATTAATGAAGTGAAGCTGCTGTTGAAGCAGAAATTTGAGATGAAGGATTTGGGAGAGCTGCGTTACTTCTTGGGCATTGAGGTTATTAGATCCCCGAGTGGGATATGGCTGTTGCAAAGGCAATACGGTTTGGACATGCTGTCCAAATATGGGATGACAGGCTGTAAGCCTATTTCTGTTCCATTAGAGCAGAATGTGAAGCTCAACAGGTGAGCTTCTTGAAGATATTACTATGTACAAGCGCATAGTAGGTAGCTTGATTTACATGACTATAACCAGACCAGATTTGAGCAGTTTATGCAGGCACCGAGGAGCCACATTTGGATGCAGCTAGGCGCATACTGCGGTATGTGAAGTCCACATTGCATTATGGACTGTTTTATGAAGCTGGGTGTGCATTAAAGGTACATGGATACACAGATGCTGACTGGGCTGGTAGTGTCTCAGACAGGAGATCTACTAGTGGTTTTATGTTTTCCCTTGGGAGTGGTGCCATCAGTTGGAGCAGCAAGAAGCAGCCAACAGTTGCCTTGTCGAGCACAGAGGCTGAGTAGAGGGGTGCAGCAATGGCTGCATGTGAGGTAGCTTGGTTACGGAAGCTACTTGCAGATATGGGACAGTCAATTCATGCAGCAGTTGTCATTCACTGTGACAACATTAGCAGCATCATGCTTGCTAATAACCCAGTTTATCATGCTAGAACGAAGCACATTGAGGTGCATTATCACTTTGTGAGAGAGAAGGTTCTAGCTGGTGAGATTGATCTTGTCTATGTCAGCACTGAGGAGCAGGTGGCTGATACTTTTACGAAGGCATTGGGTACCGAGAAGCTTCGCAGATTTAGGAGCTTGCTTGGTGTACGTGAGATGGATTTGAGCTTGAGGGAGAGTGTTGAGATATCAAGCTCTACCCCCGATATATCTCCTGGATGACTATCATTTATGTCACCGCCTATGTTAGCTGTACTCGTGGTGTAGTTAGACTACCACGTATGTTTTTGGTTTGGGTTCACATATGAACCACGTATTCTAGGGTTTGACATATAGGGTATTTCCCTCTTCTATTGTACTGTTGTTGTGTGCAAAAGTGAAGAAAGGCTTCACCCTCCAACCTTGTGTCCTCTCTCTTTTGTGTGTTGTGAAGAAAGCTGAACTTGAGTCTCCTATCTCTCTCCCTTATTCTTTACACGCTTTGCACATGGATGCTATTTTATGCTGAGGGACAGCTTTGAAACATTGCAGGTGATGCACTGATAGTGCTATGCTCTCTTGGATGAGACATTATTGATGCATATGCCAGTGGACAGTGTTTATGCTTGAGTCATTTGGCACTTATTGGCATTTTCTTTTGGGCCAGATTTGCTCATATGGATGCATAGTATATGCACATGAGTCAGATGCTTTGAGTTTTGAGTTTTGGTGATATTTCACTCTATTGTGGCATACACATTTGGGTGCACCTGGTATTTGGTGTGATTCTCTCTTGCAGGGACTAGCATTTGGGATTTTGTTTCATTTGCATCATGGCATCCTCTTCCACGTCTGAAAAGGAGTTTTTGAGCATTAAAAAGTTTGATGGGACAAACTTTTCTTTGTGGAAAGAACAAATAAGGGATGTGCTTATTCAAAAGAAGCAGATTAAACCCTTGGCAGGGATTGAAGCTAAGCCTGCAAATATGTCTGAGGATGATTGGAATGAGTTGGATGCATTAGCAAAGTCTACTATTAGACTTCATCTTGCAGAGTCAGTTTATTTCACAGTAATAAATGAGCAGACTACGGAAGATTTGTGGAAGAAACTGTGTGCCACTTATGAGAAGGAAACTGCCTCTAATAAAGTTTACCTCATGAAGAGGTTGTTTGAGCTGCAGATGAAGGAAGGGGTCTCCATTGCTTCTCACTTGAATGAATTCAATATTATTTTCATCCAGCTTCAGGCTCAGAAAATGAATTTTGATGCGGAGACTAAGGCAATATTTCTCTTATGTTCATTGCCATCCTCATGGGATACCTTCCGTACAGCTGTCAGTAACTCTGCACCTGGTGGAGTGCTGAAATTTGATGATGTTGTGGGTAGCTTGTTGGCCAAGGAGATTAGACGGAAGTCTATGGATGGCAACAAGTAGGATGCAGCCTTAAATGTGCAAAGGGGCAGATCACAGTTCAGGGGGAAGTCCCAAGAAAGAGGGAAGTCTCATAGCAAATCCAGGGCACGGAACATTGAGTGTTACCATTGTGGCAAGAAGGGCCATATGAAAAAGGATTGCTACAAGCTGAAAAGAGAGCAAAAGGATAAGAAAAAGAATGCAAATTGGGGTGCAAATCAAAAGGAAGAGAGTCCAAGGGAGGACAAAGGAAAAGTGAAGATCGAGGAGATCAATGCAGTCACACGTGATAGTGACAATGATGTTCTCTTCATGTCTACTTTATCTGCAGAGTTGCTTACCACTTCAGATGATGCATATTCCCAGGATTGGATTTTGGATTCTGGTGCTTCATTCCATGTTACTCCCCATAGGGAATGGTTCTCCACTTATGATAGTGGAAAGACAGGTTGTGTGCATCTTGGAAATGACTATGCATGTGACATAGTGGGAGCAGGTGACATAAAGTTTTCTTTTGCAAATGGGTCTGCATTTGTTTTGAAACATGTGAGACATGTGCCTAAGCTGACCAAGAGTCTTATTTCAGTGGGTCAGCTAGATGATGCTGGTTTTCACACCACTTTTGGCTTTCAGAGTTGGAAAATTCAGAAGGGCTCTATGCTTTTGGCCAGGGGTGCCAAGTGTGGGACTTTGTATCCCTTACATGTATCAGGGGTATTTGATCATGTTGTTGCAATAACCGAGCAGCCAAGCACTTCTTTAAGGCATTGCAGGTTGGGGCACATGAGCCAGAATGGAATGAAACTCTTATGCCGTTTGGGTTATGTACCGCATTTGAGTTTCTCTGATTTTGAATTTTGTGAGCACTGTCTCTATGGGAAGCAGACTAAATCAGCCCATAAAAGAAGGGGAAAGAAAGAGTTTGAAATGCTTGATTTGGTGCATTCAGACGTATGTGGTCCCATGCCTACACGGTCATTAGGCGGGGCTGAATACTATGTGACATTCATTGATGATGCAACTAGGAAAGTGTGGGCTTATGCTATAGCTCGGAAGAGTGATGTGTTCCAGGTATTTCAGAAATGGCTGGCCTTGGTTGAGAATCAGTCAGCTAGAACGCTTAAATGCCTACGGACTGACAATGGTGGAGAGTATCTCTCTCATGACTTTCAGCATTTCTGTGATACACGTGGGATTAAGAGGGAGCTCACATCCCCTCGTACTCCAGAGCAAAATCCAGTTGCAGAAAAGATGAATCGTACCATTCAAGAAAGGTTGCAATGCATGCTTTCCAATGCAAGTCTTTCTGGTGGTTTTTGGGCTGAGGCAATGAAGACTACAGTGCATGTGATCAATAGATCACCTAGTAAGAGTTTGGATGGTGGTATTCCTGAAGAGGCATGGAGTGGAAAGAAGCCCTCTTACTCTCATTTGCGTATATTTGGGTGTGAGGCATATGCACATGTGCCAAAAGAGCTTCGAAAGAAGCTAGATCCTAAGTCTAGGAAATGCATCTTTCTAGGTTATGGTGAAAGTGGAGAGATGGGCTATCGTCTCTGGGATCCAGAAGCAAAGAAGATCATACGCAGCCATGATGTGGTCTTCAATGAGAAGAAGATGCATAAGGCACCCATGAGGGATGTGGAAATGAGGAGAATCACTTTCCAGGATGTGAATCCACCTGCCTATGTTGATAGACAGCAAGCTGTCCATGCACCAAATGTGCAAGAAATGGTACCACCAAGTACTCCCACAGGTATACAATCAAGGGTAGATGATGGATCATCTATTGGTGGAAATGATGAGCCAAATGTGGCTGATATGCAAGTGGGACAGCAAGCTGAAATGCCCTTGAGAAGATCATCTAGAGTGTCTAGACCGCCTGATAGGTTTGTTCTAGGGGTAGACTATGTGATGCTTACTGATTGCGGGGAGCCTTCTTGCTATAGAGAGGCTATGATGCGTGAGGATCAACGCAAGTGGGAGTATGCTATGCAATCAGAGATGAGTTCACTTATGAAGAATAAAACTTGGGACTTGGTTTCTTTGCCACATGGAAAGAAAGCATTGCCATGTAAATGGGTCTACAAAATGAAGGTCACAGGTGATGATGTGCCTAGGTACAAGGCCCGTTTGGTTGCTAAAGGGTTCAAGCAAGAGAAGGGTGTGGACTTTGATGAGATATTCTCTCCGGTTGTGAAGATGACCACACTTAGATGCATGCTTGGACTAGTGGCATCAGAGGATATGGAGCTTATGCAGATGGATGTCAAGACAGCATTCTTGCATGGGGATTTGCATGAGGAAATTTACATGGTGCAGCCGGAAGGCTTTGAAGAAAAGGGCAAAGAGCATTTAGTTTGCAAGCTGAAAAAGAGTCTCTATGGTCTTAAGCAAGCACCTAGAGAATGGTATCAGAAGTTTGATGCTTTCATTCGGTCCCAGGGTTTTAGAAGGAGTGAAATTGATCACTGCCTCTACACTAAAAGAGCTAAGGATAGTAGCCTGATAATCCTGGCACTATATGTGGATGATATGCTATTGGCTAGCAAGAATACTTATGAGCTAGATACATTAAAGGCCAAGTTGCATGAGGCCTTTGATATGAAGGATTTGGGATTTGCAGGTCATATACTTGGTATGCGCATCACGTGTGATCGGAGTAGGAAACTCCTTTGGCTTTCACAAAAAGAGTATGTTACAAAAGTATTACAACGTTTCAATATGGAGGGGGGGAAGGCAGTGAGTACTCCATTGCCTCCATATGTGAAACTAAGTCATACAGATAGTCCCAAATCAGATGAGGAGAGGGCCATGATGGCCAAGGTTCCTTATGCATCAGCAGTTGGGACTCTTATGTATGCTATGATAGCTACTAGACCAGACATTGCATTTGCAGTGGGAGTTGTTAGCCGGTATATGGCTAATCTAGGAAAGAGGCATTGGGAGGCAGTTAAGTGCATCATGAGGTACATGAAGGGTACCAAGGAGATGTGCATCTGCTTTGGTAAAGGAGACATGCGTGTACTTGGGTACACAGATTCAGACTATGCAGGGCATGTGGATAGTAGGAGATCCACTTCTGGTTATGTGTTCACCTTTGCAGGTGGTGCAGTGTCGTGGATGTCTTGCGCACAAAAGTGCGTTGCTTTGTCTACCACAGAGGCTGAGTATGTTGCAGCCACAGAGGGTTGCAAGGAGGCTATATGGCTTGATCGGCTAGTGGGAGATTTGGGGATTCATACAGGTGTACCGACATTGTATAGTGATTCCATGAGTGCTATTCAGCTAGCACGGAATCCGGTCTTTCATGCAAAGACCAAACACATTGAGGTCAGGTACCATTTCATCAGGGAGGTACTTGGGGACAAGCGCATAGAGCTTGTCAAGGTACATACAGATGATAACCCTGCAGATATGCTGACGAAGAGTCTACCTAGTCAGCGGTTTGAGTATTGTCGTGTATTGATGGGCATTGGATAGTATGCTCACTAGTTATTCTCCCTTAAAGGCACATTGTCCTTTAAGTGGGAGGTTGTGGGGGTTAAAGGTCACTGTGCCTTAACCCCAGTTATGTACAATACTCAAACACATATATAAATGAATGAAAAAGAAGATTAGGGTGGTTCTGCACCCACCAAAACTTGTGTGGCTCTCTGTCTCTCTCTCTCCTTCTTCCGTTCTTGCTTCCGTTGAGAGCACTCTCAACTTATGCCAAGCTAGTCCCACTAAAGATTCTTGGATATTTATCAACAAATCAAGACAAGCAAATATGCAAACTTCTTTTTGGAAGGACAACGTCTTTCAATTTGAATTGCCAGAACAAATGCGCCAAACTAATTCTGAATACATTGAAATACTCAATAGAATACAAACAAGAGAACATACAGCAAACGACATATCATACATTAACCAAATATATCATATACAACCAATGGAAAAAGAAAGTGTGCCTCACCTATTCTACACTAATGCCTCCAAAGAAGCTCATAATGAAGAGGTATTCCACTTGCTCAAGGAAAATCCTCATATTCTTAAA